>NC_047112.1:46563790-47231290 GCF_902500255.1 Thalassophryne amazonica | reverse complement strand
GGCACATGGTGTCTAATCAGCAACTTGATATGGCACACCTGTGAGGTGGGATGAATTATCTCAGCAAAGGAGAAATGCTCACTATCACAGATTTAGACTGGTTTGTGAACAATATTTGAGGGAAATGGTGATATTGTGTATGTGGAAAAAGTTTTAGATCTTTGAGCTCATCTCATACAAAATGGGAGCAAAACCAAAAGTGTTGCGTTTATATTTTTGTTGAGTATATATATATATATATATATATATATATATATATATATATATATATATACACACACACACATACATACGAGGTGTTAGAAAACTATCCGACCTTTTTATTTTTTTTAAAAACTATATGGATTTGAATCATGTGCGCTTGCATCAACCAAGCTTGAACCTTCGTGCGCATGCGTGAGTTTTTTCACGCCTGTCGGTTGCGTCATTCGCCTGTGGTCAGGCTTTGAGTGAGCACTGGTCCACCCCCCTCGTCGGATTTTCATTGTCAGGGAAATGGCTGAGCGATTGGAGCAGCGCTGAATCAATTTTTTCCAGCAACTGTGAGAGACAGCCAGCTGGAAACGATTCGGAAGATTCAGACGGCTTTCGGTGAGGATACTCTGGGCGTCACACAGATTAAGGACTATTACAACCGGATTAAAGACGGCCCACAGCGGCATAGGGTGCGCCGCGCTCCAAGCGGCCATCGACAGGCTGAAACGACCGGATCATTTCCAAAGTGAAGGCTGTGTTGATCCGGGACGTCGTCTGACTACCAGAGAAATTGCAGAAGAGGTGTACATCAGCACTTTTGCGGCACATTCCATTGTTACTGGAGATTTGGTAATGAAAGACGTGCAGAGGAATTTGCGCGTCGGGACGGAGCAGCATAATGGCGCACAACAAAAAGCACGTCCGTGTTGGAAACCATTCGAAAGATTCAGACGGCTTTCGGTGGCTTTTCAGTCGAGTGAGTATCCGAGAAATTGTGTAACAGCTGGGCATGTCACAACATGTCCTGTGAGACTTCCAACACGAACGTGCATTTTGTTGTGCGCCATTACGCGGCTCCGTCCCGACGCACGAATTCCTCCGCACGTCTTTCATTACAAAATCTCCTGTAACAGTGGAATGTGCCACAAAAGTGCTGATGTACACCTCTTCTGCAATTTCTCTGGTAGTCAGACGACGTCCCGGATCAACACAGCCTTCACTTTGGAAATGATCCGGTCATTTCAGCCCGTCGATGGCCCCTCGGAGCGCGGCGCGCCCTCCGCCGCTGTGGGCCGTCTTTAATCCGGTTGTAATGGTCCTTAATATGTGTGACGCCCAGAGTATCCTCACCGAAAGCCGTCTGAATCTTCCGAATGGTTTCCACCTGGCTGTCTCTCACAGTTTCTGGAAAAATTTGATTCAGCGCTGCTCCAATCGCTCAGCCATTTCCCTGACAATGAAAATACAACGAGGGGGTGGACCAGTGCTCACTCAAAGCCTGCCCACAGGCGAATGACGCAACCGAAAGGCGTGAAAAAACTCACGCATGCGCACGAAGGTTCAAGCTTGGCTGATGCAAGCGCACGATTCAAATCCATATATTTTTAAAAATAAATAAAAAGGTTGGATCGTTTTCTAACAGACCTCGTGTATATATATATTTTTTTCTTTTCTCTCTTTTCTGTGCCTCACATTTCGTGGGTTGGTCACACACATCCAAAGGGATTTTTGGGAGAAAAAAAACAAAAAAAAAAAAACACTTCAGAGACTGTTCACCTCGAACTCAGTTCCCAATTTCAGGGGGGATCCCCGTGTTACTTAATGGTTCCCAGCACCACACAGACACTTGAGTTATATAACAAATACTGTGACATGTATTATATTTTTATTTAATTATCTTACGAATTTCTGTTACTCTTTTTAAAATAGGACTATATTTTGGACACATTATTTAGTACTTACAAGATGGGATCCTTACTGGATTTATTTCATTTTACACAATTTGCTGAACAGCTGTTGTGCTTTGTTCAAGGGGTTAATTCATTCTTTTATTTTACTTTCCACATAGTGGGAGCTGGAGTACGTTGGAGTAGGATAAATAGGAAGTTAGTATCTTGTATGATACAGAAGTTTAGTTTCCTCAGGGATTTGTTTTGTGTTAAATGTATGTGATATACGTAGGTGTGTGTGTATGTGGTATACATGTGTTGTCTCTCCTCGTACTACCCCCCCTTCCCCCTCCATTGTCTCCGCTTCCCCACAAAGCTCAGTCAGCTAGCCCTCTTGACAGTCCATTCTGATGTCTGGTAGGAATCTGCGTTTCATATCGTGGAATGTGAAAGGAATAAATAATGTTGTCAAGGCCAACAAGGTAATATCACACCTTCAATATCTGTGCCTCTTACAAGAAACCCATCTTCGTAACTCAGAAATTTCCCGTTTAAAAAGGACTTGGATGGGTCACCTCTTCCACTCGGGGTTCACTGCAAGGGTAAGGGGCACAGCGATTTTTATACGTAGGGATATTACTTTTGAACCCTCTGATACTATAGGCAATCCTAATGGGCCCTTCATTATAGTCTCAGGCAAATTACAGAATACTCCTGTGGTCCTGGCCTCAGTGTATGCCCCCACATGGGATGATGACAAATTTATATCAAAATTTCTTTCTTCCCTCCCTCACATTGCAGACCATCTTATCATTATTGGAGGCGATTTCAATCTAGTACAGGACACTACACTTGATAGGTCATCAACAAAACACTACCCTAACAAAATCTGCCGCTATCTTGAAGTTTCACGCAGACCACCTGGGATTAGCTGACCCCTGGAGAACCAGATTTCCTTTTAACAGAGTTTTCCTTCTTCTCCCACGTCCACCATAGCTTCTCGCGAAAAGATTTTTTCTTATTGGATAATAAACTACTGCACAGTACTGTTGCCTGTGAATATCACAGTATTGTCATCTCTGACCAAGCCCTCATAACAGTTGCAGAGGTCCAAGAGGCCATCAGTTCCTACAAAGCTCAAAATCCCCTGGGCCAGACGGATATTCCGCAGAATTCTTCAAAACCTTTTCCAACATACTATCTCTGATCCTGACGAGAGTATTTAATGAGGCATTTGTGAATCAGCGACTACCTACTACATTCTCAGAAGCCTCAATAACTTTATTGCTTAAGAAAGACAAAAATCCCCTACATTGTAACAGTTATAGACCCATTTCTTTTCTCAATGTTGACTTCAAAATTCTATCTAAAGTGCTGTCCACTCGACTCTAGAAGGTCACACCGACACTAATTAACCAGGACCAGACCAGCTTCATTCCAGGACGACAGTCTTTTCACAACACCAAAAGATTATTAAACATTATCTGCTCCTCCTCAGACTCCATCCCAGCTGAGATCATCCTGTCATTAGACGCCGAGAAGGCATTTGACCGTGTAGCGTGGAGCTACCTGTTCTTCACTTTAAACAAATTTGGTTTCGACTCCAAGTTTATATCATGGACTAAACTTCTTTATACCTCCCCAGTAGCTAGTGTCAATATTAATGGCATAAAATCTAAACCTTTTTTGTTATCCCGGGTAGGGATGGGTATCGAGAACAGGTTCTTTTCGGGTATCGTTAAGAAATTATTCGATCCACCGACATCAATAGATTTGTGCTTAAACGATTCTGTTTTCGGTCCTCCAGAGTGGCCATTGTTTTGGGGGGTGTTTGTCAGGAAAATTATCATTTCTCTACATTGATTACAGACACTGCAGCAGGTCCGTTGCAGCGCGGCTTTGCTTTGAACCTTGAACCAATCGAAGCAGTAGTTTGCAGATTGAAGCAATGTTTCGAACTATTGCTTCGTTTATTCTTTCTTTTGCTTAATTTTCCCCCGTTAAAACCCTAAAGAGCATACGTTTGTATTATTTACCTTTTCTATGTTAAAACGACCTGTTATGGTCTTCTGAAACAGTTGATAGATGTATTTATAACTTAAAAATGGGGAGCGATGCTAACTCGTTAGCATGTCTATGGCATTTTCAATGTTAAAAGTTAGCATTAAGCAGTTGCAGCTGTCATCACGTTCGGGTGCATTCGTTTTCAAATTGTAATATTTCTTAAATTTATTTTTGTTTATATATTAATAATCTAATGATTATTATATACAATATATACATATTATATGCATTTTTAGAGAAAGAGGCAAAAAGATCCTGAATAGAAACACAACAGAAAATATAAAACCAACTAACAATGAACATACGTAAATAAATAAATAAATAAATAGACAGAAATAAGTGTTTCCTGTGAACACCTAGTGACTCTTACACCTCCGTTTCATCCCTGTCTTATTTAAGTTTAATGACAGTTTGTTTGGGTCAAACCATATTTTCAATGTGTTAATTCTTCAGTGATTTCCTCCAGAACTATCTGCCAAGCTAGAAAAACTGCTGCATCCTAGTAAGAGCAGAATACTACTGGAATGAATCTGAATAAGGAAGTTGTTTTTTTTCTCACCAAAATGGATGCTGCACTCACTGAAGTTGTTATCTGGAATAGTCCCAGATTGCATTTCAGAGCGTCTATAATTCAAACATTTTCGTGCAGGTGGTGTTGGGGGGTAATTTTGGGTTTCAGCTTTTTTTTTGTTTTTCACCACTTTCATCCCTGAATATGTCAATCGTGAGTCATTTTTGTGTGGATTAAAGGTACGAACTGGGACTCCTGTCTTGTTGCGAGAAAGAAACGAGAATCGTCCTCCGCTCTGTTCACACAGCTCCAAACGTTGCACGGCTCTCTGACGAGTCAAGTTAGAACGATAGAATCCAATCTGAATTAATAACTTCAAAGCGAAACACCGTTTTGTTTATTTTATTTATGTCCAGAGATCAAGGATACAGTGACCAATTTCATATTTATTTACTTTAAGACTCAATGAAATACACAGAAAACCTGTAAAGCCTACTTTTAGTACAAAATTAATGAGGTATCGATAAGGGAATCAATACGGAATCGGATCAATAAGCAGAATCGATAATGGCATCGATAGATAAAATCTTATCAATACCCATTCCTAATCCTGGGGCACTCATCAGGGATGCCCTCTCTCTCCATCCTTATTCACTCTCACTGTCAAACCATTAGCCCTGTGGCTACGTAGCGACAGGAAGTTTGAAGGGATTCCCGATTTGGCCTTACCCACAAAGTTTCGCTATATGCAGATGACCTCTTGCTTTACGTCAGTAACCCAACCTCATCCCTTCCGGCTATTTTGGATCTCTTAGAACAATTCAGGGGGTTATCTGGCTATAAAATTTACCTGCCTAAAAGCGAGTATCTTCCAATTAATTCTTAAGCGGAGACTCTCCCTTCCACCCTTTTCTCCTTTAGAAAAGCAAACCAAGGCCTAAAGTACCTTGGCATTATCATAACAAAATCACTCCCTGATTTATTTGCAAAAAACTTAAATACACTGTTGGAGCGATGTAAATCAGATTTAACTAGATGGTCCACTCTACCTCTGTCACTTCTGGGCCGTATCAGCCTGGTCACGAATACTTCCACGCTTTCTCTATATTTTTGAACACATACCACTGTTTATCCGCAAATCTTTTTTTTCCCATACTTGATCAATTGATTAATTCCTTCTTATGGTGCAACAAACAAGCTCGCATTAAGAGATCAACTCTCCAACTTGCCAAATTTCTCGGAGGGCTAGCCTTACCTGACTTCCGACGATACTACTGGGCTAGTAATATTAATAAAATCCTCTTCTGGAATGTCAAGATTGCTCCCAATAATCGCCCACTATGGGCCAGCACGGAGCTAGCGTCCACACCTGTCGCTTTATGGTCAGTGGTCTGCTCACAGCTACCCCTACCAACCAAACATATAGCACAAAACCCCATTATTTCGGAGACCTTAAAAATTTGGAATCAATTTAGGAGGACAATTGGCCTACACTCATCTAAACTAGCTCCTGTTTACCAAAACACTTCATTTCTTCCATCCTGTTCTGACGCAGCCTTTAAATCCTGGTCAAACAAGGGTCTGCAAACTATTGATGACCTCTACGTTGACAGTGTTTTTCCCTCTTTACAGACTTATCAAAAAAAATTCACTCTCCCTCAGTCTCATCTCTTCTGTTTCTTCCAGATTCGTCATTTGTACAAAATCAGTTCCCTCACTTCCCCAATCGCCCCTGGAAACCTTGATAGATTCACTTCTCTTAATCAAAACAACACAAAAATCCTTAACGTCAGTTTTATATGATACAATTTTAAGATAAATCCGACCTCCCTGAACTCCCTGAGGGCTGTCTGGGACCAGGGCCTAAGGATCACAATCTCTGATGAACAATGGGATCGCATACTTAGTCTAGTCCACACCTCCTCTATATGCGCTAGGCACAAACGTTACAGTGCAAGATCTTACACAGGAGCTATTTCACTAATGCAAGATTAGCTAAAATTTACCCAGACCGAGTTGACTCTTGCTACAGGTGTCCAGCTGTCTCCAGCCAACCACATGCACATGTTTTGGTCCTGCCCCAGACTTAAACGACTTTTGGCGTACCATCTTCATTACATTAGGAAAGGTCCTTCGCTGCACAATGAACCCTGACCCCCTTGTCGCTCTTTTGGACTGCCCCCAACCCCTGGCTGGTCCAAATCTCACAAAACAGTATTGCGTTCACCACTTTACTGGCAAGGAAGCTTATACTGTTAAATGGAATCACTCATCTCCACCCACACATATGGATGCATTCAAGAAATTTAAAAATTGTGGAAGACTTGAGAGGATCAGATTCTCCCTTAAGGGCTCTATACAAGCCTTGCATAAAACCTGGCCGCCCTTTCTACATTATATAGATACCTTGCATATTGATGCTGAAAACCAATGGAAACACTGAGTTACTGACCTTTCCCCCCCCCTTTTTCCCCTTTTAAATTATAAGTATTAGTTATTATTTCAATCCCCCCACCCGTGTGTTTGTACGTTCCGTCTCTTATGGTATGAATAGTAAGAGGGCTATTGTGTGTCAGGGAAGGGGAACTCACCCCCAATACGCTGTCTTAATGTAGACATTGTCTACTGTAAAATGTTCATCACATTCTGATTACGTCCACTGGTTGATGTCAGAACATCCTTGTCTCTTTTTCTGTACCCTTCCCTCAAATGGAAAAATCAAAAATAATTGAAAAGAAAAAAAACAAAAAACACAAAAGATGGGTGCAAGGAGAGGAAAATGTTAATCAAACAGCGTTTGCAATGATAAGCAATAATAATAATACTTGTAACAGTAAAATAAAATAAGAAAATGAGGTAGAAATAGAATAAATAAAACACACACACACACACACACACACATATACATATATACACACACACACACAAATACAAAACCAACTAATTCCAGACAATTTATTGAAATTAACCGCAACGTGAAAATATGACATTGCACTTTTTTAAAGTAATGCGCTAATTCTAAAGGTTTGAGCATTAAACAGACGTGCCGAAAACCATTATGGGAAATTCAAATTATCTGCTCTCATTACTAACCCCCCCATCAAAATGGAACACGGCCATCTACTGGATGGGAGTGTAAATAGACGAACTGTAATTTGTGTGTGGAGGTTTCATCCAATCCGTTTTTTCTTCCGCTTTGTCCGGAGTCAGGTCACGGGGGCAGCAGGCTCAAGCAAAGCCGCCCAGACCTCCCGATCCACACACATGCCTCCCCCACGCTCCTCCGAGGAAACCCAAGGCGTTCCCAAGCCAGCCAGAGGACATAGTCCCTCCAGCGTGTCCTGGTCTTCCCCGGGGCATCCACCCATGGACGTGCCCGAACAACTCTCCAGTGAGCGTCCAGGGGCATCCGGAAAAGATGCCCGAGCCAAGTCAGCTGGCTCCTTTCACCGTGGAGGAGCAGGGCTCGACTCCGAGCGACCAAGCTCCTCACCCTATCTCTAAGTGGAGCGCCCAGCCATCCTGCAGAGGAAACTCATCTCGGCCGCTTGTACTCGCGATCTCCTTTCGGTCATGAGCCAAATCTCATGACCATAGGTGAGGATCGGAACATAGATCGATCGGTAAATCGAGAGCTTTGTCCCCCTGCTCAGCTCTCTCTTCACCACGACGGTCCGATACAGCGACCGCATCACTGCAGACGCTGCACCGATCCGTCTGTCGATCTCACGCTCCATCGTCCCTCGCTCGTGAACAAGGACCACGAGGTACTTAAACTCCTCCACTTGAGACAAGGACACTCCACTGACCTGAAGAGGGGCAAGGCACCTTTTTCTGGTCGAGAATCATGGCCCGGATTTGGAGGTGCTGATTTTCATCTGGGGCGCTTCACACTCGACTGCAAACTGCCCCAGTGGACGCTGAAGGCCCTGATTTGACGAAGCCAACAGAACCACATCGTCCGCAAGCAGCAGAGATGAGATTCTGTGATTCCCAAACCGGACCTCCTCTACACACTGGCTGCGCCTAGAAATTCTGTCCATAAAGGTAATGAACAGAACCGGTGACAAAGGGCAGCCCTGGCGGAGGACAACGTGCACTGGAAACTAGTTTGACTTACTACTGGCAATGCAGGCCAAGCTCCTGCTGCAGTCGTACAGGGACCAGATAGCACTTAGCAAAGGACCCCGGACCCCGTACTCCCGGAGCACCCCCACACAGGGTGCCCCGAGGACACGGTCGAACGCCTTCTCCAGATCCACAAAGCACATGTGGACCTGCTTGGGCGAACATCCATGAACCCTCGAGCACTCGATGGAGGGTGTAGAGCTGGTCCAGGTGCTGCGACCAGGACTAAACCACACTGCTCGTCCTGAATCCGAGGTTCGACTATCGGTCAAATTCTCCTCTCCGTACTCTGGAATAGGCTTGACTGGGGAGGCAGAGGAGTGTGATCCCCCTATAGTTGGAACAACACCTCCGGTTCCCCCTTCTTAACAGTGGGACTACCACCCCGGTCTGCCAATCCAGAGGCACTGTCCCCAACCGCCATACAATGTTGCAGAGGCATGTCAACCAAGGACAGTCCCACAACATCCAGAGACTTAAGGTACTCAGGACAGATTTCATCCACTCCAGGAGCCTTGTCACTGAGGAGCTTTCTGACCACCTCGGTGACTTCGGCCTGGGTGATGGATGAGTCCGCCTCTGAGTCCCCAGTCTCTGCTTCCTCTTCGGAAGACTTGATGGGATTGAGGAGATCCTCAAAGTATTCCTTCCACTGCCCGACAACATCCCCAGTCAGGGTCAACAGCTCCCCACACGCACCGTAGATGATGCCGGTGGAGAGCTGCTTCCGCCTGCTGAGGCATCAGACGGTTTGCCAGAATTTCTTCGAGGCTGACCGATAGTCCTCCTCCATGGCCTCCCCAAACTAATCCCAGACCCAAATTTTTGCCTCTGCGACAGCACGGGATGCAGCACACTTGGCCTGCCGGTAACTGTCAGCTGCCTCCGGGGTGCCACTTACCAACAAAGACAAGTGGGGACTCTCCTTCAGCTTGACGGCATCCCTTACGTCCGGCGTCCACCACCGGGGTCGGGGAATGCCGCTGCAACAGGCACCAGAGACCTTGCAACCACAGCTACGAGCGGCCGCCATCGACAATGGAGAAGGAGAACATAGTCCACTTGGGCTCTCATGTCTCCAACTCCCCGGGATCTGGGGGAAGTTCTCCCGGAGGTGGGAGTTGAAGACCTCGCTGACGCAGGGTTCCGCCAGTCGTTCCCAGCAGACCCTCATGATATGTTTGGGCCTGCCGGGTCTGACTGGCTTCCTTCCCTCCCAGCGGATCCAATGCACCACAGGTAGTGATCGTTCGACAGCTCAGCCCCTCTCTTCACCCGAGTGTCTGAGATACGTGGCCGAAGGTCAGATGATACAACTACAAAGTCAATCATCTACCTCCGGCTCAGGGTGTCCTGGTGCCACATGCACTTATGGACATGCTTGTGCTCGAACATGGTGTTCGTGATGGACAAACTGTGACTAGCACAGAAGTCCAACAACTGAACACCACTCGGGTTCAGATCGGGGAAGCCGTGCTTCCCGATCACCCCCCATCCAGGTTTCACTGTCACCGCCCACATGGGCGTTGAAATCCCGCAGGAGAACAATGGAGTCCCCAGTCGGAGCACTATCTAGTACCCCTCCCAGGGACTCCAAGAAGTTTGGGTACTCTCCACTGCCGCTCATCCCATAGGCCGAGACAACAGTGAGAGACCTGTTCCCGACCCGAAGGCGTAGGGACGCGATCCTCTCATTCACCGGGGTGAACTCCAACACATGGCGACTGAGCTGGGGAGCAATAAGCAATGCTACCGCAGCTCTCCGCCTCTCCCTGTGGGCAACACCAGAAAAGTGGAGCGTCCAGCCCCTCTCCAGGAGTTGGGTACCAGAGCCCAAGCTGTGCGTGGTCGTGAGCCTTACTATCGCTAGTCGGTATCGCTCAACCTATCGCACAAGCTCAGGCTCCTTCCCCCCAGCGAGGTGATGTTCCACGTCCCAACCGCCAGGGGCTGTGAGCGCGGGCCGGACCGCCAGGCCACCCGCCCTTGACTGCCACCCAATCCTCTCTGCACCCGACCCCCATGGCCCCCTCTGCAGGTGGTGAACCCACAGGAGGGTGGGCCCACATCTCTCTTCCGGGCTGAGCCCGGCTGGGCCCCGTGGGCTAAGGTCCGACCACCAGGCGCTCGTGCGCAAGCCCCAACCTCAGCCTGGCTCCAGGGTGGGGCCCCGGCTCCGCCATACCGGCGACGTCTCGGCCCTTGATTTTGTACTGTCATAGGAGCTTCTGAACTGCTCTTAGTCTGACCCGTCACCTAGGACCTGTTTGCCTTAGGAGACCCTACGAGGGGCAAATAGCCCCCGACAAAATAGCTCTTAGGATCATCCGGGTACGCAAACTCACCCACCACGATAAAGTGGTAGTTTGACGGGGAGGTGTGGAGGTTTCAAATCCCACAAAGTGTCGCAAAATTTTGTAGAGTTCGCGCTGAGAGAAAATGTCAGAGGTGTCTGGAAGCATGAGGAAAATCCCTAGAGCGCTAAATAACTTTTTTTTAAATGACAGATGACATTTGCCAGCTTCCTATTTGGCAACATTGTTCTCCATCAAGTCCATACAAGTCAAATGTCAATAACCCTAACAAAATGACCCCACCACACAAGCTCTTGTCATGCATTATGTATCAATGGGAGTAAAGGCTTTGTGACTGCATACCTGAAGTAAACTGGTCAACTTGTGTACATGTTTTGACAAATATGATTACAACAAAACCACAGTCAAATTCCCTCCCTTCAAAGATATTGGACTAAATTTTTCTTTACTTCATGTTCCGTACGGTGACTGACAGTTAGGTGAAATTTCAACAAAATTCATGAAACAGCTGAGGAGAAGCTGCACTTACAAAAATTCATGGACATACAGACCATTCCTATGTTCCACAACCTCCCACCCTCACACCATTAAAAAAAAAAAAAAAAAAAAAATTGTTGTGGAGGTACACTGAATAATTAGTTAAAGTGAATCATAATGAAATCCACAGGACAGTCATTTTTCAAATTGAAGTGTTTATAGGATATGCCTTGCCACATTTTATTATGTTACAACCTTATTCCAAAATGTATATTAATGACATATGTTTGGTTTCAAAGTCCGTCAGTTGTATTTTGTTTGCTGACAATATGACGGTGTTTTGTAGTGGGGATCACTTGGAACAGACCTTGGACATTTGGACACAGAAGTTTAAACAATGGTTTGATTCAAACAAATTATCGCTCCACTTTGGTAAAACAAAGTATCATATTTGGAAACAAGTCCAGGAGTTCCTGCAGAAATTTCTTCTTAAATGATATTGAAATTGAAACCGATACAAAATTTCTTGGTGTTAGACGATAAACTGAGTTGGAAAATGCATATTAATTTTGTTAAATCTAAAATGTCAAAGCCACTGCAATTCTGCATAAAGCACAAGATTTTATTTCCCAACATTTATTAACTATTTTATATCATTCATTGCTCGTTCCATATATGACCTACTGCATTGAGGTTTGGGGAAATACATATAAAACTAATACTAATCAAATATTTTTGTTGCAAAAGAAAGCTTTAAGAATGATCTGTAACAAATCCTATTGCGAGCCAATGAATCCATTGTTTGCTTGTTTACATATTCTAAAATTCTGGGACTTTGTTGATTACATTACAATACAAATTATGTATAAAGTTAAAAATAAACTGCTGCCACAACATGTCTAGGCTCTGTTTAAACCAAGGGACTCCTGATATAATTTGAGAAGAATTTTAGTTTTTGAGAAGTGCAAAAAGTCATTGTGTTTCTATTAAAGGTGTTAACATCTGGAACAGCTGTCCTGACAATATTAAAGTACTTGGTACTTTAGAAGCCTTTAAAAGACATTCCAAGAAT
The DNA here is from genome assembly GCF_902500255.1 of Thalassophryne amazonica. Taxonomy (NCBI): domain Eukaryota; kingdom Metazoa; phylum Chordata; class Actinopteri; order Batrachoidiformes; family Batrachoididae; genus Thalassophryne; species Thalassophryne amazonica. The sequence continues at coordinate 47,218,858 of NC_047112.1, read as the reverse complement.
AACAAAATTACTTGGTATAGTTGACGACTTAGGTTTACTGATTTGTTACTACTTTTGGGTTTATATATATATATATATATATATATATATACACATATATATATATACATACACACACACACACATGATTGTGTAGATATGCATTTATGAAATTGTGTTTATGTCCTTCTGTCCTCACCCTTTCAGCCACACGGGATCACTGTAAAGTTGTTTTATGAGGTTTTTTTGTTGAATTGTGTGCAGAATAAACTCATTCATTCAAAATGGATGAAATTCTTTTTTTTCCTCAAAATGCGACACGCTATACCCCATAATGATGATGTGAAAAACCTTTTTTTTTTGGAGACTGCAAATTAAGAAATCACATACAAGTATTCACAGCCTTTGCCATAAACCTCATAATTGAGCACAAGCGCATCCTGTTGTCACGCATCATCCTTGAGACATTTCTACAGCTTAATTGGAGTCCACCTGGGGTAAATTCAGTTGATTGGACATGATTTGGAAAGACACACACCTGCCTGGAAGCTGAAGAGTTTTAGCTATGCTAATGGTCCCCAGCACCATTTTCTGCAGTGAATTTGCAAAATATCTGGCTTACAATTAAATTTGACGGCCATTAATAAAAATGTGAAAAGGGCAATGAGAAAAAAAAAAAAGCATTAAACTGTGGCTCATACAAAGGACACTAACGTACTGCATGTAACTCTAACCAGTTGGGTTCTTACAATTCTTATATCAAAGTCTTCATTGGTCTCCCTAGGGAGAAATTTGTCTTGGGCAGAGGGGTCTGCTGGACAAACACAACCAACACACAACATCCATGTATCAAAACACAGTTCATAATACACAAAAATTAAAATACAAATACATAATCAACAAAATCATACCAGCATCTTAGTGCAAAAACATAAAATATTTGATTTTAATAAAAGAATGGTTGCCTTGTTGTACATGATATAATATGCATGTACTCACAGACAGTATTCCATGCTAAAGTTCTGAAAATATATGAACAAATATGTGGGAAAACTTGACTAAGTTCCATGAAAATACTCACAATTGAATCCATTTTCAATATTAAAGATTGTCAATAGTTCCACTTTGTGAGTTATGGTACTTGTATGTTATGATCGCTATCATCCCAGGTTCACTTTTCATTTGCATATGGCTGCCTGTGCCTGGGTGAAGTGTGTTGCGTCCTGTCTGTCTGACATCTTGCCCTTTATTGTTCCATGCAAGTGCTATGTTGAAGATTGGCCAGCAGATATCCCTATATTTAACTATCAAATGCTTCGAAACACTGAACCATTTCAACACAATTGCTTCACATTGATTCAGTAGTTCAAAATGCTTCGGTTTCTCCATCGCTAATAATTAGCAATAAAATACATCAGCAACCACTAATTATTACTGCATGTGGACGGAGAGACTTACAATCATGAATACTATAATGTGTTGCTAACCGGAACATTAAATAACGTGTGACACAGCCTTTAAACAGTAACTTACTAAAGAAAGAAGCAGAGAGCAACTCACCTGGATCTCACACAACATCCAATCCCACAGGTACCTTATGCCCGCTTCTCTGTCCTGGCATCCAAATCACCAGTTTTGTCCCTTTATATTATGTCTTTCCACAGATTTTGACATTTTGTTTGGCGCCATTACAAAATAATTTTTTTTGACTCCTTTACGGCAATTTGTGCCCATTTACAATAGTACTGTATGACCGTCAAAAGGTTTTTATGACTTCTAACGAGCCTTCAAAACAGACCGATTTATACCTCACGCAAAACACTTTGGCAGAAATTTAAAAATGTGTAAATACGCAAAAATGGACAATTCTCACATGCCTGTTATAACACGTGGTTTCTTAGTTGATTTTTTTTTTTTTTTTTTTATAAATTGCCAAAAAACAAACAAAAATGCAGCTTTTTTCCATGTCATCATTACAGGGTGTAGCAAGCAGCACTTGGATAAAATGAGGAGCTGTAAATACTTTCCAGATGCTCTGTATATCATAGTCATGGATATACTTATTAACACCTAATATTTGCAAATATGTATTTGTTATTTGTGGTCATTTACCTGTTTGTATTTATCTTGAGTGTATCATTTCTTTGAGATTGATGTACAACTCACATTCTTGATATCCTTGTTTACGATAAATGCACATGGAGGTTGACTGGTTTTCTGGTGAGAGTGCATTATTCAAAATATAAACTTAACATCCTCCAGTTAACATGTAACTCTTATTATTTTAACAGTAACATTTGTCAGCCTGCAAGCTTTACTGTAGAATTTTTGGACCCTGAAATTATGGAATCAGTGTTTTTAGGGTTGCAACAAATTATTCAGCGATTAACATTCACTCAGCATGGAGTTTTTCAGATGCGTTGTTTCAGTCACTGTAGCAAGATGGCTCTACTGTGAAGAATTGTTTCTATCCATGATGTACTGGTGCTGGCATTTCCACTTATTGGAGAGAATGAGGAGGGAATGTTCTTGCAGCACTGCACGCAGTGTGTAGCACCGGAGAGGGGGATGCTGCTGTAAAATACTAGGAAGGGCTTGGTCCCAAGCAAAATATCCCGCTGTATGCCAGAAGAGAAGAAAAAAAAAAAAGTCCACCCGGTGCTGCTGGTAGATAAGATCAGAATATGTGGGGTAGTGGTACAACAGACTTTGGTGCATGTTTGGGGTGTGGGAGCAGTAGCAGGTTGGCTCTGTGAACATGATATCGTCAGTCCAAGGCAACAGCTCAACCGGGTCAGACTGCTCTGACTCCCTGCGTTTACTAGTAGTTTCATGCCATTTTTGTATTTTATCACTGAGTTTAAGGGTGCACTCTGCTGTTCCCTCTTTGGTTGATAAATTTTTACTCATACAATTTCAGAAAAAAAAAAAAAAAAAAAAAAAAAGATACCAAATTAGTTTCCCAGAGTCTTTAAGTGTTTTTTTTTTTTTGTTTTTTGTTTTTTTTTTAGAGTCCAATAGTCTCAAACAAGTATTCTTGAGGTCCCACTTTTTCCTCCTGTTTTTAAGCTTCCAACTTAGGTTGGACTTGGGCGATGGTTGTTAGGTCCTCTCATCTATGATTATTCCATTTTAAAAATGTTAAGGTGTTTCTTATATTGTTGTTTGCTGGACTGATCTTGTGAAAGAATGACTGTTTCAGATCCAGTGTCCTTAAGTTTTACAACACTCCAGTCTAATGGGTTGATTTGCTCTTTTACGGCATAGTTTATTGAAGCACAAAGGTTAGAAAGTACAATTGGCCTTCATCAGTGCATTTGCAAAAACATTATCAGTTACTTGGCATGGCCAGAAAAAATTGGTGAAATTGACAAAAGTTCACTTTGTCCTGGAGGTCTGGATGTGTGCCTGCCTTCTTACCTTTGGGGTTCAGTGGTTGAGCTCTGGTTTTCACACAACAAACATACAGTGGCATCTGAAGAATTCACAGCCTTTTTGTTATGTTGCAGCCTTAATTGAAAATGGAGTAAATTCCCCCCCCCCCCCTCAAATTTTACTCAAAACACCCCATAATAACAGGATTTTTTTTTTTTTTTTTGAAAATGTATTAAAAATAAAAACTAAGACATCACAGGTACATAAGTATTCACACCCTTTGCTCAATACTTTGTCAATGCACCTTTGGCAGCAATTACAGCCTCAATTCTTCCTGAATGTGATGCCACAAGTTTGTTGCACTTATCTTTGGGCAGTTTTGTCCATTATTCTTTGCCAGCACCTCTCAAGCTCCATCAGGGTGGCTGGGGAGCATCAGTGCACAGCCATTTTTCAGATGTCTCTGAGATGTTCAAACAGATTCAGCTCTGGGCTCTGGCTGGGCCACTCAAGGACATTCACAGTTGTCCTGAAGCCGCTCCTTATATGCCGATAACTGCTGGTAATCTCAATTCTAAAAAACACTACAGGATTGCCTTGCATCAGTAAACAGGCTGGATGTCTAGTAAACGTCCTACTTCTAAATTCTAATAAGACTGACATGATGGTTCTTGGTCCAGCAAGATATCGGCATCAATTTTGATCGACTCGTGCTTGGCTTAAATTCGTGTGTCATGCATCATATGGACAGGGTGAGGAACCTTGGGGTGATTTTTTTTGACCCCGTTTGTCCTTTGGTCTTCATATTAGGGATGTTTAAGAGAGGTGCCTTCTTCCATTTGCGAAATATAGCGAGGCGTCGTAACTATAATTCTTATTTTCAGGGTTGCCGCATGTATCAGGGGTCTCCCAATTAGTTCAGAATGCTGCTGCCAGACTTTTGACACAGAGCAGAAAGTCTGACCATATTACACCTTTCTGGCATTCCTCCATTGACTACCTGTCTCTGTGAGATTATACTTTAAGGTTCTATTATTAGCCTAAAAAGTTGTTCATGGGACTGCACAGACTTATTTAGCTGATCTGATTAAATCGTCAGAGTCGCTGCTCCTTCGTGTTGAAAGGAGCCAGCTGAGGTGGTTCGGGGCATCTGGTAAGGATTGCCTCCCTGAGGCGCCTCCCGAAGGGAGGTGTTCCAGGCACGTCATATCTGGGAGCAGACTCCAGGAAAGACCCAGGGACTAGGTGGAGAGATTATATCTCCACACTGTGCTGGGAACGCCTTTGGATCCCCCAGTCAGAGGTGGTCAATGTGGCACGGGAAAGGGAAGTCTGGGTCCCCTGCTGGAAGCTGTGCCCCCGCAACCCAAACCCCGGAAAAGTGGTTGAAGATGATGATGATGATTAAATCCTATGTACCGTCCCGGGCCTTGTGCTCACATGATGCGGGACTGCTTTGTGTTCTGAAGGTAAAGATAAAGTCTGTGGTCGAAGGGGATTTTCATTATCGTGCCCTGGTACTGTGGAATGGTCTCCCAGTGTCAATAACACAGTCCGATACTGTGGAAATCTTCAAGTCAAGACGAAGACATTTTTTCCATTGCTATGGTTAATATAGTGTGTTATTCTACTCTTTTTAAAGTTTATTTTTTTAATTTTTGATTTTTAAATTGTGTTTTTAATTCATTTAAAATTGGTTGAACTGTTTTGTGTTTCGTGTGAAGTGCTTTGGGGCGAAGTTGTGATTTAGCGCTTTATACATTGAATAAATTGAAATTGACTCCTTTGATATCTTGGTTGTGTTCTCAGGGTCATTGTCCTGCTGGAAGATGAAACAGTCGACCCAGTCTGAGGTCAAGAGCGCTCTTGAACAGGTTTTCATCCAGGATGTCTCTGTACAGGCCTCTACTGGGGTTGGCTCTCACTGCGGTATTGTATCACTTCCTGTTCCGGAGCACAGCGGTGTTTTTCTGTATCTGTTAGCTGTTTAATCTGCGCAGTTAGATTGATCTAGTTATCTAGATTACGATTTGTTTCCAGTGTAATCTTTACGCGCCTTAACTAAAGCACTCCCTCTGCTGAATCACCTCTAAATTATTTACACATTATTCACTTTGCGTGTTTTTAGGAATCCGCTAGCTTAGCGTAGCTACTAGCTCTTAGCCGATTTAGCATGGCGGCTTCTCCTGTCTCTCCCGCACTTTTCTGCTCTGGGTGTGAAATGTTTAGTTATTCCTTGGCCTCCTTTAGCAGTAACGGTACTTGTAATAAGTGTAGCTTATTCGTAGCTTTGGAGGCCAGGCTGGGCAAATTGGAGACTCGGCTCCGCACCGTGGAAAATTCTACAGCTAGCCAGGCCCCTGTAGTCGGTGCGGACCAAGGTAGCTTAGCCGCCGTTAGTTCCCCCCTGGCAGATCCCGAGCAGCCGGGAAAGCAGGCTGACTGGGTGACTGTGAGGAGGAAGCGTAGCCCTAAACAGAAGCCCCGTGTACACCGCCAACACCGTTCACATCTCTAACCGTTTTTCCCCACTCGACGACACACCCACCGAGGATCAAACTCTGGTTATTGGCGACTCTGTTTTGAGAAATGTGAAGTTAGCGACACCAGCAACCATAGTCAATTGTCTTCCGGGGGCCAGAGCAGGCGACATTGAAGGAAATTTGAAACTGCTGACTAAGGGCTAAGTTGTAAATTTGGTAAGATTGTAATTCACGTCGGCAGTAATGACACCCGGTTACGCAATCGGAGGTCACTAAAATTAACATTAAATCGGTGTGTAACTTTGCAAAAACAATGTCGGACTCTGTAGTTTTCTCTGGGCCCCTCCCCAATCGGACTGGGAGTGACATGTTTAGCCGCATGTTCTCCTTGAATTGCTGGCTGTCTGAGTGGTGTCCAAAAAATGAGGTGGCTTCATAGATATTGGCAAAGCTTCTGGGGAAACCTGGTCTTGTTAGGAGAGACGGCATCCATCCCACTTTGGATGGAGCAGCTCTCATTTCTAGAAATCTGGCCAATTTTTCTTAAATCCTCCAAACCGTGACTATCCAGGGTTGGGACCAGGAAGCAGAGTTGTAGTCTTACACACCTCTCTGCAGCTTCTCTCCCCCTGCCATCCCCTCATTACCCCATCCCCGTAGAGACGGTGCCTGCTCCCAGACTACCAATACCCAGCAAAAATCTATTTAAGCATAAAAATTCAAAAAGAAAAATAATATAGCACCTTCAACTGCACCACAGACTAAAACAGTTAAATGTGGTCTATTAAACATTAGGTCTCTCTCTTCTAAGTCCCTGTTGGTAAATGATATAATAATTGATCAACATATTGATTTATTCTGCCTAACAGAAACCTGGTTACAGCAGGATGAATATGTTAGTTTAAATGAGTCAACACCCCCGAGTCACACTAACTGTCAGAATGCTCGTAGCACGGGCCGGGGCGGAGGATTAGCAGCAATCTTCCATTCCAGCTTATTAATTAATCAAAAACCCAGACAGAGCTTTAATTCATTTGAAAGCTTGTCTCTTAGTTTTGTCCATCCAAATTGGAAGTCCCAAAAACCAGTTTTATTTGTTATTATCTATCGTCCACCTGGTCGTTACTGTGAGTTTCTCTGTGAATTTTCAGACCTTTTGTTCTGACTTAGTGCTTAGCTCAGATAAGATAATTATAGTGGGCGATTTTAACATCCACACAGATGCTGAGAATGACAGCCTCAACACTGCATTTAATCTATTATTAGACTCTATTGGCTTGCTCAAAAAGTAATGAGTCCACCCAACCCTTTAATCATATCTTAGATCTTGTTCTGACTTATGGTATGGAAATAGAAGACTTAACAGTCTTCCTGAAAACTCCCTTCTGTCTGAAATCATTTCTAATAACATTTACATTTACTCTGATGGACTACCCAGCAGTAGGGAATACGTTTCATTACACTAGAAGTCTTTCAGAAAGCGCTGTAACTAGGTTTAAGGATATGATTCCTTCTTTATGTCTCTAATGCCACTATTCCACCACAGTGCAGAGTAGCTACCTAAACTCTGTAAGTGAGATAGAGTATCTCGTCAATAGTTTTTACATCCTCATTGAGACAACTTTGGATGCTGTAGCTCCTCTGAAAAAGAGCGCTTAAATAATAAGGTCTGACTCCATGGTATAACTCAAACTCGTAGCTTAAAGCAGATAACCCGTAAGTTGGAGAGGAAATGGCGTCTCACTAATTTAGAAGATCTTCCACTTAGCCTGGAAAAAGAGTCTGTTGCTCTATAAAAAAAGCCCTCCGTAAAGCTAGGACATCTTTCTACTCATCACTAATTGAAGAAAATAAGAACAACCCCAGGTTTCTTTTCCGCACTGTAGCCAGGCTGACAAAGAGTCAGAGCTCTATTGAGCTGAGTATTCCATTAACTTTAACTAGTAATGACTTCATGACTTTCTTTGCTAACAAATTTTAACTATTAGAGAAAAAATTACTCATAACCATCCCAAAGACGTATCGTTATCTTTGGCTGCTTTCAGTGATGCCGGTATTGGTTAGACTCTTTCTCTCCGATTGTTCTGTCTGAGTTATTTCATTAGTTACTTCATCCAAACCATCAACATGTTTATTAGACCCCATCCTACCAGGACTGCTCAAGGAAGCCCTACCATTATTTAATGCTTTCGATCTTAAATATGATCAATCTATCTTTGTTAGTGGCTATGTACCACAGGCTTTTAAGGTGGCAGTAAATTAAACCATTACTTAAAAAGCCATCACTTGACCCAGCTATCTTAGCTAATTATAGGCCAATCTCCAACCTTCCTTTTCTCTCAAAAATTCTTGAAAGGGTAGTTGTAAAACAGCTAACTGATCATCTGCAGAGGAATGGTCTATTTGAAGAGTTTCAGTCAGGTTTTAGAATTCATCATAGTACAGAAACAGGCATTAGTGAAGGTTACAATGATCTTCTTATGGCCTCGGACAGTGGACTCATCCTCTGTGCTTGTTCTGTTAGACCTCAGTGCTGCTTTGATACTGTTGACCATAAAATTTTTATTACAGAGATTAGAGCATGCCATAGGTATTAAAGGCACTGCGCTGCGGTGGTTTGAATCATATTTGTCTAATAGATTACAATTTGTTCATGTAAATGGGGAATCTTCTTCACAGACTAAAGTTAATTATGGAGTTTCCACAAGGTTCTGTGCTAGGACCAATTTTATTCACTTTATACATGCTTCCCTTAGCAGTATTATTAGACGGTATTGCTTAAATTTCATTGTTTACGCAGATGATACCCAGCTTTATCTATCCATGAGCCAGAGGACAAACACCCAATTAGCTAAACTGCAGGATTGTCTTACAGGACATAAAGACATGGATGACCTCTAATTTCCTGCTTTTAAAACACAGATAAAACTGAAGTTATTGTACTTGCCCCACAAATCTTAGAAACATGGTGTCTAACCAGATCCTTACTCTGGATGGCATTACCCTGACCTCTAGTAATACTGGTGAGAAATCTTGGAGTCATTTTTGATCAGGATATGTCATTCAAAGCGCATATTAAACAAATATGTAGGCCTGCTTTTTTGCATTTAGGCAATATCTCTAAAATCAAAAGGTCTTGTCTCAGGTGATGCTGAAAAACTAATTCATGCATTTATTCCTCTAGCTGGACCACTGTAATTCATTATTATCAGGTTGTCCTAAAAGTTCCCTAAAAAGCCTTCAGTTAATTCAAAATGCTGCAGCTAGAGTACTGACGGGGACTAGAAGGAGAGAGCATATCTCACCCATATGGCCTCTCTTCAGTGGCTTCCTGTTAATTCTAGAATAGAATTAAAAATTCTTCTTACTTATAAGGTTTTGAATAATCAGGTCCCATCTTATCTTAGGGACCTCGTAGTACCATATCACCCCAATAGAGCGCTTCGCTCTCAGACTGCAGGCTTACTTGTAGTTCCTAGGGTTTGTAAGAGTAGAATGGGAGGCAGAGCCCTTCAGCTTTCAGGCTCCCTCTCCTGTGGAACCAGCTCCCAATTCAGATCAGGGAGACAGACACCCTCTCTACTTTTAAGATTAGGCTTAAAACTTTCCTTTTTGCTAAAGCTTATAGTTAGGGCTGGATCAGGTGACCCTGACCATCCCTTAGTTATGCTGCTATAGACGTAGACTTTTGGGGGGTTCCATAATGCACTGTTTCTTTCTCTTTTTGCTCTGTATGCACCACTCTGCATTTAATCATTATTGATCGATCTCTGCTCCCCTCCACAGCATGTCTTTTTCCTGGTTCTCTTCCTCAGCCCCAAACCAGTCCCAGCAGAAGACTGCCCCTCCCTGAGCCTGGTTCTGCTGGAGGTTTCTTCCTGTTAAAAGGGAGTTTTTCCTTCCCACTGTAGCCAAGTGCTTGCTCACAGGGGGTCGTTTTGACGTTGGGGTTTTACATATTATTGTATGGCCTTGCCTTACAATATAAAGCGCCTTGGGGCACCTGTTTTTGTGATTTGGCGCTATCTAAAAAAATTGATTGATGATTGATTGATTGATGCCGCCACCACATGTTTCACTGTAGGGATGGTTCCTGGTTTCTTCCAAACATGATGCCTGGCATTCACACCAAAGAGTTCAATCACTGTCTCACCAGACCAGAGAACTTAGTTTCTCATGGTCTGAGAGCCCTTTGGGTGCCTTTTGACAAACTCTAGGCAGGCAGCCATGTGCCTTTTACTAAGGAGTTGCTTCCGTCTGGCCACTCTACCATAGAGGCCTGATGATTGACCATCGGGTTCTTAGTCACCTCCTTGACGAAGGCCCATCTCTACCGATCACTCCTTTTAAACAGGCGGCCAGCTCAAGGATGAGTCCTGGTTGATCCAAACTTCTTCCATTTAGAGATGATGAGGCCACTGTGCTCATTGGGACCATCAAAGCAGCAGACATGTTTCTGTTTCGTTCCCTAGATTTGTGCCTTGAGACAATCCTGTCTCTGAGGTCTACAGACAATTCCTTTGACTTCATGCTTGGTTTGTGCTCTGACATGCACTGTCAACTGTGGAACACTATATGTAGACAGGTGTGTGCCTTTCCAAATCATGTCCAATCAATTGAATTTACCCCAGGTGGATTCCAATTAAGCTGTAGAAACACCTCAAGGATGATCAGTGGAAACAGGATATGCCTGAGCTCAATTTTGAGCTTCATGGCAAAGGCTTTGAATACTTACGTACATTACTTAACCATTACTTGAGAAATATAATCTTGACCCAAGTGTATTGAAAAACTAAAGGCCGATACCAAATCAATCATTTTGCTCTAAAATTCTGGAAAAAGTGGTTTCAGAGCAGCACGTGGACGTTCCCGAGAATAATCTTTTTGAGCCACTACAGTCTGCTTTTTGAAAATATCATTCCACAGAGACAGCTCTCACTAAAGTGGTGAATGATCTTCTGCTTGCAATGGATTCGGACACCACTATGGTTCTGGTGCTGATAGAGCTTAGTGCTGCATTTGATACCGTAGATCACCATATTCTATTCGATAGGCTGGAGAATCATTTTGGAATTAGCGGGAATGCCCTTCGATGGTTGACATCATACCTGAGCAGTCATTCTCACCGTTTTGTACAATAACACTACTTCTAACCCTAGGTGACATGCAATGTGGGGTTCCACAGGGTTCATTTTAGGAACCCTGCTTTTCTTCCTTTATATAGCACATCTTGGGCACATACTGTGGCGTTTTGGGATTACGTTTCATTGCTATGCTGATGATTCTCAGTTATACATGCCAATAACTGCTGGTAATCTCATCCACATAAAATCCTTAGAAGACTGTCTTGCATCATTGAAAAGCTGGATGTCTAGCAATTTCCTAGTTTTAAACTCTGACAAGACTGAAATGATGGTTCTTGATCCAGTGAGACGTCAGCATCAATTTGACCAGCTAATGCTTAGCCTAGGCTCGTGTGTCATATATCACACTGACAAAGTAAGGGAGCTTGGGGTAATTTTTGATCCTACGTTGTCCTTTGACCTCCACATAACAGACATTGCGAGGACTGCTTTCTTCCACCTGCAAAATACAGTGAAGATTCATCCCATCCTGTCTATGGCTGATGCTGAGATCCTGATTCATGCATGTGTCTCTTCTAGATTGGACTACTGCAATGCTCTATTGTCTGGATTACCGCAGTCCAGCATTACAGGTCTCCAATTGCTTCAAAATGCTGCTGCCAGACTTTTGACAGGAAGCATAAAGTCTGACTACATTACATTCATTTTGGCATCTCTTCACTGGCTTCCTGTCTCTGTGAGGTCAGATTTTAAGGTTCTGCTATTAACCTATAAGATTATTTACAGACTAGCACCTCCCTACTTAGCTGACCTAATTAAACCCTACGTACCCGCCAGAGCTCTGCGTTCTCAGGCTGCAGGACTACTTTGTGTTCCTACGGCAGGGGTCACCAACCCTGTTCCTGGAGGGCAACAGGAGCTGGAAGACACCACTTAAAAAAAAAAAAAAACTGGTGTAACTTGAGTAGGCTGATGTGGAAAACAGAGGGCAGGGGCTCTCCAGGAACAGGGTTGGTCACCCCTGAGATACAGATTTGAACAAAAGCTCATAATGGTCAGGTTTTTTTTTTGACTGATGAAGTCACAAAGCAGGGGTCACCAACCCTGCCTGTTCCTGGAGGGCACCTGCACTGCATGTTTTCCATGTCAAACTACTTAAGTTACACCTGTTTTTTTTTGTTTTTTTTAAGTGGTGTCATTTAGCTGTTGATTGGCTGAGCACACCTGATAGAGTTAACTGCTTGGGAGTGGCACGGGAAGAGTTAGAAAACATGCAGGGCAGGTACCCTCCAGGAACAAGGTTGGTGACCTCTGCCCTAGGGTGAATAAAAAGGCTGTGGGTCACAGAGCTTTCTCTTATTATGTACCTGCTTTGTGGAATGATCTCCCTGCATCAACAAAACAGTCAGATTCTGCAGAGACTTTCAAGTCCAGACTTAAGACACACTTATTTTTCCCTTTGTACGGCTAGCATACTGCATAGTATTTTACTATGCTTTCTACCCTTTTAAATTAATTTTATTAGTAAACAGAGCGAGTGACGGCCTCAACTTAACCTTTAAGTCTGGATGTTTTAGTGAAGCTTAGGGCTAGTGGCCAGCAATCACTTTAGCATTTCTTCTGTTTTTCTTGTTGCTTAATGCTGACAAATTATACTGTATTTGTTGCCTTTCTGCCACCTGATTTTGTTTTTTTCTCTCTGATTGAGGTGCGGCCCCATCCAGAGATGGGAATGGGTGTCTTCTTCTGCAGGGCTCCTGTATTGTGCACTAGCATCGACTCCAAAAATTTCCTGTATATTCCTATTCTCAACTGTGCCAGTAGAATGGCCCAAACAGAAGGTCACCCCTTTGAAACTGGTCTGCTTGAGGTTTCTTCCTCAAATCAGTAGGAGTTTTTCCTTACCAATGTCACCTGTGTACTTGCTCAAGGGGTTGGTAAGTTTAGATCTTACTCATGTGAAGCACCTTGAGGCTACTTTGTTGTGGTTTGTCCGTATATAAATGAAATAAATTGAAAAGGAATGTCATTTATTAGATTTTTTATTTTGAAGAAATTTGCAAAAAAAAAAAAAAAAAAAAAAACTTCACATTGTCATTATGAGGTACTGTGTGTTGAATTTTGAGGAAAAAAATAATTTAATCCATTTTGAAATAAGGCTGTAACATACAGCGAGGAAAATAAGTATTTGAACACCCTGCAATTTCACATGTTCGGCCACTTAGAAATCATGGAGGGGTCTGAAATTTTCATTTTAGGTGCATGTCCACTGTGAAGACAATCTCAAAAAAAAAAAAAAAAAAAAAAAAAAATCCGGAAATCACAATGTATGATTTTTTTAATGATTTATTTGTGTTACTGCTGCAAATAAGTATTTGATCCCCTACCAACCAGCAAGAATTCTGGCTCACACAGACCTGTTAATTTTTTCTTATTCTGCACTCTTTACCTGTATTAATTGCACCTGTTTGAACTTGTTACCTGTATAAAAGACACCTGTTCACACACTCAATCAATCACACTCCAACCTGTCCACCATAACCAAGACCAAAGAGCTGTCTAAGGACACCAGGGACAAAACTGTAGACCTGCACAAGGCTGGGATGGACTACAGGACAACAGGCAAGCAGCTTGGTAGAAGACAACAACTGTTATGATTATTTATTAGAAAGTGGAAGAAACACAAGATGACTGTCAATCTCACTTGGTCTGGGATTCCATGCAAGATCTCACTTTGTTCGGTAAGGATGATTCTGAGAAAGCTCAGAACTACACAGGAGGACATGGTCAATGACCTGAAGAGAGCTGGGACCACAGTCACAAAGATTACATTAGTAACACATGATGCTGTCATGGTTTAAAATCCTGCAGGGCAGCAAGGTCCCCCTGCTCAAGCCAGCACATGTCCAGGCCCGTTTGAAGTTCACCAGTGACCATCTGGATGATCCAGAGCTGGCATGGGAGAAGGTCATGTGGTCAGATGAGACCAGAATAGAGCTTTTTGGAATCAACTCCACTTACCATGTTTAGAGGATGAGAACAACCCCAAGAAAACCATCCCAACCGTGAAGCATGGGGGTGGAAACATCATACTCTGGGGGTGCTCTTCTGCAAAGGGGACAGGACGACTGCACCGTATTGAAGGGAGGATGGATGGGGTCATGTATTGCGAGATTTTGGCAAACAACCTCCTTCCCTCAGTAAAAGCACTGAAGATGGGTCATGGCTGGGTCTTCCAGCATGACAATGGCCCCAAACACACAGCCAGGGCAACTAAGGAGGTGCTCCATAAGAAGCATTTCAAGGTCCTCGAGTGGCCTGGCCAGTCTCCAGACCTGACCTCAATAGAAAATCTTTGGAGGGAGCTGAAACTCCAAACCTGAAAGATTTGAAGAAGATCTATATGGACGAGTGGACCCAAATCCCTGCTGCAGTGTGTGCAAAACCTGGTGAAAAACTACTGGAAAAGTTTGACCTCTGTAATTGCAAACAAAGGCTACTGTACCAAATATTAACATTGATTTTCACAGGTGTTGAAATACTTGTTTGCAGCAGTAACATAAATAAATAATAATAAAAAAAAAAAAAAACATACATTGTGATTTCCGGATTTTTTTTTTTTTTTTTTTTAGATTATGTCTCTCACAGTGGACATGCACCTAAGATGAAAATTTCAGACCCCTCCATGATTTCTAAGTGGGATAACTTGCAAAATCGCAGGGTGTTCAAATACTTATTTTCCTCACTGTAAAATGTAGTGAAGCACTGTGAATACTTTCTGGATGCATTGTAAAATAACTATTTTCTTACTTAAATGAATAAAAAAAAAAAGCAATTATACTTTCTGATATATTCTTACCTTAAGAGCCAGGGACACAATGCCCCAGGCGGTCCTCTTCCTCACAGTTTACCTCTCTCACTGCACCAACCTGGAACCCTGGGAAAAAAAATAAGTCATATCAATCAAAGATATTACACCACACATTATCAGCACACTTTACCAAACGCATCACATCTCTTCTCACCACAAATTTACACTTTGGTAATCAGGCACTGTAAACCAATTTTAACAAAAAACATTTCATCTTAGATGAAAAATAGTGTTGATTACGTACCTAGTAACAAGGTTTTCTCATCTGGTAACCTAAAGACGTGTTCAGTGACACTCACCTGTTGACATTATGCACATATATACACACACACACACACACACACACACAGAGAGGAAGTACAAGATAGAACTTCTATAACGTATCACAACTTTGCTTCAAAACTGCTGTCAGCAACATCAATAGTTGGATAATGATAAAATTTTTATTTTAGCTAACACAATGTCAGAGTTGAACATATACAGTGAGGAAAATAAGTATTTGAACACCCTGTGGTTTTGCAAGTTCTCCCACTTAGAAATCATGGAGGGGTCTGAAATTTTCATCTTAGGTGCATGTCCACTGTGAGAGACATAATCTAAAAAACAAATCTGGAAATCACAATGTATGTTTAATAATTTATTTGTATGTTACTGCTGCAAATAAGTATTTGAACACCTGCCAATCAGCAAGAATTCTGGCTCACACAGACCTGTTAATTTTTTCTTTAAGAAGCCCTCTTTTTCTGTATTCTTTACCTGTATTAATTGCACCTGTTTGAACTTGTTACCTGTATAAAAGACACCTGCTCACACACTCAATCACACGCCAACCTGTCCACCATAGCCAAGACCAAAGAGCTGTCTAAGGACACCAGGGACAAAACTGTAGACCTGCACAAGGCTGGGATGGACTACAGGACAACAGGCAAGCAGCTTGGTAGAAAACAACAACTGTTATGATTATTTATTAGAAAGTGGAAAAAACACAAGATGACTGTCAATCTCCCTCGGTCTGGGATTCCATGCAAGATCTCACTTTGTGGGGTAATGATGATTCTGAGAAAGCTCAGAACTACACTGGAGGACCTGGTCAATGACCTGAAGAGAGCTGGGACCACAAAGATTACATTAGTAACACATAATGCTGTCATGGTTTAAAATCCTGCAGGGCAGCAAGGTCCCCCTGCTCAAGCCAGCACATGTCCAGGCCCGTTTGAAGTTCACCAGTGACCATCTGGATGATCCAGAGGAGACATGGGAGAAGGTCATGTGGTCAGATGAGACCAGAATAGAGCTTTTTGGAATCAACTCCACTTACCATGTTTAGAGGATTAGAACAACCCCAAGAAAACCATCCCAACTGTGAAG
The DNA here is from genome assembly GCF_902500255.1 of Thalassophryne amazonica. Classification (NCBI taxonomy): domain Eukaryota; kingdom Metazoa; phylum Chordata; class Actinopteri; order Batrachoidiformes; family Batrachoididae; genus Thalassophryne; species Thalassophryne amazonica. The sequence continues at coordinate 47,202,698 of NC_047112.1, read as the reverse complement.
CATGGGGGTGGAAACATCATACTCTGGGGGTGCTCTTCTGCAAAGGGGACAGGACGACTGCACCGTATTGAAGGGAGGATGGATGGGGTCATGTATTGCAAGATTTTGGCAAACAACCTCCTTCCCTCAGTAAGAGCATTGAAGATGGGTCATGGCTGGGTCTTCCAGCATGACAATGATCCCAAACACACAGCCAGGGCAACTAAGGAGGGGCTCCGTAAGAAGCATTTCAAGGTCCTGGAGTGGCCAGGAACCAGACCTGAACTCAACAGAAAATCTTTGGAGGGACCTGAAACTCCAAACCTGAAAAAGATCTAGAGAAGACCTGTACGAGGTCTGTCCGTAAAGTATAGGTCCTTTTTATTTTTTCAAAAACTATATGGATTTCATTCATATGTTTTTACGTCAGACATGCTTGAACCCTCGTGCGCATGCGTGAGTTTTTCCACGCCTGTCGGTGACGTCATTCGCCTGTGAGCACTCCTTGTGGGAGGAGTCATCCAGCCCCTCGTCGGAATTCCTTTGTCTGAGAAGTTGCTGAGAGACTGGCGCTTTGTTTGATCAAAATTTTTTCTAAACCTGTGAGACACATCGAAGTGGACATGGTTCGAAAAATTAAGCTGGTCTTCAGTGAAAATTTTAACAGCTGATGAGAGATTTTGAGGTGATTCTGTCGCTTTAAGGACTTTTCACGGTGCGAGACGTCGCGCAGCGCTCTCAGGCGGCGTCATCAGCCTGTTTCAATCTTAAAACCTCCACATTTCAGGCTCTATTAATCCAGGACGTCGTGAGAGAACGGAGAAGTTTCAGAAGAAGTCGGTTTCAGCATTTTATCCGGATATTCCACTGTTAAAGGAGATTTTTTTAATGAAAGACGTGCGGGCGGATTGCAGCGTCGGGTCGCAGCCGCCGCGACGCTCCGCCACAGGAAAAACACCTCTGTTGGAAGCCTTGAGGACAAGTTGGAACATCTCCAGCTGATAAACAATTTCTCATATACTCACTCCACTGAAAGCCATCAAAAGCCAACTGGATTTTAACAAATGGTTATCAACACGGAGGTGTTTTTCCTGTGCCGCCGCGCCGCGTCGGCTGCGTCCCGATGCGCGGACCCGTCCGCACGTCTTTCATTAAAAAAAATATCCTTTAACAGTGGAATATCCGGATAAAATGCTGAAACCGACTTCTTCTGAAACTTCTCCGTTCTCTAACGACGTCCTGGATTAATAGAGCCTGAAATGTGGAGGTTTTAAGCTTGAAACAGGCTGATGACGCCGCCTGAGAGCGCTGAGCGACGTCTCGCACCGTGAAAAGTCCTTAAAGCGACAGAATCACCTCAAAATCTCTCATCAGCTGTTAAAATTTTCACTGAAAACCAGCTTAATTTTTCGAACCATGTCCACTTCGATGTGTCTCACAGGTTTAGAAAACATTTTGATCAAACAAAGCGCCAGTCTCTCAGCAACTTCTCATACAAAGGAATTCCGACGAGGGGCTGGACGACTCCTCCCACAAGGAGTGCTCACAGGCGAATGACGTCACCGACAGGCATGGAAAAACTCACGCATGCGCACGAAGGTGCAAGCATGTCTGACGTAAAAACATATGAATGAAATCCATATAGTTTTTGAAAAAAATAAAAAGGACCTATACTTTACGGACAGCCCTCGTATGGAGGAGTGGACCAAAATCCCTGCTGCAGTGTGTGCAAACCTGGTGAAAAACTACAGGAAACGTTTGACCTCTGTAATTGCAAACAAAGGCTACTGTACCAAATATTAACATTGATTTTCACAGGTGTTCAAATACTTATTTGCAGCAGTAACATACAAATGATTAAAAAAAAAAAAAAAATCATACATTGTGATTTCCGGATTTTTTTTTTTTTTTTGATTATGTGTCTCACAAGGACATGCACCTAAGATGGAAATTTCAGACCCATCCATGATTTCTAAGTGGGACAACTGGCAAAACTGCAGGGTGTTCAAATACTTATTTTCTTCACTGTTTATGTAGATGTAATTGAGTAGGAAGTACAACACTTATGCATGAATCATTTTAAGGATCCAAAATTACTACTATGATGATACATTTGTCATTTTAAACATTTAGTTGCAAGACAGTATTTGAGGATTGCTTTTTTTACAACAATGTCAAAATTCACAGTAGCCACTCAATGCTTTGCCAAAAATGAAAATCTATAGGTTACAGTCTTACTTTGCAGGCACAAAATGTATTCCTTTGTGTATGCCTATGAGAAATTCTGACCAATGACATTCCTCTTGACCAGTATCAACACAAAAACAGAGAATATCTTTTCAAACCATGTTGTAGAATCCTATATTGTATAATCTATGCCAAAGTCCAGTTACAGTGTTCGAGCACATTATGGACACCTTTACAATAAGGTTTGCCCTGTAAAACATCACCTAGTTGAACAATGCTTTGTTTGGGGCCTCAGGTAGTAAACATGACCTCAGAGATATTTATAGCCTGAGTCAACCTCAATGCTCATTTGATTACTCCACTGGCATTGTCGCACAACCAACAATGATTTTGTTCTGCCTCAGTCATTTACTGCAGTTACCTAGATCTCAAGTCAAACAGTGCTGATACACATCACTATTTCTTGGTTATGTTCTACAATAAATATTTTTTAAAAAGCATTCATGCAAAAGTGAACTCCTAGAATTAATTTTTATTGTAAACTAAGGTGGAAATTTGATAATGATTGATATGATTTATTTCCGGCTATTTATTTTTCACATAGTTACGAGCATAGGTGGTCGGCAGTCAGTCAGGCTGCATGTGAACACAGCATGTGTATAAACGGGCTCTGGAGTGCACCTTTTCAGCAAAAGCCACATTGATAAATCTGCTCTGCATCCTGTCAATGAAAACTCTGATCAAATCTGAATAAAGGCAGTTTTTAAATAGTTAAACTTGATTGACTTAAAGTGCACGTAGAGTGGCCAGTGGACCAAACCATGTGTTTTGTTTTTTTTTGTTTGTTTTTTTTTAAATACACAAATACACTTTCCATGCTCAGTAAGTCTATTTTAGATGATCAGCATGGACCCTCTTTCTCTTGAAAGGCTTTATTTTATTCTGTATATCGCATTGGAAAGTTGTAGCTTCTGGTGCTACATTGATTAGCTCTATTAGCACATGCTTTATCATCTTCTTTTCAGTTTTTCTGGGGTGTTACAGAACCACATACCACCATTTAAATCAAATGACACCTCTTTCCAAACATTGTAATACAAACAAACTGCAATTGATCAAAACATTTTTTTTTTCCCTCCCAAAATGAGACATCCTGGCTGACATGCAGCAGCCCAAGACTGTGTGGCTGCAGACCTGCAGACTCCAGCAGCCAACTGAGCTCAGCTCAGACATATGGAGTGACATCCATGCCGTTAATGTCTGAAAGGAAATGGTTTTGACAAAAACTACAGATTTTTTTTCTATGTCCAGAGATCAATGATCCACCATGTAGAGTTTATGTCCAGAGATCAAGGATCCAGTGACCAATTTCATATTTATTTACTTTAAGACTCAATAAAATGTTGTTGACATAGAAAACCTGTAAAGCTTACTTTTAGTAGACAGAAAATTCACAGGAGGTATCGATAAGGAATCGGATTGATAATGGTATCAATAGATAAAATGTGATAAGCTGCAATTTACATATGATTCGACTAGTCGTAAAAGTAATCGTTGACTAGTCGACTATTAAAATAGTCGTTTGTGGAAGCTGTAACCAAACCCCTTTCAGCCAATAAACGGAGGGGTAAAAACTAAATATTTTTTGGAGTGAACAAAATTACATTTCAGTAATATTAAAAACTTGAAACTGTACCTTTGAAAGTTGTGTGTATTGCTTTGTTGAGGCATTCCAACACAAAAAAAAAAGAAACAAGAGGTAACTAGTCAACGAGATAAGGCACATGCTTGTGCCAAACCTGCTTCACCGGTAATTTGTCCCATGACATTCAAGCACCTTAGTGTTAGCTTGATCGGTCTTCTGATACTGTATTTTGAAATAAAACCAATCAGCTGTGTTTCTGCTCTAACCACACGACTACACTAGTGTTACATACATACATACATAGGTAGATACAGAGTGCAACCAAAACAGAAAGCACAATCCAGAAACAATTTCAACACTCCGTATGTTAAGTACATAACAGAATTGACAAAGTTGACTTTGATGCTATTTTTTAAAAATATATACAACTTTACTTGTCAAGTTTATTATTGAATTTGTCTGTATTAGGATAGATATGCTGTAGTGCACCATGTGTGTTTTGTGTTGAGGTGGTGAGTCTGACTAAAAAGCAGCGACTGGATGAGGATGGGAAGGAGGTTATAATTCAGAGATAAGCTATAATTTACAATTTGTTTTAAAGGGAGTGCTACTGCTTGACTGTAACTACTAGTCTGCGATATTAATATAGCCATTCTGATAAGGCTATCTGTCAGCTTCGATAACAGCACTATTTTTAGTATACATCATGCTAGTGTGAATTGATAGAGTGGCGACATGAGTCGCAAAAAAAAAAAGTCATGTGACTCATGGTGCCATCGTGGGTTCAAAATAGCATTCGCTGTTAATCTGTCTGCATGTAAATCCAGCTATTTTATTTATTTATTTGCTGAAAATGCCGGGTTGTTGTACATTTTGATTAGGGATGGGTATCCGGAACAGATTCTTTTCGGGAATTAAGAAATTATTTGATCAACCTAAATAGCCTTTTTGCTTATCAATTCCCTTATCAGTTCTTCAGAGCGGCCGTTGTTTTGAGGGTGTTTGTCGGCAAAATGATCATTTCTCTACATTGATTACAGACCCTGCAGTGGGTCTGTAATCAACCGTTTCTGCAGCGTGGCTTTGCCTTGAACCTTGAACCAATGCTTCAATCTACTGCTTCGTTGGTTCATTGTTTCGCTCCTCTTCAGAAGTGGCAACTCCGCTTCTTAACCCCTCTCAAAGCCATTAAAATGTCAATCGTGAGTCACTTTTGTGCAGATTAAAGTGACTAACTGGGACTCCTGTCTTGTTGCAAGAAAGAAATGAGAATAGCCCTCTGTTCCATTGCTCCAAATACTGCGCCGTTCTCTGCCGAGTCCAGTCCACTCGGAATTTATAACTTCAAAGCAAATCGGCGTTTAAATCAAATGACACCTCTTTCCAAATGTTGTAATACAAACAAACTGCAATTGATCAAAAAATTAGATGTCCTGCACTAATGTGCAGCAGCCCAAGACTTGCAAACTCCAGCAGCCAGCTGAGCTCAGCTCAGATGTATGGAGAGACAATTATGCCATTAATGTCTGAAAGAAAATGCTTTTGACAAAAACTACAGATTTTGTTTATTTCTATTTATGTCCAGAGATCAAGGATCCAGTGACCGATTTCATATTTATTTACTTTAAGATTCAATAAAATGTTGACATAAAAAAAAAAACAACCTGTAAAGTCTACTTTTAGTACACAGAAAATTCACAGGAGGTATCGATGAGGAATCGGATCGATAAGCGGAATCACTAGATAAAATCTTATCAATACCCATTCCTCATTTGGATGCACAAATAGACACAACAAGGGCTTCAAGATGTACAGATTCCCTTCAGATCCAAACAGAAGAAAAATTTGGGAAAATAAAGTCAGCTGTGTGGGATGGAAGCCGACATCATCGTCAAAGCTTTGCGAGGTAAATTTATTGTTCAGTCCCATGTACAGTAAAACTCACCTAAACCGTCATCGTATAAAGCTGTAATAGCTGCAGTCACCGGACAAAAAAAAAGTCCCAAAGTAAGTAAGTGCCAAAGTCCCATATATAACCAATTTTTTACAATGGATTTTCGTTCACATCGAATAAAATGTCCCATCCAATCTCAAAGTATTTCCATTAAATCCCTCGCATGTGGGACCAGAGTCATTTCCATGATTAAAAGCCCGACCGTTTATTTTTTCACACAGTGCTCAGACTCGGAGCTGCAGCCTGGACATTCACCTGGTAAATCAGACAGCACAAAAAGTATTTTGATACTTTGATATTATTTTGAAAAAGAAACAAACGCAAAAGGCTGTGTTTGACACTTTGCTGCTTTCAATCCTTCACCTGCCGTCATACATACGTTTTTACAGCGGGCACGCTGATAAATGGATCAGAAAAGTCTGCACATTTATAGCACAAAGTCAGTAAAAGAGAACAATGTACAGCTTACCTTTGATTTGGAGGTGATGACTGTAGTATGAAAAGCTTGCTGAGGGTCAAATATTCCAGAATAAAGCATAATCCAGAGATGGAAAACTTTAAAACTATCAAGCATGTCATTGCATGACACGGAGTTACAGAGCTGCAGCTGCATAAATCAGGCTTTAAATTAATTAAATGAATTATAAGTTGTAAATTTATGTAAATTTGATTGCTTAACTATTTTTATATTCATTTTGATAGCACCTGTACCCAGATGTGTTGCTGTATGTGGTTAAATGATTTTAAAAAAATGTTGAAAACATTAAAGGTTCATTCAATAGTAGAGTTGCCACAAATGACTATTTTGATAGTCGACTAGTCAACGTTTATTTTTTGCAATTAGTCAACTAGTTGGCTCATACGTAAATTGCAGATTATCGCATTTTATCGATATCGATACCATTATCGATTCTGCTTATCAATTCGATTCCTTATCGAGTCCCTTATCAATACCGCCTGTGAATTTTCTGTGTGCTACAAGTAGGCTTTACAGGTTTTCTATGTCAACAACATTTTACTGAGTCTTAAAGTAAATTAATATAAATTGGTCACTGGATCCTTGATCTCTGGACATAAATAAACTACACATGGTGGATCATTGATCTCTGGACATAGAAAAAAAATTAGTAGTTTTTGTCAAAAGCATTTCCTTTCAGACATTAACGGCATGGATGTCACTCCATACATCTGAGCTGAGGTGTCATTTGATATAAATGGTGATTCACTCTGAAGTTATTAATTCCGAACGGACTCTATTTTTCTAAGTTGACATGGCGGTGCAGCATTTGGAACAACAGAATGGAGGACAATTCTTGTTTCTTTCTCACAAGACAGGAGTCCCAGTTAGTCACTTTAATTCACACAAAAGTGACTCACGATTGACATTTTGATGGCTTTGAGAGGAGATAAGAAGCAGAGTTGCCGCTTCTGAAGAGGAGCAAAGCAAAGATCCAACAAAGCAGCTGATCGAAGCACTGCTTGATTGGTTCAAGGTTCAAAACAAATGACTCCGACTACTAAACTAGTTGTCGAAGGTTTCAATGGTCGATGTAGTAGTGACTAGTCGACTAGTCATGACAGCCCTCTTCAGTAGTTCAGCACAGTTGGACTCAAAATGGTGTCATGTTCTGAGTTGATGGCACTCTCTATCAAGGCACACTACATTGCCAGTATGAGGAAATTTATTATACAATCTGAATGTCTTTTTTTTTTTTTTTTTTTGATGGAGCTCAGGCAGAATTACAGAGAACACCAAAAACATTCAAGATGTTTCAGTCTTGACCAGAATAAATTGTGTTGTTTTTTTTTTTAGGAGAACTGCAGCATCAAGAGGTCCCCACTGGCAGTATGAACAGTATGAACACAGCATATGCTTCGCTGCAGCAACTAGACACTTCACTGACACAGCAACGCAGCTAAAGGCAAATGTGCGAGTCAGCTTCATAACTTACTAAAGTTTGTGTATGCAAACAGAGTAATGTCACTGCCTTCATCTAAAACTTCACTTAAGGATATTTTTTCTTGTTTGTACACTTTTTCTTTGTTTTAGCTTACAATTCTAAGATATTACTACCAACAGAGCTATAAAATCATTTGGAGCTGCTCCTCTTTATATGTGGTTAAAAGGGGACAACATTTTTCAACCTGGGCTCTCATTTTAGATGTTTTTGGGTTCATCTTTTCATTTTGGACTCTGTACAGTATTAATTTAAAATGCAAGCAGATGATAAATAGCTGCACAATGTAAGTGTACAAGACAAGTTAAAATACTATTTGTTACCAATGAATGGGCAAAAATGTCATCAGAAGCATCTGGTAACAGAGAGGATCCATACATAAGGAAAATGATTAATCCGCTACAAAATTATTTTATATACAGCGTCCGGCGCACAGAGCAGGTGGAATTGTATGTGCAAGAGGGCAGCCTCTCCAAAAATAGCCTCTCAGGTCCTGCGTAGCTGCCAGGCGCACAGACAATGGGCTTTTAGCAGCCCCGTAATCACCATGCAAATGCCTCTAAGTCGTCGCAGTAACTCGTACACAAACTGCGCCACGCTGTTGTTGCTAAATTTTGAACTTCTTGAAATTAGCGCCACGCTTAGCGAGGAGCCTCGTTAACTGAAGATAATGCCTCTAAGAGCCACGAAACTCCCACGATAGTTGAAGAAACCCTCTCATAGCAAAGAAAACATGCTGCGTGGCTCATTATTCATCCTTCATTATTCAGTGAGACCCAGGCTTTAGTGATTTTCCAGTCAGGCTGGGATTTGAATGGAGGATCCTTTGATCTCAAGCCCAATGCTTAACCACTAGACCATCACCTCCCCTAAGAAGAAAGTTTCTCCTTTTTGTTTCTGCATGCAGGAGTGGTGGCTAAGTGGTTAGTGCACTTGGTACCATTGTTAATTAGCCCCCTACAACCCGCCTCATTTTGACTCACAAATAAAAAAGAGAATTTCCCATCAATGGGATATACAGGCTTAGAAGGGGTTAATTTAACTAATATCATAGTTCATCCAGAACTCTCAGCCTAAGTTTTGATTTTGAAATTCAACAACTGCCTCCTGTAGCCTACAGTTTTGACGCCTTGAGGTCCTTCTTTACCATTAATTTCTCACAGGATGCTGTATAATCACATAGGTTCCTTGCTGGATGATGTATGCAAAAAAGGAATACATTATATCTATAGCCACTTTGAATTGAAAAAAATGTAATATACAAAAAACAATAAATTGTTTAATATGCACTATATATTTATCCAAGATAAAGATGAATGTTTATCATAAATTATTTCCATTAAATTATGTTGCTTCAGTAAGTGGGTGAGCATCTATATGTCAATAGCCAAGTGACCTCTGTGTGTGTGTGTGTGTTTATATATATATATATATATATATATATATATAGCTTCGATAATCGAGAAACTGGGGACAGCTGACATTTGCCATTTGGTATGCTTATGTATTATGGGTCAAGGATGAACTCCGCCAGTAGATAGGACTAATAGTTTTGGAGAAATTAGGGCTATTAGCTAACAACAGTGAACAATGCACATTGATAATTTAAATTCTGGACTCACACACCATCCCACCAGGGGGCGGTATATATTAAAAGCCAAGTGGCCTCTGTGTATGTGCATGTGTGCTCGCGAAGTGTGTGTATAACTTCAATCACAGACAAACTAGGGAGAGCTGACATTTGCTATTTGGTATGCTTATGCATTTTGGATCAGACTAATATTTTTGGAGAAACTACGGATATTAGCGAACAATACTGAACAATGGATGTTGGTAAATACATTCTGGACTCGTGCCATTCCAGTAGGGGGTGGTAAATCATCTACACTGAACAAAAATATAAACGCTTTGTTTTTGCTCCATTTTTCATGAGCTGAACTCAAAGATCTAAAACATTTTCTATATACACAAAGGACCTATTTATCTCACATATAAAAAGTGTTACGTTTATATTTTTATTCAGTGTATATACTAAAAGTAAAGTGGCGTCTCTGTACGTGCATCCGTGCGTATGTGTGTGTATACCTACCTTCGATCACAGATAAACTGGGGAGAGCTGACATTTGCCTTTTGGTATGCTTATGTATTTTGAGTTAAGGATGAACTCTGCCAAAATGGAACATTTATAGGACTAATATTTTTGGACAAACTTTTATTAACACTGAACAATGGACGCTAATTACGTTGTGGGGACGCTAATTACATTGTGGGGTCTCACACCATTCCAGCATATATATTAAAGGCAAAGTGGCGTCTGTGTACGTACATGTATGCATGCGTGCATGATTTAATTTAGTAAGGTCAGTGTAAATACACGGATGACAAGAAACTGGAAATAAGTGTTTTCAGTTTCTTAAATTAACAAAAGAATTATGTAATTAACAGGAAATAAAAGGGTTGAGGTCTTCCTCTAAACACTGTTCAGGTTTAAGGTTCAAAAAACATTCTGGACTCACACGCCACTCCAACTCATTATAGAAACCTTGGGTTTCTATAATGAGTTATAGAAACACCCCCCCCCCCCCCCCCCCCCCGAAAAATATCAGCTACCTATTTTCAGTGGTGGGCACAGATAACCAAAAAAAATTAACTTCAATAACAGATAACACTATGTAACAAATTTTTATTTTTGTTTTGTTCCTGGGTACACAGTGTGTTTTCCTAACCTGTTATGCCTTAAATAAATACAAAATAGCTGTTATTCCACAGAAACTTTGCTTCTGTGATCAGGACAATGATATTTTGAAATTTGTCTGTTTTCAAGACTATTCTCGATTCGCCTTAACTACTACTGAGTAGTCTTCTAGAATATTCTTTAACTGCTACAACTGTCCAGAATTTTCTAGAAGTTTCCAAAATTATCTAGAAATTTCAAGAAACTTTTAGAACTTTCTAGAACGTTAAAAAAAAATTAAATCAAATTTTGTGCTGAATGTAGTCATTTTTCCATAGACTTTAGACATAAGCAGTTGAAATATAACACTTAGAATGCAGGAACAAAAATTGTGTTACAAAGTGTAATCAGATAACTGAAAAGTTATCTTCGATAAGGATAAAACGATAAACCACCCAAAAATGTATCGGAAGTTACAGATAACCAATAAATTCTAGTATTGTCTCCAGTACACTTGCAACTACTAACAAGCTGATTTTGAGTTTTAACATCACGATCGTTTTTGGAAGCATCAAAAGCAACAACAGACGCAAACAAGAGTGAGCATTTCTGTCTTTGAGCGTCCTGCCCCCTGCTGGAAACTCCAGTTTACTACATGGCTTCCAGCACAGAAGCAACTGAGAGAAACCACAATGCTCAACTCTCTACCCAATCACAACGCTGCCGTCAGGCCGAGGTCTTGGAAAATAAAGCAGCACTGAGTTATGGTTTGGTGTATAAATAAAATGAATACTGACTGAATAACTCCATTAATGTCAAGTCTGTCATTTGTGCAAAGTTAAGATATAACATATATGTTTTAATGTTGAATAATGCACTAATTCTGAAGTTTTGTAACAAACACAGACAGATGGCATTCTGGGAAAATGTGCCATCGGTAACACTGACTGGTTGATTCATTCTATGTAAATGTGAGGTGTGTCGTGTGTTGGTGTTTACAGATAAATGTGCTTTTGTAAAATATGCCATTTTTTATTTGTAAAAAGAGGCATTTTCAAAAAAAAAAACAAAAAAACAAAAACAAAAGCCAAGTTGTAATTAGATAACCGTCTGATATAACTGGTGTCAAAATAAACAGAACACTGCCATGATGTAATGGTGCCAGTGCGAGTTTTGGCCCTTTTTCAGCTGATTTTTTGTTCGTGTGAGAATTTTTTGGATCCCACAGAGTTTCAGGTTAATCGCGCGTCCTGCATTGTTTAGTATACATGGAGTAACGAGCTGCATTTAACATGTCACGACCACCTCCTGATCGCCGATCGAATGGTCAGATGAGAATCAAACCTGTTTGATATTCTGGTCAGCCATCGTGAGGGTATCCCGCTGCATAAGCGCTACAAGCGACCAAACTGTCACACTGTGCATATGCAAACACTGTAGACCTGTATTGTAATGTTTTGTTTTTTTTTTGTTTTTTTTTTTAACTTTGATGTCTCCCATCGAGAGTTTTTGTAAATTAAGTTTGGAAAAAAAGCTTCTGTTTACATTTTCCTTCTGGAAACATGAGTCTGACGTGGTTTTTGAACGTACAATGTGTGTGAGAACATAAATCGTGCACTCTGAACTTTTACACCGTGCAGTTCTGTGGTACAGCTGAGTTAGAACCAAGTACAGTGAGTGAAAATATCAGCCCACCTTCAGGGCCAATACTGCCATGAACACTACTGGCCAGTAGATGGCAGTAGAGATCTTGAAAACTTGCCAAAACAATCACCCCCCTATCACCCATAATGCACCTGAACACAGCATGTCCATACTAAAACCTTAAAAATTAGTGCATTACATTAAAACTAAAACATATATCTGATATTTTCAATTTATAAAACTTCAGACATGATGTTAATTTAAATAACTTGTCCGAAATAAGTTTGGTTAAAATTTGAACCATAAGTTAAAAATGTATGCCTCTGGATGACTTGGGTGATATGGGCCCCATATCAGTATGGGGTTAAAAGAAATTAGTTTTTTTTTTTTTTGGTGACTAGTTCTCCAATGCCTGCAGAGGATAGAGCAGTTTCTTCTAGATGCAGCTCTCCTCTGTTTGCAGAGGGTAGAACTACACATCTGTTCACCTTTGCTTACCATGTTAACAGTCTAAAAAGTATCGGGCAAAAATTTATGTGAAGATAATTAGTGCGGTAAGTTATCTGAAAAGATAATCTGATAATGAAAACTTTATCTTTGATAATTATCGGTTATCGGAACTGTGCCCACCACTGCCTGTTTTACACATACACTACCCAACCTACTGCCTGTGAATCGCCACAGTCAATGCACTAGTAATTCATAATTTGCATGACTTTTAAAGATTCAATTAAAGTGACCAACCAATTATATATACAGCACTATGTAGAAATCAGCTCCAGTCAGAGCCCTGTTAAACCTTGACGATTTAGCCAGCGTATACCGACCGTATTAAAAAGGCTGGCATACGTCTAATAAATTATGCAGTCGTAACACCATGATGATTTGGTCCCATTTCTACAGAGTGGTGCAGGTCGGTACAATACGTGTCAGAACAGTTAAGTCTGACTTGGTTTGCTGTTTTACCACTGGCAGAACCCTTTTGTTTGGCAGGTGGAACACTTAAATATTGATAAGCACATCATTGAACACACATACGCTATCGCACTGCTTCATCCCTTCCACATGGAGGCAAAACAGAGTAATTTAACATTATTTTATTTTTGTCTTGGTGGATCATGGAATTTATTTTCGTCACGTGCAGACTGCTGAAGAATCAACTGATGCCTGTGGTAAACACTGACATGAATGAATGAGGAGCTATGACTGTTTCAACTTTTAAAATGAATTAATTGTCTTGTTGTGGTGCAAAGAGCCAGCGTTCTCCGGTTCAGGCTGCGAGATGTACCAGGAGCAGACAAACCACCGAGGGACTTGCTTTAAAATGCTACATTTCTTCAGCCACAACAAGGAATTAAAATATTTTCAGACGTCAATTTCCAAAATCAGGACGCTTTATATGGATAGGTTTTTGTCAGGCTGTGATGATGAATCAGACTAAAACGACATGACTGCAGCTTTCAGTTTTTCAGCCAATCAATGGACATCATCATTGGACGTATTTCAACTTATGAGAAACTTACAAGAAACATATTTCAACACTCGTATAGCTTATCTACAACTTATGACCCACATATGGGGAATGTATCAGACATACTCTCGAGTACCTCAAAAAAATATTGCGCATGCCCAAAATTTTTTTGAGGTACTTAACATATATAAGCGTGCTTCAACATGTTCTTAATTTATACAAAAATTACCCATAACATATTAGATGTATGCCAGCGTTTTTAATACGGATGCCATATGCTGGATAAATCGTCATGGTGTGACGGGTGTTACTAGCAGCAACATACACCAGCTAGTATTTCAAAACAGAAAGACCAAACATGTAAGAATCTTGACCTTATTGCGCCAGCTGACTCCAAGATAAATGCTTCATTCTACATCATTGGACTCTTGCAAGAAATACTTTTGCAATGACTGGTGCTAAATTATGCAGATATGCCAGCTGGACCTCAGAGATTTTTATATTTAAACATCAGCTTTTAAAAAGGAGTTAAAAACCTTTGTTTATTCTAATATGGTGTTTCGTAAACAGGCGTTTTCCTGTATATGTTCCATTTTATTTATTTGAGGACCAATAAAATCGTTTGACTTTTTTGTTTATTTTTTGTTTTTTCTAATATGTAGCAAATGATGTACGATTGAAGTCACTCTGGATCTGTCTGGGTAAATCGTCGCATCCGTTTTATGTATTAAATGCCAAATATATATATTTTTAAAAGAATTTTTAAAAAGCTGCAAGCCTCAACAGCCTCAGATGTGTTCCATCAGTAAGACGAGCTAAGTCTAGCTACCTAGCATTAGCCCAGGTTCATTCTGGGGCATTCAATTACACCTTTCCCTGATGTCTTTGGTTTCAAACGCTGTAGAAATGACAGAGTTCAGTAGCTGCTGGCATGTTTCCAGCATTACCGCAAGAGAGGGAAGGGGGGGAAAAAAAAGCTCATGTTTGTGCTTTAGCTCGGTAGCCACTGACACATGGGTGACGATGACAGCAGTGTGAGTAAACGATAAAAAAAAAAAAAAAAAAAACACTCACCCAGAACCACCGGGACACGCTGAAGATCACCTTCGAGTCATAGTTAACCTGAAGCAGCTGTCATCTAAAAGGAAACGTCGTTAAGGAAGGCTCTGTGCTCCGTTAACTAGAATTTGTGCTTGCCACGAGAGAAGTCAAGCCGCTGCTGCGTGATGACAGAATGGGCGGAGAACTGGCTTGAACTGGCTATCTGACAACGGGAAGTGACGTCACAGCAAGGTTGCGTGAGGAGGCGAACCACGCGCAGTGGAAAATGTTCTAGTGCCAAAGCAAGACAAGTTTTTGCAAGACCGATATCGATTTCGATGTTTGACGATTCAAAAATATGATATGCCAACATAACTGATATTGTTTTCCCCCAGTTTGAAATTATGAATTAATTCATCCATTTTATGCCACTTATCTAGATCCAGGTGGCAGGAGATCAAACAGCTCACACACTTCTCTAACAACAACTTCTAGCACTTCCTCTGGAATCCTGAGACATTTCCAATAGAGGTGGGCGGAATGATCCTCATATCGATAATGTCGATACCAACGCTGGTATTGATATTGAACGATCCTCGTGTAAAAAGATCGATACTCAAGCTTTTTTCTCTCCCGCATGCACTGACTGCTGCACATGCAGATTCATCAAAGTCTACTCTCTGTAAGAGCAGCGCTGCGCTGTGTCACACAACACGGAGCAGTGCACCCTCCCCCCTCTCATCTTTTGTTGTTGTGCCATCACGTGGCTCAGCAGCGCCAGCCAACAGCCATGCAGGTAGGCTCAGCCTGGCCTGCCCACTCAGCGCTCTCCTCGAGTCAGCCTTCAACCTCAGGAGATTTTAAGTTGTGTTGAGTGATATTTTTTAAAACAAAAATGTTGACTTTGACGTACAACGTTTGCCGAAATTCTATCCTAGGTCTTTTGGATCCTTTGGATCTGTGAAGCTTAAATATGAAAGAGTATCGGTATTGATATCGGCGATACTGGGCCTGTATTTACTTGGTATCGGATCAATACCAAAATTCCCGGTATCGCCCACCTCTAATTTCCAAGCCAATGGCCATCCCTCCAGCGTGTCCTGTGTCTTCCCAGAAGACTCTTCCCAGATGGGAGGACCAAGGGCCATCCTCAGTAAATACCCAAACCACCTCAGCTGGCTCCCTCCCATATATTCAAGTTTTTGACCCAATTCAGGAGTGTAAGCTCAGATAGCCAATGGAGGAATCTCATTTTCACCGCTCGTACCTGACCTTGTTCTTTCAGCCATTACCGAAAACAATTTTCGGTAAGAGCCACAAATTAATGTCGGTTCATGACCATTTGCCCCCTTGAGGTTTCAAATCCCACCAAATCTCGCAAAACTTCAGAGAGTTCACTGCTCTGCGAGATGTCAACATTGAGAACTGCACTGAGTCGCTCAGATAACACTGCACTTTAACCGCTGCACAAAGACAACAGAAAACTCTTCGTATATTGTACCTAAAACCAGTGGTGGGCACAGATAACCAAAAAATTAACTTCGATAACAGATAATCAGATAACTGAAAAGTTATCTTTGATAAAGCTAAAACGATAAACCACCCAAAAATGTATCGGAAGTTACAGATAATCGATAACTTCCAGTATTGTCTCTGGTACATTTGCAACTACTAATAAACTGAATTTGAGTTTTATCACCACAATCGCTTCCAGTAGCATTAAAAACAACAACAGACCCAAACAATGAGCCCACCATTCTGTCTTTGAACATCCTGCCCCCTGCTGGAAGCTCTTGTTTACTGCACAGCTTCCAGCACAGACGCACCCTGAGAGCAGCCACAAAGCCAGCTCTCTACCAATCACAACGCTCCGGTCAGGCAGAGGTCTTGGAAAATAAAGTCATGCTGACTTATGGTTTGGTGTGAATATTGATAGAATAACTCCATTAATGTCAATTCTGTCATTTGTACAAAGTTAAAATATAACATATATCTTTTAATGTTGAATAATGCACTAATTCTGAGGTTTTGTAACAAACAGACAGATCGCAAAGGATTCTGAGTAAAAGTGCCTCTGCTAAACACTGATTGGTTCAGTCATTTATTATGTAAACCAACACGTTAATGTGTGTCGTGTGTTGGTGTTTACAGATAAATGTGCTTTTGTAAAATATTCCATTTTTTTATTTGTAAAAACAGGCATTTTTACAGAGCCCTGGAAGTGTCATCGCAAAATGTTTTGCATGTGGAGAGAATGTGCGCACATTTTATGATGTGGGCACGTTTTATTATATTGTAAAACGTGCACTCAATATTGTCTTGACACATAAATGTTGGCTTTACACTGTACAAGTTTTGGCCCTTTTTCAGATGATTTTTCATTCGTGCGAGAATTTTTTGGACCGAGTTTCAGGTTAATCGCGCACCCTGCATCGCGTAGTGTACATGGAGTAACAAGCTGCATTTATCATCTCACGACCAGCTCCTGATCGCCGATCATATGGTCGAATGAAAATCAAACCTGTTTGATATTATTCTGGTCGGCCGTCGTGAGGGTATCCTGCTGCTGAAGAGCTACAAGCGTCCAACCGCTTGCATTGTGCATGTGCAAACACCGCAGAGCTGTCTTGTAATGTTTTTTGTTGTTGTTTTGTTTTTAAACTTTGATGTCTCCCATCGAGAGTTTTTGTAAGTTTGAAAAAAAAGCTTACATTTTGCTTCTGGAAACATGAGTCCGACCTGTGGTTTTTGAACGTACGTGTGAGAACATAAATTGTGTGCTCTGAGCTATTACACTGTGCAGTTCTGTGGTAAAGTTTGAATTGAACCAAGTACAGTGATTAAAAATATCATACAGTGTCTGCCCAGCTTCAGGACGAATACTGCCATGAACACTACTGGACAGTAGATGGCAGTAGAGGCCTTGAAAACTTGCCAAAAAATTCACAAGAGTTTTAGGCACTAGAGTTTAATGCTGTTGTCCGTGGAGCCTGAACAGAGTGTCTGAAATGCATTTGTCCTGTCGTGATCGTACTGAGATTACCCTATCCTACCCATAATGCACTGCTGGACACAGCATGTGCTCACTAAAACCTTAAAAATGAGCACATTACTTTAAAACTAAAACATATCTGATATTTTCACTTTATAAAACTTCAGACATGATAGTCATTTTAAATAACTTGTCTGAAATTAGTTTGGTTAACATTTGAACCATAAGTTAAAAATGTATGCCTCTGGATGACTTGGGTGATATTGCCAGTGTATTAGTATGGTGTTAAAAGAAATTATTATTATTATTTTTTTTTTTTTTTTTTGACCAGTTCTCTTTTGCCTGCAGAGGATAGAGCAGTTTTTCCCGGAAGCAGCTCTCTTCTGTTTGCAGAGGGTAGAACTATACATCTGTTATGAAATTTTTAACAGGTAGGTGCTCAACTGATTTGAAATTTTAAAAAATGTTTGCCACTGTTCAGCTTTGTTTACTCCGTTATCGGACAAAAATTTATCGGAAGATAATTGGCCCGATAATGGTTTTTAAAGTTATCTAAAAGGATAATCCGATAATGAAAATATTATCTTCGATAATTACCTGTTATCAGATTATCAGAACTGTGCCCTCCACTGCCTAAAACTCTCGTGAATATATTATCTGGGTTTTTAGATGTTGTTATTGTGTTTGTTTTATGTAAACATGCAAGAACCTCAAGTTGTTTCTCTGTTATTTTCAATGGGAATCACTGTGAGCTGTGATCACTTCCTGTTCATGTCATTCTGGAGGAAAGTGATGCTTGCTCTTTAACGTCCTGCTTATTGTCTTTTACAGCACTGTTTGTCCAGTTTGTTCCAAAGTAATATATATAAAATGTCAGAAATTTGGGTTGCATTTATGAAGATCCACACAGATTAAACATAGACACGGATTACGAGGTCTGTTAGAAAAGTATCCAACCTTATTTTTTTCAAAAACCATATGGATTTGAATCACGTGTGATTGTATCAGCCAAGCTTGAACCTTGAGTTTTTTCACGCCTGGCGGTTGCGTCATTCGCCTGTGAGGAGGCTTTGTGTGAGCAGTGGTCCACCCCTCTCGTCGGATTTTTATTGCGAATTAATGTCTGAATGATTTGGAGCTTTGCTGCATCAATTTTTTCCAGAAACTGTGAGAGACCTCCAGGTGGTAACCATTCGTAAAATTCAAATGGCTTTGAGGGACGATTTTATGGGGATTACACAGATTAAGGAGTGCTCCAGCCAGTTTAAAGACTGCCCACAGCTGCTGAGAGCGCGCTGCGCTCTGAGCACCGATCGACAGGCTGACACCCCGCTGAAACAACCAGATCATTTCCAACGTGAAGGCTTTGTTGATCCGGGACGTCGTCTGACTTACACAAAAATGGCAGGAGACGTAGACATCAGTACTTTTTTGGCACATTCCACTGTTACAGGAGTTTTTTGCATGGAAAGAAAAGCAGAGGATTGCGCCACCATGGCGCTCATAGTGCGGCACAAAACCACCTCCATGTTGGTCTCACAGGATGGCTTTGAGATGGCTTTCAGATGGATGTTGGTGGGTTTTCAGTCGTGTGACTAACCGAGAAATTATGGTTGAGCCTGGACATGCCAGAACATGTCCTGTGAGGCTTCATCATGGTGTTGCTTTGCGCCATGCGGCACCGCCGCGACACGCGGAATTCCTATGCTCCTCTTTCCATGACAAAAACTCCTGTAACAGTGGAATGTGCCGTTCATTTCCAAACTGGATGCTGTGTTTTATCCGGGACGTCCTCTGACTAGCACAGGAATTGCGAAAGACGTGGACATCAACACTTTTTCGGCACATTGAGACAGACATGCCGAGGAATTCCGTGCGTCACGGTGGAGCCGCATGGCGCAAAGCAACGCCGTGATGAAGCCTCACAGGACATGTTCTGGCATGTCCAGGCTAATCCACAATTTCTCGGTTAGTCACACAACTGAAAACTCACCGTCCCTCAAAGCCATCTAAATTTTCCGAACGGTGTTCACCTGGAGGTCTCTCACAGTTTCTGGAAAAAATTGATGCAGCAAAGCTCCAAATCGTTCAGATATTTATTCGCAATAAAAACGACGAGAGGAGTGGACCACTACTCACACAAAGCCTGCTCACAGGCAAATGACACAACCGACAGGTGTGAAAAAAATCACGCATGCGCACGAAGGTTCAAGCTTGGCTGATGCAATCACACGTGATTCAAATCCATATGGTTTTTGAAAAAATTAAAAGGTCAGATACTTTTCTAACAGAAAAGTAATATTTGTTTTAGCAAGTTTTCAGAGTCTCATGGGTGCAGTCTCTTAACGTGATGGAAAGCATGAAAAAAAAAAAACATTTTGGTTGCATAATGTTAATTTGCAATTGTCATCATGTGGTATCTCTATGTTATTTAGACTACAGCAACTCTCTGGTGCGCAAGGGATTAGGGGTATCTCAAGAGGGCGAATAGGTGAGGTTTAGAACATAAATTGACTGGTAAATCACGTTTTGACCCGTCTCAGCGCATTTTTCACAACGGTCCAGTGCGGTGTCAGCAGGACCTCAGATCCAGCACCAGTCTCTCTATTGATCTCATGTTCCAACTTACCCCCACTTTTGAACAAGAATCCAAGACATGAACAGAATTTGAACAATACAAATAAGACATATATATATATATATATATATATATATATATATATATATATATATATATATATATATATATATATATATATATATATATATATATATATATATATATATGCTGGAACATTCTTCTAATGGAGTTAATTGTAAAAGTGCCACATGGTGGTCTTGCGGTGACAACAAAGAAACCACACTGGTAGTCATGTCATTCATCACAAACACCTCTATGTAGTAGTACTTTGTCAATAACACACACACACATCAGGTGAGATTCTGCATACCGATGCTATGTGCATCTTTTTTTTTAATAGATGCATGGCATTAAATCAAATCCTGTTAAGTTTTGTATTTCACAACCAACAACTTACAATGAACACAGATTTCTATTATACTAAACTACTACCAACACTCATGCCATAGTTTGTTTTTTGGCATGTATTGGCTGTATTAAATGTCTTTGCTGATACAGATTTATCTGCAAGTAGCTCATATCAGCTGATTATATTGGCTTGCCAATTTGTCAGAAGCTCCAGAAAATAGATTATTAAATTTCACGTCCAGCTCGATGAAATGAATTCATTAATTGGTCAAACAGAATCATATCTAATGCACATCAATGTGTGTGAAGCCATAGTTCAGGCACCACTGACTACATGAGCTTAAATCTTACATACCATTCATTTTTCAGGTCTTTACAGTATAGCCTGGGTCAATTTTTAAACTTGTCGTACATCATAATAAGTATCTATAATGAATTTTAAATTACAGCTGTATTCAGAATATATAAATACTCTGTCTAACATTAATAAATCAATGATTAATCCTTAATATTCTAGAGAGCAGGAAGAGTGCATTTTTTAGATTTACCACACAAATGTTTGGAGAAAACCCATCGACTATTATACAGTATCATGTCATCTGAACAACAAAACCCTTCATCCTCAACATCTAGGGAATGCCATGAAGATTTAAACCATTATTGCTGTTATGCTTTCATGTCTAGTTGTGAGTCTTCAGGTGGCTGATAAGTCTGATTCTTGACCTGAAGTTTTGGTTGCAGTGAGGGCATGTTGATCCTGGGGCCTTGGCTGTAGTTCTTTCTCCTTTCCTCCTTGCTGCATCTCTGCCAGCTATCCACATCATTTAGCTTCGAAGTGCTCTACTCCTTGTTTGATTGCTGTTCTCCAGAGTGGCCTGTCTCTCACGACATCTTGCCAGTTGTTAGGATCCATGTTGCATTTCTTCATATTGGCTTTCAGGACATCTTTATAGCACTACTTCTGTCCACCCCGTTTGCCATCTTTGAGTTGGGAGCAAAAGAATTGCTTCGGGAGATGATCGTCACTCATCAATCAATCAATCAATCAATCAATCAACTTTTTTCTTATATAGCGCCAAATCACAACAAACAGTTGCCCCAAGGCGCTCCATATTGCAAGGCAAGGCCATACAATAATTATGAAAAACCCCAACGGTCAAAACGACCCCCTATGAGCAAGCACTTGGCAACAGTGGGAAGGAAAAACTCCCTTTTAACAGGAAGAAACCTCCAGCAGAACCAGGCTCAGGGAGGGGCAGTCTTCTGCTGAGACTGGTTGGGGCTGAGGGAAAAAAACAGGAAAAAGACATGCCGTGAAGGGGGGCAGAGATCGATCACTAATGATTAAATGCAGAGTGATGCATACGGAGCAAAAAGAGAAAGAAACAGTGCATCATGGGAACCCCCCCACAATCTACGTCTAAAGCAGCATAACCAAGGGATGGTCCAGGGTCACCCGATCCAGCCCTAACTATAAGCCTTAGCGAAAAGGAAAGTTTTAAGCCTAATCTTAAAAGTAGAGAGGGTATCTGTCTCCCTGATCTGAATTGGGAGCTGGTTCCACAGGAGAGGAGCCTGAAAGCTGAAGGCTCTGCCTCCCATTCTACTCTTACAAACCCTAGGAACTACAAGTAAGCCCGCAGTCTGAGAACGAAGCGCTCTAATGGGGTAATATGGTACTACGAGGTCCCTAAGATAAGATGGGACCTGATTATTCAAAACCTTATAAGTAAGAAGAAGAATTTTAAATTCTATTCTAGAATTAACAGGAAACCAATGAAGAGAGGCCAACACGGGTGAGATATGCTCTCTCCTGCTAGTCCCCGTCAGTACTCTAGCTGCAGCATTCTGAACCAACTGAAGGCTTTTTAGGGAACTTTTAGGACAACCTGATAATAATGAATTACAATAGTCCAGCCTAGAGGAAATAAATGCATGAATTAGTTTTTCAGCATCACTCTGAGACAAGACCTTTCTGATTTTAGAGATATTGCGTAAATGCAAAAAGGCAGTCCTACATATTTGTTTAATATGCGCTTTGAATGACATATCCTGATCAAAAATGACTCCAAGATTTCTCACAGTATTACTAGAGATCAGGGAAATGCCATCCAGAGTAACGATCTGGTTAGACACCATGCTTCTAAGATTTGTGGGGCCAAGAACAATAACTTCAGTTTTATCTGAGTTTAAAAGCAGGAAATTAGAGGTCATCCATGTCTTTATGTCTGTAAGACAATCCTGCAGTTTAGCTAATTGGTGTGTATCCTCTGGCTTCATGGATAGATAAAGCTGGGTATCATCTGCGTAACAATGAAAATTTAAGCAATACCGTCTAATAATACTGCCTAAGGGAAGCATGTATAAAGTGAATAAAATTGGTCCTAGCACAGAACCTTGTGGAACTCCATAATTAACTTTAGTCTGTGAAGAAGATTCCCCATTTACATGAACAAACTGTAATCTATTAGACAAATATGATTCAAACCACCGCAGTGCAGTGCCTTTAATACCTATGACATGCTCTAACCTCTGTAATAAAATTTTATGGTCAACAGTATCAAAAGCAGCACTGAGGTCCAACAGAACAAGCACAGAGATAAGTCCACTGTCCGAAGCCATAAGAAGATCATTTGTAACCTTCACTAATGCTGTTTCTGTACTATGATGAATTCTAAAACCTGACTGAAACTCTTCAAATAGACCATTCCTCTGCAGGTGATCAGTTAGCTGTTTTACAACTACCCTCTCAAGAATCTTTGAGAGAAAAGGAAGGTTGGAAATTGGCCTATAATTAGCTAAGATAGCTGGGTCAAGTGATGGCTTTTTAAGTAATGGTTTAATTACTGCCACCTTAAAGGCCTGTGGTACATAACCAACTAACAAAGATAGATTGATCATATTTAAGATTGAAGCATTAAATAATGGTAGGACTTCCTTGAGCAGCCTGGCAGGAATGGGGTCCAATAAACATGCCGATGGTTTGGACGAAGCAACCAATGAAAATAACTCAGACAGAACAACCGGAGAGAAAGAGTCTAACCAAATACCGGCATCACTGAAAGCAGCCAAAGATAACGATACATCTTTGGGATGGTTATGAGTAATTTTTTCTCTAATAGTCAAAATTTTGTTAGCAAAGAAAGTCATGAAGTCATTCCTAGTTAAAGTTAATGGAATACTCAGCTCAATAGAGCTCTGACTCTTTGTCAGCCTAGCTACAGTTCTGAAAAGAAACCTGAGGTTATACTTATTTTCTTCAATTAGTGATGAGTAGAAAGATGTCCTAGCTTTACGGAGGGCTTTTTTATAGAGCAACAAACTCTTTTTCCAGGCTAAGTGAAGATCTTCTAAATTAGTGAGACGCCATTTCCTCTCCAACTTACGGGTTATCTGCTTTAAGCTACGAGTTTGTGAGTTATACCACGGAGTCAGACACTTCTGATTTAAAGCTCTCTTTTTCAGAGGAGCTACAGCATCCAAAGTTGTCTTCAAAGAGGATGTAAAACTATTGACGAGATACTCTAACTCCCTTACAGAGTTTAGGTAGCTACTCTGCTCTGTGTTGGTATATGACATTAGAGAACATAACGAAGGAATCATATCCTTAAACCTAGTTACAGCGCTTTCTGAAAGACTTCTAGTGTAATGAAACTTATTCCCCACTGCAGGGTAGTCCATCAGGGTAAATGTAAATGTTATTAAAAAATGATCAGACAGAAGGGAGTTTTCAGGGAATACTGTTAAGTCTTCTATTTCCATACCATAAGTCAGAACAAGATCTAAGATATGATTAAAGTGGTGGGTGGACTCATTTACTTTTTGAGCAAAGCCGATAGAGTCTAATAATAGATTAAATGCAGTGTTGAGGCTGTCATTCTCAGCATCTGTGTGGATATTAAAATCGCCCACTATAATTATCTTATCTGAGCTAAGCACTAAGTCAGACAAAAGGTCTGAAAATTCACAGAGAAACTCACAGTAACGACCAGGTGGACGATAGATAATAACAAATAAAACTGGTTTTTGGGACTTCCAATTTGGATGGACAAGACTAAGAGTCAAGCTTTCAAATGAATTAAAGCTCTGTCTAGGTTTTTGATTAATTAATAAGCTGGAATGGAAGATTGCTGCTAATCCTCCGCCACGGCCCGTGCTACGAGCATTCTGACAGTTAGTGTGACTCGGGGGTGTTGACTCATTTAAACTAACATATTCATCCTGCTGTAACCAGGTTTCTGTTAGGCAGAATAAATCAATACGTTGATCAATTATTATATCATTTACCAACAGGGACTTAGAAGAGAGAGACCTAATGTTTAATAGACCACATTTAACTGTTTTAGTCTGTGGTGCAATTGAAGGTGCTATATTATTTTTTCTTTTTGAATTTTTATGCTTAAATAGATTTTTGCTGGTTATTGGTGGTCTGGGAGCAGGCACCGTCTCTACGGGGATGGGGCAACGAGGGGATGGCAGGGGGAGACAAGCTGCAGAGAGGTGTATAAGACCACAGCTCTGCCTCCTGGTCCCAACGCTGGACAGTCACAGTTTGGAGGATCCAAGAAAATTGGCCAGATTTCTAGAAATGAGAGCTGCTCCATCTAAAGTGGGATGGATGCCGTCTCTCCTAACAAGACCAGGTTTTCCCCAGAAGCTTTGCCAATTATCAATGAAGCCCACCTCATTTTTTGGACACCACTCAGACAGCCAGCAATTCAAGGAGAACATGCGGCTAAACATGTCACTCCCGGTCTGATTGGGGAGGGGCCCAGAGAAAACAACAGAGTCCGACATTGTTTTTGCAAAGTTACACACCGATTTAATGTTAATTTTAGTGACCTCCGATTGGCGGAACCGAGTGTCATTACTGCCGACGTGAATTACAATCTTACCAAATTTACGCTTAGCCTTAGCCAGCAATTTCAAATGTCCTTCGATGTCGCCTGCTCTGGCCCCCGGAAGACAATTGACAATGGTTGCTGGTGTCGCTAACTTCACATTTCTCAAAACAGAGTCGCCAATAACCAGAGTTTGATCCTCGGCAAGTGTATCGTCGAGTGGGGAAAAACGGTTAGAGATGTGAACGGGTTGACGGTGTACACGGGGCTTCTGTTTAGGGCTACGCTTCCTCCTCACAGTCACCCAGTCAGCCTGCTTTCCCGACTGCCCGGGATCTGCCAGGGGGTAACTAACGGCGGCTAAGCTACCTTGGTCCGCACCGACTACAGGGGCCTGGCTAGCTGTAGAATTTTCCACGGTGCGGAGCCGAGTCTCCAATTCGCCCAGCCTGGCCTCCAAAGCTACGAATAAGCTGCACTTATTACAAGTACCGTTACTGCTAAAGGAGGCCGAGGAATAACTAAACATTTCACACCCAGAGCAGAAAAGTGCGGGAGAGACAGGAGAAGCCGCCATGCTAAATCGGCTAAGAGCTAGTAGCTACGCAACCTAGCGGATTCCTAAAAACACACAAAGTGAATAATGTGTAAATAATTTAAAGGTGATTCAGCAGAAGGAGTGCCCCAATCAAGGCACCAAACAGGCCATGAAGCAGCACAGGCAACGCACGACAACAGCGAACGCACGATAACGGTGCTAAAATAAAATAAAAATCAACTAAACACGCTGTGGAGCAGCACAGATAACGCACGACAACAGTGCTAAAAGAGAAAAAAAAAATAAATAAAAATAAAAAAAAAATAAAAACGAAAGCGTTAGCAAGCTAGTTAGCTTGCCAACGCTGATGAAAGTTAGCTGATAAAAGTGCTCCGTCGCGATGTTTTGACCGTTAGAGGTCTTCCTTAGGCGTTGGAGCACAGTAAAAAAGTAAAAAAAAAAGTAAAAAAGTAAAAAAGTCTTGAAAAAGACTGTTAAGTCCAAAGCAGCAGGTAGCAGTCTCTGTGTAAACAGTCCCAACAGAGAGCCAAAATTCTGATGCCAACACGTAAACCAACACGTATCTCTGTGTGCACAGGTGTGCCTTAGACTCATCCTAACAACATGGCCACACCATCTGAGTTGGTTCTTGTTGATGATTCAGGTTGGTTGAGTTTGTTTCTTGTAGGACACTGACGTGGGTTCTTCAATCTCCCTGATTGATTTTGAGGATGCTTCAAAGACAACATTGGTGGAATTTTTTGAGTGTCTTAAAATAGTGACTGTATGGAGTCCATGTCTGTGTCGCATCCAAGTGGTTGGACATATAATCGCCTTATAGATGATTGCCTTGGTGTCAGTTCCAATGTCTCAAAGACTCTGTCGAGGTTTGAGTTTTGTTTGGTCATCTGTTTTTCTTTCTTTTGATCTGTTTATTATTTTTTGTATTTCATTGGTTTTTGTTTGTGTCAGGACTTGTGATGGCTTGACACAGAAAGCATTAAGAGACACATGTGGACTCACAGGCATGGTAGGTTGAGATGAATAAAAGGCTTTGTCTAGTAACCAGGCATTGGATTCGGTACACAGGTAGTCAGAAATGGAGGCAAAGGTATCAGACATGGTACAGGCCAGGACATGGTCCATATACCGAGCTGGGTTCCTACACACGGTGTCAAGGAGTAAAGCAGGCAAAACAAAGGCAGAGTCAAAAAACAGGCGGAGTTCAGGATATGGCAAGGCGCCATTTGGAGCAGACAAGCAAGGTCAATAACTACAGAGCAAACAGGACGTGAACGAAAGACGAGAAAGTGAACTAAGTCAACAATCGGCTCTGGAAGGGGGCGTGGCCAGGGAAGACAAAGGTAAGTGCAAGACAGTGCAGTATGACAAAAGTGAAGTGAACTGGGGCAAGATACCTAGGTGACAGAAAAACCAACGGTGCAAAACGTGACCTGCACGATAAACCGTAATTATCGTGAACAAAAGGGGCAAAACTAAGAACTAACGTGGCAAGTCTATAAAGTGGAAAACAAAAAACTAATGACTATAGCCAAAACTAGAACGGAACTGATACATAAAAGTAAATACAATAAAACAGTAAAACAAACAATATAAAAAGATAAACAGATAATAAACGATGAAGAACAGATAACAAAACCGGTGACTACATACTAAAGCAATGAATCACTGACACACAATAAACGATAACAGAAAATAAAACCCAAGACTAACAGAACACATCTTGACAATAAGACACTGAAGATAAATGAAAGCAAAACCAGGGAATACATAACTACTAAAGAAGACCATGAATAAATGAATGACTGCAAAACTAAATGACAACCAAAGAATAAGACCTGTGACTAAAGTATACACAAAGAAAAGCAATAAATATGACCAAACTGAGACTTGAAAGACAAAGTATAAATATATGCAAAGTAAAGCCGAAAATCCATTGTGGAAATTAAGGAATAAATTCAGACATAAACCCTGAGCGGGGGCAGAACCTGACAGTTTCATTATTCTCTTGCTGGGTTTTTCTGTTTGGGTCTGTCTGTCTCTGTTTTTCTTATCTTTTTCTTGGTTCTTGGTGATGGGTGTTTCCCTCTCTCTGGCCAGGCCCTTGTTCTGGTGCTTTCCACGCACACCTGTTCCTGATTTGCTGATCATCAGCTGGGGTTATATAAGATCACTGGGTATGTTAGTTCCTCACCAGTTTGTTGTGCCTTGTGCCTTCATTCCAGCTCTGTACCTGCGTTCCATAGTCCTGCCTGCCTCCTTGTGTGTTCCTGACCTCCAGTCTGTTGCAACGACCACGCCTTTTTGCCTGATTTATTTGTACTGCTGCTATTCTTTGACTACCTACTCGTGTACTGACCTCTGATATTCACTTCAGTAAAGCCTTCTAAAAACCAGAGCTGTTTGTTCGAGCCGTGCATTAGTGTGGTCGTGCTGCGGCACAGCCAACAGCTGAATGGGGTCATCAATCTGCCACCAATGCCTTCCTTCCGGCTGTCACCGCCACTCTTCAACAGATGTTTCAACACACATCTCCGGGGCGTGAAGCTGCACGTACCCTGATGAGGCTTAAGCAGGGCAGTTGCCGAGTCACAGATTACACCATCGACTTCCGCATTCTGGCGGCTAAGAGTGAATGGAACCCCGCGGCGCTCCATCTTCTGCCAGGGTTTGGCCGAAAGTATCCAGGGCTAGCTCTTCACCGTTGACCTTCCCAAGTTACCTGGACGAACTCATCGCACTCACTATCTGGACCGACATCTTCAGGATTGTCCTCGCCAAGCAGTCCGGTTACCCGACCGACACTCTGCCACACATCCCATCCATTCATCCTCTTCCAGCCATGTTGGAGCAGGTTCACCACATTGGAGCACAGACAGATGCTGCTGAGAGATGGCGCCGACGTCAAGACGGTCTCTGTTTTTACTGTGGACACTCTGGACATTTAATTACCAATTGTCAGGCCAGGGGTGCCACCATGCAGCCTAAGTATGACTTGCGGATGAGTCAAAGCTCTATTCTTCCATCCTCAGCCTAAAACATTACTTTGGCTAAATTATCTTCTGAAAATTCATCAGGTTCCGTGTCACCTTTTGTTGATCCCGGTTCTGATGCTAACTTGATGCTGTCCTTTCTCGCCAGGTCCCTGTACCTTAGACTGTTTAAGCTCTCACACCCTCTAGTCTTGCAAGCTGTGGATGGCCATGAAGTGGGTTGTATTACTCACTGTACTCAGTCTGTTAATATGATTATAGCAGAGAACCACTCAGAATCGATCAGGTTTCACGTCTTTGATAATATGACTCACCCGATAATCTTGGGACACCCCTAGTTGCAACAACACAGTCCAAATTTCAACTGGTGTAAGTGTGAAATCGTTTCTCGGGGCTCTGCCTGTTACACAACGTGTCTGTTAAAACCTGCTCATTCTCCACCGAGTTCTAACCCCAATCTTGTGGGGGTCCCGACATGTTACCATGATGTGGCTCCAGTATTCAGCATAAGTAAAGTCAAATCACTGCCTCCTTGAGTACGACTGCGCCATCGAGCTTCTCCCCAGGGCAAGCCCACCTCGGGGAAAGCTATTTTCTCAGTAGGCACCCGAACGCAACACTATGAATGAGTACATTCAGGAGTCTCTGGTGGCAGGCTTGATTAGACCATCATCATCACCCGCAGGGGTTCTTTTTTTGTGGAGAAAAAGGATAAGATGCTGCGCCTGTGTCTAGATTACCGTGGACTTAATGATATTACTGTCAAAATTCGAGATCCATTGCCACTCATTTCGTCAGCATTTGAGCTATTAGAAGGAGCTAAGATCTTCACTTAACTAGATCTGCATAATGCTTGCCATCTGGTCAGAATAAAGCAGAGTGATGAATGGAAAACTAAGGAATACCCCTTCTGGCCATTACGAATATCTTGTCATGCCTTTTGGTCTCACGGTTTCTGGTGGCCATTTTTTTCAAACAACAACATACATGTAGATTATAGTACTTGGCTGTGGCAGGCAGATGGTTACCATAGAGAGGTAGAGATGTGCCAATCGTCTCTCTGGGTAGTTGCCATCCAGGATCAAATGTGGTTCCGTGGATTGGTGGAGGCGGCGACATGTGGCACCAGCACATGCTCCCACACCTGACACCTACAGTGAGGAAAATAAGTATTTGAACACCCTGCGGTTTTGCAAGTTCTCCCACTTAGAAATCATGGTGGGGTCTGAAATTTTCATCTTAGGTGCATGTCCACTGTGTTTGCAGGGTGTTCAAATACTTATTTTCCTCACTGTATAACTGAAACAGCATTCCGAACAAAAAATGTTTTTATAAAAACTCACTGTATTGCAGAATGGAGTGGCTATACGCCCAACCGTTGGGTCAACAAAGTAAATTTGCGAGCATACGAGGTCTGTCCATAAACTATAGGTCCTTTTTATTTTTTGCAAAAACCATATGGATTTGAATCACGTGTGATTGCATCAGCCAAGGTTGAACCCTCGTGCGCATGCGTGAGTTTCCCCACGCCTGTCGGTGATGTCATTCGCCTGTGGGCACGGCTTGTGGGAGGAGCGCTCCACCCCCCTCGTCGGACTTTTTCTTGTGACAAAATGGCTGAACGCTTGGAGCAGCGTTACTGCATTAAATTCTGCCAGAAACTTGGCGACAGCCAGGCAGAAACGATTCGAAAAATCCAAACGGCTTTCGGAGATGAAGCCATGAGCAGCACACAGATTAAGGAGTGGTACAACCGGTTTAAAGACGGGCGCATAACGGTGGAGAGCGAGCCGCGCTCCGGTCGGCCATCAACGAGCCGAAATGACGAGATCGTTTCCAAAGTGCACGCTGTGGTTATGCGGGATCGTCGCTTGACTGTCCAAGAAATTGCTGAGGAAGTGGACATTAGCAAGACTTCGGCACATTCCATCATAACGGACGATTTAGGCATGAAACGAGTGGCGGCGAAGTTCGTGCCGAGGTTGCTGACGGCGGAGCAAAAGCACCTCCGTGTGGAAGTCTCACAGGACATGCTGGACTCCATTGACACTGATCGCAGCTTTATGGACACCATAATCACCGGAGATGAGTCCTGGGTGTACGGGTACGACCCGGAAACCAAATTTCAGTCGTCACAGTGGAAGCATTCCACGTCGCCAAGACCGAAGAAGGCGCGCCTAGTGCGCAGCAACATCAAGGTAATGCTGACTGTTTTTTTTTACTCCCGTGGTGTGGTACACCACAAGTACGCACCACAGAGTCAAACAGTAACAAAGGAGTATTACAGGGATGTCCTCCGTCGTCTACGTGATAGTGTGCGGCGCAAGAGACCAGAGTTGTGGGCCGGAGAAAATTGGCGCCTCCACCACGACAACGCGCCAGCTCATTCCTCTCATTTAATTCAGACTTATTTGACCAAAAACCAGACTCTGGTGGTTCAACAGGCGCCTTACTCCCCTGACATGGCCCCTTGTGACTTTTGGCTCTTCCCAAAACTTAAAATACCATTAAAAGGAACCCGATTTGAGACAAGAGAGGACATTATGGCTGCGACGACAACGGAGCTGCGCGCCATCCCAAAAAAGGCGTTTTTGGAATGCTTCCAACAGTGGCGACAACGCTGGGAGAAGTGTGTGGAGTCCCAAGGAGAGTACTTCGAGGGTGATTAGGTTTCCAACCCTCCAGGTAAGCCAGTTTTTTTTTTCCCAGCCAATGGTCCGATACGTTTTGGACAGACCTCGTATATGCCCAACCACAACCGACCAATGAGCGCGCTTGTAAACTCACTTCCGGTTTCAACGTGGGAGGGAAAAAAGGGTGGATATTTTCTCACCTGCTGCAGGAGGGTTCGCAGCCCACGGAGGAGCTGTGATCTAAAGTGGTTCTGTTTGGCTCATCGCACCCATGGAACAGTGACAAACTAATACCATCTTACAGCCAACAAGCAGCATTTTGTTCAAAAACTGTTTCGTTGTTGTTAACAGCCTTCTGTTCAAAATGCTTATGAAATTTGTCTGTTTTCATACATTGCGGTGTTTTCGCAGTAATTAAAGAGGGCGCCGTTAAATATGTCAAACATACGCCGCAATAGAGCCTTAAAAAGTGGTGTAAAAAAACGTAGTTTAGATGCAAAAAACGTGTCAAATACATGATCACAGTTGGGCGAATAAGACATATTTATCTGCCCAACGGTTGTGCATGTAACGTTCAATGTATGACTTATCTGCCCAATGGTTGGGCGAATAAGATAAGACATTATATTTATCTGCCCAACGGTTGTGCATGTAACGTTCAATGTATGACTTATCTGCCCAATGGTTGGGCGAATAAGATAAGACATTACATTTATCTGCCCAACGGTTGTGCATGTAACGTTCAATGTATGACTTATCTGCCCAATGGTTGGGCGAATAAGATAAGACATATTTATCTGCCCAACGGTTGGGCGTATAGCCTTTGCCATTGCAGAAAATGTGACACTCCACATCAGGTACACACACACACACACACACACACACACACACACACACACACACACACACACACACACACACACACACACACACACACACACACACACACACACACACACACACACACACACACACACACAAAAATTTATTGCCTGATTGGGAGAGTTTCAAACAGTTGCAGTCACAATTCAAATTTAAACCGAGACGCTAAACCATACTTTTCTAATGTCCCAAACCTTTGTATGATTCAGGAGTTACTTTTTAGATGTTCAGTAATCAGAAGCTAACACGTGAATTGTCCTTGACTTAATGTTTAAGCATTAAAGATTTTGTTAACACTAAACCCTGCACAACATGTCATCTCCGTCCTTCAGCCCAGCCTGCAAGATGAACAAAAATGTCCTGTAGGCTCAAGGAATCCAATATCTTCCAGATCCACCCCAGTGGAACCATCACTGACATAAGGCCCAAGAAAAACAAAAGGGCCCATTGACCACTGCTGCTTCACACGTCCTAATCCGTACTCGTCCTCACACGCCATTCTTCTGCAAACAGAATTCCACATATTTACGTGGGATTAGACCATTTGTTTTTCTTTGTTCTAGTCTCAGATGAGACAAGAATGAAGTCCAGTGATGGAGCAATGTTGCTGGCTCAGGATTCATCATGATGTCAGAGGACACAATGGGCTAGAAAAAAATTCTATGTCCCCAGTACTAACAAAATCATATGTGAAAAGTTAAGTTGTAGTACTTGCATCTGCTGGTCTGCAGATACGTTAGACACTTGGTAGCCCTGCAGAACTTGAGGCGTGAGACTAGGTTAGTCGCACTGAATGACAGAATTTGCATATTTACATCTTAATAACACAACTGACCAAGAACCATCATGGTACTTGGTTCAGTGAGACACAGGCATCAATTTGACCAGCTAAAGCTTAGCCTAGGTTCATGTGTCATACTTCACACTGACAAAGTGAGGAACCTTGGAGTAATTTTTGATCCTACGTTGTCCTTTGACCTCCACTGTAGGTAGCAAGTGTTTTTCTTGGAATGCTGTGCTCTTTTTCAGCCATGCATACTGCCCCTGGTTATGTCCAAATAACTCAATTTTAGTTTCATCAGTCCACAGCACCTTATTCCAAAATGAAGCCGGCTTGTCCAAATGTGCTTCAGCATACCTCAAGCGACTCTTTGGCTTCCTCTGCATCTCTTTGTGCAAAGTGTGCTGTATAGTTGAACGGTGCACAGTGACACTATCTGCAGCAAGATCATGTTGTAGGTCTTTGGAGCAGGTCTGTGGGTTGACTATGACTGTTCTCACCATCCTTCGCTTCAGCTTATCTGTGATTTTTCTTGGCCTGCCACTTCAGGCCTTAACTAGTACTGTGCTTGCGGTCTTCCATTTCCTCACTATGTTCCTCACAGTGGAAACTGACAGCTGAAATCTCTGAGGTAGCTTTTTGTATCCTTCCCCTAAACCATGACGTTGAACAATCTTTGTTTTCAGGTCATTTGAGGGGTGTTTAGAGGCTCCCATGTTGCCACTCATTAAAAGAGATGCAAATGATGATGAGATGAAACATTTGCAAATGGCCACCTTAAATACCCTTTCTCATGATTGGATTCACCTGTGTAAGGAGGTCAAGGGTCAATGAGTCCACCAAGCCAATTTTGTGTTCCAATATTTCAATTTTTTCAATTTATTTTCATTTATATAGCACCAAATCTCAACAGAGTTGCCTCAAAGCGCTTCACACAGGTAACGTCTAACCTTACCAACCCCCAGAGCAACAGTGCTAAGGAAAAACTCCCTCTGAGGAAGAAACCTCAAGCAGACCAGACTCAAAGGGGTGACCTTCTGCTTGGGCCATGCTACAAACATAAATTACAGAACAATTCACAGAACAATTCATGGACAAATATACAAGAAATGCTATTGGCGCACAGGACAGGAGGATCACCAACACGAATACAACTCCCATCTCTGGATGGAGCTGCACCTTAAACAGAGAGAAAAACAGAATCGGGCATCAGAAAGACAAAAAAATACTGTATAATTTGCCAGCATTAAACAACAAGAAAAACAGAGAAATACTAAGGTGATCACCGGCCACTAGCCCTAAACTTCACTAAAAGACCCAGAATTTAGGTAAAGTTAAGGCCGCAGCCCGCTCCAATTACTAATAAATGAATTACAAGAGTAAAAAGCGTAAAACAAAACTGTACCAGTATGCTAGCCATATGAAAGGGAAAATAGTTGCGTCTTAATTCTGGACTTGAAAATCTCCACAGAATCTGATGCAGGGAGATCATTCCACAGAACAGGGGCACGATAAGAGAAAGCTCTGTGACCGGCAGACTTCTTATTCACCTTAGGGACACAAAGTAGTCCTGCACCCTGAGAACGTAAAGCCCAGGCCAGTACTTAAGGTTTAATTAGGTCAGCTAGGTAGGGAGGTGCCAGTCCATGAATAATTTTATAGTTTAGTAGCAGAACCTTAAAATCCAATCTCAATGGGACAGGAAGGCAGTGAAGGGATGCCAAAATGGGTGTAATGTGGTTGTACTTTCTGCTTCGTGTCAAAAGTCTGGCTGCAGCATTTTGAACCAACTGGAGACCCCTAATGCTAGACTGCGGTAAACCAGAAAAGAGAACATTGCAGTAGTCCAATCTAGAAGAGATAAATGCATGGAGGCTGAGCGTTAACTGGTCAAATTGATGCCGATGTCTCACTGGACCAAGAACTATCATTTCAGTCTTATCAGAGTTTAAAAGTAGGAAGTTTCTAGACATCCAACTTCACTGCTGCAAGGCAATCTTCTAAGGATTTTATGTGAACAAGATTAACAGCAGTTATCGGCATGTATAACTGAGTATCATCTGCATAGCAGTGAAAGGTAATCCCAAAACGCCGCAATATGTGCCCAAGGGGTGCTATATAAAGGGAGAAAAGCAGGGGGCCTAAGACAGACCCCTGTGGAACCCCAAATTTCATGTCACTAAGGTTAGAGTTAGTGTTACTGTACAAAACACAGTGAGAACGACTGGTCAAGTACGACGTCAGCCCTGCAAGGGCACTCCCAGTAATCCCAAAATGATTTTCCAGCCTATCAAGTAGAATATGATGATCCACTGTATCAAATGCAGCACTGAGATCTAACAGCAACAGAACAGTAGTGGTGTCTGAACCCACTGTAAGCAGAAGATCATTCACCACTTTAGTGACAGCCGTCTCTGTGGAATGATATTTTCTAAAAGCAGACTGCAGTGGCTCAAAGAGATTATTCTCAGTAAGATAGTCTACGAGCTGCCGTGACACCACTTTTTCCAGAATTTTAGAGAAAAATGATAGATTTGATATCGGCCGATTGTTTTTCAATACACTAGGGTCAAGATTAGGTTTCTTAAGTAATGGTTTAATCACTGCAGATTTGAAACATTTAGGAACAGATCCAGAAGTTAAAGAAAGATTCATAATTTCCAGCACAGTCAGCCCAAGAGTGGGCCACAGGTCCTTAAACAGTTTTGTTGATATAGGATCAAATAAACAGGTTGTGCTTTTTGTTGACATTACGAGTTTTGTCAGCATGCCTAGTGAGATACTATCAAATTCTGTAAATCTAGGTAATACCCTCAATAGCAGGGTGTAGTGGCTGGGTTAAGGCATGCCGGGATATGTTTAACCTGATGTCTTCTATTTTCTTCCCAAAGTAATCCAGGAAATCTTGTGCTGTAAAAGGAGAGCAAACTACAGGTGGTTGTTCATGCATAAGTGCTGCCACCGTGTCGAACAAGAACTTTGAGTTATGCTTCTTTTTGTTGATCAAATCAGAGTAGTAGGTCCGCTTTCTAGCCAATAATTTATGCTTATAGTCTAAGATAGCATCACGCCACGCAAGGTGAAATACTTCTAATTTTGAACGATGCCATTTCCGTTCTAGACCTCTTGCTTTATGCTTGAGGTCACGCAGATAATCATTGAACCAAGGTGACTGTGATTTGGGGGGGGGCGCAGTTTTAACACAGGTGGTGCAATCATGTCGAGTGTAGTTTTGAGCACTGAGTTGAAACTATCCACAAGTCTGTCTACTGACTGGGTATTTGTCAAATGTGAAGCTAAGACATCAGGCAGTTTAGCTTCGAGTTCAGTCTTAGTTGAGGAGTTGATGCATCGCTGTAATGATATATAAGGTTGTTGTTCCACTAAACACGGCAGCGAAACTGTAAACTTAATAAGTGAGTGATCAGACACCACTGATGCAAGAGGCATGATGTCAATATTCGTGACAGCAATACCACGTGCGAGAACCAGATCCAGGGTATTTCCACTAGTGTACGTAGAATCCCGAATGCATTGCTGAAATCCTAATGCATCCACAATTTCCATAAATGATTTGCAGAGGGGATCAGAAGGCTTATTTATATGAATGTTAAAGTCACCAATGATCAGAATGTTATCTACACTAGTTGACAAGTTAGAGATGAACGCACCAAATTCATCTAAGAATTCAGAATATGGGCCAGGAGGCCTATATATAGTGACAGAGAATCAGATGCTCAAATGAGTTATATTTGTAATCCCCAACAGCTAATAAGCTAAACCTAGATTTATAAATAAGAGCAACACTCCCGCCTTGCTTTGCATCACGAGGGACGTGACTAAATGTATATGCTGGTGGGCAGGCCTCATTTAAGGGGAGGACAGCTGTAGGTTTAAGCCAGGTTTCACATAGCCCAATCATATCTAAGTGATGATCAATAATTAGATCGTTGATCAACAATGATTTTGAGGACAGTGATCTTATGTTAATGAAACCCAGTCTAAGGACCTTAGTGGGGTTGACAGTTGAACCTTTTGGGTTTAGGGGTGGTTCCAGAGTAGCATATATAAGATGCCTAGAAGTAGGTTTAGGTTTGAGACATTCCACGCGCGTTGTAGGTAGCAGACATGAAATCTTTGCTATTGCTGGAACAATCACTGAGCCATCCTCAATTTCAACATCATCCAATATAGTAATGGGTATTAAGTTTGGAAAGCATATCCCTCTATGATTTTTATGGACACAACTACGGAAGCAGGCCACAGTCTCAACTTGTTGAAATTCCCACCCTGGCAAATAAACTGCACTATCACCATAGTGGATTTTCTACACTAAATTCCCCACTAAGGTAATGGATTCCACACCCACATTTATCATAAGTCTTGCAGGATCTCTAATCACGTGCTCCGTGGCCTGCTATAAATTCCTAATGTTACCCTCCCTGTAGAGCTCTATCTATGTTCGCAGACAAGATGGCGGCGCCTTCCCCAGTAGGGTGGAGGCCGTCCGGCATCAGCAAGCCACGGCAGCCCCAGAACGAAGGCCAGTTATCATAAAGCTAAAGCCTTGCAGTCTACAAGGTGATGGTCTAGTGGTTAAGGTGTTGGGCTTGAGTCCAGAAGATCATGGGTTCAAATCCCCGCCTGACTGGAAAATCACTAAGGGCCCTTGGGCAAGGCCTTTAATCCCCTATTGCTCCTGGTGTGTAGTGAGCGCCTTGTATGGCAGCACCCTGACATCGGGGTGAATGTGAGGCATAATTGTAAAGCGCTTTGAGCGTCTGATACAGATGGAAAAGCGATATATAAATGCAGTCCATTTACAAAACTGAGCCAGCCACCTATTTAGCGATGTCAACCTGCTAAACGCCTCATCAGTACCCCGGGAAGGGAGGGGACCAGAGACTATTAATCGATGCCGACACATCTTACTGGCAAGGTCACAAGTCCTCTCCATGTCCATTTTTATGACCTCTGAGTGCTTCATCCTGATATCATTGGTGCCAACGTGAATAACTATGTGAATATACGAGGTCTGTTGGAAAAGTATCTGACCTTTTTATTTTTTTCAAAAACCTGATGGATTTGAATCACGTGTGCTTGCATGAGCCAACCTTGAAACTGGGCAACAGCCAGGTGGAAACCATTCGGATTATTCAGACGGCTTTCGGTGATGATCCTATGGGCATCACACAGATTAAGGAGCGGTACAACCAGTTTAAAGATGGCCGCACAACAGTGGAGAGCGCGCCGCGCTCCGGGCGGCCATCAACATGCTGAAATGACCAGATCATTTCCAAAGTGAACGCTGTGATGATGTGGGACCGTCGTGTGACTATCTGAGAAACTGCAGAAGAGGTGGACATCAGCACTTTTTCGGCACATTCCACTGTGACAGAAGATTTTGCCATGAAAAGAGTTGCAGCGAAATTCATCGGCACAAAGCTGATGGCGCAGCAAAAGCGCCACCGTGTTGAAGCCTCACTGGACATGTTGTGACATGCCCAGCTCTTCCACCATTCGGAAGATTCAGATGGCTTTCGGTGGCTTTTCAGTCGTGCGACTATCCGAGAAATTGTGGATGAGGTGAGGACGTCTTTAAACCCGTTGTACCGCTCCTTAAGCTGTGTGATGCCCGTAGGATCGTCACCGAAAGCCGTCTGAATAATCTGAATGGTTTCCACCTGGCTGTCGCCCAGTTTCTAGTAAAATTTGATGCAGTCGTGCTGCTCCAGTCATTCCGCCATTTCCTTGCAAAGAAAAAATGATGAGAGACTCCACCCATCCTCACACAAAGGCTGCTTACAAGCAAATGACGCAACCGACAGGCGTGAAAAAAATCACGCATGCGCACAAAGGTTCAAGGTTGGCTCATGCAAGCACACGTGATTCAAATCCATCAGGTTTTTGAAAAAAATAAAAAGGCCGGATATTTTTCTAACAGACCTCGTATCTCATGTCATATTCTTTCATCTGTCTTCCCTTCTGCAGCGTCAGCACCCTAAGATGAGGTGCAATGTCGGGAGCTCTGGCCCCAGGAATACATTTAACGTCAGCCGGCGTCTGTAACCTGACTTTGCGGGTGATAGAATCCCCTATCACTAAAGTCCGGTGTTTTGACCTGGAGACAAGAGTGGAAGTCACTTGTGGGCTCAGAGAATTCACATCAGGCAAATCCAAGGGGGAGAACAGATTCACAGTTCGCACTGGCGAGTGTGATCGGGGTGCCACAACCAGGCACCAAGTCCTACGGGGCTTCCTCCTCCTAGCCACAGTCTGAAAGCCGTCCTCCACAGCCAGCGTTTCTAAGCTGATGCTAATGGGCTCGCTAGCCGGCCCAACACTAGCCTCATCTGGAGTGCCCGTAACATCTAACTCCACTGAGCTAAGAAGCTGCTCTAACTTACGGACACGGCTCTCTAAGAGAGCCACCCTATCTTCCAACATCATGCAGGATTTACGGTGGGTGTAAAGTAGGATTTGTAGTGTACTTTGTGCACTAAGAAATTCAAGAATGTAGCCAAGCAAACACAAGCTAACCAATAATGGATAAGCTAACCACTCCTAAGGCTCACACAGACGCAAATAATTTAATTAAAATTCACAGCAGTTACACTGAAAAAATAACAGAAGTATTAAACAGGTAAAAAAAAAAAAGCAGCAGCTATAAAATACACTAAACAGTTAATTAACTAACAGAAGTATAAAAAAATGAAATGAAAAAATGATGACGGGGGTCTGAAATAGCTAACGCAAGCTAACCGCTAGCGAAAATGCTAGCCGCTTCTAAGATTTTACACAGGAGTAAAATAATTACTTAAAATTCACAGCAGTTTGACTGAAAAATGAACAGAAGTATTAAACGGGTAAAAAAGAAACAACTATAAAAAGTAACGACGGGGGAGGGGAGGAGTCGACCTAGCTAGCGAAAGCTAACCGGTAGCGAATACTAACTGCTAGCGATTCACAACAGGACTGTTGTTAAATAATGTTCAGAGTAGATACAATTAATAACCAGAAGAGTGCTAAACAGAAATAAAAGAAGCGTATACAACCATGTGAAGTTCAGAGTAGTGTCACAGCAACAAACAATCCATCAGAAGCAAGGCAATTGGGGTCACCACAGCAAATTCAAGGTGGATCTGCATGTTGAATTGGCAGAGGTTTTACGCCGGATGCCCTTCCTGACGCAACTCCACATTACATGGAGAAATGTGGCAGGGTGGGATTTAAACCCGGAACCTTCTGCACTGAAACCAAGCGCATTAACCACTTGGCCACCACCCCTGCCTCCAATAATTAGTGCTAAATGTATTCAAAATCAATAAAATGACAAGGGTGCCCAAATTTATGCACCTGCCCAATTTTGTTTAAATAATTATTGCACACTTTCTGTAAATACAAGAAACTTCACTTCTCAAATATCAGTGTGTTGGTCTGCTATATGATATATGTAACTGAAATTGCTGATCCAGACAACCAATGATTTATAAAGGAAAATCATGAAAATTATCAGGGGTGCCCAAACTTTTGCATACAACTGTGCAAATGGTGTTCAAATTGAAAGAGTATCAGAATGTAAATTTCTTGGTGTAATAATAGATGAAAAATAAGCTGGAAAAAGCACATTAGATATATACAGAGTAAAGTTTCCAAAAGTCTCGCAGTTATTAATAAAGTTAAATATTTGTTGGAGCATGATGCCCTTCGAGTGTTATATTGTACATTGATTTTGCCTTATTTAACTTACTGTATAGAAGTATGGAGTAACAACTATAAGAGTTCACTTCATCCCCTCGTTATATTACAAAAACGTGCAGTTAGAATTTTGCATGAAGTAGGATATCTAGACCACACAAACGAATTGTTTATCAGGTCAAAATTATTAAAAATGACTGATTTGGTAAAGTTTCATACTGCATTACTAATGTTTAAAGCCAATAAAAATGAACTGCCATGTAATATACAGAAACTGTTCTGTAAGAAAGAAGGACAGTATGGATTGAGGGGATGTGGTAACTTTATAGTAAATTATGTAAGAACTACTCTGAAAAGTTGGTGTGTGTCGGTACGTGGAGTTAAATTATGGAATCATTTGGATAACCACATTGTGTGGAAACATTTATAAGTTCAAAAAGAAATATAAAGAAATTATGTTAGCACAGTACACAAACGAGTAAAAATGTTTATAGAGTTAGTAAGAAGTGTAGACGATTGTATAGACATTGAACAGTATTTGGTGTATGACATTATGCCAGTAATGATCAGGGTGCAAGACTATTTGTAATTGCTTAGAAGGTAAAAATGTGTTAAACTTTAAATGAATTGAAAATAATGGAATGCCACTGATGCAACTGTTAGTACCTAACTATATTCTAATGTAGATATAAAATGTAAATGTAAAATGTAAATATGAAATTGTTCTATTCTGTTTAGTTATATTATTTTCTGATTTCTATTTTATTTGAGTGTATTTAACTGTGGATGGTAACGGGTGTATGGTGTACGGGGTGGGCGTTTATAAGCTTTTGCTTCAGCCCATGCCCTTTCAGCTGCACCTAATTTGAGAAACTGAGTTACTGTTGTATTTTTTTCTTTTTTTTTTTTTTAAATTTATGTTAGTAAGAGTTTATGTTGGTATTTTGTTTTGTTTTGTTTATGTGCGTGCTGAATAAAATTCATTCCTTCATTCATTCAACTGTATGTCAAGACCTTATATCAACATGCATATGCCAGGATGTTCTCAAGCCACACCCTCAAGTAACGATGAAGAAAAAACTGACAGAAATAACTCGGTATGTCAAAAAAAAAAAAAAAAAAAAAAGACAAAGCAGTGTGTCCTGTCAGGTCACATTTACTGGCACAACAAGGCCATAAATCACATTAATTTGCACTGCTGCTATCAGCACTTGCTTGCTTATGTTTGACTATTTGTTTTAGAGTCACTTCTCCCATTCAGATACAAAAGGAAAATGTAAGGAAATGTAACTGGGAGGAGTAAATATGCTTTATAACTTTGCTCTAATCTGTGTATTGTTCCATTATCAGGCCAAAGGGAAGTCCCTTCAACTAAAAATGCTTCATCATCTAAAGCCCTGGAGCAAACAGACAGACAGACAGATGATGGAGAGGACAGAGGAACCCTGGCCATCTAGTCTGGTGCTTATCTGCTGCACCGGCCCCTTTTTCTAGTACGGTCGTGATAACCCCCTCTGACTAGGAAAATACAGGATATGACCCAATAACCTCAAAAGGCAGTGGGAGAGCAATAGTCGTTTATGAGGGGAGGTCTGTGGTAAACTTCCCTCATAGATCGCTGACCTCACAGGGCTTGAGGATAAGTCTTAAACTGCTACTCTTGCAACGTTACACTGACAAATCATCTAACATTAACAACTAGTTTACCTGTAATAATCAAGTTTTGCATTTAGTCTGTGGCCAGTTGACGAGATGTCAACTGCAGTATCTTAAGCGATTTCTGGCATGCAATTGTTTACTATTCATGGCTTTAAATAAACAAATCTGATACTCAAACAGAGCATACTATCCTGAGAAATTGTTGGGTAGGGATTATGCACAGTGGTGTGCAGTAACTGTGTCCTAGGGTAGCAAAGGGGATTACCATGGCTCGGCTGATCACACTGCCCTGTGCCGAGACACACAGCTCCACTCAG
Organism: Thalassophryne amazonica; assembly: GCF_902500255.1. NCBI lineage: Eukaryota > Metazoa > Chordata > Actinopteri > Batrachoidiformes > Batrachoididae > Thalassophryne > Thalassophryne amazonica. The sequence continues at coordinate 47,159,801 of NC_047112.1, read as the reverse complement.
TGCTTATGCACAGGCTCTATGGACTATTTATTGACTGGCACATGACCGAAGCCCCCCCCCCAAGGCACCATGCTTCTATTTTATTTTTACAAATTGCATTGTTATAGATGGCTTTATTATTTTGTCAGCATCTTTTCAAATAAATAAAGTCTGCCTGAATGTTTGAATGTGTACTGAGCAGCTCAGTTATTTTGATGATACCAGTCTGCAATATAAACTAAAAATACAATGCAGATTGTGTTATTTGTAACATGAGCACAGTGGTCAGTATGTGTGTGAGCAGTTCAAAGACTCAGCGTTTGCTGACCTCTTTAAATCCCTTCTGGAATAATCTCATAATCCCCATGAAGGATGCACCACATTCCTCTGAAGAACACTTTTTTTTATTTCAGATGAGATATATTTTACCTTCATAACATACAACCCCGATTCCAGTGAAGTTGGGACATTGTGTAAAATGTAAATAAGAACAGAATAGAATGATTTGCAAATCCTCTTCAACCTATATTCAACTGAATGCATATATTTAATGTTCACATTGATCAACTTTATTGTTTTTGTGCAAATATTTGCTCATTTTGAAATGGATGCCTGCAACACATTTCAAAAAAGATGGGACAGGCGCAACAAAAGACTGGGAAAGTTGATGAATGCTCAAAGAACACCTGTTTGGAACATTCCACAGGTGAACAGGTTACTTGGAAACAGGTGAGTGTCATGATTGGGTATAAAAGGAGCATCCAGCTGGAGGTTTCTTCCTGTTAAAAGGGAGTTTTTCCTTCCCACTGTGGCCAAGTGCTTGCTCATAGGGGGTCGTTTTGACCGTTGGGGTTTTTCATAATTATTGTATGGCCTTGCCTTACAATATGGAGCGCCTTGGGGCAACTGTTTGTGATTTGGCGCTATATAAGAAAAAAGTTGATTGATTGATCCCCAAAAGGCTCAGCCATTCACAAGCATGGGGAACAACTGCATGAAACAAAATAGTCCAATAGTTTAAGAAAAATGGTTCTCAATGTTCAATTGCAAGGAATTTAGGGATTCCATCATCTACAGTCCATAATACAATCAGGATTCGGAGAATCTGGAGAGCTTCCAACACAAGCAGCAAGGTCAAAAATCAACAATGAATGCCCGTGACCTTCGATCCGTCAGGTGGCACTACATTAAAAACCGACATCATTGTGTAAAGGATCTTACCGCGTGGGCTCAGGAACACTTCAGAAAACCATTGTCAGTTAACACAGTTCGTCGCTACATCTTCAAGTGCAAGTTAAGACTACCATGCAAAGCGAAAGCCATACATCAACAATATCTAGAAACGCTGCTGCCTTCATTGGGCCCGAGCTCATTTGAAATGGACAGATGCAAAGTGGAAAAATGTGCTATGGTCTGATGAGTCCACATTTCAAATTGTTTTTGGAAATTATGGACATCGGGTCCTCCGGACAAAAGAGGAAAAAGACCATCCAGATTGTTACCAGCACAAACTTCAAAAGCCAGCATCTGTGAAGGTATGGGGGTGTGTTAGTGGCCATGGCATGGGCAACTTACACATCTGTGATGGCACCATCAATGCTGAAAAGTACATCCAGGTTTTGGAGCAACACATGCTGCCATCCAAGCAACGTCTTTTTCAGGGACGTCCCTGCTTATTTCAGCAAGACAATGCCAAGCCACATTCTGCACGTTACAACAGTGTAGCTTCATAGTAAAAAAGTGCGGGTATTAGACTGGCCTGCCTGCAGTCCAGACCTGTCACCCATTGAAAATGTGTGGCACATTATGAAGAACAAAATATGACAACAGAGACCCTGGACTGTTGAACAACTGAAGTTGTACATCAAGCAAGAATGAGAAAGAATTCCACCTACAAAGCATCAACAATTAGTGTCCTCAGTTCCCAAATGCTTATTGAGTGTTGTTAGCAGGAAAGGTGATGTAACACAGGGGTAAACATACCACTGTCCCAGCTTTTTTGAAACGTGTTGCAGGCATCCATTTCAAAATGAGCAAATATTTGCACAAAAAACAATGAAATTTATCAGTTTGAACATTAAATATCTTGTCTTTGTGGTGTACTCAATTGAATATAGGTGGAAGAGAATTGCAAATCATTGTATTCTGTTTTTATTTACATTTTACACAACATCCCAACTTCATTGGAATTAGGGATGTATTATAACCACAGACATTAGCACATATGCACACAGTACTGTACACATGGTGCCGCATTCAAAGCCTCTTGTAATGGGCATTGATCTGGTGATAATTGTATGACACATAACTGCTGTTGTGGACAATTGGAACAGATTACTTCATATTAGGAATGCGGATATCAATCAAGGCCAAACATTGGCAATGGGAAACCGACCTTACATGCAAGTCAGGCAACATTTCTTGGTGCAGTAAGATGACAGACAACTCAATGTTTGCAGTTTTATTACTTCTCCATGAATCATTTCAGTGATTGAGATTTCTGTCATTTAGCCAGGTTTCTGTCATTTAGCCATTTCGCCACTCTCAACCCCCATTTTACCAGAGAGGGTGTATTGTGAGAGTCCAGATGCAGCACATATGCAGCTAGAAAAGATTTTGGGGTTAGGCAGCCATTCTCGCAGGGGAAACCTTTCATGTTCTTTTGTTGGTTGTTTCCACTGTGCATTTGCTTCCTCAAAGTCCCACTGAAAGATAAAGCAAGTGTGAATTTTATAATACATAATCATCAAACTCTACCAGGTTTGACACATACTGGACTATACATGTGCCATTGTGTGTGAATAAAATATTGGAAAGAAATACGACAGTCATGTTAAACTGCAGTTTCTGTAATTGCTCATTTCTTCACCTGCCAAAGAGCTGGCCCTATGAATGACTTAGCAAATCAGTAGATACAGTTACTGATTAATGTGTGTGGTGGTGGTGGAGGGGGGCAAAAAAAAATTATTGAAAAAAGAAATTGAGAGCGAGAGACACAGAGATGATCAGTTTTTGTAATTTGCTCTCTCCCCTTTGATCCACCCAGGGTTCATCCTCTGAAATGGCCATGTCACAAATACCCTTTCTCCCCATTACCTGGCATTTCCATCATGTTTAATCATTGCTGGGATGGTACATTCATTCCTCAGACTGGTTGTATCCAAAGCTAAATATTCCTTGTATTTTGGAAACAACCAATCTGGGGAATGAAAGTACAAAGCTTAAAATGCAAGCTCTACCAGCATTTAACCAAATTGAAATGATGTAGACATGTAACTCAAAAGACTATAAACATTTCTGAAATAGTGAAGGGCAGCACTAGTCCCCTATAGACAAGCCAAGTATTTTATTTATTTTTTACTTCTTCCTAGACAGACAGACCCAGCCCAGAGCTGGTCTTTGCAACAGAACAATTGGGCAGACCTGAAACAATTCCAGCCCCCACTCTGGTTGACTGTACCTCATCAGCTCCAAGTCAGCCTCACCCCAGCAAAGAAGTCACACTCAGTAAGAACCCACAGAACAATAGACATTCCAAGGAGCTGGCAACACTGATTTTGCTCAAACTGCAAATCATGAGCCACTTTTAAAAACAGGATGACATGTAATGCACCCAGAATATGAAATGACATTTAATACATGTTCTTCCGACATTTACAAACAGTACGTCTTGCCTTTGAAACATTTTCAACTTCTGGGTTTAAAACCATTCAGCTACATAAGTGTTGAATAAAACAAAACACATGGACAAAAACAGTCACAGACACACTGAATAACAACTTTATGGATTAAAATTTCCATTCTTAGGTTTACACATAAATCTGTACAATGGAGTACCAAGTTAACAGCTTCCATTAATATTAACTAAGAGATGGAGAAAATACCAGTGTGCAAGCAAATAATCTGTGCAACATCCAGGAGAGGCAATCAAAAACAAGCAGCTATTGACAGCAGTAACATTTTAAAAACAGCGATTTAATTTATATCAATAACTTTCTTTGAAGATCCTGCAGTATATGCAGTCAACAGACCAACAGTCAACGACAGCCAACTTAATATGAAGAGAGGTTGTATTTAATAGGCAATTTATTTGGTTTCTTCTTCTTACATTTTAAATTAACCAGGACAGGAATAACACTTTGTTATAATAACACACTGATGGTGATTTAAGTTACTTGGTCCAATACGGAATGCAAGTTACACGACTGAAACTTTTAAGTTTGCCTACGAATGCCTATTCTATGTACATAATTACATGTACTTAGAGTAGATTTGCACTCTGCAGTCAATGTATTCATATACAGGGCTATACTCCTTTTCACCAAGATTCAAAAATATTATTTCATCAGTAGATTGGATGAAATGTGTGGAAAACATGCCAAATCAACATGCAGATCTACGCTAGATCTGCTGTGGTGACCCAAACCAAAAATTTGAGAGGCCAAAACAAAGGCCTCCATTTTCGTATGTTTCAGTATAATTGTGGTGAGTGCATTTTTCACATGCACAATGGCAGTTAAAATGATTCTGACAAGGATGGCAGCAATGGTGGAATAACCTGTGACCGAAAAAAAAAAAAAAAAAAAATCATGACTTCAATATGCACAGTGCTTTACACACACACACACACGTGTACATGTAAAGAACCAAGCAATTATTTTACTACACTTAAACAATTAATACGTTAAGGTTTTATAATTTTTCCACATTTTGTCATGTTACATACTGCCTTATTCCAAAATGGATGTAATTCATTCTTTTTCCTCAAAAAAAAAAAAAAAAAAGAATTTCCTACACCCCACGACAATGTGAATTTTTTTTTTTTTTTTGCTAATTTATTTAAAAAGCAAAACAAACAAAAAACTAAGAAATCATATGTACATAATTAGCCTTTGTCACGGAGCCAAAACTGAGCTCTGGTGCAACCAGTTTCCACTGATCATTTAAAGGAGACCTGCATTGAAAAAAATGCAGTCAGATTTTTTGAACAAAAAATGACTTACATTTACACATGAGATTCTTCTGAATGTAGTAAAGTAAATCTGCAAGCCCAGATCTGTCATTCAATGGAGAAATCATTTGAAAATGACAAATTTACAGCTAACATTTACCCCTCCGCAAATTGTCCCTCATCATGGACGCTGCCGAGACGTCACGGACAAGACCCTCTCCCAGCATGCATTGCGCCAATTGTAATTTGTGGATTTACGTCAGTTTGCATCTGCACCTTTTTACGGAAGATCTACTTTTTTTAAAACTTCATATTGTCTTGCGGCACGTTTGGTGAGTACACATTTCTTTTATTTGTGCTTGAAAATTATTTTGGGGGACTTTTTCATACGCCCGTTTGATTGAGTGGTGTCGCAATGAAAATCTACTGTCTTTCGCCTCCGGTACCATCGCGGGATATGGAGGCGAGACCCGCAAAGAATCCCAGTCATTAAAAATATATAAACCTCTCTCAGCGTCCATGGAGCTCTGGGGCTCCGATTGCCGAGACGTGCGGTGCTGTGGATTTTGCCGCAAGAAGTCTGTCCTTGCAGCAACAGGTGTACCGGCCGCTTCGCATTAAAACAGCGAGCGTAATCTCAGGATTTGTGCCAAGTGTGCTGCAGCTCCATTCAATAGACAGAGAGGTGATGCCGGAGTTGTGCGCACCGGCTGCAAAGCAGACACGGGCGGTGTGAGTGGCCCGCGTCGGCGGCAGACTTAATAACTGCAGCGGAGGCAGAGAGCGGGAGAGGAAGAACGGCGCCGCTGTCGATGTCATTGCTGATCTGAGCACACAGATCTGTATCTCACATTCATTGCAGCTTACTTTTGGATGTTGAAACCAGGACGTGTATAAGTAACATTACTAACAGATAAAATCAATTTCAATGCGGGATCGGACTGAAGGCGGGAGCGCGTTGTCTTGTCCCTGACGTCATGGAAATGATACAGCTGTACAAACTGTTTTCACAGAGGGCTAAATTTTAGCTGCAAATTTGTCATATTTAAACGAAGATTTCTCCGCTGAATTACAAATTTGGGCTTACAGATTTACTTTACTGCATTCACAAGGGTCTTATAAATACATATCAGCTATTTCTTTCTGAAATCTGACCACATTTATTTCAATGCAGGTCTACTTTAAGCAAAAAAGGTTATTGATGTCGGTGGATTGAACCATTTCAGGTCTACTTTAAATGTTTCTGCAGCTTAACTGGAGTCCAACTGTAGTAAATTCAGTTGACTGTTTTTGTTTATTTGTTTATTTATTAGGATCCCCATTAGCTGCAGCAAGCTGCAGCTACTCTTCCTGGGGTTCACACAAAACAACAACCAAAATGTTTCTGTGAACGCTCTCAGTTGTCCGTGTGGTTTCCATAGTAGAGAAGCTTGAATCCTCGACTGGACTGGGTTGCTTGACGCAAGGACGTTTCGCTTCTAATCGCAGAAGCTTCCTTGGCTAAATTTCTTGCTCTGGTAGTCTGAGTTCTGTCTTGACTCTTGTAGAGAAGAACAAACAGAAGCTAGCAAAAGCTGGAGTTTTAAATCTAACAAGACCCCTCCTACTTAGAAGCAGACTGCTATAGGCAGTGACTAACAATTGCTCTAATTAGCACCTACTGTACTCTAGTTAGCACCCTCCTAATGACAGGGCAGGTGTCCCTCCTAACGATGGGACTGACGCCTCTCCTGACGACGTGAATGACTCAATAGTATGAACAAAAGAGTGAAACTGCTTTGACCTGAGTACCCCATTGTAGACAAGGGACAAAGGGTGTCTCAGACCCCCCTCCCCGGTTGAGGCTGGGTTTCAACTGTTTCACATACAAAGTTTCCTTCACTCCCCTCTCAAACCCATTTCTTTTCTCTGGCTAAGATTTTAACTTCCTTGTCCTCAAATGTGTGGTTCGTGTCTTTAAGGTGGAGATGAGCTGCAGGCTGAGGCTATACCAGCACCGCAGAGAGGGCATTGGTGGACACCATTTTCTTTATTTAAACATAAAAGTGTTTAAATAAAGTCCATAAAAGTCCTGCTCACAGACTGATTGCCAGAGACAGGACATGTCCACATCCAGTAAAAAGTCCGGACATCTCCAGTCCACTCACGGAAGATTTGTTCGCACTCGCACATGTGAACAATTAAAAGAAAAAAAAAATGTCTGGCTGCAGGCAGTTAGTTCCTTGTTCTCCCCTCAAACTCTCATCACTGTGTTAAAAAAGGACAGAAAAAGACAAGTCCTGCTCACAGACTGATTGCCAGAGACAGGACATGTCCACATCAAGTATAACTCCAGACAGCTCCACATTGGCTCACGGACAGTTCGTTCGCGCGCATGCATGCATCGCGCGGTCAAAGGAGGAAAGATAAACTATAACAGAACTCAGAGCACAGACCTGCAGCTCAGGACAAGAACAAATATAAACTAGAAGAGAAATCAGAATGCATAGTTTGGCTGCAGCCAGATTGTGCACTCTGATTTTCTGTGCAGAGAATCTGCAGGCTGCGTTCTCACCTCCTCTCTGCCCCTCGCTGCACGCACCTGACGCAGACATTCCTGTGTCGTCATGACGCCACAGGAAGCAACTCGAAGCCCCGGTGTGAAAGGGGCTTACCAGAGCAAGAAATTTAGCTGAGGAAGCTTCTGCAATTAGAAGCAAAACATCCTTGCATCAAGCAACCCAGTCCAGTTGAAGACAAGCTACTCTACTATAAACAACCAAAATATACAATAATCAAAAATGCATTAATATATATATATATATATATATATAATAAAGGAAAAAAATAAATAAAACCAATCAGCTTCCAGTCACATTAATCATCACACTGGACATGATTTGGAAAGACACACACCTGTCCACATATAAGGTCCCACAGTTGACAGTGCATGTCGGAGCACAAACCAAGCATGAAGTCAAATTGTCTGTAGACCTCAGACAGGATTGTCTCAAGGCAAAAATGGAAGACATTCAGATCCACTCTTCCAAGAGCTGGCCGCCTGTCTAAACAGAGCGATCGGGAGAGACGGGCCATAGTCAGGGAGGTGAAAAAGAACCCAATGGTCACTCTGTCAGAGCGCCACCATTTCTCTGTAGAAAGAGGAGAACCTTCCAGAAGGACAACCATGTTTGCAGCAATCCCCCATTCAGGCCTGTATGGTGTTTGGCCACACAGAAGCCACTCCTTAGTAAAAGGCACATGGCAGCCCACCTGGAGTTTATCAAGAGGCACCTGAAGGACTCTCAGACCATGAGAAACTAAATTTTCTGGTCTGATGAGACAGAGATTGAACTCTCTGGTGTGAACGCCAGGCCTCATGTTTAGAGGAAACCAGGCACCATCCCTACATTGAAGTATGGTGGTGGCAGCATCATGCTGTGGTGATGTTTTCAGTGGCAGAACCTGGGAGACTAGGCAGGATTGAGGGAAAGATGAATGTACAGAGACATCCTGGATGAAAACCTGTTCAAGAGCACTCTTGACCTCAGACTGGGGCAGCGGCTCATCTTTCAGCAGGACAATGAACCTGAGCACACAGCCAAGATGTCAAAGGCTTCAGGACAACTCTGAATGTCCTTGAGTGGCCGAGCCAGAGCCCAGACCTGAATCTGATTGAACATCTCTGGAGAGATCTGAAAATGGCTGTGCACCGACGCTGCCCATTCAACCTGGTGGAGCTTGAGAGGTGCTGCAAAGAGGAATGGGCAAAACTGCACAAAGATAGGTGCACCAAGCTTGTGGCATCACATTCAAGAAGACTTGAGGCTGTAATTGCTGCCAAAGGTCCACCAACAAAGTATTGAGCAAAGGTGTAAATAATTACATGTGTCAGTTCTTAGTTTATTATTTTTATAAATTTGCAAAAAAATAAACTTTTTCATGTTGTTATTATGGAATACATAATATTAATGAATACATAATGAATGTATTCATTTTGTAATACAGCTGTCACATAAAATGTGGAAAAAGTGAAGCGCTATGAATACTTTTCAGATACACAGTAGTCACCTTTGATTTTTCATGTGTATTGAATCGTGAATAGGTGTATAGTGATTTGTATCCTATCATGGAGCAAGTATATTGTTCCACCATTGGTTGAAATCTAGTTTTAATGAAATACCTTTATTTGTCTGTTATACTGCAATCAGGGCACTGCAGAGACTGCATGCGTTTGTGCTTTAATTACTCAGCTACCAGTGTGTTCAATATTTTGCAATCTATTTTTTATTTTGTTGTTCCATTAAAGCTCTAAAATTCTGCAAGAACAGTTTCAAAACAGGCCAACCTCTTTCAGACACAACAAATGGTGGTTGTGCTAAACCTTTCCAACATTGCTTACATCCTCCTTGGAAAGTACAGTAAGGAAGGTTCTTTTTAAAGCTTCATGGCTTCAAAAACAAAAAGCCTGTAATTTAATTTTCCCTACAAAGTCAAAGTATGCTTTTATGAGGAAGGAAGCTAAATTACAAAAATGAACCACTTTCTCAAGCAAGAATAACTTTTCCCTGAAGCAAATACAGTATATGCTGCCCCAATGGGGATCTTTAACGCTCAAGCAACTGCAAACTGGATTATGCACAGAGAAACACAACCCGAGGCCAAAAATAAATAAAAATAAAGATAAAAGGTATGCTGGACATGGGTACTGGCACCTTTTGATGAATTTACAGTAAATCATCACTTCCACACCAGGTTTCTTGACATGAGTCGGGGGATGGCTACATCAACATTTTCAAGTGACTGTTTGTGTTGTTCATTCACATCAAACATTCCAATCACGGTATTGTGTGGTAAATCTGTGTGGAGTGGGCAGTTGTCAAAAACTGAGTGACTCTGCAAGAAGACGATGACTGAGGGAAGCCGTTAAGACGCCCATGACAACTCTGAAAGAGCTATAAATGTTTGTGGTTGTGACTGGAGAAGATGTGCAGAGCACAATGTTTGACTGTTTCATCACCGGTCATACAGCTTCATGTTCAAGTAGCAAATAGGACTTTCTTAAAAAGAGATGATGAAATTCCAGATAGTTTGCCTGAAGGCACATATGGGAGATGCAAGCCTAGATTTGACTGGTTTTCTTGTATAAAAATCCTTCTTTGGCCCTTATTTCACTTTATAAAAGCCCTTTGCTTTGCTGAAAAACATTTTATTTTTTTATGTTTTCATAATACAATATTGGTTTGTTTGCATTCATTTCTGAACATATTTTAAAATATGACCATGACTATAAATGGCTGCCATGGTAAAAACGAAAAACATTGTGAAACATGCTGAGAAGTAGGCTTACTGGGGGAGGATACTTTGTGTCAGCTCAGTAAAAACACAGCAGACTAGGATAACTGATGAGACATTTGAGAGTGCGTGAGGTCTATCAAGAGGAAGTATTAATGGTTGTTGCTGGATTGCATTTTGCAAGATAAATGAAGCATTACTGTGGACTATGATTGGTCAATTTGGAGCGCCACCTCTGTGTATGTCATCGTCACAACATGGACTATGGTAAAAGTGTGATTGGATGCAGTACAAGTTGAAGTCACAGTTTTGGGTGGATTTATATGTCCCCCGATCGATGGATCGAGTAGAACTAACTAACAGCCAATTTATGAGTGTATGCAACACAGATCACATGTGATTAGTGCTGAGCTTGTGTATAGCTCGGATTGTGCCGCCCATGTTAATTATTGAGTAGAGATCTTCTGAAGGGCAGAGAAACAGAAAAGTGTCGGTGCCTGTTTAATACCCTTCAATTTGTCACACATTGATAAAGTGACTCAACCTTTGCCTCGTGCGTGCTGAAGGGAAAACATTACAAAATGTAAAAAAAACTAGATATCTGTGAGAAAACTTGCAAAATGATACCCAGCACTCTGCCACAGAAGTTTCCTGCAAGTACTACAGTATATATTGGTGATAGGAAATATTTTGTGATATGTTGGCATTAAATTGGTCAGCCTCTGCACTGAAGAGCCCTTAAAGTCTGTTATACAATTTGTCATTACATGATGTATAAAACAACAATGAAAGGTCAATTTATTTTAAAGATGTTAGTATTTTCTTTCACGCACATCTTCACATGTGTGCTAAAATGGTGTGATGCTGAGGAGCAGCTGCATTTATGAAGTAAATACAAGCAACATACAGTGCCCTCTAACAGTATTGGAACACTTGGTATTTAACATATTTTAATTTGTTTATGCCATTTCAAATACAAAAAATAAAAATTTCTAAGATTTTCTTTGTTAAACTCAAACAAAGAAAATCTCTACAACCTCATAAAGTGGCATAGAGGATGATTTTCTAAAAAAATAAGACCTGAAAGTTCAGCTACAATTTGCCAGAAGGTACATCTGAGATGCCTAGATTTGATGTTTTGGTGAAAGAAAATCCTCCTCTGTACCACTTCATCATGAAGCTGTATAACTGGGATACATGCTCGGCTTTTATTTGCTGATTTCTCTTCAGCTTTTAACTTGATGCAGCCTTGCCTTTTAATTAAGAGGTTAAGGTGTGATTTTAAATTGCCTCACCAGATGGTTGAATGGTTGGCGGACTTTTTAAACGAATAGGAGACAGAGAGTTTTGGTAAATGGACGCGTTTCAGACTCCTTAGTTTTGTCCACAGGCTCACCACAGAGCTGTGTTCTTTCCCCCTTGCTTTTCATCTTATATACAGATGAATGCAGAAGTGTCAGGCAATGCAGCTATTTAGTTAAGTTCTCTGATGATACTGCTTTGCTGTCCCTTCTTCAGGGAGAGGAGTCAGGACATGGGGAGGCCCTTGCTGATTTTGTTTCATGGTGCGATACAAATCACTTGGAGTTAAATGTATCTAAAACGAAGGAGCTTATAATTGATTTTAGACATAAAGGGTTTGCTATAGACAGCATTATTCATGGGAAAGCTGTAGAAAAAGTTCCTGCATATAAATATCTGGGCACTTTTTTTGATGAGAAGTTGAGATTCGACGTAAATACGGCAGACATTGTGAAGCAAGGGCAACAGAGAGTGTACCTCCTTCGCAAATTGAAGTCCTTCTCTGTCAGTCCTGTTATTATGGGTCATTTTATCCGTCCTTTATTGAAAGTCTTTTATGTTTTTCTTTCATCTGCTGGTTTCCTAGCCTGGCACTGAAAGATAAAAGTAGCTTGCATAGTATCACAAAGACATGTTCAAAGATCATTGGAGTGGAAACCAGAGACCTAGCTAGTTTTTGTGAACAGCAAATGGTGAGGAAGGCAAATTGTATTTTGTCTTCTCCCGGACATGTGCTGGCAGGTGAATTTTCTTTGTTGCCTTCGGGCCGTCGTTATGTTTCACCTGTCTGCAGGACGAATCGGTTGTTAAAATCTTTTATTCCTTCTGCTATCCATCTTTTAAATTCCTTGTAAGGTGTGGATGTATGGGTATGTGGATGTAGTATGTTGCACATTTTATGTGGATGTAGTATTTTTTTTTTTTTTTTTTTGTGATGTGCCGGTATGCAGGCTGCTGAAATTAATTGCCCCTGGTGGGATGAATAAAGTTGTCTAAGTCTAAGTCAAAACATGCACTATGCAGTTTCTCCAATCACAGCCACAGAAGCCTATAACTTCTTCTGGGTTGTCTGGGGTCTTGGTGGTTTTCCTCACTCTTCTTGCACAGTCACTCAGTTTTTGAGAACTGTCTACTCCATGCAGATTTACCAGAGCGCCATACTGTGTATATTTCTTCATAATTGATGTAAATAAAGTCCAAGACAGTCAGTGACTTGGAAATGTCCATGTATCCATCCCGTAACTTGTCTGGGAACAAAAGAACTGGCAATAAAAGTGATTTACAGGTATAATACCAAAGTATTAAATTACTTGTGAAACCAATCATCTTGGCTTTTATATTTTTAATTATACCATGGTCAGTGAGAATTCCATGTCGAACTGGGGTGCATTATTTTGTGTATACGCACACGTAGTTCGGCGAGTTAAGTCACTGTTATAATCACTCCACTCTGGTCGTCACCACAGCAACGCGCAAATCAGTTGGCGCATATCAGCTGTGTTTTGACAGGTGAATGACAGAAACGCGATAAAACATGGATTTCCATTTTCGAACTGGACAAGATTGAAGACGGGAAAGAAGACGAGAACGGTTCTATCCTTGCGGGCTGCCGAAGCACTCCGCATCAACATCAACAGCGAGCGTAGTCTCTGGACCTGTTGCCAGAGTTGGCCGCAGCTCCATACAGCAGAGAGGGGGGGTGGTGTGAGTGGCTCACTGCGGCGCGAACCCGCAGACTCGGTAAGCACATCGGAGGCAAAATATCTTGAGACTGGTATAAAATAGTCCCAAATAATATTTGTGTGTTAGCTCACTGTGTGGAACCATGGTATAAGCGGATTAAACAACTCGAAGCTGTGCATTATACGGTTTGAATGCACGACGTGGAGTCTAAAACACCACGACGTGTGGGACCATGGTATAAGCGAATTAAACAACTCGAAGCTGTGCATTATACAGTTTGAATGCACAACGTGGAGTCTAAAACACCATGACGTGAAGTGGAGTGGTGTTACTCTGCGAAGTGCATTCAAACCGTATAATGCACGGCTTCGAGTTGTTTAATCCTTACTTAATTTATATCAAGTTGTAGAGATTTCTTTCCATTTGAGTTTAAGGAAGACAGTTTTATAAATTTTTATTTTTGTATTTGAAATGGCATAAATTAAAATGTGTGAAATGCCACATGTTCCAATACTTTTGGAGGGCACTGTACATGCTAGTGCACCATACAGATCCAGGACCAACTGTACAACTGAACAGCATCAAGGGCTGATGCCTACCCTGTATGCGCTACACACCGTGATATTGCAACAAATGTACAAGTAAATATACATATGCCTGTATGGTGTTTATGCCTATATAAGACTTCATTATAAAGGTATTCATACCAATTAACTGGAAACATTTTGCTGTCAATATATGCTTTAGATTATGCATTCAGGCTACTTGGTTGTTGAAATATTGAGTTTTCGGCCCTAATTTTTCTTGACCTTTGACAAAAACTACTTCAAAATCTAATGACTTCTGGGCATCTATACAAGTAAAATTAGTATGACGGAAAAAGTATGACGGAAATCCATCCAGTTACAGTGAGGAAAATAAGTATTTGTACACCCTGCGATTTTGCAAGTTCTCCCACTTAGAAATCATGGAGGGGTCTGAAATTTTCATCTTAGGTGCATGTCCACTGTGAGAGACATAATCTAAAAAAAAAAAACAAAACAAAAAAAAACCCTGGAAATCACAATGTATATTTTTTTTTATAATTATTTGTATGTTACTGCTGCAAATAAATATTTGACCCCCTACCAACCAGCAAGAATTCTGGCTCACACAGACCTGTTAATTTTTCTTAAAGAAGCCCTCTTATTCTGCACTCTTTACCTGTACTAATTGCACCTGTTTGAACTTGTTACCTGTATAAAAGACACCTGTTCACACACAAACATTCACACTCCAACCTGTCCACCATAGCCAAGACCAAAGCGATGTTTAAGGACACCAGGGACAAAACTATAGACCTGCACAAGGCTGGGATGGACTACAGGACAACAGGCAAGCAGCTGGTAGAAGACAACAACTGTTATGATTTATTTATCAGAAGTGGAAGAACACAAGATGACTGTCAATCTCCCTCGGTCTGGGATTCCATGCAAGATCTCACTTTGTGGGGTAAGGATGATTCTGAGAAAGCTCAGAACTACACATTGTAGGACCTGGTCAATGACCTGAAGAGGGCTGGGACCACAGGCTTGAGCAGGTCCAGGCCCATTTGAAGTTCACCAGTGACCATCTGAATGATCCAGAGGAGGCATGGGAGAAGGTCATGTGGCCAGAATAGAGCTTTTTGAAATCACTCCACTTACCATGTTTAGAGGATGAGAACAACCCAAGAAAACCATCCCAACCGTGAAGCATGGGGGTGGAAACATCATACTCTGCGGGTGCTCTTCTGCCAAAGGGGACAGGACGACTGCACCATATTGAAGGGAGGATGGATGGGGTATGTATTGCGAGATTTTGGCAAGCAACCTCCTTCCTCAGTAAGAGCATTGAAGATGGTCATGGCATATATATATTTATATATCTACACATATATATACATACATACATATATATATACAGTGGTGGGCACACTTCCGATAATCATATTATCGAAGATAATGTTTCAGTATCGGATTATCTTTTTAGATAACTTTAAAAAACCATTATCGGACCAATTACCTTCCGATAACTTTTAAACCGATAAACAAAATAAACAAAGCTGAACAGCGACAAGCATTTTTTAAAATTAGTTCAGCACCCACCTGTTCAAAGTTTTATAACAGACGCATAGTTATAACCTTGCAAACAGAAGAGAACTGCTTGTATAAAAAGCATCTCAATTCTCTGCAAACAAAGGAAAAACAGCCCCAACAAGGAAAAAGTAAATAAAACAGTTTCCTTTACACCATACGATATGCTGGCAATATGACCTAAGTCATCCAGAGGCATACATTTTTAACTTATGGTTCAAATTTTAACCAAACTAATTTTGGACAAGTTATTTAAAATTGCTGTCATGTCTGAAGTTTCATAAAGTAAAAATATCAGATATAGTTTTAGTTTTAAAGTAATGTGGTAATTTTTAAGGTTTTGTGAGCACATGCTCTGCCCCGCAGCGCATTTTGGGTAGGATGATGTAATCTCAGTACGTCACGATAGGACAAATGTATTTCAGACACTCTGTTCAGGCTCCACGGACAACAGCATTAAACTCTAGTGCCTAAAACTCTCTTGAATATATTCTCTGCATTTATAGACGCTGATTTTTTTAATTGCGTTTGTTAAATTCCACGCATTTTAAATGTGAGCAGACAGGGATTGTCTAGAATTTGTTTTGAAAGCCTCTACTGCCATCTAGCATCTACTGGCCAGTAGTGTTCATGGCAGTGTCTGGGAACCAGTAGATGGCAGTGTTCTATTTATTTTGACCCCGGTTATGTCAGATGATTGTCAAATCAACTTTTTTGCTTTGCAAATGGCTTTTTTTTTTTTTTTTTTTTTTTTACAAATGAAGTTTAAAAACAAAACAACTGCAAAATAATAATAATAACAACAACAACATTATTACAAGACAGCTCTGCAGTGTTTGCACAGGCACAGTGCGAATGGTTGGATGCTGCTTGTAGCTTTCAGCAGCAGGATAACCTCACGACGGCCGACCACAATAATATATCAAACAGGTTTGATTCTCATTCGACCGGCGATCAGGAGGTGGTCGTCAGATGTTGACCGCAGCTTGATACTCCATGAACACTACACGATGCAGGACGCACGATTAACCTGAAACTTGGTCCAAAAAATTCCTGCATGTAAAATCATCTCGCACACTGTAAAGCACGTTTTACAACATCAAATGAATGTTGTAAAGAGAGAATGTGGAAAAGATTTTGCGATGACACTTCCAGGGCTCCGTAAAAATGCCTGTTTTTACAAATAAAAAAAATGGAATATTTTACAAAAGCACATTTAAACACCAACACACGACAGACGTCACATTAACGTGTTGGTTTACATAATGAATGACAACCAATCAGTATTTAGCAGAGGCACGTTTACCCAGAATCCTTTGCGATCTGTCTCTTTGTTACAAAATGTCAGAATTAGTGCATTATTCAACATTAAAAGATATATGTTATATTTTAACTTTGTACAAATGACAGAATTGACATTAATGGAGTTCTTCTATCGGTATTAATGTTATTTATAAATCAACACCATAACTCAATATGACTATTTTGCAAGACCTCCGCATGACCGGAGCTTTATTGTTGATAGAAAGCTGGCTTTACGGCTGCTCTCAGGGTGCCTCTGTGTTGAGAGGGCTGTAATAAACAAGAGCTTCCAGCAGAGGCTGAATGTTGAAAGAAAAAAGTGTGGTCTCATTGTTTGGGTCTCGGGGTGCCTCTGTGCTCGGAGCGCTGTAATAAACAAGAGCTTCCAGCAGGGGCAGACTGTTGAAAGAAAAAAGTGTGGTCTTATTGTTTGGGTCTGTTATTTTTAATATTATTAGAAGCTATTAAATTTGTTTTACTAGTAGCTGTAAATGTGCGAGAGATAATATTGGAATTTATCTGTTATCGGTTATCTGTAAGTTCCGATACATTTTTGGGGTTTGTTTTATCTTTATCGAAGATAACTTTTCAGTTATCTGATTATTTGTTATCGAAGTTAATTTTTTGGTTATCTGTGCCCACCACTGTGTATGTGTATATATATATATATATTTATAAAAATTAGACACCTGATCTTTTCTTGTAGTTATGAGAAAAGATCTCGTAATTATGAGATCAGCGGTCAAATTTTTTTTATCCAGTGAATGTAATATGCTTCCATAATGGTGCATCTGCTCATCTGATTTTATTCTGTTTGTTCTTGTTACATAATCTTTGAAAAAGATTGAGAAGTTGATAGCAGTTATTGCTTTTTGAGTTACTGATTACACAAACCAGTTGGGATGGCCTAACCACCCCCACTCATTTACACTTTGCCATACAAGTCCTATGCTGCTACCAGTGGAGGAAATGGCGCATCAAATCTAGACAAAACTCAAATCATCTCTCCTTGAAGGCATCAGCAGGAATTATATTTTCCTTCATGCATCTTCATATATACAGTTGCCATTGTGGGACGCTTCACTGAAATGCAACAACTGACTTAGGAGGCGTTACACTTAGAGGCTCATGGACAGGCAGGGTGATTCCTGTGTATCCTCCAAAACACTGCAGTTTTACAGCATTCCCAGGTTTGAATCCCAGCCTGAATGAGCTTTGCTGCACGTTTCTCCCTACTTCCTATCTCTCAACTGTGACTGTAAAGGCTGAAAAATATGAACCACATCACAAATATGAATTTGTTTTCAGTGCTTGCCCTAATGTGCAATCACCAGCTAGTGGTATTTGCTGAGACTCACAGGTTAGTGCTGACATGTTTAATCTGAAGGTATAGGTCAGTCCTTTCAATGTCCACACTTAAAATTATACCCAAAATACTAATGCAACATCATACAAAAATGGAGAGCAGTGAGCTAGATGTTTGAAGTTTACAGGTGCGTCAATACTACATATGTGGTACCCACCTCCAGATCTGAGCTAACTTGAGACGACTCATCTGAGAGATTCAAAGAGCAGAAACTGTTGACTCGGATTAGTTGCACTGTCCTGTTCAAAGGCAGGTTCTCCACCTTCTCCTCAGACGTCGACACTTCCTTTAGGCATATTTAAAAGCAAGAATATTTCTATGTTCATTAAGATGCAAATAAAAATCAAATGCTGAATGTTACACATTTTATTTGCCGTTTTTAAAGTCCATAAAACAAGCCATGTTTTGCTTACTTGTGGTGCAGACTGAATGCTGACATCCATGTAATGTCCCATTCCATTCATTTTCAATGCAAAATTATCCTTTAAAGAAAAGATTGAATAGTATTTAAACCTGCAGGATCCATATAAACATGATTAAAACCTTACAAAACAATACCTACACTTTGTTTAGAATAATTCCAGTATTGTAAACAGTAAAAGAAAAATGTTCATATCTTCACTGTACTAAACTGCATTAAACTTATTGCATAAAGATATCAGGCTAGGATATTAAATACAACTTATAGCACAAAAACAATGAATTACTTGTATCTGTGCTGATGAATGAGCTTGCCATCCCTCCACAATAGTATCCTCAGTGGAGCTGCCCAATTCCCCCAAAAGGCTCACGTTGTCCGTGGAAAAGCTCCCAGACTCTAGAGTGGTTCCTCTCTTTAGTCTCTTATTACAATGAATGATGAGAATCTGACAGTGTTGGGTTAAAGGTTAACAGATCACAACTGATCCAAAAGTTCAAAGTGGGCGATTGCTCACATTACCTCGACTGCACAGGCCGTTTTCAGCGGTAATAATTGCTGTACACTCTGGTGTTCTTCAAAGAGAGCTCAAATATCATGCGCTTTGCATTTCTGTAGTGGCTCATTACTGTCTGTGCACGAGGGGTGAATCTAATAAATTTATTTCAGTTTTCAACAGCATTGCAAGGAGAGCAATTTATCAACATTTAAGTCACGTTTTCCAAAAATATAGAGTAGTACTCAGGAATGTTCATACTTCTGCCAAGGCACATCTGACCCATCAACCACATTATCCCCAAAGTTGTATTCCAAGCATTCAGCCACAATTATTTTAAACTGGAGTCCATGCATTAATTCATGAGTAACTGACAAAAACAGTTGTAACTTCTGACAACTGCACCAAAAATCACACTATAATTTGACAAATGTTTGCTTGTTCCACGAGGCTGCTGAGGTGCTTGAGCCCATTTCTAACAAACCTGGTGAGTGCATGTACACTGATCCCAGAATTGCCTTTAATGGGTTTGTCTTGGCCAAAGCTCAACATGCAACATGCAGTGGGGTCAAATGTCAAAATTCTTGTTCATCTATCACTTTGGCTGATTTCCAATAACTTTGACATGTGGATGACAGTCAGCCTGAGAATTACTCTCAAAGGGGTTGTTTTCGAAACTGTCAAGGCCATTGAGATTTTTCCACAGAGATTTGAGCTGAACTTGGCACTGGGATCAAAGTCATGTATGCGTGCTTGTCAGCCTACTCCTCCCATGTCCTTTTTGCTGATTTTTTCAAAAATTGCTATGTCAATGAAGGTTGGACTTGAAAATACCCTTAAAAATTGTTTTTGGCAAGGGATACGGTCAAGGAGTTTGACTTTTAAGCTGATTTGAACCAGATGTGGTACACACTTAAGTGGATTCCAGAACTATCCTGGTGAGGTCAACCAGAAGTCAATCATTTGAGTGAAGGTCAAGGTCTTTGGTGACAAATGTCCACTGTTGTAGCTTTACTGTCTTCATGTACACGGGTACCACTAAAGAGTTTAATAAATTTGTATTTTGTCCATGCCCCGCTGTGGACATGCTTTCGAATCATCGTGATGAAAGCCATCATATAAAATGAACAAACCCACAGATGCATGTGAAAACAAGACTTCCTTGGTGGTGGCGATAATACACAAAGTTCAATTTAAGAAAAAAAATTAGTCATACATAAACAGAAATTTATGTCTAAAACAGATGCAGTTTTGTGGAATTGGCATAACAGCATGGATCCAATGAAAATTAGCTAAATTAAAAAAATAGGGTAAACTACAGGTTTGAATAGGGGTTAGTATTAGAAAGCCTGTTGTCTCCCCTTGTTGGTCACATTTTGAAAAAAATAAAAAGGCCGGATATTTTTCTAACAGACCTCGTATCTCATGTCATATTCTTTCATCTGTCTTCCCTTCTGCAGCGTCAGCACCCTAAGATGAGGTGCAATGTCGGGAGCTCTGGCCCCAGGAATACATTTAACGTCAGCCGGCGTCTGTAACCTGACTTTGCGGGTGATAGAATCCCCTATCACTAAAGTCCGGTGTTTTGACCTGGAGACAAGAGTGGAAGTCACTTGTGGGCTCAGAGAATTCACATCAGGCAAATCCAAGGGGGAGAACAGATTCACAGTTCGCACTGGCGAGTGTGATCGGGGTGCCACAACCAGGCACCAAGTCCTACGGGGCTTCCTCCTCCTAGCCACAGTCTGAAAGCCGTCCTCCACAGCCAGCGTTTCTAAGCTGATGCTAATGGGCTCGCTAGCCGGCCCAACACTAGCCTCATCTGGAGTGCCCGTAACATCTAACTCCACTGAGCTAAGAAGCTGCTCTAACTTACGGACACGGCTCTCTAAGAGAGCCACCCTATCTTCCAACATCATGCAGGATTTACGGTGGGTGTAAAGTAGGATTGTAGTGTACTTTGTGCACTAAGAAATTCAAGAATGTAGCCAAGCAAACACAAGCTAACCAATAATGGATAAGCTAACCACTCCTAAGGCTCACACAGACGCAAATAATTTAATTAAAATTCACAGCAGTTACACTGAAAAAATAACAGAAGTATTAAACAGGTAAAAAAAAAAAGCAGCAGCTATAAAATACACTAAACAGTTAATTAACTAACAGAAGTATAAAAAAATGAAATGAAAAAATGATGACGGGGGTCTGAAATAGCTAACGCAAGCTAACCGCTAGCGAAAATGCTAGCCGCTTCTAAGATTTTACACAGGAGTAAAATAATTACTTAAAATTCACAGCAGTTTGACTGAAAAATGAACAGAAGTATTAAACGGGTAAAAAGAAACAACTATAAAAAGTAACGACGGGGAGGGGAGGAGTCGACCTAGCTAGCGAAAGCTAACCGGTAGCGAATACTAACTGCTAGCGATTCACAACAGGACTGTTGTTAAATAATGTTCAGAGTAGATACAATTAATAACCAGAAGAGTGCTAAACAGAAATAAAAGAAGCGTATACAACCATGTGAAGTTCAGAGTAGTGTCACAGCAACAAACAATCCATCAGAAGCAAGGCAATTGGGGTCACCACAGCAAATTCAAGGTGGATCTGCATGTTGAATTGGCAGAGGTTTTACGCCGGATGCCCTTCCTGACGCAACTCCACATTACATGGAGAAATGTGGCAGGGTGGGATTTAAACCCGGAACCTTCTGCACTGAAACCAAGCGCATTAACCACTTGGCCACCACCCCTGCCTCCAATAATTAGTGCTAAATGTATTCAAAATCAATAAAATGACAAGGGTGCCCAAATTTATGCACCTGCCCAATTTTGTTTAAATAATTATTGCACACTTTCTGTAAATACAAGAAACTTCACTTCTCAAATATCAGTGTGTTGGTCTGCTATATGATATATGTAACTGAAATTGCTGATCCAGACAACCAATGATTTATAAAGGAAAATCATGAAAATTATCAGGGGTGCCCAAACTTTTGCATACAACTGTGCAAATGGTGTTCAAATTGAAAGAGTATCAGAATGTAAATTTCTTGGTGTAATTAGATGAAAAATAAGCTGGAAAAAGCACATTAGATATATACAGAGTAAAGTTTCCAAAAGTCTCGCAGTTATTAATAAAGTTAAATATTTGTTGGAGCATGATGCCCTTCGAGTGTTATATTGTACATTGATTTTGCCTTATTTAACTTACTGTATAGTATGGAGTAACAACTATAAGAGTTCACTTCATCCCCTCGTTATATTACAAAAACGTGCAGTTAGAATTTTGCATGAAGTAGGATATCTAGACCACACAAACGAATTGTTTATCAGGTCAAAATTATTAAAAATGACTGATTTGGTAAAGTTTCATACTGCATTACTAATGTTTAAAGCCAATAAAAATGAACTGCCATGTAATATACAGAAACTGTTCTGTAAGAAAGAAGGACAGTATGGATTGAGGGGATGTGGTAACTTTATAGTAAATTATGTAAGAAACTCTGAAAAGTTGGTGTGTGTCGGTACGTGGAGTTAAATTATGGAATCATTTGGATAACCACATTGTGTGGAAACATTTATAAGTTCAAAAAGAAATATAAAGAAATTATGTTAGCACAGTACACAAACGAGTAAAAATGTTTATAGAGTTAGTAAGAAGTGTAGACGATTGTATAGACATTGAACAGTATTTGGTGTATGACATTATGCCAGTAATGATCAGGGTGCAAGACTATTTGTAATTGCTTAGAAGGTAAAAATGTGTTAAACTTTAAATGAATTGAAAATAATGGAATGCCACTGATGCAACTGTTAGTACCTAACTATATTCTAATGTAGATATAAAATGTAAATGTAAAATGTAAATATGAAATTGTTCTATTCTGTTTAGTTATATTATTTTCTGATTTCTATTTTATTTGAGTGTATTTAACTGTGGATGGTAACGGGTGTATGGTGTACGGGGTGGGCGTTTATAAGCTTTTGCTTCAGCCCATGCCCTTTCAGCTGCACCTAATTTGAGAAACTGAGTTACTGTTGTATTTTTTTCTTTTTTTTTTTTTAAATTTATGTTAGTA
The DNA here is from genome assembly GCF_902500255.1 of Thalassophryne amazonica. Classification (NCBI taxonomy): domain Eukaryota; kingdom Metazoa; phylum Chordata; class Actinopteri; order Batrachoidiformes; family Batrachoididae; genus Thalassophryne; species Thalassophryne amazonica. Next base: position 47,136,835 of record NC_047112.1, on the reverse strand, counting down.
AGAGTTTATGTTGGTATTTTGTTTGTTTTGTTTATGTGCGTGCTGAATAAATTCATTCCTTCATTCATTCAACTGTATGTCAAGACCTTATATCAACATGCATATGCCAGGATGTTCTCAAGCCACACCCTCAAGTAACGATGAAGAAAAAACTGACAGAAATAACTCGGTATGTCAAAAAAAAAAAAAAAAAAAAAGACAAAGCAGTGTGTCCTGTCAGGTCACATTTACTGGCACAACAAGGCCATAAATCACATTAATTTGCACTGCTGCTATCAGCACTTGCTTGCTTATGTTGACTATTTGTTTTAGAGTCACTTCTCCCATTCAGATACAAAAGGAAAATGTAAGGAAATGTAACTGGAGGAGTAAATATGCTTATAACTTTGCTCTAATCTGTGTATTGTTCATTATCAGGCCAAAGGGAAGTCCCTTCAACTAAAAATGCTTCATCATCTAAAGCCCTGGAGCAAACAGACAGACAGACGATGATGGAGAGGACAGAGGAACCCTGGCCATCTAGTCTGGTGCTTATCTGCTGCACCGGCCCCTTTTTCTAGTACGGTCGTGATAACCCCCTCTGACTAGGAAAATACAGGATAGACCCAATAACCTCAAAAGGCAGTGGGAGAGCAATAGTCGTTTATGAGGGGAGGTCTGTGGTAAACTTCCCTCATAGATCGCTGACCTCACAGGGCTTGAGGATAAGTCTTTAAACTGCTACTCTTGCAACGTTACACTGACAAATCATCTAACATTAACAACTAGTTTACCTGTAATAATCAAGTTTTGCATTTAGTCTGTGGCCAGTTGACGAGATGTCAACTGCAGTATCTTAAGCGATTTCTGGCATGCAATTGTTTACTATTCATGGCTTTAAATAAACAAATCTGATACTCAAACAGAGCATACTATACCTGAGAAATTGTTGGGTAGGGATTATGCACAGTGGTGTGCAGTAACTGTGTCCTAGGGTAGCAAAGGGAGATTACCATGGCTCTGCTGATCACACTGCCCTGTGCCGAGGACACACAGCTCCACTCATTGCTTATGCACAGGCTCTATGGACTATTTATTGACTGGCACATGACCGAAGCCCCCCCCCCAAGGCACCATGCTTCTATTTTATTTTTACAAAATTGGCATTGTTATAGATGGCTTTATTATTTTGTCAGCATCTTTTCAAATAAATAAAGTCTGCCTGAATGTTTGAATGTGTACTGAGCACTCAGTTATTTTGATGATACCGTCTGCAATATAAACTAAAAATACAATGCAGATTGTGTTATTGTAACATGAGCACAGTGGTCAGTATGTGTGTGAGCAGTTCAAAGACTCAGCGTTTGCTGACCTCTTTAAATCCCTTCTGGAATAATCTCATAATCCCCATGAAGGATGCACCACATTCCTCTGAAGAACACTTTTTTTTTCTAGATGAGATATATTTTACCTTCATAACATACAACCCCGATTCCAGTGAAGTTGGGACATTGTGTAAATGTAAATAAGAACAGAATAGAATGATTTGCAAATCCTCTTCAACCTATATTCAACTGAATGCATATATTTAATGTTCACATTGATCAACTTTATTGTTTTTGTGCAAATATTTGCTCATTTTGAAATGGATGCCTGCACACATTTCAAAAAAGATGGGACAGGCGCAACAAAGACTGGGAAAGTTGATGAATGCTCAAAGAACACCTGTTTGGAACATTCCACAGGTGAACAGGTTACTTGGAAACAGGTGAGTGTCATGATTGGGTATAAAAGGAGCATCCAGCTGGAGGTTTCTTCCTGTTAAAAGGGAGTTTTTCCTTCCCACTGTGGCCAAGTGCTTGCTCATAGGGGGTCGTTTTGACCGTTGGGGTTTTTCATAATTATTGTATGGCCTTGCCTTACAATATGGAGCGCCTTGGGGCAACTGTTTGTGATTTGGCGCTATATAAGAAAAAGTTGATTGATTGATCCCCAAAAGGCTCAGCCATTCACAAGCATGGGGAACAACTGCATGAAACAAAATAGTCCAATAGTTTAAGAAAAATGGTTCTCAATGTTCAATTGCAAGGAATTAGGGATTCCATCATCTACAGTCCATAATACAATCAGGATTCGGAGAATCTGGAGAGCTTCCAACACAAGCAGCAAGGTCAAAAAATCAACAATGAATGCCCGTGACCTTCGATCCGTCAGGTGGCACTACATTAAAAACCGACATCATTGTGTAAAGGATCTTACCGCGTGGGCTCAGGAACACTTCAGAAAACCATTTCAGTTAACACAGTTCGTCGCTACATCTTCAAGTGCAAGTTAGACTACCATGCAAAGCGAAAGCCATACATCAACAATATCTAGAAACGCTGCTGCCTTCATTGGGCCCGAGCTCATTTGAAATGGACAGATGCAAAGTGGAAAAATGTGCTATGGTCTGATGAGTCCACATTTCAAATTGTTTTGGAAATTATGGACATCGGGTCTCCGGACAAAGAGGAAAAAGACCATCCAGATTGTTACCAGCACAAACTTCAAAAGCCACATCTGTGAAGGTATGGGGGTGTGTTAGTGGCCATGGCATGGGCAACTTACACATCTGTGATGGCACCATCAATGCTGAAAAGTACATCCAGGTTTTGGAAGCAACACATGCTGCCATCCAAGCAACGTCTTTTTCAGGGACGTCCCTGCTTATTTCAGCAAGACAATGCCAAGCCACATTCTGCACGTTACAACAGTGTAGCTTCATAGTAAAAAAGTGCGGGTATTAGACTGGCCTGCCTGCAGTCCAGACCTGTCACCCATTGAAAATGTGTGGCACATTATGAAGAACAAAATATGACAACAGAGACCCTGGACTGTTGAACAACTGAAGTTGTACATCAAGCAAGAATGAGAAAGAATTCCACCTACAAAGCATCAACAATTAGTGTCCTCAGTTCCCAAATGCTTATTGAGTGTTGTTAGCAGGAAAGGTGATGTAACACAGGGGTAAACATACCACTGTCCCAAGCTTTTTTGAAACGTGTTGCAGGCATCCATTTCAAAATGAGCAAATATTTGCACAAAAAACAATGAAATTTATCAGTTTGAACATTAAATATCTTGTCTTTGTGGTGTACTCAATTGAATATAGGTGGAAGAGAATTGCAAATCATTGTATTCTGTTTTTATTTACATTTTACACAACATCCCAACTTCATTGGAATTAGGGATGTATTATAACCACAGACATTAGCACATATGCACACAGTACTGTACCATGGTGCCGCATTCAAAGCCTCTTGTAATGGGCATTGATCTGGTGATAATTGTATGACACATAACTGCTGTTGTGGACAATTGGAACAGATTACTTCATATTAGGAATGCGGATATCAATCAAGGCCAAACATTGGCAATGGGAAACCGACCTACATGCAAGTCAGGCAACATTTCTTGGTGCAGTAAGATGACAGACAACTCAATGTTTGCAGTTTTATTACTTCCCATGAATCATTTCAGTGATTGAGATTTCTGTCATTTAGCCAGGTTTCTGTCATTTAGCCATTTCGCCACTCTCAACCCCATTTTTACCAGAGAGGGTGTATTGTGAGAGTCCAGATGCAGCACATATGCAGCTAGAAAAGATTTTGGGGTTAGGCAGCCATTCTCGCAGGGGAAACCTTTCATGTTCTTTTGTTGGTTGTTTCCACTGTGCATTTGCTTCCTCAAAGTCCCACTGAAAGATAAAGCAAGTGTGAATTTTATAATACATAATCATCAAACTCTACCAGGTTTGACACATACTGGACTATACATGTTGCCATTGTGTGTGAATAAAATATTGGAAAGAAATACGACAGTCATGTTAAACTGCAGTTTCTGTAATTGCTCATTTCTTCACCTGCCAAAGAGCTGGCCCTATGAATGACTTAGCAAATCAGTAGATACAGTTACTGATTAATGTGTGTGGTGGTGGTGGAGGGGGGCAAAAAAAAAATTATTGAAAAAGAAATTGAGAGGCGAGAGACACAGAGATTATCAGTTTTTGTAATTTGCTCTCTCCCCTTTGATCCACCCAGGGTTCATCCTCTGAAATGGCCATGTCACAAATACCCTTTCTCTCCCCATACCTGGCATTTCCATAATGTTTAATCATTGCTGGGATGGTACATTCATTCCTCAGACTGGTTGTATCCAAAGCTAAATATTCCTTGTATTTTGGAAACAACCAATCTGGGGAATGAAAGTACAAGCTTAAAATGCAAGCTCTACCAGCATTTAACCAAATTGAAATGATGTAGACATGTACTCAAAAGACTATAAACATTTCTGAAATAGTGAAGGGCAGCACTAGTCCCCTATAGACAAGCCAAGTATTTTATTTATTTTTTACTTCTTCCTAGACAGACAGACCCAGCCCAGAGCTGGTCTTTGCAACAGAACAATTGGGCAGACCTGAAACAATTCCAGCCCCCACTCTGGTTGACTGTACCTCATCAGCTCCAAGTCAGCCTCACCCCAGCAAAGAAGTCACACTCAGTAAGAACCCACAGAACAATAGACATTCCAAGGAGCTGGCAACACTGATTTTGCTCAAACTGCAAATCATGAGCCACTTTTAAAAACAGGATGACATGTAATGCACCCAGAATATGAAATGACATTTAATACATGTTCTTCCGACATTTACAAACAGTACGTCTTGCCTTTGAAACATTTTCAACTTCTGGGTTTAAAACCATTCAGCTACATAAGTGTTGAATAAAACAAAACACATGGACAAAAACAGTCACAGACACACTGAATAACAACTTTATGGATTAAAATTTCCATTCTTAGGTTTACACATAAATCTGTACAATGGAGTACCAAGTTAACAGCTTCCATTAATATTAACTAAGAGATGGAGAAAATACCAGTGTGCAAGCAAATAATCTGTGCAACATCCAGGAGAGGCAATCAAAAACAAGCAGCTATTGACAGCAGTAACATTTTAAAAACAGCAATTTAATTTATATCAATAACTTTCTTTGAAGATCCTGCAGTATATGCAGTCAACAGACCAACAGTCAACGACAGCCAACTTAATATGAAGAGAGGTTGTATTTAATAGGCAATTTATTTGGTTTCTTCTTCTTACATTTTAAATTAACCAGGACAGGAATAACACTTTGTTATAATAACACACTGATGGTGATTTAAGTTACTTGGTCCAATACGGAATGCAAGTTACACGACTGAAACTTTTAAGTTTGCCTACGAATGCCTATTCTATGTACATAATTACATGTACTTAGAGTAGATTTGCACTCTGCAGTCAATGTATTCATATACAGGGCTATACTCCTTTTCACCAAGATTCAAAAATATTTCATCAGTAGATTGGATGAAATGTGTGGAAAACATGCCAAATCAACATGCAGATCTACGCTAGATCTGCTGTGGTGACCCAAACCAAAAATTTGAGAGGCCAAAACAAAGGCCTCCATTTTCGTATGTTTCAGTATAATTGTGGTGAGTGCATTTTTCACATGCACAATGGCAGTTAAAATGATTCTGACAAGGATGGCAGCAATGGTGGAATAACCTGTGACCGAAAAAAAAAAAAAAAAAAAAATCATGACTTCAATATGCACAGTGCTTTACACACACACACACGTGTACATGTAAAGAACCAAGCAATTATTTTACTACACTTAAACAATTAATACGTTAAGGTTTTATAATTTTTCCACATTTTGTCATGTTACATACTGCCTTATTCCAAAATGGATGTAATTCATTCTTTTTCCTCAAAAAAAAAAAAAAAAAGAATTTCCTACACCCCACGACAATGTGAATTTTTTTTTTTTTTTTTGCTAATTTATTTAAAAAGCAAAACAAACAAAAAACTAAGAAATCATATGTACATAATTAGCCTTTGTCACGGAGCCAAAACTGAGCTCTGGTGCAACCAGTTTCCACTGATCATTTAAAGGAGACCTGCATTGAAAAAAATGCAGTCAGATTTTTTGAACAAAAAATGACTTACATTTACACATGAGATTCTTCTGAATGTAGTAAAGTAAATCTGCAAGCCCAGATCTGTCATTCAATGGAGAAATCATTTGAAAATGACAAATTTACAGCTAACATTTACCCCTCCGCAAATTGTCCCTCATCATGGACGCTGCCGAGACGTCACGGACAAGACCCTCTCCCAGCATGCATTGCGCCAATTGTAATTTGTGGATTTACGTCAGTTTGCATCTGCACCTTTTTACGGAAGATCTACTTTTTTTAAAACTTCATATTGTCTTGCGGCACGTTTGGTGAGTACACATTTCTTTTATTTGTGCTTGAAATTATTTTGGGGGACTTTTTCATACGCCCGTTTGATTGAGTGGTGTCGCAATGAAAATCTACTGTCTTTCGCCTCCGGTACCATCGCGGGATATGGAGGCGAGACCCGCAAAGAATCCCAGTCATAAAAATATATAAACCTCTCTCAGCGTCCATGGAGCTCTGGGGCTCCGATTGCCGAGACGTGCGGTGCTGTGGATTTTGCCGCAAGAAGTCTGTCCTTGCAGCAACAGGTTGTACCGGCCGCTTCGCATTAAAACAGCGAGCGTAATCTCAGGATTTGTGCCAAGTGTGCTGCAGCTCCATTCAATAGACAGAGAGGTGATGCCGGAGTTGTGCGCACCGGCTGCAAAGCAGACACGGCGGTGTGAGTGGCCCGCGTCGGCGGCAGACTTAATAACTGCAGCGGAGGCAGAGAGCGGGAGAGGAAGAACGGCGCCGCTGTCGATGTCATTGCTGATCTGAGCACACAGATCTGTATCTCACATTCATTGCAGCTTACTTTTGGATGTTGAAACCAGGACGTGTATAAGTAACATTACTAACAGATAAAATCAATTTCAATGCGGGATCGGACTGAAGGCGGGAGCGCGTTGTCTTGTCCCTGACGTCATGGAAATGATACAGCTGTACAAACTGTTTTCACAGAGGGCTAATTTTAGCTGCAAATTGTCATATTAAACGAAGATTTCTCCGCTGAATTACAAATTTGGGCTTACAGATTACTTTACTGCATTCACAAGGGTCTTATAAATACATATCAGCTATTTCTTCTGAAATCTGACCACATTTATTTCAATGCAGGTCTACTTTAAGCAAAAAAAGGTTATTGATGTCGGTGGATTGAACCATTTCAGGTCTACTTTAAATGTTTCTGCAGCTTAACTGGAGTCCAACTGTAGGTAAATTCAGTTGACTGTTTTTGTTTATTTGTTTATTTATTAGGATCCCCATTAGCTGCAGCAAGCTGCAGCTACTCTTCCTGGGGTTCACACAAAACAACAACCAAAATGTTTCTGTGAACGCTCTCAGTTGTCCGTGTGGTTTCCATAGTAGAGAAGCTTGAATCCTCGACTGGACTGGGTTGCTTGACGCAAGGACGTTTCGCTTCTAATCGCAGAAGCTTCCTTGGCTAAATTTCTTGCTCTGGTAGTCTGAGTTCTGTCTTGACTCTTGTAGAGAAGAACAAACAGAAGCCAGCAAAAGCTGGAGTTTTAAATCTAACAAGACCCCTCCTACTTAGAAGCAGACTGCTATAGGCAGTGACTAACAATTGCTCTAATTAGCACCTACTGTACTCTAGTTAGCACCCTCCTAATGACAGGGCAGGTGTCCCTCCTAACGATGGGACTGACGCCTCTCCTGACGACGTGAATGACTCAATAGTATGAACAAAAGAGTGAAACTGCTTTGACCTGAGTACCCCATTGTAGACAAGGACAAAGGGTGTCTCAGACCCCCCTCCCCGGTTGAGGCTGGGTTTCAACTGTTTCACATACAAAGTTTCCTTCACTCCCCTCTCAAACCCATTTCTTTTCTCTGGCTAAGATTTTAACTTCCTTGTCCTCAAATGTGTGGTTCGTGTCTTTAAGGTGGAGATGAGCTGCAGGCTGAGGCTATACCAGCACCGCAGAGAGGGCATTGGTGGACACCATTTTCTTTATTTAAACATAAAAGTGTTTAAATAAAGTCCATAAAAGTCCTGCTCACAGACTGATTGCCAGAGACAGGACATGTCCACATCCAGTAAAAAGTCCGGAATCTCCAGTCCACTCACGGAAGATTTGTTCGCACTCGCACATGTGAACATTAAAAGAAAAAAAAAATGTCTGGCTGCAGGCAGTTAGTTCCTTGTTCTCCCCTCAACTCTCATCACTGTGTTAAAAAAGGACAGAAAAAGACAAGTCCTGCTCACAGACTGATTGCCAGAGACAGGACATGTCCACATCAAGTATAACTCCAGACAGCTCCACATTGGCTCACGGACAGTTCGTTCGCGCGCATGCATGCATCGCGCGGTCAAAGGAGGAAAGATAAACTATAACAGAACTCAGAGCACAGACCTGCAGCTCAGGACAAGAACAAATATAAACTAGAAGAGAAATCAGAATGCATAGTTTTGGCTGCAGCCAGATTGTGCACTCTGATTTTCTGTGCAGAGAATCTGCAGGCTGCGTTCTCACCTCCTCTCTGCCCCTCGCTGCACGCACCTGACGCAGACATTCCTGTGTCGTCATGCCGCCACAGGAAGCAACTCGAAGCCCGGTGTGAAAGGGGCTTACCAGAGCAAGAAATTAGCTGAGGAAGCTTCTGCAATTAGAAGCAAACATCCTTGCATCAAGAACCCAGTCCAGTTGAAGACAAGCTACTCTACTATAAACAACCAAAATATACAATAATCAAAAATGCATTAATATATATATATATATATAATATATATAATAAAGGAAAAAAATAAATAAACCAATCAGCTTCCAGTCACATTAATCATCACACTGGACATGATTTGGAAAGACCACACACCTGTCCACATATAAGGTCCCACAGTTGACAGTGCATGTCGGAGCACAAACCAAGCATGAAGTCAAATTGTCTGTAGACCTCAGACAGGATTGTCTCAGGGCAAAAATGGAAGACATTCAGATCCACTCTTCCAAGAGCTGGCCGACTGTCTAAACAGAGCGATCGGGAGAGACGGGCCATAGTCAGGGAGGTGAAAAGAACCCAATGGTCACTCTGTCAGAGCGCCAACATTTCTCTGTAGAAAGAGGAGAACCTTCCAGAAGGACAACCCATGTTTGCAGCAATCCCCCATTTCAGGCCTGTATGGCTGTTTGGCCACACAGAAGCCCACTCCTTAGTAAAAGGCACATGGCAGCCCACCTGGAGTTTATCAAGAGGCACCTGAAGGACTCTCAGACCATGAGAAACTAAATTTTCTGGTCTGATGAGACAGAGATTGAACTCTCTGGTGTGAACGCCAGGCCTTCATGTTTAGAGGGAAACCAGGCACCATCCCTACATTGAAGTATGGTGGTGGCAGCATCATGCTGTGGTGATGGTTTTCAGTGGCAGAACCTGGGAGACTAGGCAGGATTGAGGGAAAGATGCAATGTACAGAGACATCCTGGATGAAAACCTGTTCAAGAGCACTCTTTGACCTCAGACTGGGGCAGCGGCCTCATCTTTCAGCAGGACAATGAACCTGAGCACACAGCCAAGATGTCAAAGGCTTCAGGACAACTCTGAATGTCCTTGAGTGGGCCGAGCCAGAGCCCAGACCTGAATCTGATTGAACATCTCTGGAGAGATCTGAAAATGGCTGTGCACCGACGCTGCCCATTCAACCTGGTGGAGCTTGAGAGGTGCTGCAAAGAGGAATGGGCAAAAACTGCACAAAGATAGGTGCACCAAGCTTGTGGCATCACATTCAAGAAGACTTGAGGCTGTAATTGCTGCCAAAGGTCCACCAACAAAGTATTGAGCAAAGGTGTAAATAATTACATGTGTCAGTTCTTAGTTTATTATTTTTATAATTTGCAAAAAATAAACTTTTTCATGTTGTTATTATGGAATACATAATATTAATGAATACATAATGACTGTATTCATTTTGTAATACAGCTGTCACATAAAATGTGGAAAAAGTGAAGCGCTATGAATACTTTTCAGATAACCGTAGTCACCTTTGATTTTCATGTGTATTGAATCGTGAATAGGTGTATAGTGATTTGTATCCTATCATGGAGCAAGTATATTGTTCCACCATTGGTGAAATCTAGTTTTAATGAAATACCTTTATTTGTCTGTTATACTGCAATCAGGGCTCTGCAGAGACTGCATGCGTTTGTGCTTTAATTACTCAGCTACCAGTGTGTTCAATATTTTGCAATCTATTTTTTATTTTGTTGTTCCATTAAAGCTCTAAAATTCTGCAAGAACAGTTTCAAAACAGGCCAACCTCTTTCAGACACAACAAATGGTGGTTGTGCTAAACCTTTCCAACATTGCTTACATCCTCCTTGGAAAGTACAGTAAGGAAGGTTCTTTTTAAAGCTTCATGGCTCAAAAACAAAAAGCCTGTAATTTAATTTTCCCTACAAAGTCAAAGTATGCTTTTATGAGGAAGGAAGCTAAATTACAAAATGAACCACTTTTCTCAAGCAAGAATAACTTTTCCCTGAAGCAAATACAGTATATGCTGCCCCAATGGGGATCTTTAACGCTCAAGCAACTGCAAACTGGATTATGCACAGAGAAACACAACCCGAGGCCAAAAATAAATAAAAATAAAGATAAAAGGTATGCTGGACATGGTACTGGCACCTTTTGATGAATTTACAGTAAATCATCACTTCCACACCAGGTTTCTTGACATGAGTCGGGGGATGGCTACATCAACATTTTCAAGTGACTGTTTGTGTGTTCATTCACATCAAACATTCCAATCACGGTATTGTGTGGTAAATCTGTGTGGAGTGGGCAGTTGTCAAAAACTGAGTGACTCTGCAAGAAGACGATGACTGAGGGAAGCCGTTAAGACGCCCATGACAACTCTGAAAGAGCTATAAATGTTTGTGGTTGTGACTGGAGAAGATGTGCAGAGCACAATGTTTGACTTTCATCACCGGTCATACAGCTTCATGTTCAAGTAGCAAATAGGACTTTCTTAAAAAGAGATGATGAAATTCCAGATAGTTTGCCTGAAGGCACATATGGGAGATGCAAGCCTAGATTTGACTGGTTTTCTTGTATAAAAATCCTTCTTTGGCCCTTATTTCACTTTATAAAAGCCCTTTGCTTTGCTGAAAACATTTTATTTTTTTATGTTTTCATAATACAATATTGGTTTGTTTGCATTCATTTCTGAACATATTTTAAAATATGACCATGACTATAAATGGCTGCCATGGTAAAAACGAAAAACATTGTGAACATGCTGAGAAGTAGGCTTACTGGGGGAGGATACTTTGTGTCAGCTCAGTAAAAACACAGCAGACTAGGATAACTGATGAGACATTTGAGAGTGCGTGAGGTCTATCAAGAGGAAGTATTAATGGTTTGTTGCTGGATTGCATTTTGCAAGATAAATGAAGCATTACTGTGGACTATGATGGTCATTGGAGCGCCACCTCTGTGTATGTCATCGTCACAACATGGACTATGGTAAAAGTGTGATTGGATGCAGTACAAGTTGAAGTCACAGTTTTGGGTGGATTTATATGTCCCCCGATCGATGGATCGAGTAGAACTAACTAACAGCCAATTTATGAGTGTATGCAACACAGATCACATGTGATTAGTGCTGAGCTTGTGTATAGCTCGGATTGTGCCGCCCATGTTAATTATTGAGTAGAGATCTTCTGAAGGGCAGAGAAACAGAAAAGTGTCGGTGCCTGTTTAATACCCTTCAATTTGTCACACATTGATAAAGTGACTCAACCTTTGCCTCGTGCGTGCTGAAGGGAAAACATTACAAAATGTAAAAAAAACTAGATATCTGTGAGAAAACTTGCAAAATGATACCCAGCACTCTGCCACAGAAGTTTCCTGCAAGTACTACAGTATATATTGGTGATAGGAAATATTTTGTGATATGTTGGCATTAAATTGGTCAGCCTCTGCACTGAAGAGCCCTTAAAGTCTGTTTATACAATTTGTCATTACATGATGTATAAAACAACAATGAAAGGTCAATTTATTTTAAAGATGTTAGTATTTTCTTTCACGCACATCTTCACATGTGTGCTAAAATGGTGTGATGCTGAGGAGCAGCTGCATTTATGAAGTAAATACAAGCAACATACAGTGCCCTCTAACAGTATTGGAACACTTGGTATTTAACATATTTTAATTTGTTTATGCCATTTCAAATACAAAAAATAAAAATTTCTAAGATTTTCTTTGTTAAACTCAAACAAAGAAAATCTCTACAACCTCATAAAGTGGCATAGAGGATGATTTTCTAAAAAAATAAGACCTGAAAGTTCAGCTACAATTTGCCAGAAGGTACATCTGAGATGCCTAGATTTGATGTTTTGGTGAAAGAAAATCCTCCTCTGTACCACTTCATCATGAAGCTGTATAACTGGGATACATGCTCGGCTTTTATTTGCTGATTTCTCTTCAGCTTTTAACTTGATGCAGCCTTGCCTTTTAATTAAGAGGTTAAGGTGTGATTTTAAATTGCCTCACCAGATGGTTGAATGGTTGGCGGACTTTTTAACGAATAGGAGACAGAGAGTTTTGGTAAATGGACGCGTTTCAGACTCCTTAGTTTTGTCCACAGGCTCACCACAGAGCTGTGTTCTTTCCCCCTTGCTTTTCATCTTATATACAGATGAATGCAGAAGTGTCAGGCAATGCAGCTATTTAGTTAAGTTCTCTGATGATACTGCTTTGCTGTCCCTTCTTCAGGGAGAGGAGTCAGGACATGGGGAGGCCCTTGCTGATTTTGTTTCATGGTGCGATACAAATCACTTGGAGTTAAATGTATCTAAAACGAAGGAGCTTATAATTGATTTTAGACATAAAGGGTTTGCTATAGACAGCATTATTCATGGGAAAGCTGTAGAAAAAGTTCCTGCATATAAATATCTGGGCACTTTTTTTGATGAGAAGTTGAGATTCGACGTAAATACGGCAGACATTGTGAAGCAAGGGCAACAGAGAGTGTACCTCCTTCGCAAATTGAAGTCCTTCTCTGTCAGTCCTGTTATTATGGGTCATTTTTATCCGTCCTTTATTGAAAGTCTTTTATGTTTTTCTTTCATCTGCTGGTTTCCTAGCCTGGCACTGAAAAGATAAAAGTAGCTTGCATAGTATCACAAAGACATGTTCAAAGATCATTGGAGTGGAAACCAGAGACCTAGCTAGTTTTGTGAACAGCAAATGGTGAGGAAGGCAAATTGTATTTTGTCTTCTCCCGGACATGTGCTGGCAGGTGAATTTTCTTTGTTGCCTTCGGGCCGTCGTTATGTTTCACCTGTCTGCAGGACGAATCGGTTGTTAAAATCTTTATTCCTTCTGCTATCCATCTTTTAAATTCCTTGTAAGGTGTGGATGTATGGGTATGTGGATGTAGTATGTTGCACATTTTATGTGGATGTAGTATTTTTTTTTTTTTTTTTTTGTGATGTGCCGGTATGCAGGCTGCTGAAATTAATTGCCCCTGGTGGGATGAATAAAGTTGTCTAAGTCTAAGTCAAAACATGCACTATGCAGTTTCTCTCCAATCACAGCCACAGAAGCCTATAACTTCTTCTGGGTTGTCTGGGGTCTTGGTGGTTTTCCTCACTCTTCTTGCACAGTCACTCAGTTTTTGAGAACTGTCTACTCCATGCAGATTTACCAGAGCGCCATACTGTGTATATTTCTTCATAATTGATGTAAATAAAGTCCAAGACAGTCAGTGACTTGGAAATGTCCATGTATCCATCCCGTAACTTGTCTGGGAACAAAGAACTGGCAATAAAAGTGATTTACAGGTATAATACCAAAGTATTAAATTACTTGTGAAACCAATCATCTTGGCTTTTATATTTTTAATTATACCATGGTCAGTGAGAATTCCATGTCGAACTGGGGTGCATTATTTTTGTGTATACGCACACGTAGTTCGGCGAGTTAAGTCACTGTTATAATCACTCCACTCTGGTCGTCACCACAGCAACGCGCAAATCAGTTGGCGCATATCAGCTGTGTTTTGACAGGTGAATGACAGAAACGCGATAAAACATGGATTTCCATTTTCGAACTGGACAAGATTGAAGACGGGAAAGAAGACGAGAACGGTTCTATCCTTGCGGGCTGCCGAAGCACTCCGCATCAACATCAACAGCGAGCGTAGTCTCTGGACCTGTTGCCAGAGTTGGCCGCAGCTCCATACAGCAGAGAGGGGGGTGGTGTGAGTGGCTCACTGCGGCGCGAACCCGCAGACTCGGTAAGCACATCGGAGGCAAAATATCTTGAGACTGGTATAAAATAGTCCCAAATAATATTTGTGTGTTAGCTCACTGTGTGGAACCATGGTATAAGCGGATTAAACAACTCGAAGCTGTGCATTATACGGTTTGAATGCACGACGTGGAGTCTAAAACACCACGACGTGTGGGACCATGGTATAAGCGAATTAAACAACTCGAAGCTGTGCATTATACAGTTTGAATGCACAACGTGGAGTCTAAAACACCATGACGTGAAGTGGAGTGGTGTTACTCTGCGAAGTGCATTCAAACCGTATAATGCACGGCTTCGAGTTGTTTAATCCTTACTTAATTTATATCAAGTTGTAGAGATTTCTTTCCATTTGAGTTTAAGGAAGACAGTTTTATAAATTTTTATTTTTGTATTTGAAATGGCATAAATTAAAATGTGTGAAATGCCACATGTTCCAATACTTTTGGAGGGCACTGTACATGCTAGTGCACCATACAGATCCAGGACCAACTGTACAACTGAACAGCATCAAGGGCTGATGCCTACCCTGTATGCGCTACACACCGTGATATTGCAACAAATGTACAAGTAAATATACATATGCCTGTAATGGTGTTTATGCCTATATAAGACTTCATTATAAAGGTATTCATACCAATTAACTGGAAACATTTTGCTGTCAATATATGCTTTAGATTATGCATTCAGGCTACTTGGTTGTTGAAATATTGAGTTTTCGGCCCTAATTTTTCTTGACCTTTGACAAAAACTACTTCAAAATCTAATGACTTCTGGGCATCTATACAAGTAAAATTAGTATGACGGAAAAAGTATGACGGAAATCCATCCAGTTACAGTGAGGAAAATAAGTATTTGTACACCCTGCGATTTTGCAAGTTCTCCCACTTAGAAATCATGGAGGGGTCTGAAATTTTCATCTTAGGTGCATGTCCACTGTGAGAGACATAATCTAAAAAAAAAAAACAAAACAAAAAAAAACCCTGGAAATCACAATGTATATTTTTTTTTTATAATTATTTGTATGTTACTGCTGCAAATAAATATTTGACCCCCTACCAACCAGCAAGAATTCTGGCTCACACAGACCTGTTAATTTTTCTTAAAGAAGCCCTCTTATTCTGCACTCTTTACCTGTACTAATTGCACCTGTTTGAACTTGTTACCTGTATAAAAGACACCTGTTCACACACAAACATTCACACTCCAACCTGTCCACCATAGCCAAGACCAAAGCGATGTTTAAGGACACCAGGGACAAAACTATAGACCTGCACAAGGCTGGGATGGACTACAGGACAACAGGCAAGCAGCTTGGTAGAAGACAACAACTGTTATGATTATTTATCAGAAAGTGGAAGAAACACAAGATGACTGTCAATCTCCCTCGGTCTGGGATTCCATGCAAGATCTCACTTTGTGGGGTAAGGATGATTCTGAGAAAGCTCAGAACTACACATTGTAGGACCTGGTCAATGACCTGAAGAGGGCTGGGACCACAGGCTTGAGCAGGTCCAGGCCCATTTGAAGTTCACCAGTGACCATCTGAATGATCCAGAGGAGGCATGGGAGAAGGTCATGTGGCCAGAATAGAGCTTTTTGAAATCAACTCCACTTACCATGTTTAGAGGATGAGAACAACCCCAAGAAAACCATCCCAACCGTGAAGCATGGGGGTGGAAACATCATACTCTGCGGGTGCTCTTCTGCAAAGGGGACAGGACGACTGCACCATATTGAAGGGAGGATGGATGGGGTCATGTATTGCGAGATTTTGGCAAGCAACCTCCTTCCCTCAGTAAGAGCATTGAAGATGGGTCATGGCATATATATATATATATATATATATCTACACATATATATACATACATACATATATATACAGTGGTGGGCACACTTCCGATAACATAATTATCGAAGATAATGTTTTCAGTATCGGATTATCTTTTTAGATAACTTTAAAAACCATTATCGGACCAATTACCTTCCGATAACTTTTAAACCGATAAACAAAATAAACAAAGCTGAACAGCGACAAGCATTTTTAAAATTAGTTCAGCACCCACCTGTTCAAAGTTTTATAACAGACGCATAGTTATAACCTTTGCAAACAGAAGAGAACTGCTTGTATAAAAAGCATCTCAATTCTCTGCAAACAAAGGAAAACAGCCCCAAAAGGAAAAAGTAAATAAAACATTTCCTTTAACACCATACCGATATGCTGGCAATATGACCTAAGTCATCCAGAGGCATACATTTTTAACTTATGGTTCAAATTTTAACCAAACTAATTTTGGACAAGTTATTTAAAATTGCTGTCATGTCTGAAGTTTCATAAAGTAAAAATATCAGATATATGTTTTAGTTTTAAAGTAATGTGGTAATTTTTAAGGTTTTGTGAGCACATGCTCTGCCCCGCAGCGCATTTTGGGTAGGATGATGTAATCTCAGTACGTCACGATAGGACAAATGTATTTCAGACACTCTGTTCAGGCTCCACGGACAACAGCATTAAACTCTAGTGCCTAAAACTCTCTTGAATATATTCTCTGCATTTATAGACGCTGATTTTTTTAATTGCGTTTGTTAAATTCCACGCATTTTAAATGTGAGCAGACAGGGATTGTCTAGAATTTGTTTTGAAAGCCTCTACTGCCATCTAGCATCTACTGGCCAGTAGTGTTCATGGCAGTGTCTGGGAACCAGTAGATGGCAGTGTTCTATTTATTTTGACCCCGGTTATGTCAGATGATTGTCAAATCAACTTTTTTGCTTTGCAAATGGCTTTTTTTTTTTTTTTTTTTTTTTTTTACAAATGAAGTTTAAAAACAAAACAACTGCAAAATAATAATAATAATAACAACAACAACATTATTACAAGACAGCTCTGCAGTGTTTGCACAGGCACAGTGCGAATGGTTGGATGCTGCTTGTAGCTTTCAGCAGCAGGATAACCTCACGACGGCCGACCACAATAATATATCAAACAGGTTTGATTCTCATTCGACCGGCGATCAGGAGGTGGTCGTCAGATGTTGACCGCAGCTTGATACTCCATGAACACTACACGATGCAGGACGCACGATTAACCTGAAACTTGGTCCAAAAAATTCCTGCATGTAAATCATCTCGCACACTGTAAAGCACGTTTTTACAACATCAAATGAATGTTGTAAAGAGAGAATGTGGAAAAGATTTTGCGATGACACTTCCAGGGCTCCGTAAAAATGCCTGTTTTTACAAATAAAAAAAATGGAATATTTTACAAAAGCACATTTAAACACCAACACACGACAGACGTCACATTAACGTGTTGGTTTACATAATGAATGACAACCAATCAGTATTTAGCAGAGGCACGTTTACCCAGAATCCTTTGCGATCTGTCTCTTTGTTACAAAATGTCAGAATTAGTGCATTATTCAACATTAAAAGATATATGTTATATTTTAACTTTGTACAAATGACAGAATTGACATTAATGGAGTTCTTCTATCGGTATTAATGTTATTTATAAATCAACACCATAACTCAATATGACTATTTTGCAAGACCTCCGCATGACCGGAGCTTTATTGTTGATAGAAAGCTGGCTTTACGGCTGCTCTCAGGGTGCCTCTGTGTTGAGAGGGCTGTAATAAACAAGAGCTTCCAGCAGAGGCTGAATGTTGAAAGAAAAAAGTGTGGTCTCATTGTTTGGGTCTCGGGGTGCCTCTGTGCTCGGAGCGCTGTAATAACAAGAGCTTCCAGCAGGGGCAGACTGTTGAAAGAAAAAAGTGTGGTCTTATTGTTTGGGTCTGTTATTTTTAATATTATTAGAAGCTATTAAATTTGTTTTACTAGTAGCTGTAAATGTGCGAGAGATAATATTGGAATTTATCTGTTATCGGTTATCTGTAAGTTCCGATACATTTTTGGGTGGTTTGTTTTATCTTTATCGAAGATAACTTTTCAGTTATCTGATTATTTGTTATCGAAGTTAATTTTTTGGTTATCTGTGCCCACCACTGTGTATGTGTATATATATATATATTTATAAAAATTAGACACCTGATCTTTTCTTGTAGTTATGAGAAAAGATCTCGTAATTATGAGATCAGCGGTCAAATTTTTTTTATCCAGTGAATGTAATATGCTTCCATAATGGTGCATCTGCTCATCTGATTTTATTCTGTTTGTTCTTGTTACATAATCTTTGAAAAAGATTGAGAAGTTGATAGCAGTTATTGCTTTTTGAGTTACTGATTACACAAACCAGTTGGGATGGCCTAACCACCCCCACTCATTTACACTTTGCCATACAAGTCCTATGCTGCTACCAGTGGAGGAAATGGCGCATCAAATCTAGACAAAACTCAAATCATCTCTCCTTGAAGGCATCAGCAGGAATTATATTTTCCTTCATGCACATCTTCATATATACAGTTGCCATTGTGGGACGCTTCACTGAAATGCAACAACTGACTTAGGAGGCGTTACACTTAGAAGGCTCATGGACAGGCAGGGTGATTCCTGTGTATCCTCCAAAACACTGCAGTTTTACAGCATTCCCAGGTTTGAATCCCAGCCTGAATGAGCTTTGCTGCACGTTTCTCCCTACTTCCTATCTCTCAACTGTGACTGTAAAGGCTGAAAAATATGAACCACATCACAAATATGAATTTGTCCTTTCAGTGCTCTTGCCCTAATGTGCAATCACCAGCTAGTGGTATTTGCTGAGACTCACAGGTTAGTGCTGACATGTTTAATCTGAAGGTATAGGTCAGTCCTTTCAATGTCCACACTTAAAATTATACCCAAAATACTAATGCAACATCATACAAAAATGGAGAGCAGTGAGCTAGATGTTTGAAGTTTACAGGTGCGTCAATACTACATATGTGGTACCCACCTCCAGATCTGAGCTAACTTGAGACGACTCATCTGAGAGATTCAAAGAGCAGAAACTGTTGACTCGGATTAGTTGCACTGTCCTGTTCAAAGGCAGGTTCTCCACCTTCTCCTCAGACGTCGACACTTCCTTTAGGCATATTTAAAAGCAAGAATATTTTCTATGTTCATATTAAGATGCAAATAAAAATCAAATGCTGAATGTTACACATTTTATTTGCCGTTTTTAAAGTCCATAAAACAAGCCATGTTTTGCTTACTTGTGGTGCAGACTGAATGCTGACATCCATGTAATGTCCCATTCCATTCATTTTCAATGCAAAATTATCCTTTAAAGAAAAGATTGAATAGTATTTAAACCTGCAGGATCCATATAAACATGATTAAAACCTTACAAAACAATACCTACACTTTGTTTAGAATAATTCCAGTATTGTAAACAGTAAAAGAAAAATGTTCATATCTTCACTGTACTAAACTGCATTAAACTTATTGCATAAAGATATCAGGCTAGGATATTAAATACAACTTATAGCACAAAAACAATGAATTACTTGTATCTGTGCTGATGAATGAGCTTGCCATCCCTCCACAATAGTATCCTCAGTGGAGCTGCCCAATTCCCCCAAAAGGCTCACGTTGTCCGTGGAAAAGCTCCCAGACTCTAGAGTGGTTCCTCTCTTAGTCTCTTATTACAATGAATGATGAGAATCTGACAGTGTTGGGTTAAAGGTTAACAGATCACAACTGATCCAAAAGTTCAAAGTGGGCGATTGCTCACATTACCTCGACTGCACAGGCCGTTTTCAGCGGTAATAATTGCTGTACACTCTGGTGTTCTTCAAAGAGAGCTCAAATATCATGCGCTTTGCATTTCTGTAGTGGCTCATTACTGTCTGTGCACGAGGGGTGAATCTAATAAATTTATTTCAGTTTTCAACAGCATTGCAAGGAGAGCAATTTATCACATTTAAGTCACGTTTTCCAAAAATATAGAGTAGTACTCAGGAATGTTCATACTTCTGCCAAGGCACATCTGACCCATCAACCACATTATCCCAAAGTTGTATTCCAAGCATTCAGCCACAATTATTTTAAACTGGAGTCCATGCATTAATTCATGAGTAACTGACAAAACAGTTGTAACTTCTGACAACTGCACCAAAAATCACACTATAATTTGACAATGTTTGCTTGTTCCACGAGGCTGCTGAGGTGCTTGAGCCCATTTCTAACAAACCTGGTGAGTGCATGTACACTGATCCCAGAATTGCCTTTAATGGGTTTGTCTTGGCCAAAGCTCAACATGCAACATGCAGTGGGGTCAAATGTCAAAATTCTTGTTCATCTATCACTTTGGCTGATTTCCAATAACTTTGACATGTGGATGACAGTCAGCCTGAGAATTACTCTCAAAGGGGTTGTTTTCGAAACTGTCAAGGCCATTGAGATTTTTCCACAGAGATTTGAGCTGAACTTGGCACTGGGATCAAAGTCATGTATGCGTGCTTGTCAGCCTACTCCTCCCATGTCCTTTTTGCTGATTTTTTCAAAAATTGCTATGTCAATGAAGGTTGGACTTGAAAATACCCTTAAAAATTGTTTTTGGCAAGGGATACGGTCAAGGAGTTTGACTTTTAAGCTGATTTGAACCAGATGTGGTACACACTTAAGTGGATTCCAGAACTATCCTGGTGAGGTCAACCAGAAGTCAATCATTTGAGTGAAGGTCAAGGTCTTTGGTGACAAATGTCCACTGTTGTAGCTTTACTGTCTTCATGTACACGGGTACCACTAAAGAGTTTAATAAATTTGTATTTTGTCCATGCCCCGCTGTGGACATGCTTTCGAATCATCGTGATGAAAGCCATCATATAAAATGAACAAACCCACAGATGCATGTGAAAACAAGACTTCCTTGGTGGTGGCGATAATACACAAAGTTCAATTTAAGAAAAAAAATTAGTCATACATAAACAGAAATTTAATGTCTAAAACAGATGCAGTTTTGTGTGAATTGGCATAACAGCATGGATCCAATGAAAATTAGCTAAATTAAAAAAATATGGGTAAACTACAGGTTTGAATAGGGGTTAGTATTAGAAAGCCTGTTGTCTCCCCTTGTTGGTCACAGCAGAGCACTACACTCTTTCAACATATTAAGATTTGCGCTCATACATGTTACATATATGAATAATCTGTTGAGCTTCATGGCAGCAATTTACAGTTGAAGCAGGACCAGAAATCTCTCATCTCTAACTCAAATTGTGACCGCAGTTTGATTAATATTGGTGGCAGCCACCAAAGATGAACAACAAGTCCGGACACTTTTAATTACATTTTCACAATCATCATAATATACACAGTGCAAAATGGTAAATGGACTGCATTTATATAGCATTTTTCCACCCGCATCAGAAGCTCAAAGCACTTCACAATTATGCCTCACATTCACTCATTCATACAAACACACTCACACACCAGTGTCAGGCTGCTACCATGCAAGGCGCTCAATACACACCGGGAGCAACTTGGGGATTAAGGACCTTGCCCAAGGGCCCTGACTGATCTTCTGGGCAGGGTGGGGTTTGAACAGAGGATCCTCTGGTCTCAAGCCCAACGCTTAACCACTAGACCATCACCTCCAAAAAACAGCTCGCAAAAGACTGCTTAAGGCCCAAAAAATAAGTACTTTTTTTTTTTTATTTGCACACACCAAGACATGAGGTAACATGTGTCCCTCAAGTGCTGACACTGAATGGTTTTACAGTGAGCAGAGAGGGAAGCAGGTAGCAGGAGTTCAACATTTGTATTTTCAGTCAAACAGGGGTACATCGGCAAAATTGAAGAGCCACAAATTATGTTGGTTCATTTATTTATTTATTTTATTTATCCCAAGTCATTCTGTCATTGCAGCATGCAGGCTGACTCTTACATAGTTTGGATTAATATGACTGAAGGGTTTGACAAGAGTACATGCTCTGAGGGCTGCTCTAGTTTAATTTTAAAATCATATTTAAGACATTTGGTCAGGAGAGTGAAGGGGAAAGTTTACAAGACAGCAGTGAGACCAGCTATGTTGTACGGCTTAGAGACGGTGGCACTAACAAAAAGACAGGAGGCAGAGCTGGAGGTGGCAGAGCTGAAGATGTTGATGTTGGCCAATATCTACTTTAATTTTGCTGATACGTAAACATTTCCTTTACCAAATAAACAAAGCAGAATAACACTTTGGCTGTTAAAAATTGAGTCATGACAGTTTGTCCAGCAGAGGGTATTATTTACAATGTTGTTAAGCATAGCTGGGACCTCCATCACTCACTGGTCACATTAGCGCCAACAGACTTAGGCAAAGTGACCATTTGCCAGTCATTTCCAAATCAGAGTGGGCATTTTACAGTAACAAGAGATAAGTGGGCGTTTTGCCACTAGCTAGGCGGGGCCAAAACAGACAACATATTTGATGTAAATGCTGAATGATGCAACACTGACTGCCGATCAGAGTGAAGGAAATCTGAAGTACGTTGATTGGTTGTTGGCTATATTTATAAAATGTCAAGCCCAAATTACATTTCTTTGTCATAAGAGTTTGACAACAAAATGTTAGGAATCACTGAGTTTTTTATGTATATATTGGCAGATATATTAGTATTGTATGTTTTTTTTTTTAACTTAGTCTCCAACATTGATATCACACCCCCCCCCTCAAAAAAAAAAAAAAAAAAAAATCCAAAAGGGTCAGGCTCTAGCAGGGACACATTAGCTAAAGCCATCTAAACCTGGCAGAATTAGTAATTAGTTCCACCTGCAATGGAGTAGAGAAGGATACAAGAAGCTGCAGGCTGGCAGAGCACACTGCTGACAGCAGCCAAGGCATGACTCTAACAAATCCAAACTGGGTATGGGAGAGTAGTATAGCTGAAGCATAGAGGGCACTGGCCAGAGAACAGAACCCTCCAGAGATCATATGGGCCCATGTCACCATCTGGCCTCTGTGCTGTAAGAAAAATAAAGGTTACCTTTAAAAAGGACTTGATGCTTGTGTTTTGAATGACAGTCATTTATGTCACTCACTGCTCTGCAGACTCCAGGAAACTTGGAGGTGCAGGTGATGATGAAGGCAAGCAGGCCAAGTATGTAACCAAGAACTTCTGTATTGTCCTGCTAGAGAACATAAATTGCAAATGGTAAATGGACTGCATTTATATAACACTTTTCCATCTGCATTAGATGCTCAAAGCACTTCACACATCAATGCCTCACATTCACCCCAATGTCAGGCTGCTGCCATGCAAGGCACCCACTACACACCGGGAGCAACTAGGGGATTAAGGACCTTGCCAAATAGCCGTTAGTGATTTTCCTGTCAAGCTGGGATTTGAAGCCAGTAGGTTTTTTTTTTTTTTAACTGTCAGGTATGAGTGAAATGTTTATGCACATGCAAAATATTTACAGATTGTGCAACAATACATCACACAGTTCCATGTAGCTGCAGCATTGTCGTAGTCTTACATGGAGGGTGACGTGTAGCAGTCTCCTCTGGCTTGGGGGCCAGTCTGCTGGGCTGGACCTCACTCTGGACCTTAGGTAGCCTCCTGTGAACACCATCAGCACACTCATTGCAAGGAGGTGCTGCCTCCTTCGCCTCCTCATAGCCCTCAGCCGCCTCACTGAAAGCATCACACAATGCATCCTTTTCTTGATTATCTAGATAACATCTAAGTAATCACGTCCTCTTGGCTAACCAGCTGGGTGCAAACTAGCTAGCTTTACAGTGACACCTACAGCATCACTAAAGCATTACATTGTGGCAAGTTCTAAAATTATCATCCTCAAACTCAAACTGAAAGCAAATCTCTAAAATTTTATTTATGGGTGATTCTTAGACTACGGGCACTTATGTCCTTTGATCATATTGTATGAAAAACAGAAAAAAGGGGAAATTTCACACTTTTATAGTTATCAATACAATGAAAGTGTGTTAAGAAATTTGTTCTAGTAGTCTATGATGACTTTTTCACCTTTTTTCAGCATCATTATATGCAAATATTGCCGTTTTGTTCTTGTCCCACACCCAGACATTTGATCTTCAATGATAAAAATGAATGGTAAAGAAACATTTTTTCTAATGTTTTAAAATATCTCTGAATAAAATATCAGTAAATTAATCATAACATAATTGGGGTATTCAATGTCATACAACTGTTGTGTTTTTTTTTTTAAACAAAATGTAGTTGTCCCACACTATTGCCGTAATTTCCACCACAACACTGTAATGTCCCTAAACAGTTTGTATGAAAGATTGTTTGGGTAGTTTCTATGGAGATAAACAGTGACATCAGAGCACATGTATATAGCGCCAAATCACAACAAACAGTTGCCCCAAGGCGATTTATATTATAAGACAATGGTGTGGTGGAAATTACATTTACAAGGCCAATAGTGCCCGTAGTTAAAGAATCACCCTTAAATTAAATAAAAAATATCAAAGCCAAGATAATGGGTTGAATAAGAAATGGGTCTCTATGGTATAACATGCAAATAATCAGTTTTATTGCCAGTTTTCACAAGTCGGTGGATAATACATGAACATTTCCAAGTCACTGTACACAAACTCCTTGGAACATACATTTCTGCCAGATGAGCCAAAGAAGACAATAGCTGAGTTTCCATTACAAATTTGCCCAAACGTTTAGTGATATTTTTGGAATTTATTGAATGCCACTGCTGGGCTCTGTCCTCTCACAACAATGGTTATTCTGACAAGGCTCTCATCAGAATTGTTCATTTTGATCATAATGGCAACAGAAGGGTAAGTCTTGCTCAATAATACCATTTCATTGTTATTTTCTTCTTTTAGATCCAATATTACCATAACATCATATTTTCTATGTCCTGTTAGTATCATGTATTTTGTGATGCTTTTTGCACATCATGTGAACTATAACAGCAGAAAAGTGGTTCCTTTACACTTTTTTCAAAATGGAGCTCTTCAAATCACTTGAATTACCACCTCATGAGAGCATAAAACCTTTTTTGCAATACTGCAAGTATTTATTTCTTCAAACATGCGTGTTTCCATGCAGGATATTTTCAATTCAATACATCACTTTGAACAGTTTGGAGGCTCATGGAAACCTGCCAACTGACAGTCTGGATCTTAAGCCTTGTTGATGTTAACACTCAAAATGTATTTATTTATTTTAGCATATCCAGATTGTATCAAGCTTGATGTTTTTGGCAGCCTGGAGAGCAAAAACCAGGAGATCAGATTTTTACAATACGGATGGATGGATGGATTTTTTTCAAGCCTAGTGGTGCAGGTTAGCTAAAATTTCCATAACAATTATGCATTTTGTAATAAAAGCATAAAATTTGGTATACATATAGCCAAAGGTATTTCAAATAAAATTCGATATTGGGCCATCATCAATTTTTAACATTTCATCCATGGCAATGATTTTACAAAAATGACAAATGATTGAGGTAGAGTTCAGCCTATCTATGGCTGAATTCTATGGAGTTATGGGTAAAAACAGCAAAAAGAATGACAAAGGTCAATTTCAGTATGTACAGGGTCAAAAGTTAAAATTGCACCAGATTTGGTAGAAAGTTATGCAAATTATTGGTTGACTTATAAGATTTTAAAAAGGAATAGTTTGCACCATCTGTCATGCTAAGTTATCATGTCATAGGGTAACATATCACATGTCATAGAATCCAATGGACGTCAACCTTGTTTGACCTTGACTGTGGAGACCAAGCATTCAACACAGTCAAAACTATTCCATTACAAATGTTGAGGTCTAATGTTCTAAAAACTTTCTGGACTCACACGCCATTCCAACACATTATAGAAACTTTGCATGATTTATTGCCACCCTTGAAAAGTGTTAGTTACCTATTTTATAAATACTACCCAATCAAGAGACTGTGGATCCCCATGGGCAATGCGCTAGTTTTAGTTTAAATATCTCTGGCTACATATGTGCCAAATTTGGCACTTTTATGACAAAATGCACTTTTTTTTTGCGATATTGCCCTCAAGCGGCAACACTCGAGTTCACATTTTGACCCCAACCACGAAGTGCAGTTCTTTGACTGGCCGCTTGAGGCTGGCTCCAAAACAGAGCACATTCACATAGAAGACCATTTTAAGATATCCAACTTTAGAGCAGAAATAAACATGTTCATAGCCTGGTATTAAAAAAAAACAAACAAAAAAAAAACAAAAACAGTTTTGGTCTCTGTAGATAGTTTGCTCCTCCATGACAACTGTACGGTGGGTGGGGTGTGTGTGTGATTTTTTTCCCCTAACTTCTTAGTATAAGACATTTTAATTAATAAAATTCTGTATAATTGTGGGCATGGTTGCTTTGAGTGACAGCGACTGTGTACATCAAATCCTCCTGTTGGTGTCTCCCACCGAAACGGAGCTGCTCACTTTTGTGTCTGTTTGCAGTATTTTATTACAAACACCTGGAATAATATATCTTGTGCGGTGAAATGCCCTAAAGGATCATCTAAGGCGTCCCTGTTGCACTACTGATGCTGAGTGACTCCCTTGTCTTGTTTAATATTGTATGCCAGTGGTGTTTGCACTTTTCTGTTGGTAGGTCCACTTAATGTACGACTACTGTGGAAATATGCGGCAGGTAAGTTTTACAGCCCACACCAAAGTAAACCGTTATGAGAACCACCACGCAGTCCCCCAAAATATGAGTGAACACCCAAATCCAGGTTCGTTGTTAGCTGATGGTTTGGACTCAGAGAGAGGGGCATGTTCAGGCTTTGTTCATTGCGTACACAAAGCCACCCACACGCTACCCTGTTATACATTAATGAGTTCATCGTGAATAAGTGCGGTGGGGATCTTAACATGATGATGCCCAGGAAAGGGGGTCATTTTGGCTGTTCCAGGCCTGTACAGAAAACCAATGGGTGTTGTCAATCAATCAATCAAATTTTTTTTTATATAGCGCCAAATCACAACAAACAGTTACCCCAAGGCACCTTATATTGTAAGGCAAGGCCATACAATAATTATGTAAAACCCCAACGGTCAAAACGACCCCCTGTGAGCAAGCACTTGGCTACAGTGGGAAGGAAAAACTCCCTTTTAACAAGAAGAAACCTCCAGCAGAACCAGGCTCAGGGAGGGGCAGTCTTCTGCTGGGACTGGTTGGGGCTGAGGGAGAGAACCAGGAAAAAGACATGCTGTGGAGGGGAGCAGAGATCGATCACTAATGATTAAATGCAGAGTGGTGCATACAGAGCAAAAAGAGAAAGAAACAGTGCATCATGGGAACCCCCCAGCAGTCTACATCTATAGCAGCATAACTAAGGGATGGTTCAGGGTCACCTGATCCAGCCCTAACTATAAGCTTTAGCAAAAAGGAAAGTTTTAAGCCTAATCTTAAAAGTAGAGAGGGTGTCTGTCTCCCTGATCTGAATTGGGAGCTGGTTCCACAGGAGAGGAGCCTGAAAGCTGAAGGCTCTGCCTCCCATTCTACTCTTACAAACCCTAGGAACTACAAGTAAGCCTGCAGTCTGAGAGCGAAGCGCTCTATTGGGGTGATATGGTACTATCACCATCCCTTGGTTATGTTGCTTTAGACGTAGACTGTGGGGGGGTTCCCATGATGCACTGTTTCTTTCTCTTTTTGCTCCGTATGCATCACTCTGCATTTAATCATTAGTGATCGATCTCTTTTTCCTGGTTCTTTCCCTCAGCCCCAACCAGTCTCAGCAGAAGACTGCCCCTCCCTGAGCCTGGTTCTGCTGGAGGTTTCTTCCTGTTAAAAGGGAGTTTTTCCTTCCCACTGTGGCCAAGTGCTTGCTCATAGGGGGTCGTTTTGACCGTTGGGGTTTTTCATAATTATTGTATGGCCTTGCCTTGCAATGTGGAGCGCCTTGGGGCAACTGTTTGTTGTGATTTGGCGCTATATAAGAAAAAAGTTGATTGATTGATTGATTGATAGATATATACACATATATATATACACATATATATATACACATATATATACATATATATACACATACACACACACACACACACACACACACACACACACACACACACACACACACACACACACACACACACACAGTCTATGGTTGCCCCACTAGCCCTTTCAATCTGAATGGCTTGGTCACGGTCACTCAAACATTATTTCAAATTGTCCCCCTGCTTCACTCGCAGCATGACACGAACAACAATGATGTAGTTCTGGAAAGACAGAAGTTGATTTGAGGCACTTTACCTGTGGAGTTGTAATAAGTGGAAAAAAGTAGAAAAAACAGCCAAAAACAATGGAGTATTTCAGTCGCATCCTTGCAATTGTAGAAAAACTTTGCGTCGTGACGCCTCAAGTATATTGGACAAAAACAGGCACAATTTGCTGTCTTTGTTTTTCCTGTTACCATAGCAATCAATACGGATAAGACTATGTCAATGTGGACACAGATCAGATGTGGTCACTTGTCATAATGTGGACAGTTGATTAGTGAGGTCCAATTTGTATCAGATTTACAATAAATCCAATTTGAACAGGAAGTGTAAACAAGGCCTTAGTCAGTCTGCTGCAGGTGCTTCAGTAAAATGTGGAACAATGTCCCCTGCATCCTCTAATTCTACACACTTTAAATGTAACTTACCCGTTTTTGATTTCCAGCACAGGCACAGAGACAGAACGCAGGAAAGAAAATTCACAGCATCCACAGCAGCAGCAAAAGCACTCATTAGAACCTAAACATAAGAAGAGTGGAAAGTGGAAACGGGAAGGGTTTTTTTTCCCCTCCCTGAAACTGATGTGTCTTTAAAAAGTGGTACCAGGATGTAGAGCTGCCTGGACAGGACGGCTCCAGTGGTGCCGCACAGATTTCCAAGGAAACAGTAAAAAAAAGTCGCCGTTTCTCTTCGATTTTCTCCCTGAAACGTGCACCTCTGACAAACGAGCCTTGAAGAAATAAAAATAATAATAATAATATCAATTTATTTACAGTCACGTCTTACTTAATAACCGAACAAAAAAACTACTGAAAATGACTTACACCAAACACGGCGGCAGTAACAGCAGAGCAGAAAGAGCGCAAAGAACGACGGGAAGGCAAAGTTTGTCTGCGTCATTGGACAGACAGGTGCGGAGAGACTCCACGCAAAAAGAGAGTAAACCAGACACAAACGTGTTAATGCTGACGGTAGTCTGATCAGCTGAGTTCAGCGTATGCCACCTCACGTCCGTTTTTTGTATGCTTACGTTCATTTTTTTTTTCTAAAAAAGAAAACGCATCCCTACTGGCCCGCCTCATCATATAGGGAATGACGTTGACTTTAGGGAGGGGCTTACATGTAAACCCCGCCCACCTCAGAAGCGTTCACACCAAATTTAATTAAGGCTTCCACGGCAGAATTTTGGATTTCCAAAAGTCACATTCCTCTGACCGTCAATATTTTAGGGATGGAGGAACCATCCCATGGCGCATTGACGGTACCACAAGCAACTACCATTGATTATACAAAGATATAAGCTTGGGGCCATAAGACCTGACGAAGGAGACCCAAGTTTACACACAGGAATTAGTGTTTTGTTTTGAAGGTTCACTAGAACCTCAGGATCATAACTAAGGAATTAGAGCTAGAGACAATATATGTCCATAGTATGGAGTAAAGCATTACATCTTATTCCTGCATTTAATTTAATAATTGTTTACTGGAAATATTTTCAAGTATGATGCTGCCTGCACAGGCAAACTGGGCCCACATCTATCCTCCAGTCTGTCTCTTAGCACCGGTGCACCACAAGGCTGCGTGCTAAGTCCATTGCTTTATTCCATCGATACATATGACTGCATTCCCACCCATCCCTCAAATACGATAATAAAATTTGCTGATGACATTACTGTGGTGGGACAGATCTTCAACGGCAATGACGCAGCCTACAGAGATGAAGTTGAAAGCCTAGCTGAATGGTGCACAGAAAATAATTTGACCCTGAATGTCAAGAAAACCAAAGAGATCATAGTTGACTTCAGGAAGCGCAAGGATGACCCCTCTCCCTTAATCATCAAAGGTGAAGTAGTAGAGAGGGTCTCTTGTTTTAAATTTCTGGGAACCTGGATCACTGAGGATCTTAAATGGGAAGTTAACACATCTGCTGTAGTCAAAAAGGCGCATCAGAGGCTTTATTTTCTACAAACATTGAAGAAGAACAACCTGTCGGCTGAGCTGCTCAAGACCTTTTATCACTGCTCCATCGAGAGTGTTTTAACCTATTGCATTAAAACATGGTTTGCAAACTGCTCTAAATCAAAATCAAATCAAATTTATTAATTTATATAGTGCCAATTCACGATGAAATCGTCTCAAGGCGCTTCACACAACATAAAAACAGAAAAAACTGAATTAAAAAATTAAAAAAATAAAAAGACAACCATAAAAGAATACAAGAATAAAAACACATCATAACACTAATGATAAAACAAGGAAAACAAATGAGTCTACATGATTTAAAAGTTTCCACAGTATCCGACTGTCGTATGTGTGCCGGGAGATCGTTCCACAGAGCAGGGGCATGGTAAGAGAAAGCTCTGTGACCGGCAGACTTTTTATTCACCATGGGAACACATAAAAGTCCTGCACCCTGAGAATGCAGGGCCCGAGCTGGTACATAGGGGCTTACCAGGTCAGCCAGATAGGGAGGTGCAAGTCCATGAACAATCATAAACTAATAACAGTACCTTAAAATCCAATCTTGCAGCAACTGGAAGCTAGTGTAGGGATGCCAAAACAGGCGTAATGTGGTCAAATTTTCTGCTTTGTGTCAAAAGTCTGGCAGCAGCATTTTGAGCCAGTTGAAGACCCCTAATCCTAGACTGCGGTAAACCAGAGAATAGAGCATTACAATAGTCCAATCTAGAAGAGACAAATGCATGAATTAAAGTCTCAGCATCAGCCATAGACAGGATGGGACGAATCTTCACTATATTTCACAAATGGAAGAAAGCAGTCCTCGTAATGTCTCTAATATGGAGGTCAAAAGACAACATAGGATCAAAAATTACCCCACTTTATCCGTATGATGTATAACACACAAACCTAAGCTAAGCGCTAGCTGATCAAATTGATGCCGATACCTCGCTGGACCAAGAACCATCACTTCAGTCTGATCAGAATTTAAAAGTAGGAAGTTACTAGACATCCAACTTTTCACTGATGCAAGGCAATCTTCCAAAGATTTTATGTGAATGAGATTACCAGCAGTTATTGGCATGTACAATTGGGTGTCATCAGCATAGCAATGAAAGGCAATCCCAAAACGCCGCAGTATATTCCCAAGGGGTGCTACATAAAGGGAAAAAAGCAGAGGGCCTAAAACGGATCCCTGCGGAACCCCAAACTTCAGATCCCTAAGATCAGAAGAAGTGCCATTGCACAACACACAGTAAGAACGACTAGACAGGTATGACGTCAACCATGCAAGGGCAGTTCCTGTAATCCCAAATTGATTCTCCAGTCTGTCCAGTAAAATATGAGCCACAGTATCAAACGCAGACTCTGAAAACAACAAGAAATCCATCAGTCATAAGAACGGCAGAAAAGATCATTGGTCTCCCTCTGCCCTCATTGGATGATGTTTTTAGGACTCGCTGCCTCCGCCGAGCAAGCAGTATTCTGCAGGACGGAACAGACCCCTCACACCACCTTTTTTCTTTGCTTCCATCCGGCAGGCATTATCGGGCCTTTAAAGCCCACACCACAAGGCTGAAAAACAGCTTCTTTCCTAGAGCTGTTACAAAACTGAACAGCTCCAGTTGGAACAATTGCATTATTCTAATTAGAACAAGGGTGGACATGTGCAATATTTGTTTTTAAATATTTTAAATTTTTAGGTATATTTATTAGTTTTTAAGCTATTTAAAGTTTTTTATTAAGTTGGGTATTTTAATGTTAATTGATGTTTTAGAGTGCAATATGGTACATGTGCAGCATGGGATAAGTGCAATATGGGACAATGACAATGTGGGATCAGTGAAATACAAGTTATGTTTGTCTCCGAGCTTGCCTCCCCCCAATCTCCTGATGTTTTTAATATTTATTGAAGTATGTGCGAGGGTGGCCATTGTTTTTGAGAATGCAAAAGCAAATTTCGTTGTGCTGATTGCTGTGCAATGACAATAAAGGTGATTCTGATTCACATCTTTTTTGTCATTGTTGC
This sequence comes from Thalassophryne amazonica, assembly GCF_902500255.1. NCBI lineage: Eukaryota > Metazoa > Chordata > Actinopteri > Batrachoidiformes > Batrachoididae > Thalassophryne > Thalassophryne amazonica. Next base: position 47,104,448 of record NC_047112.1, on the reverse strand, counting down.
TCCATATATTCACCCCTGTAAGTGAAGTCTTCCTACCATGTATTTGTAGTCGTTTTCATGAAAACATAATATATGATTGATACCATTTCAGCAATTTTTGACAATACACTGGTAATTGTTTGTGTATTTCCCATCAGGAGTGCACAACAATGTAACTTATTTTCATAGGCCAAGGAAGAATAAAATAAATTTTGATGCAGATCTGAATCCGTTTCCATTTGGTTAACATTTTGTCTTCTGATCAACAGCACCTCCACAATATGTCAGCAATATTACAGACAGAAAGAAAACACTGTTGGGTCTTGTTGGAAGTATGAGCTCTCAATCTTCTGTATGGATGTAGACATTTTTGTACTCTCTTCTGGAGAGAGCTGTTCGAATGGCCCAAGCAGTGGGTCACTCCCCTGAGTCTGGTCTGCTTGAGGCTTCATCCTCAAAAATGCCAGAGGGAGTTTTTCCTTAACAATGTTGTCTGTGTGCTTGCTCAGGGGGTTGATTAAGGTTAGACCTTACCTGTGGGAAGCAGTCTGAGGCAGTGTTGTCGTGATTTTGCGCTATATCAATAAATAAAAAAAATAAATATAAACATACAGTAACAATTACAACGCAAAAAGGCTTCCCTTTTAGGTTTGATACCATCTGAGGTGAACTCCTGGGGAGCCTGAATCCTTAAGGACAAACTGAAGTTACAAGACTGTTGCCATGTTACAGTGTGTGCATTGCATCGCAAAATAAGATGGAAAATAATTAAACTCATTAACAATGATAGTAGGGTAAGTGACCTCTACAGAGGACAAGACTAAATTTCATTCATCATCGAGGTTGTGCTCTCCACTTGAGTTTTCAAAGAACCGTTACTCTTTGTGTATATATATATATATATATATATATATATATATATATACACACACACACACACACACACACATACATACATACACAGAGAATACTGTGAAGGTTTAAGCAGATATCTCAGACGCAACATGAGTCACATATACAGAGACAAAGAAACTAACGTACACTCATTTAATTCTAAAATTAATTTAGCTTTTGTTACAGAAACATATGCAGATAAATACATAATAAACACGTTTATACGAGGGCTGTCCATAAAGTATAGGTCCTTTTAATTTTTTCAAAAACTATATGGATTTCATTCATGTTTTTACGTCAGACATGCTTGAACCCTCGTGCGCATGCGTGAGTTTTTCCACGCCTGTTGGTGACGTCATTCGCCTGTGAGCACTCCTTGTGGGAGGAGTCGTCCAGCCCCCCGTAGGAATTCCTTTGTTCGAGAAGTTGCTGAGAGACTGGCGCTTTGTTTGAGAAGTTGCTGAGAGACTGGCGCTTTGTTTGATCAAAATTTTTTCTAAACCTGTGAGACACATCGAAGTGGACACGGTTCGAAAAATTAAGCTGGTTTTCGGTGAAAATTTTAACGGCTGATGAGAGATTTTGAGGTGATACTGTCGCTTTAAGGACTTCCCACAGAGCGAGACGTCGTGCAGCACTCCCAGGCGCCGTCGTCAGCCTGTTTCAAGCTGAAAACCTCCACATTTCAGGCTCTATTGATCCAGGACATCGTGAGAGAACAGAGAAGTTTCAGAAGAAGTCGGTTTCAGCATTTTACCCGGATATTCCACTGTTAAAGGAGATTTTTTTAATGAAAGACGTGCGGACGGGTCCACGTGTCGGGACTCAGCCGGCGCGGTGCGGCGGCACAGGAAAAACACCTCCGTGTTGATAACCATTTGTAAAATCCAGGCGGCTTTTGATGGCTTTCAGTGGAGTGAGTATATGAGAAATTGTTTAAACAGCTGGACATGTTCCAACTTGTCCTTAAGGCTTCCAACAGAGGTGTTTTTCCTGTGGCGGAGCGTCGCGGCAGCTGCGAGCTGATGCTGCAATCCGCCCGCACGTCTTTCATTAAAAAAATCTCCTTTAACAGTGGAATATCCGGATAAAATGCTGAAACCGATTTCTTCTGAAACTTCTGTTCTCTCACGACGTCCTGGATCAATAGAGCCTGAAATGTGGAGGTTTTCGGCTTGAAACAAGCTGACGACGGCGCCTGGAACCGCTGTACGACGTCTCGCACCGTGGGAAGTCCTTAAAGCGACAGTATCACCTCAAAACCTCTCATCAGCTGTTAAAATTTTCACCGAAAACCAGCTTAATTTTTCTAACCGTGTCCACTTCAATGTGTCTCACAGGTTTGGAAAAAATTTTGATCAAACAAAGCGCCAGTCTCTCAGCAACTTCTCAGACAAAGGAATTCCGACGAGGGGCTGGACGACTCCTCCCACAAGGAGTGCTCACAGGCGAATGACGTCACCGACAGGCGTGGAAAAACTCACGCATGCGCACGATTGTTCAAGCATGTCTGACGTAACATATGAATGAAATCCATATAGTTTTTGAAAAAAAATAAAAAGGACCTATACTTTATGGACAGCCCTCGTATATTTAACACTCTTTTGAAAATACAAATAGAAAATGTTCTATTTTATTTCCTCATAATATCAATTAAAACATACAAAAACACACTTCATCCATGAAGTCCTTTCAGTCAGTGAGATGCACTGGACACAAACGGTTTCAGCTGATGGAATGCAACATGTACTTTAAACCAAAGCAGTTCTTTGTGGACAATAATGCAGCTCATTACCAAATACAAAGATGCTTCCAGGACAATTATGAGACATATCCATTTCAAGACACAGCAATGGATTAATTCAATTGGAATCACTTGTGATCTACTGTAAAGACTTTAATTCATTCCAGGTGAAATGACAGATGCAATGTAGTATAACGTCCTTTGACCTCAGATGCTCCTCAGGCATCCAGATGCTTGTTTATCCGACGCACCTTCTCCTTTTTGTTTCTGTTGCCATGTTTTTTCCAGGGTTTGCCCTCTCGCATCTCTGACGTAGCCACTCCCAGGCCAACAGGTCCACTTCCAGGTCTGTAGCACATGACAGATTGAACCCCCTTGGAGAGCGCTCGCACATTCTCCTAGATAAAGAAATCACATCAAACCTCAAGCATTCTTTCCAGAACATAATTACCTCTCTATTGTAATATTATGTTACCAACTGTTCCGACTGACATGCTCCAAACATTTTTACCTCTAACAAACCTGTTCTGTGTATCTTTCTAATAGCAGTATTCCTGCTAATGGGCCCGTCACATCTTGATGATTTAGCCAGTGTATGCCGACTTATGAAAAAAATTTGCGAATACACTGGGTACATCAAATAGGTTATGGAGCTGTCACACCATGATGATTTAGCCAGTGCATGCTGACAGCCCTGTTTCCACCAAGCAGTCCGGTTCGGAATGGTTAAGTCTGGCTTGAATTGTGTTTCCACCTCCAGCAGTACCCTTTTGTTTGGTAGGTGGCGCATGTACATGTTGACGTCCATGTCATCAAGCGTGCATACACTGTCACGCAGCCTCGCTCTGCCACACGAAGGCCTACCAGAGTAATTTTCGTTTTTTAAAATTTATTTTACAGTATTTTTGTGATGGTGGAACACAGGATTTATTTTTATTGCGTGCAGAATGCTGAACAGTCAACCGATGTCTGCGGTAAACGTTGACGTGAATGAATGAGATGATGTGACTCTTTCAACTTTTAAAATAAGTTAATTTTCTTGTTGTGGGACAAAGCGTCAGTGCTCTATTGTTCTGGCTGAGAAATGCACTGGGAGCAGACAGAGGGACTTCTTTTAAAATGCTACGTTTCTTCAGCCACAAGGAACTAAAGTATTTTCAGACATCCTTTTCCAAAATAAGGACACTTTATTTGGGTAAGTTTTCATCAGGTTTCAAATGACGTAACAGGTAAGCTTAAGACTCGTAACTTTTGGGTATACTAAACAATATTTCGACTTAAGAGTAATTTACAATTAACAAGTCAATAATCACATAACTTACCTACAACTTGTGGCTTGCATATGTGGGATGTATGAGCCATACACTGGCATGTGTCAAAAATCTTATGCAATTGAAGCACGCCATACACCAGCGTGCTTCAATGTATTCTCAACTTATACAAAACTTACCTGTAACTTATTAGACATCTGCCAGGATATCTGGCTTATTTTTAATACATCTGCATACGCAGGCTAAATCATCAAGGTGTGACAGGGCCATAAAAGATGTTCATACAATCTCCACCAAACTCAGTGAGCAATATTAAGATGATGAACCCCATTATATTTTGATGTTGACCAGGACCAAATACAGACTCTAGATGTTTTGTTTGTTGTTTAACTTGGGTGTTTCAATCTGTTCCTCCAAAAACAATCCACTGGATCTTCAAGAACGGTGCCAAACAGTACAAATACTACAACAGACCATCAAAATGTTAAATTACCTCTAAATACTTTCCAAGGATCTGGATCTATTACAGCAATATACTTTCATATAGGGGTGATGTTTATCAAGATTCTGTATTATAACAACTTCAATGAAACACAGATGATGTTAATCCTAATGCAAAATTCCAAGACTGGGTGTTCTTGGCAGAATATCTTCTGTCCAACTACCTTTCTCGTTCTTGTTACTGGTAGAATGCAGTTGTTTTGTACCTGATGAAAGAAGCTCTTGTCAACCGTGCTTTCAATCCTTTTGACTTTGTGTTGCTTGTTTGCTGTGTTGTAGCAGCTGCTGTTTTCAGACTCTGTTTTGTGGAACTTGTTGTGCTGTGGCTGGAAGTCTTCAGCTTTAATATGGGGAGGTGGGTGGCAGTATAACAGTTTGCCCTATGAGAAAATGTGACACCATGCTCTGGAAAATATGTCTTTTCATTCAAGATGCACATATGAGTTAATATAAAGATACTTGCTCCCCCTCCCCAAGCAAGGGTCATATTAATGGTCCATACAGCCCAAATCAGTCTTACAGAGTAACAAAACATCTTTGCAACTATAATTTGCTAAGTGTGACCTGTGCCATTAAACTTACACTGACATAATCCTTCAGGATATATCGAGCTGATCTGGACTGATCGGGTTGCCCATGTGATGTCATAAAGCCTCTCATGTCTGAAAAATACAAAATAACAGTCATTATCAAAAAGCACAAGAGCATCATTCAAGGAGGAAAAACATGCAAATATGTACAAACAAGAGCCATCAGGAGATGACATATTATTCACCCCCCCCCCCCGGAACACCCAAGTACACCCTTATGCTAAATATGAATGAAATTGGTCAACTGGTTCTTGAGATATTGCACTAACAATTGAAGACAGACAGATATCCCCCCACCCAAATTTCATACCAGGGTGGATTAAAAAAAGCAAAAACAACAACAAAAAGTCGATAAAAAAGCATTGTAGGCTTTGATATAGAAGATGAGAAAGCTGGTATTTTATTACTGTACAACACCATAGTATTATTTATTTTACATAAAAGAAAGGCTGATACAAATTATCGCATGTTTGGTCTCACATCCATAAGCCATCAGCAGCTCTTCTGAGGTAGGGGGCCTGTCGGGATCTTCGTCTTCTCGTGGGCGGATGATGTTGATGCCATAGGTGCCTTCTAAGACATGTCGAGGAACGGTCTGACACACGTGACAAATCTGTTAAGGGCTTGACTGCAGTCAACATTCAAGTTATGCTTCAATCGAGAACCTTGAATACAAGCAACACTTATCTCCTAAGACAAAAATGCTGTTAAACAGTGGAATTCAAACTGTGAGGTGCATCCCCCCTGGGGGGCGCCAGAGTTTTTCGGGGGAGCGCGTGAGGGATGGGTATCATGAACCGCTTCTTTTCAAGAATCAAGAAATCATTAAGAAATGATTCGATCCACTGACATCAATAGCCTTTTTGCTTAATGTTTCCCTTATCGGTCATTCAGAGCAGCCATTGTTTTTGAGGGTGTTTTATTGGGAAATTGATCATTTCTTTACATTGATTGCAGACCCTTCGTTGGTTCATTGCTTCGTTGCTCTTCAGAAGCGACAACTCCACTTCTTAAACTCTCTCAAAGACATTTAAAAATGTCAATTGTGAGGCACTTTTGTGCAGATTAAAGTTACAAACTGGGACTCTTGTTGCAGGTAAGAAATGATAATCGTCCTCCGTTCCGTTTGCACAGCTCCAAACACTGCGATGCTCTCTGCTGAGACAGAGTCCAGTCGCAATTAATAACTTCAAAGCGAATCACCATTTAAATGAAATGACACCTCTTTCCAAACATTGTAACACAGACAACATATTAAAAGGTTTTTTCATCCCAAAATGAGACGTCCTGCGTTCTCGTACATTAATGTTGACTTGCAGCACAGCTGGCTGAGCGCAGCTCAGAGGTATGGAGTGACATTCATGCCATTAATGTCTGAAATGAAATGCTTTTGAGAAAAACTACAGATTTTGTTTGCTTTTATTTTTGTCCAGAGATCAAGGATCCAGTGAGCATTTTCATATTTATTTACTTTAAGACTTAATAAAATGTTGACACAGAAAACCTGTAAAGCCTACTTTTAGTACACATAAAATTCACAGGAGGTACTGATAAGGGAATCGATAAGGAACTGGACCAATAAGCGGAATCCATATCGATAAAAGCTTATCAATACCCATCCCTTATTATTTATGTTAAAATATGTTGGTTGTGCCAAAGACGTTTAAAAACACACAGATATGTATAAATGTTTACAAAATTCTGGAAAAAGTGGTTTCACTGCAGCTCGTGGTAATTTTTGATCCTACGTTGTCCTTTGGCCTCATTAGAAATATTATGAGGACTGCTTTCTTCCACTTGCAAAATATACTCAACAAAAATATAAACGCAACACTTTTGGTTTTGCTCCCATTTTGTATGAGATGAACTCAAAGATCTAAAACTTTTTCCACATACACAATATCACCATTTCCGTCAAATATTGTTCACAAACCAGTCTAAATCTGTGATAGTGAGCACTTCTCCTTTGCTGAGATAATCCATCCCACCTCACAGGTGTGCCATACCAAGATGCTGATTAGACACCATGATTAGTGCACAGGTGTGCCTTAGACTGTCCACAATAAAAGGCCACTCTGAAAGGTGCAGTTTTGTTTCATGGGGGGGGATACCAGTCAGTATCTGGTGTGACCACCATTTGCCTCATGCAGTGCAACTCATCTCCTTTGCATCATCTGTGAAGAGAACACCTCTCCAATGTGCCAAACACCAGCGAATGTGAGCATTTGCCCACTCAAGTCGGTTACAACGATGAACTGGAGTCAGGTCGAGACCCCGATGAGGACGACGAGCATGCAGATGAGCTTCCCTGAGATGGTTTCTGACAGTTTGTGCAGAAATTCTTTGGTTATGCAAACCGATTGTTTCAGCAGCTGTCCGAGTGGCTGGTCTCAGACGATCTTGGAGGTGAATATGCTGGATGTGGAGGTCCTGGGCTGGTGTGGTTACACGTGGTCTGCGGTTGTGAGGCTGGTTGGATTTACTGCCAAATTCTCTGAAACGCCTTTGGAGACGGCTTATGGTAGAGACATGAACATTCAATACAAGAGCAACAGCTCTGGTTGACATTCCTGCTGTCAGCATGCCAACTGCACGCTCCCTCAAATCTTGCGACATCTGTGGCATTGTGCTGTGTGATAAAACTGCACCTTTCAGAGTGGCCTTTTATTGTGGACAGTCTAAGGCACACCTGTGCACTAATCATGGTGTCTAATCAGCATCTTGATATGGCACACCTGTGAGGTGGGATGGATTATCTCAGCAAAGGAGAAGTGCTCACTATCACAGATTTAGACTGGTTTGTGAACAATATTTGAGGGAAATGGTGATATTGTGTATGTGGAAAAAGTTTTAGATCTTTGAGTTCATCTCATACAAAATGGGAGCAAAACCAAAAGTGTTGCATTTATATTTTTGTTGAGTATATAACGAAGATTCATCCCATCCTGTCAATGGCTGATGCTGAGACCCTGATCCATGCGCTTATCTCTTCTAGATTGGACTACTGCATTGTTTTATTTTCTGGTTTATCAGCATTAGGGGTCTCCAATTGGTTCAAAATGCTGCTGCCAGACTTTTGACACGAATCAGAAAGTTTGACCACATTACACCTACTTTGGCATCCCTTCACTGGCTTCCTGTCCCAGTGAGATCAGATGTTAAGGTTCTGCTACTAGTCTATAAAATTGTTCACAAACTGGCACCTCCCTACCTACCCTTACCAAAAAATAGTACTGATAAGTATATAAAAAGTAAACTGGAAGTATACTTGAAACATACTTGTATGTACTACTTTTTGGTAAGGGTAGCTGACCTAATTAAACCTTACGTACCGGCCTGGGCTTTGCATTATCAGGGTGCAGGACTACTTTGTGTCCCTAGGGTGAATAAGAAGTCTGCGGGTCACAGAGCTTTCACTTATTGTGCCCCTGTTTTGTGGAATGATCTCCCTGCATCAATAAAACAGTCAGATTCTGTGGAGACTTTCAAGTCCAGACTTAAGATGCACTTATTTTCCTTTTCGTATGGCTAGCATACTGGCATACTCTTTTCACTCTTTTAATTCATTTTATTAGGAAATGGAGCGTGCCGCAGCCTCAACTTTACCTAAATTCTGGGTCTTTTACTGAAGCTCAGGGCTAGTGGCCGGCAATCACCTTAGTATTTCCTGTTTTTCTTGTTGTTTAATACTGACAATTATACTGTATTTCTTGTCTTTCTGATGCCTGATTCTGTTTTTCTCTCTGTTTAAGGTGCAGCTCCATCCAGAGATGGATGTGGTATTTGTGCTGGAAACCCTCCTGTCCTGTGCACCAATAGCTTTTCCTGTATATTCATTTTGTGAATTATTCTGTAATTTATGTCTGTAGCATGGCCCAAGCAGAGGGTCACCCCTTTGAGTCTGGTCTGCTTGAGGTTTCTTCCTCAGAGGGAGTTTTTCCTTACCACTATTGCTCTAGGGGTTAGTAAGGTTAGCTCTTACTTGTGTGAAGCACCTTGAGGCAACTCTGTTGTGATTTAGCACTATGTAAATAAAAATAAATTGAAATTGATGTTTAAAATATGACAAAAGATGAAAAAAGAAGAATAGAACGTTCTTTAAAAACACATTTAAAATGTTTGAAAAGGGTGTAAAATGTGTGAAAAAATAGAAAGTTCTTTTAAAATATGTTTAAAATGTTTACAAAGGCTGTAAAATGTGTAAATGCATAGACAGTTCCTGAAAAACATACAAATACTTTTAAAATGTGATTAAGATGTGTAAAAGAATGAAAAGAAACACACAAAGATGTTGAAATTGTGTGTATGTGTGTCGTGGGGGGCGTCAGCTATTCATCTGTTCTCTGAGGGGGGCTCGCTCTCTCACACTTTGAATACCCCTGCTGTAAAACAAATAAAAAGGCATAACCTTAATAACAAAAACATAAATAGATGGGCACATTATACAGAGGATATGAGGGAGACAGCAGGCACATGGTCTCTCATCTGGTCAATGGGCAGGATTCCAGAGCAGATCATCTCAGCTTTGGTGGACAAAAATGAGGGCATAACCAGACCGGGGCAATCGCAGAGGCACAAATCTGACTCCACATACAGAGTCTGCAAGATGTATAAATACATAGAAAAACTAAATTCTTAAAAGCACACTTTAGACCAGGGCCCAGTTCTTCATATGTTGCTTAAAATTTACAAGATCAGCTGAGACCTATGATCCGCTGTTCCTAGTCAAGCAACCCAAGTGAGGATTTGATAATATGCACTGACGTCAATCAACCAAGAGGACTCCACGCATGCATAATCACTGAATCTGGTATATACAGTAAATCACGATCAGCAACAATCAGCAACAATTGGAGCGCCTTGGGGCAACTGTTTGTTGTGATTTGGCGCTATACAAGAAAAAAGTTGATTGATTGATTGATTGATTGGGGGAAGAGGAAATGAGACAGCACCACTTGTCTCTACATATAGTAGAGGTGCTTTATCAGAGGGCTATGAGGGATTTGGTGAGATGACTGCCAGTAAAGGAAATACTGGTAAGGGTCCATGCCCATAGAACATTTTTGTCTTTTTGGCAAAAAAGCACAGAGAAGATACCAAGAAAAACTTCATCCCAGCTTTCCTAAAAAAAAAAAAAGACCAACCAAAACGCTCCTTGTGGAATTTGTTTTCTATGACAACGGTGCACACTTTAAGGCTATCTTATAATCTGTGCAGTGAAAAAAAGAACTTGCCCTCAGCAGGAACATCATGTCTACCCAAACTGTGATCACAGATGAGGGGGTTTTTTTTGTCACTGCCAAGATAGATTTTGTGTGACACATCAGTTGACTGGAGGTAAAAACAAGTTTCCAGGATGCTGACAAGCTTTGTTACAACTGATCGATTGGCTGAAAAGGCGTTCCAGTGATGACACAGCGTCTGTGTAAAAAGTTAAGTCATTTTCAACTTTAAAGCATTCAGAGTGGGCGTACAGAAATACAGAGCAAGAGCAACTGGAAAAAAGCTGCTGCTCTGAGAGGAAAAAAAAAAAAAAAAAAGATATATGGACATGCAGCCTGAAGCTGCAAAAACAAGAAAAGATCATGGATCAGCCAGTTGATTCTGTACCTTTTAAGCAATGTATGAAGAACAGGGCCCAGGAGTAAGCAAAGTAGGTTGACATGAAAGCAAGTTGGACAGGTGCTCTTTTGGAGCAGTGTTGGACAGTCCTGCCTTAGAATATCTGCTACTCTACTCTTTAGCTTGAACTCATGTGGGGAGGTGTGGAAAGCAGTACTGTACCTGAAAATGCTTTGTGTGTCCAGGAGTGGCTGAAACAGACACCTTTTTGTTCCTTAAAATAGTGTTGATTGTAGAACTCTTCCCCACATTGGGATACCCAACCTGTTGAACGCATATAGAACAAAAGCAATCAGAGATTTCTGACGTCCTCCAATCTGGATCCGGATCACCTGCAAAATGTAGTGGAGTCTTCCATACCCTAATATCTACAACCCCTGGCAATAATTATGGAATCACCGGCCTCGGAGGATGTTCATTCGGTTGTTTAATTTTGTAGAAAAAAAGCAGATCACAGACATGACACAAAACTAAAGTCATTTCAAATGGCAACTTTCTGGCTTTAAGAAACACTATAAGAAATCAGGAAAAATAATTGTGGCAGTCAGTAACGGTTACTTTTTTAGACCAAGCAGAGGGAAAAAAAATATGGACTCACTCAATTCTGAGGAATAAATTATGGAATCACCCTGTAAATTTTCATCCCCAAAACTAACACCTGCATCAAATCAGATCTGCTCGCTAGTCTGCATCTAAAAAGGAGTGATCACACCTTGGAGAGCTATTGCACCAAGTGGACTGACATGAATCATGGCTCCAACATGAGATATGTCAATTGAAACAAAGGAGAGGATTATCAAACTCTTAAAAGAGGGTAAATCATCACGCAATGTTGCAAAAGATGTTGGTTGTTCACAGTCAGCTGTGTCTAAACTCTGGACCAAATACAAACAACAAGGGAAGGTTGTTAAAGGCAAACATACTGGTAGACCAAGGAAGACCTCAAAGCGTCAAGACAGAAAACTTAAAGCAATATGTATCAAAAATTGAAAATGCACAACAAATCAAATGAGGAACGAATGGGAGGAAACTGGAGTCAACGTCTGTGACCGAACTGTAAGAAACCGCCTAAAGGAAATGGGATTTAGATACAGAAAAGCTAAACGAAAGCCATCATTAACACCTAAACAGAAAAAAACAAGGTTACAATGGGCTAAGGAAAAGCAATCGTGGACTGTGGATGACTGGATGAAAGTCATATTCAGTGATGAATATCAAATCTGCATTGGGCAAGGTGATGATGCTGGAACTTTTGTTTGGTGCCGTTCCAATGTGATTTATAAAGATGACTGCCTGAAGAGAACATGTAAATTTCCACAGTCATTGATGATATAGGGCTGCATGTCAGGTAAAGGCACTGGGGAGATGGCTGTCATTACATCATCAATAAATGCACAAGTTTACGTTGATATTTTGGACACTTTTCTTATCCCATCAATTGAAAGGATGTTTGGGGATGATGAAATCATTTTTCAAGATGATAATGCATCTTGCCACAGAGCAAAAACTGTGAAAACATTCCTTGCAAAAAGACACATAAGGTCAATGTCATGGCCTGCAAATAGTCCGGATCTTAATCCAATTGAAAATCTTTGGTGGAAGTTGAAGAAAATGGTCCATGACAAGGCTCCAACCTGCAACGCTGATCTGGCAACAGCAATCAGAGAAAGTTGGAGCCAGATTGATGAAGAGTACTGTTTGTCACTCATTAAGTCCATGCCTCAGAGACTGCAAGCTGTTATAAAAGCCAGAGGTGGTGCAATAAAAATACTAGTGATGTGTTGGAGCGTTCTTTTGTTTTTCATGATTCCAGAAGAGGCAAGCAAGAGAGTTCTCTTGCTTGCCTCTACTGGTGGTTGGCTCTCACTGTGGTATTGTATCACTTCCTGTTCCGGAGCACAGAGGTGCTTTGCTGTATCTCTTAGCTGTTTAATCTGCGTAATTAGATTGATCTAGATAACGATTTGTTTCACAGTGTAATCTTCACGTGCCTTAACTAAAGCACTCCCTCTGCTGAATCACCACAGGAAATTTGAAACTGCTGGCTAAGGCTAAGCGTAAATTTGGTAAGATTGTAATTCACGTCGGCAGTAATGACACCCGGTTAGGGTTAGTCAGAGGTCACTAAAATTAACATTGAATCGGTGTGTAACTTTGCAAAAACAATGTCGGACTCTGTAGTTTTCTCTGGGCCCCTCCCCAACTGGACCGGGAGTGACATGTTTAGCCGCATGTTCTCCTTGAATTGCTGGCTGTCTGAGTGGTGTCCAAAAAATGAGGTGGGCTTCATAGATAATTGGCAAAGCTTCTGGGGAAAACCTGGTCTTGTTAGGAGAGACGGCATCCATCCCACTTTGGATGGAGCAGCTCTCATTTCTAGAAATCTGGCCAATTTTATTAAACCCTCCAAACCGTGACTATCCAGGGTTGGGACCAAGAAGCAGAGTTGTAGTCTTACACACCTCTCTGCAGCTTCTCTCCCCCTGCCATCCCCCCAATACCCCATCCCCGTAGAGACGGTGCCTGCTCCCAGACCACCAACAACCAGTAAAAATCTATTTAAGCATAAAAATTCAAAAGAAAAAATAATATAGCACCTTCAACTGCACCACAGACTAAAACAGTTAAATGTGGTTTATTAAACATTAGGTCTCTCTCTTCTAAGTCCCTGATAGTAAATGATATAATAATTGATTTATTCTGCCTTACAGAAACCTGGTTACAGCAGGATGAATATGTTAGTTTAAATGAGTCAACACCCCCGAGTCACACTAACTGTCAGAATGCTCGTAGTACGGGCCGAGGGGGAGGATTAGCAGCAATCTTCCACTCCAGCTTATTAATTAATCAAAAACCCAGACAGAGCTTTAATTCATTTGAAAGCTTGACTCTGTCTTGTCCATCCAAATTGGAAGTCCCAAAAACCAGTTTTATTTGTTATTATCTATCGTCCACCTGGTCGTTACTGTGAGTTTCTCTGTGAATTTTCAGACCTTTTGTCTGACTTCGTGCTTAGCTCAGATAAGATAATTATAGTGGGCGATTTTAACATCCACACAGATGCTGAGAATGACAGCCTCAACACTGCATTTAATCTATTATTAGACTCAATTGGCTTCGCTCAAAATGTAAATGAGTCCACCCACCACTTTAACCATACTTTAGATCTTGTTCTGACTTATGGTATGGAAATTGAAGACTTAACAGTATTCCCTGAAAACCCCCTTCTGTCTGATCATTTCTTAATAACATTTACATTTACTTTAATGGACTACCCAGCAGTGGGGAATAAGTTTCATTACAGTAGAAGTCTTTCGGAAAGCGCTGAAACTAGGTTTAAGGATATGATTCCCTCTTTGTTATGTTCTCCAATGCCATATACCAACACAGTGCAGAGTAGCTACCTAAACTCTGTGAGTGAAATAGATTATCTCGTCAATAGTTTTACATCCTCACTGAGCACAACTTTGGATGCTGTAGCTCCTCTGAAAAAGAGAGCCTTAAATCAGAAGTGCCTGACTCCGTGGTATAACTCACAAACTCGCAGCTTAAAGCAGATAACCCGTAAGTTGGAGAGGAAATGGCGTCTCACTAATTTAGAAGATCTTCACTTAGTCTGGAAAAAGAGACTGCTGCTCTATAAAAAAAGCCCTCCGTAAAGCTAGGACATCTTACTACTCATCACTAATTGAAGAAAATAAGAACAACCCCAGGTTTCTTTTCAATAAATCAATCAATCATTGTAAGGCAAGGCCATACAATAATTATGTAAAACCCCAACGGTCAAAACGACCCCCTGTGAGCAAGCACTTGGCTACAGTGGGAAGGAAAAACTCCCTTTTAACAGGAAGAAACCTCCAGCAGAACCAGGCTCAGGGAGGGGCAGTCTTCTGCTGGGACTGGTTGGGGCTGAGGGAGAGAACCAGGAAAAAGACATGCTGTGGAGGGGAGCAGAGATCGATCACTAATGATTAAATGCAGAGTGGTGCATACAGAGCAAAAAGAGAAAGAAACAGTGCATCATGGGAACCCCCCAGCAGTCTATGTCTATAGCAGCATAACTAAGGGATGGTTCAGGGTCACCTGATCCAGCCCTAACTATAAGCTTTAGCAAAAAGGAAAGTTTTAAGCCTAATCTTAAAAGTAGAGAGGGTGTCTGTCTCCCTGATCTGAATTGGGAGCTGGTTCCACAGGAGAGGAGCCTGAAAGCTGAAGGCTCTGCCTCCCATTCTACTCTTACAAACCCTAGGAACTACAAGTAAGCCTGCAGTCTGAGAGCGAAGCGCTCTATTGGGGTGATATGGTACTACGAGGTCCCTAAGATAAGATGGGACCTGATTATTCAAAACCTTATAAGTAAGAAGAAGAATTTTAAATTCTATTCTAGAATTAACAGGAAGCCAATGAAGAGAGGCCAATATGGGTGAGATATGCTCTCTCCTTCTAGTCCCCGTCAGTACTCTAGCTGCAGCATTTTGAATTAACTGAAGGCTTTTTAGGGAACTTTTAGGACAACCTGATAATAATGAATTACAATAGTCCAGCCTAGAGGAAATAAATGCATGAATTAGTGTTTCAGCATCACTCTGAGACAAGACCTTTCTGATTTTAGAGATATTGCGTAAATGCAAAAAAGCAGTCCTACATATTTGTTTAATATGCGCTTTGAATGACATATCCTGATCAAAAATGACTCCAAGATTTCTCACAGTATTACTAGAGCTCAGGGTAATGCCATCCAGAGTAAGGATCTGGTTAGACACCATGTTTCTAAGATTTGTGGGGCCAAGTACAATAACTTCAGTTTTATCTGAATTTAAAAGCAGGAAATTAGAGGTCATCCATGTCTTTATGTCTGTAAGACAATCCTGCAGTTTAGCTAATTGGTGTGTGTCCTATGGCTTCATGGATAGATAAAGCTGGGTATCATCTGCGTAACAATGAAAATTTAAGCAATGCCGTCTAATAATACCGCCTAAGGGAAGCATGTATAAAGTGAATAAAATTGGTCCTAGCACAGAACCTTGTGGAACTCCATAATTAACTTTAGTCTGTGAAGAAGATTCCCCATTTACATGAACAAATTGTAATCTATTAGACAAATATGATTCAAATCACCGCAGCGCAGTGCCTTTAATACCTATGGCATGCTCTAATCTCTGTAATAAAATTTTATGGTCAACAGTATCAAAAGCAGCACTGAGGTCTAACAGAACAAGCACAGAGATGAGTCCACTGTCCGAGGCCATAAGAAGATCATTTGTAACCTTCACTAATGCTGTTTCTGTACTATGATGAATTCTAAAACCTGACTGAAACTCTTCAAATAGACCATTCCTCTGCAGATGATCAGTTAGCTGTTTTACAACTACCCTTTCAAGAATTTTTGAGAGAAAAGGAAGGTTGGAGATTGGCCTATAATTAGCTAAGATAGCTGGGTCAAGTGATGGTTTTTTAAGTAATGGTTTAATTACTGCCACCTTAAAAGCCTGTGGTACATAGCCAACTAACAAAGATAGATTGATCATATTTAAGATCGAAGCATTAAATAATGGTAGGGCTTCCTTGAGCAGCCTGGTAGGAATGGGGTCTAATAAACATGTTGATGGTTTGGATGAAGTAACTAATGAAAATAACTCAGAACAATCGGAGAGAAAGAGTCTAACCAAATACCGGCATCACTGAAAGCAGCCAAAGATAATGATACGTCTTTGGGATGGTTATGAGTAATTTTTTCTCTAATAGTTAAAATTTTGTTAGCAAAGAAAGTCATGAAGTCATTACTAGTTAAAGTTAATGGAATACTCAGCTCAATAGAGCTCTGACTCTTTGTCAGCCTGGCTACAGTGCTGAAAAGAAACCTGGGGTTGTTCTTATTTTCTTCAATTAGTGATGAGTAGAAAGATGTCCTAGCTTTACGGAGGGCTTTTTTATAGAGCAACAGATTCTTTTTCCAGGCTAAGTGAAGATCTTCTAAATTAGTGAGACGCCATTTCCTCTCCAACTTACGGGTTATCTGCTTTAAGCTGCGAGTTTGTGAGTTATACCACGGAGTCAGGCACTTCTGATTTAAGGCTCTCTTTTTCAGAGGAGCTACAGCATCCAAAGTTGTGCTCAGTGAGGATGTAAAACTATTGACGAGATAATCTATTTCACTCACAGAGTTTAGGTAGCTACTCTGCAGAAGATTGCTGCTAATCCTCCGCCCCGGCTCGTGCTACGAGCATTCTGACAGTTAGTGTGACTCGGGGGTGTTGACTCATTTAAACTAACATATTCATCCTGCTGTAACCAGGTTTCTGTAAGGCAGAATAAATCAATATGTTGATCAATTATTAAATCATTTACCAACAGGGACTTAGAAGAGAGAGACCTAATGTTTAATAGACCACATTTAACTATTTTAGTCTGTGGTGCAGTTGAAGGTGCTATATTATTTTTTCTTTTTGAATTTTTATGCTTAAATAGATTTTTGCTGGTTATTGGTAGTCTGGGAGCAGGCACCGTCTCTACGGGGATGGGGTAATGAGGGGATGGCAGGGGGAGAGAAGCTGCAGAGAGGTGTGTAAGACTACAACTCTGCTTCCTGGTCCCAACCCTGGATAGTCACGGTTTGGAGGATTTAAGAAAATTGGCCAGATTTCTAGAAATGAGAGCTGCTCCATCCAAAGTGGGATGGATGCCGTCTCTCCTAACAAGACCAGGTTTTCCCCAGAAGCTTTGCCAATTATCTATGAAGCCCACCTCATTTTTTGGACACCACTCAGACAGCCAGCAATTCAAGGAGAACATGCGGCTAAACATGTCACTCCCGGTCTGATTGGTGAGGGGCCCAGAGAAAACTACAGAGTCCGACATTGTTTTTGCAAAGTTACACACCGATTTAATGTTAATTTTAGTGACCTCCGATTGGCGTAACCGGGTGTCATTACTGCCGACGTGAATTACAATCTTACCAAATTTACGCTTAGCCTTAGCCAGCAGTTTCAAATTTCCTTCAATGTCGCCTGCTCTGGCCCCCGGAAGACAATTGACTATAGTTGCTGGTGTCGCTAACTTCACATTTCGCAAAACAGAGTCGCCAATAACCAGAGTTTGATCCTCGGCGGGTGTGTCGTCGAGTGGGGAAAAACTGTTAGAGATGTGAACGGGTTGGCGGTGTACACGGGGCTTCTGTTTAGGGCTACGCTTCCTCCTCACAGTCACCCAGTCAGCCTGCTTTCCCGGCTGCTCGGGATCTGCCAGGGGGTAACTAACGGCGGCTAAGCTACCTTGGTCCGCACCGACTACAGGGGCCTGGCTAGCTGTAGAATTTTCCACGGTGCGGAGCCGAGTCTCCAATTCGCCCAGCCTGGCCTCCAAAGCTACGAATAAGCTACACTTACTACAAGTACCGTTACTGCTAAAGGAGGCCGAGGAATAACTAAACATTTCACACCCAGAGCAGAAAAGTGCGGGAGAGACAGGAGAAGCCGCCATGCTAAATCGGCTAAGAGCTAGTAGCTACGCTAAGCTAGCGGATTCCTAAAAACACGCAAAGTGAATAATGTGTAAATAATTTAGAGGTGATTCAGCAGAAGGAGTGCTTTAGTTAAGGCACGTAAAGATTACACTGGGAAACAAATCGTATTCTAGATAACTAGATCAATCTAACTGCGCAGATTAAACAGCTAACAGATACAGAAAAACACCGCTGTGCTCCGGAACAGGAAGTGATACAATACCGCAGTGAGAGCCAACCACCAGTAGAGGCAAGCAAGAGCACTGTAGCCAGGCTGACAAAGAGTCAGAGCTCTATTGAGCCGAGTATTCCTTTAACTTTAACTAGTAATGACTTCATGACTTTCTTTGCTAATAAAATTTTAACTATTAGAGAAAAAATTACTCATAACCATCCCAAAGAAATATCGTTATCTTTGGCTGCTTTCAGTAATGCTGGTATTTGGTTAGACTCTTTCTTTCCGATTGTTCTGTCTGAGTTATTTTCAATAGTTACTTCCTCCAAACCATCAACATGTCTATTAGACCCCATTCCTACCAGGCTGCTCAAGGAAGCCCTGCCATTAATTAATGCTTCGATCTTAAATGTGATCAATCTATCTTTATTAGTTGGCTATGTACCACAGGCTTTTACGGTGGCAGTAATTAAACCATTACTTAAACAGAAACAGCATTAGTGAAGGTTACAAACAATCTTCTTATGGCCTCAGACAGTGGACTCATCTCTGTGCTTGTTCTGTTAGACCTCAGTGCTGCTTTTGATACTGTTGAACATAAAATTTGATTACAGAGATTAGAGCATGCCATAGGTATGAAAGGCACTGGGCTGCGGTAGTTTGAATCATATTTATCTAATAGATTACAATTTGTTCATGTAAATGGGGAATCTTCTTCACAGACTAAGGTTAATTATGGAGTTCCACAAGGTTCTGTGCTAGGACCAATTTTATTCACTTTATACATGCTTCCCTTAGGCAGTATTATTAGACAGCATTGCTTAAATTTTCATTGTTACGCAGATGATACCCAGCTTTATCTATCCATGAAGCCAGAGGACACACACCAATTAGCTAAACTGCAGGATTGTCTTACAGACATAAAGACATGGATGACCTCTAATTTCCTGCTTTTAAACTCAGAAAAACTGAAGTTATTGTACTTGGCCCCACAAATCTTAGAAACATGGTGTCTAATCAGATCCTTACTCTGGATGGCATTACCCTGAGCTCTAGTAATACTGTGAGAAATCTTGGAGTCATTTTTGATCAGGATATGTCATTCAATGCACATATTAAACAAATGAGTAGGACTGCTTTTTTGCATTTGCGCAATATCTCTAAAATTAGAAAGGTCTTGTGTCAGAGTGATGCTGAAAAACTAATTCATGCATTTATTTCCTCTAGGCTGAACTACTGTAATTCATTATTATCAGTTCAATTATTATTATTAATATTATCAATTCAAAATGCTGCAGCTAGAGTACTGACAGGGACTAGAAGGAGAGAGCATATCTCACCCATATTGGCCTCTCTTCATTGGCTTCCTGTTAATTCTAGAATAGAATTTAAAATTCTTCTTCTTACTTATAAGGTTTTGAATAATCAGGTCCCATCTTATCTTAGGGACCTCATAGTACCATATCACCCCAATAGAGCGCTTCGCTCTCAGACTGCAAGCTTACTTGTAGTTCCTAGGGTTTGTAAGAGTAGAATGAGAGGCAGAGCCTTCAGCTTTCAGGCTCCTCTCCTCTGGAACCAGCTCCCAATTCAGACCAGGGAGACAGACACCCTCTCTACTTTTAAGATTAGGCTTAAAACTTTCCTTTTTGCTAAAGCTTATAGTTAGTGCTGGATCAGGTGACCCTGAACCATCCCTTAGTTATGCTGCTATAGGCTTAGACTGCTGGAGGGTTCCCATGATGCACTGAGTGTTTCTTTCTCTTTTTGCTCTGTATGCACCACTCTGCATTTAATCATTAGTGATTGATCTCTGCTCTCTTCCACAGCATGTCTTTTTCTTGATTCTCTCCCTCAGCTCCAACCAGTCCCAGCAGAAGACTGCCCCTCCCTGAGCCTGGTTCTGCTGGAGGCTTCTTCCTGTTAAAAGGGAGTTTTTCCTTCCCACTGTCGCCAAGTGCTTGCTCACAGGGGTCATTTTGACCGTTGGGGTTTTTCTGTAATTATTGTATGGCTTTTGCCTTACAATATAAAGCGTCTTGGGGCAACTGTTTGTTGTGATTTGGCGCTATATAAAAAAAACTGATTGAACTGATTGAATGATAATTTTTTCCTCAGAATTGAGTGATTCCATATTTTTTCCCTCTGCTTGGTCTAAAAAAGTAACCGTTACTGACTGCCACAATTATTTTTCCTGATTTCTTATAGTGTTTCTTAAAGCCAGAAAGTTGCCATTTGAAATGACTTTAGTTTTGTGTCATGTCTGTGATCTGCTTTTTTCTACAAAATTAAACAACTGAATGAATATCCTCCGAGGCCGGTGATTACATAATTTTTGCCATGGGTTGTATATGTAAATTTGGCGAGAATCAGTGAAGTTGTTTTGAAGTAATCCTTCAAAGCCTATATAACATTAAATCTTGATCCAGCATCTGGATCCAAATCCAGATCACCTCCAAAATTCAGTGGAGTCTTCCATGCCCTAATATCTATGTGTAGTGCAAATGTGGCGAGAATCGGTGAAGTTGTTTTGAAGTAATCCTTCAAAACGTATATCAAATCAAACTTGATCCAGAATCTGGATCCAGATCAACTCCAAAATTTAATGGAGTCTTCCATGACCCAATATGTATCTGTGTTGAAAATTTTGTCAAAATCCATGCAGTACTTTTGAAGTAATCCTGCTAACAGTATTCCGTCAAAGCCTAAATTGATCCAGAATCCACAGCTGGATCAGCTCCAAAATCTTTACTCTTTAATGGTCTAACATCTATCTGTGGTCAAAATTTGTTAACAGATAGACAAATAAACACCGATGATTTTATTACGTCCTTGGTGGACATAATTAAAAATGCCAAATTTTCATAACATTGTTCCTGCAAGTACACATTTTGTAGCACTGGTTTTTAAAGAAAGCAGAACAGTTCACTCCTGCAGAGTGCAGATTAGAAGTCGCCTTTGAAGCAGTGAAAGAAATTCTAGTACAAGTGAAAGGTACACACATAGTTGTTCTTCATAAATGACACTTGTCTGTGCTAACGATGTACTTTAGGTTTTACCCACCAGTCCCACTGTCAGCTGTCCTTCCTTACACCGAGGCCCACTGTGTGCACTCTTGAACACGGACAGCAGCTCATCCTTGTGCAGCAGATGGCTGGGGTTGTGGAAGGTGGATTCTTCAGATGAAGCTGCAGTGCCTTCCTCATCCACCTCTTCTCCTTCTGAGCAACTCTGCCAATCTTCCTCATCATCTGCACCACACTCTGCTGCTTCTTCCTCCTCTTCATCTCCAGTTGAATGATAGAAATCATTGTCTGGCTCCTCCTCTTCTGAATCACTCTCTCCACACTCGGGATCCTCCACTTCCACACCCTGTAAACGGAGAAATTTACTGCTTTGACACTGGGATGAACACTATAAACCACAATGAAAATACTGAAGACTGCACAACTGCATGCAAGCTTTAACACCAGTCTCAGGATTTGAGCAGAACCATGTGTGCAGGTTTTAGAAAATCAAGTTTTAGAATGAAGAGAATGTGTAGTCAAACAACAGCCTTTGCAAAGCCTCAAATGTTATGGTATGTGATAGTATGTCTCCACCAAACAGTTGATCCTAACACTTCAGCATGAGGCGTGAAGAACACTCAAGATTCCCAAGAAGGAGTGGTTGTTGCTGTGACGGACAAATGTCACTCGAAGCTTAGACTGTTGTCTCAGTCCATGCCCCGACTGTGGTGAATGATATCTCGGAGCTTCATCCACTGATCATGAGTGATTTCAAAAGGGATCACTGGAACTGAAGGGGCTGGCTACAAAGACTGCATCAGGCCTTATGGGTCTGGTAAACGTGGTGAAAATGGCTCGGTTCTCACAGGTGCCTGAGCGTCAAGGACCCCAGCAAAAAGAAAAAGCTGCCCGGGTGGTTGCACAATGTGTGGTACACAGTAACACACAGCATCAGCACATGATCCCAGAACTGATGGACCACAAAACTCCACCTACAGAAATCAGTCTTCATGCGCACTCAAGATTTGGTAACTGAAAACGAAAAAGGAGTCGTCTGAGATCATGCATTCTGGTAGACTGCACAACTGTAACAATTTGCATTCAGGGCTGATACACAGATCAAAAATGTCTACTTTCTGAACATGACAGATAACGGGTGCAAAATCATTTGCTGTAAAGGGTCAATGATGTGTAGTTGTTTGTGCCTACTGATCACCTCCACAGGCGATTTCCCAAATAAATCACCCTCTTAACTCTTTTCTTTGTCAGCAGCTGAACACAGCTGTGGAGCTAATCCTGAAGTTAGCAGGATCAAAATATAATGGGGTTCATCGTCTTGATATTTCTCACTGAGTTTAGTGGAGACTGTATGAACATCTTTTATGGCCCTGTCACACCTTGATGGTTAGAAGGAAGACTTGATTAGAAAAATCCTGCTGGGGATATTTCTGACTATCATTTGGAAAATAAAATTCCAATCCAAAGAGTCCATGCTGTGCCCTGTACTGAGGAGGGGTAGCACCAGGTTGGCTTTGAAATGTTTACAGAGAAACCCAGCTGTGTAACCAGAATTGTGTATTTATTTCCGATTCAACACAATGGAATAAAAAAAGTGTTTGTTGAGAAGGGAATTTTTGTTTGTTTGTTCATTTTGTGAGAAAATTTCTTTTAGGATTTTGCACCGAAACCAGCAGAAAAGACAAAACAGAAAAAGAAAAAAAATGCCTTGAAAACACTTTAGCACAGCTTCACCTTCTCCTCTGCATCCAGTCTGTTGTTCTCAGCAAGAGCGGACCAGAACACTGCCCTCAGTCCTTCTCTCTGGAAGTGTGCAGCCCAGGCTCGTCTCTGTTCCCTAGTCAACAGATCTGCTTTGTTCACAAGCAGCATGTTCACCTTGTCCTCACACACCTCCTTTACGTATGATTCCTGGCCGCAAACAACAGGTGAATGAGTATTAAGTTGGGATAAAAGTGAAACAGTTGGCCCACCTTGATATTTCTGTTGGGTATGGGTAGAAGAACAATTATGTGATTATGCTGACAACTACAGAAACTTTCATATTATGTTTAGTCCTTGCTTTTGCATAGAGTGAAATATATGTGAAATGACTATAGCTATGCGCCTTAGCAAAAATCAGTGAAAGTTTTGCACATTTCTCACCAAAAATCAATAGCAGAAATTTTAATATAACATACAAGCGACCAAATGCAGCCACCATTTTTAGGTGTAGACGGACTTAAAGCCATATCTCCCTTCAGCAACGCACATGACTCATTTTCATCACTAAACCAACACTGTGACCAAATAAATGCACTTACCAGGTCAGGGCACTGGAACAGCAAAGGATTTCTGGCATCGACAATCTGAACCACAACATCACTGGGGGGAGATTTCAAAACAGTAATATTCAAACATCGCATTTGGAGAACATATTTCTGTTCAAGTAGGTATGGTGAGATCTGTGCCAAGATTTTGTTTTTACCTCCTCTCAATCACTCTCCACAGCTGTCTCCAAAACTCCAGATTCCTTTCAAATGGGGTGAGAATCAATTTTTGCTCTTCTTCTAGTCTTAGGAAGCAACAGTGAAAGAATTATCAAGTGGAAAACGAGATGAAATAAAACACAACCATACTGCAGCTCCAACTAAATTCCGGGCATAATGCAGTTTTGTGGAGGGATTTTTACATGTTTAAAGGCAGACTTTCAGCAGCTGACAAATATCTGGTTTTCAAGGAAACTTTCTCAACTGACTCTTCAAAATGATGCAACATTATGCAAAACTATCAAAAGTTTAAAGTCTATGTAAGTCTGTTGATGTAGTTAAACCAAAATAGAAAGAAACATGAGCTAAAATATATGACAGTACTACACAAAAAGGGGTGGTGGTGGTAATTTTTTTTACCTACTAAACCTATGACTTTAGATTATTGATGTGTGATTCTTCTCATAACATATTTTATGTTGTACATGTTCTGGAATTGTAAACAAGCTTTAGTCAGTAAATATGCAACAATAACAACTATATAACATAATAAGAAAACACAATTTTAAAAGCTCATAAGATTACTTGAAAGGATTCAGGCAACATTTAACATCAATTATTACACACTGTGCCAGATCTCGTCTCCACTCCAGGAAGTTGTCTCTCTCAGCTTGTTGAAGAGTTTCTGGACTGGTGCTTTCATCCCAGTGTGGACTTTAAATGTAAAAAGAAATAATTATTAAATGCCAAATAAACAGCAATTAAAAACAAAACAAACAAACATGAAAAAAAACAGTATACTTACCGTCTCGGAATTCGGAGGAAATGCTTGTTGTCTTCATGTACCTTCTTCAACCTGGTTTTCTCTTCAACTGTTAACAAACCTGCTCTAGCTTCTGCTGGTACAAACCTGATGTTGAGTTTTTCTAAGAAAATAACAACAGAGACAGCAACACAATCAAAGGAAGCTATGATAGACAACATAATGACATTTTGGAGTCAAGCCTTTTGTTTCAGATCAGAAATAAAATTGATATGCCCCTGTTACTGTGACGCTGGGATAAGTTCTCCTCAATGGAATGGAGGACATCTCAGTTTGGGGAAAAACAGTTTTGTCGGTTGTAGTATGTCTGTCTGTTTTACAACATTTGGAAAGAGGTGTCAAGTGATTTAAAACGGTGATTCGCTTTGAAGTTATTGATTCCGGAATGATCCGTCTTTCCACCTTTACTCGGCAGAGAGCCGCAGCAAATCCCACAACACACACACACACACACACCGGAAGATATCATCATTATTATTATTATTATTATAATTATCATTATCCATCCATCCATCCTTTCATTTTTTTCCGCTTTATCTGGAGTCGGGGGCAGCAGCTCAAGCAAAGCCGCATAGACCTCCCGAGCCACACACACCTCCCCCAGCTCCTCCGGGGGAACCCCAAGGTGTTCCCAAGCCAGCTGAGAGATGTAGTCCCTCCAGCGTGTCCTGGGTGTTCCCCAGGGCATCCTCCCGATGGGACGTGCCCGGAACACCTCTCTAGCGATGCGTCCAGGGGGCATACAGAAAAGTTGCCCGAGCCACCTCAACTGGCTCCTTTTGACGTGGAGGAGCAGCGGCTCGACTCCGAGCTCCTCCCGAGTGACCGAGCTCCTCACCCTATCTCTAAGGGAGCGCCCAGCCACCCTGCGGAGGAAACTCATCTCGGCCGCTTGTACTCGCGATCTCGTTCTTTCGGTCATGAGCCAAATCTCATGATCATAGGTGAGGATCGGAATGTAGATCGATCGGTAAATCAAGAGCTTTGCCCCCCTACTCAGCTCTCTCTTCACCACGACGGTCCGATACAGCGACCGCATCACTGCAGATGCTGCACCGATCCGTCTGTCGATCTCACGCTCCATCCGTCCCTCACTCGTGAACAAGACCCCGAGATACTTAAACTCCTCCACTTGAGGCAAGGACACCCCACCAACCTGAAGAGGGCAAAGCACCTTTTTCCGGTCGAGAACCATGGCCTCAGATTTGGAGGTGCTGATTTTCATCCTGGACGCTTCACACTCTGCTGCAAACCGCCCCAGTGCACGCTGAAGGTCCTGATTTCACGAAGCCAACAGAACCACATCGTCCACAAACAGCAGAGACGAGATTCTGTGGTTCCCAAACCAGACCCCCTCTACACCCTGGCTGCGCCTAGAAATTCTGTCCATAAAGATAATGAAGAGAACCGGTGACAAAGGGCAGCCCTGGTGGAGGCCAACGTGCTCCGGAAACAGGTTTGACTTACTACCGGCAATGCGAACCAAGTTCCTGCTGCGGTCATACAGGGACCGGATAGCCCTTAGCAAAGGACCCCGGACGCCGTACTCCCGGAGCACCCCCCACAGAGCACCTCGAGGGACACGGTCAAACGCCTTCTCCAGATCCACAAAACACATGTGGATTGGTTGGGCGAACTCCCATGAACCCTCGAGCACCCGATGGAGCATGTAGAGCTGGTCCAGTGTGCCACGACCAGGACGAAAACCATACTGCTCCTCCTGAATCCGAGGTTCAACTATCGGTCGAATTCTCCTCTCCAGTACTCTGGAATAGACCTTACCGGGGAGGCTGAGGAGTGTGATCCCCCTGTAGTTGGAACACACCCTCTGGTCCCCCTTCTTAAACAGAGGGACCACCACCCCAGTCTGCCAATCCAAAGGCACTGTCCATGATCGCCACACGATGTTGCAGAGGCGTGTCAGCCAAGACAGTCCCACAACACTCAGAGACTTAAGGTACTCAGGATGGATTTCATCCACCCCGGGAGCCTTGCCACAGAGGAGCTTTCTAACCACCTCGGTGACTTCGGCCTGGGTAATGGATGAGTCTGCCTCTGAGTCCCCAGTCTCTGCTTCCTCTTCGGAAGACGTGACGATGGGATTGAGGAGATCCTCGAAGTATTCCTTCCACCGCCCGACAAAATCCCCAGTCCGGGTCAACAGCTCCCCACCCGCACCGTAGACAGTGCAGGTGGAGAGCTGCTTCCGCCTCCTGAGGCGTAGGACGGTTTGCCAGAATTTCTTCAAGGCCGACCGATAGTCCTCCTCCGTGGCCACCCCGAACTCCTCCCAGACCCGGGTTTTTGCCTCTGTGACCGCACGGGCTGCGGCACGCTTGGCCTGCCGGTACCTGTCAGCTGCCTCCGGGGTCCCACTTACCAACAAAGACAAGTAGGACTCCTTCTTCAGCTTGACGGCATCCCTTACTTCCAGCGTCCACCACCGGGTTTGGGGATTGCCGCTGTGACAGGCACCAGAGACCTTGCGACCACATCGACAATGGAGGTGGAGAACATGGTCGACTCGGACTCCATGTCTCCAAACTCCCCTGGGATCTGAGAGAAGCTCTCTCGGAGGTGGGAGTTGAAGACCTCGCTGACAGGGGATTCGCCAGTCGTTCCCAGCAGACCCTCACGATACGTTTGAGCCTGCCAGGTCTGACCGGCTTCCTCCCCTCCCAGCGGATCCAACACACCACCAGGTGGTGATCGGTCAACAGCTCAGCCCCTCTCTTCACTCGAGTGTCTGAGACATGGGCCGAAGGTCAGATGATACGACTACAAAGGGAGCAATAAGCAATGCAACCCCAGCTCTCTGCCTTTCCCCGTGGGCAACACCAGAAAAGTGGAACATCCAGCCCCTCTCCAGGAGTTGGGTACCAGAGCCCAAGCTGTGCGTGGAGGTGAGCCCGATTATCTCTAGTCGGTATCTCTCAACCTCCCTCACAGGCCATTATCATTATCATTATTATTATTTTCATGAGGGACAGTAACTTCAGTTTAGGAACCAGAGAAGCAGGAGATATTAATGTTCCAGTCCAGAGCAGAGAACCGCGTCGATGAACGAATAAAAACTGTCTGTGATGCGATGGGCGATTCTCACATAAAGAGTCCGGCTTAGCAAATGGTAATTGGACTGCATTTATGCAGCACTTTTCCATCTGCATCAGACGCTCAAAGCGCTTTACAATAATGCCTCATATTCACCCCAAGCTTAAAAGAATGAGGAGGGCAAAATGACTGCAGTTAAAAAAAAAAAAAAAAACAAAAAAAAAAAACAACTTGAAATTTAAAAAGATTAGAGCAGGTAAACTTTCAGTTCAAGACTCCAAACTTTGTTCCACTTTCATAAGAAAACTAAAAAAAAAAAAAAAAAAAAAAAAGAGCTCCTTCTTTAGAAAATAAAACTGGTTTCTTGTCACAAACTTCACCAAAAAAACAACAAAACTAAGTTATCAGTAAAAGATGCCCAAACATGTCTTGTTTAGCGAGTCCTGTTTAGCGACTTTAATCAGCAGAAAAGGTGAGTCGTGACTGACATCTTTAAATGGCTTTGATATAGGTTGATGAATAAATTGTGGACTCGCTGCTTCTAAATCAGAACCAGCGGGTCCACAATCAACGTAGACAAATGATCATTTTCCCATTACACACCCTGAAAAAACAATGTAACGGCCCAACTGCAGTGTAATTTTTAATTACAACAGTGTAACGGTCTGTTACGCTGTTGTAATTAAAAATTACAACAGTGTAACGGGCCGTTACGCTGTTGTAATAATGCCTCACATTCACCCCTCACATCAGGATGAATGTGAGGCATTATTGTAAAGCTATTTGAGTGTCTGATGCAGATGGAAAAGCGTTATATAAATGCAGTTCATTTATGACACAGTGAATATCACTTACCAGCTACAAATTCTGTCCCTGCCAATTCAGCAGTCGCCAAAAAGTCATCCATGGAAGTTTGTTCCGTCACCGATTGCAGGTTTAGTCGTCCCCAGTCATAGCCATCATTTAGTTCGCTAGTGTGCAGCTGAAAATATGAAACCAAAACAAAGATCAACTTACAAATCACGCAACATGCCCACCACCCAACAGTTACACAATCATTCTGCCCCAGAAAAAATAAAGGACGCTGTTCTCCCATCAGAGGGCCCAGGGCTCGCCACACAAAATTCTGCCTGAAAATGGGGTGGGGGATGCACACGCATGACCAATATCATGTACATCAGAATGCCAATTTCAATAAAATGGCTAATTCCATCACAAATAAAAAAAATATGACAAATAACTGACCTGCCATGACATTCATGTCCATGATGACTGCATGTAAACTTTATACCACAAATCTGTTTGAAACAATGCCACTGCCTGCGCTTTATCTACAAATAAAGGCCACTGCTGGGCTTTTGGTGAATGAATGCACACGCTGAGTACTCTTTTGTTTTGACTGTTTAACAAGACTGTTTTCCACCCAAATACACTGCTGTCACTTGAAAAGAAAATTAAGATTTTATGACAATGAAGTGTATGCGATGGATTATTTACATGCCGAATTTACCATAGAAACCTATTTATGACGAACTGATATTAGTTTATACGTGTCAGTTAAATAAATAAGCAAAGTGGACATAAAATCTGGCATTTTAATGGAGTTTGGCGTAAGTGACGAAAACGTGCAAGAGTAACGATCACAGTACTGCCTTACATACAGTACTGTACTAGTACAGAAACGTAAAAAAAAGAGCAGTACTATATACTGTAAAGTACTAGATAAGGTTTTTGGACTTAATAGTGAGGGTTAACTATCGCCACTCCACAAATTATTAACCTGTTATTTTTACCCAGGAGTCTCCTCGCCTGTTTCTTCGTCCTGTTCGTAGTTTCTCTTTTATCAGAGCTCGACCAAGTCCTCCCCCTGCTTTCTTTTTACTCATATTAAACTTTGACAAATTAACTTCAAACAAGCCAAGGTAGAATAGACTGAAGCATTAAGCTAACCAGTAACCTGTCCCATATGAAACACCGGAAGTGGGGCAAACCATTTAATCCCACATCCTCACATTTACAGTACGATGGAAATCTAAGTGAAATTGTGACTATTTCAAAAGAACTGCATCATATCTTACTATTAAATTATTCTTAAAGGCGTTTAGGTTTTATTTAGTCTCTTAATAGTGTAAAAATCACTGTGATAGAATGGTACGTTCCACTTGGTGTCCAGCAATCAAATTTTCCTCAAAGAAAATAGGACAATAGCTTGCGTTCCGCACACAAAAACCGTCCAACCTGTGCTCAGTTTTGCGCTTATACACGCACATAAAGCTCTCATAAACATTGATACACGGTATATTGGAATTAATTAATTAAAAAATGCAATGTTGCGCGAACTAAAAATCGCCTTTGTCCAACACATACATAAGGTATTAGGGTGCATTTCTAACACAAACCAAAAGATGGCAGCATAAGTCGATATGTGACCAGTGAACGGTGTAAAAACTGACTAGAAGTTGTAAAAGGGGAAAACAGACTAAAGTTCCTACAGTCACAGCCACAAAAGCTTGTATCTCCCAATTGCCATCAAAGTCTTGTAAGCTTCCTTCACTGCTTTGCTTCTTTCATCATCACTCTGTTTCAAACAAAAACAGAGTCTGCTTTAAACAAAACTGGCTCATTTTTTTCTATTTTAATGTAGTATTAAGGGGTATTACTTGTACTAACCATCTGTTGATTAATGTACAAGAAATTTATGCATTTTCACAAGTTTAGAATCTTGATACAGGAGCACAAAATGGACATATTTACTCTGCCGTTTGCATTTTGCTGCATTCGGGGTTTTCACATATCCCATAATCCCTTGCGTGCCAGAGAGTCGCTGCAGTCAAAACAACATAGAGAATCCACACGATGACAATTGTAAATTAATATTATCCTCAGAAATGTCATTTTTTAATGTTTTTCCTCACGTTAATAAGAGACTGCTGCATGATACCTTGAAAACTTGCTAAAACAATTCTAACAAAAAATCCATGTCTGCTACGTTTAATCTGCGTGGAATTTAATAAGCGCAAACCGAATTTCAGACATATTATATATATATGAGTATTTATTTATCGTATATTAGTCTGGAACAAAGAGGATAAACAGTGTTGTAAGAAACAATAATCAAGACGTTAAAGAGCAAACTTCACTTTCCCCCAGAACGACATGAACAGGAAGTGAGCGGAGCTCACAGCAGCTCCCGTTGAAAATAATGGAGAGACAGCCTGTGATTCTCGCATGTTTACATAAAATAAACACAATAACAACATCTAAAAACCCAGAGAATATATTCACAAGAGTTTTAGGCACAATATAAAAATAGTTTTATGTTGCGATGTTAATTGTGTTGTCCGTGTGCAGCGGTTAAAGTGAAGCGTGATCAGAGCGTATCAATGCAGTTCTCAATGTTACTGAGATCTCGCAGCGCAGCGACCTCTCCGAGGTTTTACGGCATTTGAAACCTGAAAAGCCTCAATGGCCAGAACACTGAAGAAAAAGAAGAATAATGAATGATTGCTTCTCTGTTGATTGATTGTTGGTTATGGGTGCAGCTAGGCTAACAAGTTTGACAATGTTCATTTTTGTGAAATGCATCTTGCTTATCCCAAGAGAAGGCAAGGGAGCATAATTCCCTCTCACCAAACAAACAAAAACATGAAGGGAAACAAAAGCGTGACTTGGGATAGTGTAATGCAATCTGCAAACTCACCACTAGATGACACTAAATCCTATACACTGTAGCTTTAGTACTTATTGCTTGAACTTGGGTAGATACTTGTTGACAAAAAATGTTCTTGTGTCAATTTCCTGGCTTGTGTAAAAAAAAAAAACTGTCTGTGAAAAATGTGTTATATTAAAGGGTGTGCATAGTTGGATTGGCTTTGCTTTGAGTTTCTAAACTGGGACCTTTATTGTCAATATTGTCATAAAGATAAAAAGATAATGATCTTTTTAACCAGTTTTGATTGTCAGTAAAGTGTGTTAATAAGACTTTAGCATGTGCATTTCTAATTTTGCCGACCTCAGAGCAGACAACACCCACTTAAGTGGGGTTTGGAGCCCAGATTAGGAACAAGAGGTTTATATATTACAAGAGTAGCCATTGTTAAAATATTGACCAGCAAACTTGAAAAGCTGTTGCCCCCCCCCCCCCCAAAAAAAACAACAACAAGAAACAGGAAAAATATAGAATGCAATGCTAAAGTACCCTCAGCCATATGAGTATGTAATCAATGAAAGAGTGTGTAGGAAGAATGTGACCTTTTGAACCCTTACAATAGGTCAAGGTTAGCCATCTTTGAACTTGTCCGAGGTCTGTGTCCCAAGAATGTTCCCCCGTGAATTTGAAAAGTCTGGCAGGAATAGGACTGGACTTATGCTGAGCACAGGCAGACAAACAGACGGACGGGCGGACAGACGGATGCAAAGTCTTTGCAATACCCGATAGCCACATTTGGGCCTCAGGTAATGAAGAGATGGTCAAATAACATAATCTATCTAGTTGCTTGAATTAAAGGAAATATTAAGAGACATTTAACAAAAGTTGTCAATCAGTAAAACTTTTTTCCTTGTTTCAAATTCCAAAATAAACTAATTCCAAACCTATTCTAATTTTATTTTATTTATTATTAAACAGACGTTGCATATAACATAACAATATATCCATCCATCCATCCATTTTCTTCCGCTTTATCCGGAGTCGGGTTGCAGGGGCAGCAGCTCAAGCAAAGCCGCCCAGACCTCCCGATCCACACACACCTCCCCCAGCTCCTCCGGGGGAACCCCAAGGTGTTCCCAAGCCAGCCGAGAGATGTAATCCCTCCAGCGTGTCCTGGGTCTTCCCCAGGGCCTCCTCCCAATGGGACGTGCCCGGAACACCTCTCCAGCAAGGCGTCCAGGGGGCATCCGGAAAAGATGCCCGCCACCTCAACTGACTCCTTTCGACGTGGAGGAGCAGCGGCTCGACTCCGAGCTCCTCCCGAGTGACCGAGCTCCTCACCCTATCTCTGAGTGCCCAGCTACCCTGCGGAGGAAACTCATCTCGGCCGCTTGTACTCGCGATCTCGTTCTTTCGGTCATGAGCCAAATCTCATGACCATAGGTGAGGATCGGAACATAGATCGATCGGTAAATCGAGAGCTTTGCCCCCCCTACTCAGCTCTCTCTTCACCACGACGGTCCGATACAGCGACCGCATCACTGCAGATGCTGCACCGATCCATCGATCGATCTCACGCTCCATCCGTCCCTCACTCGTGAACAAGTCCCCGAGATACTTAAACTCCTCCACTTGAGGCAAGGACACTCCACCGACCTGACGAGGGCAAAGCACCTTTTCCATATCAAGATAACAGATAACATGGGTGCAATAATATTAACAACAACAACAATGATAATAATAATAATCATAATAAGAATAACAAAAATTAAAGATAAAACTAGAAGTTGCACTAAACTAACGGTGAGCTGTAACAAAGATTAGAAACACAAACTACTGTCAAGGGAATTTGGATGGATGGATTTATGTACAAATAAAACCGAGGCTAACACATTAAAGTTTAAAACACTTATTTCCAATGCAGCCCTGTATAACATCAAATACAAGATTAAAAAACAACACAGTTAAAAAGATAAAAGAAAAACAAACATGTACAATTAAAAATGAGTGCTGTAAGAGAAGCTGACTCCTGAGTAAAAGCCGTTTAACCTGAGATTTAAAGCTGAAGTGGTGGTACAGTCCTGCCCCCTGCAGCCTCGCAGAGATGGTTTGTCCCTCTTCATAGATCACGGAGTTCCTCCCTTCTGATCAGATCGTGGTGTTCTCCACTGCTGCGCGGACGCAGGAATGGATCAGTGCGCTTTTACGCACGAACACATCAACTGTCACCTGACCAGCTGGCGTGAGCTGGCCTGATGGACTGCAGACACCCACAGCGTTTAGTTCAGTCATTGTAAAAACACATATTTCTAAACCTGTCTATTAGTAAGAGCCGAGCGCTTGATGAGTGGAAACGGCAGTAAAATGCTGCCTTGGAAGAAGAACAAGTTTGAGCTGATAGAGGAAGACAAGCAGTCCAAGCAGAAGGGCTATGCGGTGAGCCTCCACTACTCCGCGCTCACCTCCTTGGCCAAATCGTGCCCCGAGAGCGCGCTGAACAGAGTGGGAGGCATGTTCAAGTCCAAGAGGAAAAAGGTGAAGATCACCAGCGAGGACCCCACGTACACGGTGCTCTACCTGGGCAATGCCACCACCATTCAGTCCAAAGGAGACGGCTGCACGGACGTGGCGGTGAGCAAGATCTGGGGCAAAAGCGAGATGGGAAAGAACGGCACGAAGATGCGGCTGACCATCAGCTCGCAGGGGATACGGATGGTGCACGTGGACGACAAGGCCAGGAGGCCGGGACATTTGTACCTGCTGCACCGGGTGACCTACTGCGTGGCGGACCCGAGGCTACCCAAGATTTTTGCGTGGATTTATAGACACGAAATGAAACACAAGGCGGTGATGCTGCGCTGCCACGCGGTGCTGGTATCCAAGCCCGAGAAGGCGAAAGCCATGGCCCTGCTCCTCTACCAGACCTCTGCCACGGCTCTGGCCGAGTTCAAGAGGCTGAAGAGGAGGGACGACGCCAGGCACCAGCAGCAACAGCTGATCGGGGATCAGACGATCCCGCTGGTGCCCCTCAGGAAGCTGCTCAACGGACAGTGCTGCTACAAACCTCCGGTGGAGCGCAGCCGGAGCGCGCCCAAACTGGGCTCCATCACGGAGGACCTAATCGGTGAGGAGGAGGAGGAGAAAGCGATGCACTTCGAATGCGAGGACATCCTGGACACGGACGATGCTTGCGAGGCGAACGGCAAACAGGAGCTGAGTCAGATTATTAACGACCTGGGAGAGATGAGCATAGGGAACGACGTGCAGACACTCAAAGCTGACCTCAGGGTCACCAGACTCCTGTCCGGGGAGAGCACGGGCAGCGAGTCCTCCATAGAGAGCAGTCAGGAGCCCGCTGCGCTCCCAAACGGCATGGGCGAGAGAAAGGCGCTGGAGACCGCCTGAAGAATTTGGGCACTTTTACGCATAGCTTTTACTGCGTCGTGCGCGCCTCCACAAGAGAACTAAACACCTGTTTCAATCTGATCTGCCCCTTGCCCCTGTCACAAAGTCAAAAGAATTCATTCCCCAAAAAGGAATGAGTGACTTTAGGAGTGCGTATCCATCCGTGCGCCCTCGGACGCCACTCATGCTATTTTATTTGTGGCTTTATTGTAACTTCAAGCTTGCTTTTCCCCACTCCTGAAAAATCTTTTTGTTTTTCTCCGTTAAAATTTTTTCCATCACACTCCCCCAAAAACTTTGCACGTTCTTTTTCTTTCCTATGTGGTGAGTCGAAACAGGCGGCGTCCTCAATTTTCCCCATTTTCAGGGCTGCTTTTGCATTTAGCCTGTTGAGTTAAATTTGTTTTGCACTGTGGTGGAGTTTATTCAAGTATAATGTCGGTTACCACCTGCTGTCTGTTTGGTATCTTGTTCTTAACACAAATGTCATATCTTTGCTGTGCAAAAGAGAAAAAAAAGACCTTTGTGTACTAAAATGTAAATTAAGATGCTTTAAGTATAAATATACTATTTTTTAAAAAAAGATGGAAAAAAATGTGGTTTGGTTTGTGAACCTCAGAATTTCAAATAAAAACAAAAGAAAAAAAATGATATAACTGTGTCATAGTTACTATATACAATGTATTGAATGTGCCTCAAACTGAAAAAATACAGTAAGTGAATATTTAATTTCTTTTTGGTGATAAAAAACATGATTATTATTTTTATTATCAACTTTCAAACTGTATTCATAGTTAAATCTGGATTTAAATAGTCATTCTGTTATTGAGTAACACATTTTTTTTGCATGTGTGTTATGTGTTTGGCTTTATAGCTACAAAGAAATACAGTTTTTTTTTAAATTAAGTAAAAAATTTAATTAATTTTTGTCAAGATAGGAAAGTTTGGCCATATGAAATTAGAATTTCTGTTAGCATATGATGACGAAAAAATCAAACACTATTTCTTTTTTAAATCTAACTTTAAAGAACTTATCTCGATATACTTAAAAGTGCAACAGCAAGAACGCCAGGTCTGCATCCATTTTGCACACTTCTTTATCATTCAGCTCTTGCTATTTCAAGAAAGACCGACCATGTATGACCCCTTGCTTGGTCACATGCTCTTTTTCTCTTCCTCTCGTCCTCTGACAAGGTTTTTATTTTCCAGCAGCTCTGCCATGAAGATGAACATGTTTCTATTCTAGAATATTAATATATTATATTAATAATATAATAGTTATTATTAAATACCAATTAATTTATTATTCATATTTAATAAATATAATATATATATTTATATTTATTATTAAATATTATTAAATACAATATTATAATATATAATAATAATATAATCTAGAAAACATACCTTACTGAATTTTCATGTAAGAAATAAAGCCTTTGTTGACTTGTTCTTATAGCCACTAGCTCGCCAATGCCTCAATAGGGGGGGTGTATGTGTTGGAGTGCTGTAAAGCAGTTCGTGTTTCTTGCGAGACCCAAAACACTCATTCAAAGAACACTGGATCGATGTCCCTACATGGGGGGGGGGGGGGGATAATCCCCATTCTACCCAAAACAAATTATTTAGCAATTACAATTACTCCAAAACTGTAAAATTAAGTTAAAGATGTTGCATAGTGCCCCTTTAAGACACATGGGTCCAAATCCTAAAATAATTTCCAGTCAATGTGAATTATGATAATATTAACAGCATAAGATTATGAATCCTTAATTTGAATACACTGGAACAAAATAATAGTGGCACTGAAGAAAATCATTTTTAATGACTGAAGTGGGAAATAAATCAATGATCAATCATTTTTTAATGAAAGGCAGAATTCCACAAGTTTATTAATAGTGCAGCAGATAATTGAAACAATGTTTCAAATGGTGACGCAAGCAACAAACTTGGCACAAATACTCTTTAGACATTACTCTTTTGAAAATGCTCCAGTCATTATTTGTCTGATCATAACTATTCCAAAAATATGGTTTGGACTATCTATGACTGAATTTTATGGGGTAAAACTGCAAAAATGGTGACAAAGGTCAATTTCAGTTTGTACAGGGGTCAAAAGTTGCAAAAGTAAAAAGCAATGTAAATTATTGGTTAAGAGTTTGCAGCTTGTGTCATGCTTAGTTATCAGATTACAATGTAACATATGTCACATACCACAGAATCCAATGGACATCAACCTTGTTTGACCTTTACTTTGGACACCAAACAACACAGTCAGTCAAAATTATTTCATTCATTAATCTTATTAGCTCAACCAAATTCAAATGCCACATGTAGAACCACCCTATGCTGACTTGCGTTGATGCACATGAGTCATTACTGCCATCTAACTCTTTTGCACACTGCTGTATAGTTTCGATGGAAAAACCCATGAGAGGGAGGATTTACCTCAAGAGTCTGAAAATTGAGGTCAGATTTATATTTCTGAATAAAACAGCCTGAAAATAGATAAGCAAGGAGCATTTGAGCCAAGTTTGGTGCTATCACCATTTGAAAGATTCCTCTGTGAATATTCCATCTGCTGCACTATAAAAGCCAACTATAAATACCTTTCACTGAGAAAAAGGATGAAACTAAATCTCACACCTGACCCGTGGGCAGCAAATGTGACTGCAGCCACAACACTTGTGCTACTGCTGCTGCTGTGTATGAAAAACCCTGTTATTTTCACTTCCTTCACACATGTAGAACCGCCCTACGCTGACTTGTGTAGATACACATTAGTCATGACTGCCATCCATCCATCCATCCATCCATCCATCCATCCATCCATCCATCCATCCATCCATCCATCCATCCATCCATCCATCCATCCATCCATCCATCCATCCATCCATCCATCAATCCATTCCCATCTTAGTCCATGGGCCAAGCAGGTTTTCAGTACCACTTAAGGTGAATTCAAGACTTAGAATTCAGCCTCAGTGTACCATGGCCTACACAAAAATGTATGATAGCCATCCAAGGGTGGCAGCTGTAGCCAGCTAGGGGTCAATGAAGAATTACACAGAGGTCAAAATGTAAAAATGGTTCAATCATGTTGAAAACTATACTGCATTATTTGTCTGATCATAATGATTCCAAAAAGGTATAGTTTGGACTATCTGACTGAATGTTCTAGAGTTATGGGGTAAAAACAACACGAATGGTGACAAAGGTCAGTTTCAGTTTGTACAGGGGTCAAACATTAAAGTTGCTCCAATTTCACGACAAAATGGTGCAACTTATTATTTAGATTAATAGGGTTCTTAAAAGGAATAGTTTGCACCATCTGTCATGCTTAGTTATCATGTTACAGGGTAATATATGTCACAAGTCATAGAATCCAATGGACATCGACCTTTTTTGACCTTTACTTTGGAGACCAAACATTCAACACAATCAAAAGTATTTAATTTATTAATCCTTTTATTTCAACCAATATTTGCATAATTTTTTTACTGAAATTGGAGCAACTTTAACTTTTGACCCCTGTACAAACTGAAACTGACCTTTGTCACCATTTTTTGTTTTTACCCCATAACTCTAGAACATTCAGTCATAGATAGTCCAAACTATACCTTTTTGGAATCATTATGATCAGACAAATAATGTAGTATTTTCAACATGATTGAAGCATTTTTACATTTTGACCTCTGCATAATTCTTCATTGACCCCTAGCTGGCTACAGCTACCGCCCTGGGATGGATGTGTAGGCCATGTTACACTGAGGCTGGATTCTAAGTGTTGTTTCGTCACCTTACGTGGTACCAACTATGTAAAAATTGATGACTGGCTCATAGACTATCTGCCAGGTCTGCAAGTGAAAATGTGAAGTTTCTCTAAAATTAGTGGTTCACATGATGAGAAAGTGGGTGTGCAACAGAGGATGTAGATGTGAGTGCAGAATCCCTTTAGTTATGCTGCTGCAGCATGGCCTGAAAACAAAAATACTCCCATAGATTTAGACCGAGATTCAAAGAGGGAAGGTATTTCACACTGCAGTCTTCAAAAAGATACACAGCAACTCAAATTGTGTTTTTAGGACACACAAACATTTTAGAATCAGCAGCTTGCAGCTTGTCGAATGGAAATAGAGCACAGAGGCGCTCAGAAACCTGCACAATTAATCACTCTTCCTCCTGCAGCCTGGTGCCGTCTGCAGCCACTCTTGTAATTGCTGCTAAGATAAGTAGAACAGCATTTGTTCAGAAGATCCAACTCAGTGTCGACAGACTGTGCTCCACACACACACACGTGCGCGCGCACAAACACACACACACACACACACACACACACACACACACACACACACACACACACACACACACACACACACACACACACACACACACACACACACACACCACGCACACACACAACAAAGCAACAGGCCACTTCTCTGTGATTTACAGCTGCCTGAGGCTTCTTTTTGTCCCTGACCTACATTTTCATACAGCCTCTGCAAAAGCTATTGTAGTCTCCCTGCCTCTACGCCAGCATTACCTCGATATCAACCCCACGTAGTCAGCCGTTAATAGCTTGATAGCGTTTGCTGGCAGCAAGTGTTTGTGAAACACGTGTCAAGCTGCTTCCAGAGAAAATAAAGTTCCATTCTAATGTTGATTTTCCAACACTGTGCTCACGTTTCCATATGAGAACAAACAGCGAGGGGTTTGCTTCACTTACTGTCAGATGTGTGAGTCAGAGGGAAAAAGGCTACAGGTTGTCCAAAACAACATGATGTAACTGTTCATTTCAGTGGTGTGACCTAATAGAGTACTCGATTTATTCACGAATGATGGAAAATATTTCTCATCTGCTTTCAGTGCATAGTTTAATATGACAATATCGTGCAAAAATGGAACTGGAATGCACTCACAGACTGCATACTTCTGCCAATACATTAATCATGTCAAATGTTGATTTGCTGCAAAAATATATGATAATATAGTGTAAATCTTTATGACAGTTTGGATTCAGACAGCACAATAAATTACACTGCAGGCTGCAGATCACATCTGCATCACAACTGTTGTAATCTGTCCCCTGTCTGTGTCTGTCTTCCTTGATGGTTGTCTTTGTAATCTGTGCCCGGTCTGTCTGTAGTCCTTGTCGGTTGTCTTTGTAATATGTCCCCTGTCTGTGTCCTTATGTTAATTGTTATTCAGTCCCTTGTCCATATCTGTGAGTTAT
This sequence comes from Thalassophryne amazonica, assembly GCF_902500255.1. Lineage (NCBI taxonomy): Eukaryota > Metazoa > Chordata > Actinopteri > Batrachoidiformes > Batrachoididae > Thalassophryne > Thalassophryne amazonica. The sequence continues at coordinate 47,064,513 of NC_047112.1, read as the reverse complement.
GTTGTTTTCCTGTTTTGCCCTCTTTTGCATCCTTGAGTTCCACTTTAGTTTTCTCCTCTTGTTTCCTTGGTTTTGTATTTGGTTATTGTTTTGATATGTTTTTGGTTCTTCTCACCCCCAGTGCTCTTTTGTGGTCATTCTGTCTTTGTTTGTGTCTGTGTGTGTTGGTAGGCGTGTCGTTGTCACCTGGTCTCCCCTACACCTGCTGCACATTTCCAATCACCACCAGTAGCCCGTCTGTTCATTTGTGTCACATTGTTTATTGTTTATTTATTAGGATCCCCATTAGCTGCAGTACTCTTCCTGGGGTCCACACAAAACAACAACCACAATATACAATAATCAAAAATCAAAAATGCATTCAAAAAAATATATAAAAAAATAATAAATGAAAAAAATAAAACAAAACCAATGAACTTCCAGTCAAATTAATCATCACATCTGGTCAATGTATATAGACAAAAAACTTGACTGTAAATGATAAAAAATAAATAAATAAATAAACCCAGATTGCTAGCTATATCAGTAAATACTGCTTTAGAAGTTCCTTAAAAGAACATTCATTCAAAATAAGTTTAATACATTCTGGTAATTAATTCCATTCCTTCATACCCCTAAATATGACAGTGTTTTTTATGGGATTAGTCCTGGCCACAGGAAACGTAAAATTTCCCACCACAGCATGTCTGGTTATGTATCTATGATTTTCTGAACTGAAGGAGAAATTCCTGAACAAAATACGAGGTGACTTAGTGACAATAATCTTTCTAGTAAAAATAATCAGTGAATAAGAGGGCATATGATTTGAACAACTTTTATTTACGATTTGAAACCGATAGCACTAAGGACTGCTGTGCTGTCCTGAAGGATGTGACATGTGACTCGAAGGACAGGATTCGGATAGACGCCGATGCTGTGGCAAAAACTTTTAAATCCATGTGCAGGAAAAAAGCTACAGGCCCGGATAAAATGTTCACTTTTCTCCTGAAAACATTTACAGATGAGCTAAGGCCTGCCTGGCAGCAGCTGTTTCAGCTCTCCATTGATACACAGACGGTACCAGAAATCTGGAAAAAAACAAAAAAAACATCATAATTCCAGTTCCAAAACAGTCATGTCCTCAGGAGGACAATGATTATAGACCAGTTGCACTCACCTCAAATGTTTTTAAAGTTTTCGAACAGCTTATGATAGATGTACTTCGAACTGATGTGGAGCCATTTTTAGACAGTTACCAGTTTGCTTATAAAAGGAAACGCAGTACAAGTGATGCTATAACAACTCTGATGCATCTCACATTACAGCACCTTGATAAGCCTGGGACATATGCTAGAATGCTGTTTATTGATTTTACGAGGTCTATTAGAAAAGTATACGACCTTATTATTTTTTTCAAAAACCATATGGATTTGAATCATGTGTGATTACATCAGACATGCTTGAACCCTCGTGGGCATGCGAGAGTTTTTTCACGCCTGTCGGTTACGTCATTCGCCTGTGGGCAGTCTTTGAGTGAGGAGTGGCCCACCCTCTCGTCGATTTTTTCATTGTTTAGGAATGGCTCAGAGACTGCTGCTTTGTGTGATAAGAACTTTTTCAAAGCTGTAAGGCACAATTGAGTGGACACCATTCGATAAATTCAGCTGGTTTTCAGTAAAAATTTTAACGGCTGATGAGAGATTTTGGTCCAGTAGTGTCGCCGTAAGGACGGCCCACGGCGCCTGACGGCGATCTGCGCTTCGAGGCGGCAGCATCTCGCCGTTTCAAGTTGAAAACTTCCACATTTCAGGCTCTGTTGACCCAGTAAGTCGTAAGAGAACAGAGAACTTTCAGAAGAAGTCGGCATGAGGAGTTTATTCGGACATTCCATTGTTAACGGACATTTTGTAATGAAAGAACATGCGGGCAGAGTCGCATGTCGGGCTGGACCCGACCGCGGGGGGTCGTGACAGGAAAAACACCTCCGTTGGAAACCTTAATGGGCAAGTTGGAACATGCCCAAGCTGTTAAACAATTTCTCAGTTACTCACTTGTTGAAAGCCATTAAAAGCCGCCTGAATTTTACAAATGGTTTTCAACACGGAGGTGTTTTTCCTGTCGCGGCGCACACAGATTCGCCGAGTCGTCACGGAAACGACTCAGCGAATTTGCGCGCACGTCTTTCATTAAAAAATGTCCTTAAACAGTGGAATGTCCGCATAAAGTCCTCATGCCGGCCTCTTCTGAATCTTCTCTGTTCTCTCACGACGTCCTGGGTGAATTAAGCCTTAAATTAGGATGTTTTCAGGTCAAAACAGGCCGACGACGGCGCCTGGAAGCGCTGCACGACGTCCCGCTCCGCGTGAAAAAACTCACGCATGCGCACGAGGGTTCAAGCATGATTGGTGGAATCGCACGTCATTCAAATCCATATAGTTAAAAAAAAAATAAAAGGGTCGGTTTATTGTCTAATAGACCTTGTAGTTCTGCTTTTAACTCTACTGTATTCAGCCACACATTCTTCTTAGGAAGTTGGTACAAATGAAAGTTAAGCCCTTTTTAATTAAGTGGTATCATTCATTTTTGACAGACCGACCACAGCAAGTAAGAATAAATGGAACACTTTCAGATACAGGGGTGAGCTGTACGGGAGCTCCGCAGAGGTGCGTAAGCTCACCATTCCTGTACTAACGACTGTGTTAGCTCTGGGCCTGATCAGTATGTGGTGAAGTTCTCTGATGATACTGTCATTCTGAGTATACTTTCCAGGTCACTTGATGTTTCTTCTCACATGGCCGCTGTGAATGATTTTGTGGCTTGGTGTGACAACCATAAACTCCAGATTAACACGAACAAGACAGTGGAGATGATGCTGGATCCCAGATCAGCCGGTGACCATAGTCCTGTTGTCATAAACAACCTCACAATTAAACAGATGACCTCTTATAAATATCTTGATGTTTACATTGACAGTAACCTAAGCTGGCAGACACACGTTACCTCTGTCAGTGCCAGAATTCATCAATGCCTGAACTTTCTGTGCAGACTCTTTTTATTTGGGGTCTGCGAGAATATTATGTTAATCTTTTACAGAGCTACGATCAAATCCATTTTTCGCTATGGTATCACTGGCTGGTCTGGGAATCTTCCAGTTAAGTTGAAAGCTCAGATTCATTCCCTCATGGGCCACACTCCTCCCAGTTTTCAAGAACTTTCTGATCGAGCAAACATTACACAAGCAAAAACATCTTAATGGATAGCTCACATGTTCTGCACTCAAGAGTATATCTTGTTAAACTCGGGGAAGAGATATCGTGTTCCTTTTTGCAAATGTAACCGGTACAAATATTAATTTGTTCCTTTGTCCATTAAGCTTATTAATGAACAAGCTTAAATTGCTGTAGGTGGGATCTCCACCAGCGTTGTTACTGGGTGTACACACACCCACCTCTGATTGTTTCTGCTCCTTGCCAGCAGTACCAGATCCGACGCTCGGAGACGGTGGCCACCTGGGGATTCGGGACTTGGCGGCTCCAGTATTCTCCTGGTTCGGTGGCGGAGGAGATCCGCTTATGTTATTAACTTGCTTCGTGGTGAGGCATGCGCTTGGGCTACGGCGCTTTTGGAGCAAAATTCACGGCTCCTTCTCACGTATGCTGGGTTTGTGAGGGAATTCAAAACGGTTTTTGATCACCCTAATAGAGGAGAGACCGCTTCAACAGTGCTGCTGTCAATGAGACAGGGGTGCCGGAGCGCAGCCGCTTATGCAGTCGACTTCCGCATCGCGGCTGCGAGATCCGGCTGGAATAACGCTGCGCTCCGCGCCGCCTTCGTAAACGGACTGTCGTCGGTCCTGAAGGAGCACCTGGTAGCTAAGGACGAACCGCGAGACTTAGATGGGCTTATTGATCTCGTTATACGGTTAGACAATCGGTTAGAGGAACGCCGTCAGGAGCGAGACGAAGGACGTGGCCGGGCATGCGCCGTCCCTCTCCCTTCCGGTTCCGAACGGGTTCCGCCCTCCCCACGCTCCACGGCCTCAACGCTCCGTGGGGTCACAGCTCCCCCTGCTGACGTTGCTAGGGAAACGCACAGGGCCAAAACGAGAACAGATGACAGAATGAGAAGGCTGGTCCGCGGGGAGTGTTTTCTCTGCAGCTCAAAAGAGCACATACAGAAAAACTGCCCCAAACGGCCAAAACGACAACACTAAGGGAGGCTAAGGGGGGGTCATAACATTCATGTGGGACACACACGTATTGCCACACGACTCCCAGTTACAATCCTGAGCGGGGATTTAACCCTTCAAGCCCCAGCACTGGTGGACATGGGGTCGGAAGGGAATCTGCTAGACAGCAGATGGGCTAGGGAGGTAGGGCTCCCTCTGGTGGCGCTCCCTTCGCCATTGCAGGTGCGGGCACTAGATGGCACCCTTCTCCCTTTAATCACGCACAAGACACAACCAGTAACTCTGGTGGTGTCTGGAAATCATCGGGAGGAGATCGAGTTTTTTGTGACTCCTTCTACCTCCCACGTGATTTTGGGCTTCCCGTGGATGTTGAAGCACAATCCCCGGATTGATTGGCCGTCTGCGGTGGTGGTTCAGTGGAGCGAAACCTGCCATCGGGTGTGTTTAGGATCCTCGGTTCCTCCCGGTTTACATGCTAAGGAGGAGGTCAAAGTCCCTCCCAATCTGACAGCGGTGCCGGTTGAGTACCACGATCTTGCTGACGTCTTCAGCAAGGATCTGGCACTCACCCTTCCCCCGCACCGTCCGTACGATTGTGCCATTGATTTGATTCCAGGCATGGAGTTTCCGTCCAGCAGGCTGTACAACCTCTCACGACCTGAGCGCGAATCAATGGAGACCTACATCCGGGACTCATTAGCTGCCGGGCTGATCCGGAATTCCACCTCCCCGATGGGTGCAGGTTTCTTTTTTGTGGGCAAGAAAGATGGCGGACTCCGTCCATGCATTGATTACAGGGGGCTGAATGAGATTACGGTTCGCAATCGATGCCTGTTGCCCTTGTTAGATTCCGTGTTCACCCCCCTGCATGAAGCCAAAATCTTTACAAAGTTGGATCTTAGGAATGCGTATCACCTGGTTCAGGTCCGGAAGGGAGACGACTGGAAGACGGCATTTAACACCCCATTAGGTCACTTCGAGTACCTGGTCATGCCGTTCGGCCTCACTAACGCCCCCGCGACGTTCCAAGCTTTGGTAAATGACGTCTTGCGGGACTTCCTGCACTGATTCGTCTTCGTATATCTGGACGATATACTCATCTTTTCTCCGGACCCTGAGACTCATGTCCAGCATGTACGTCAGGTCCTGCAGCGGTTGTTGGAGAACCGGCTATTTGTGAAGGGCGAGAAGTGCGAGTTCCACCGCACCTCTTTGTCCTTCCCGTCCGGGAATATATCCAGGCCTGCACCACCTGTGCCAGGGGCAAGGCTGACCATAAGAAGACCCAAGGGCTTCTCCAGCCACTGCCTGTGCCTCATCGCCCCTGGTCCCACATCGGCCTGGATTTCGTCACGGGCCTCCCGCCGTCCCAGGGCAACACCACCATCCTCACGATAGTGGACCGGTTTTCCAAGGCGGCCCACTTCGTGGCCCTCCCGAAGCTCCCTACAGCCCAGGAGACTGATGACCTCCTGGTCCACCACGTCGTCCATCTGCATGGGAAACCAACAGACATTGTCTCAGATCGTGGTCCCCAGTTTTCCTCTCAAGTCTGGAGGAGTTTCTGCAGAGAACTGGGGGCCACTGTGAGCCTCTCGTCCGGGTACCACCCACAGACGAACGGACAGGTAGAACGGGCCAACCAAGAGCTGGAACAGACCCTTCGCTGTGTGTCATCCGCGCATCCGACGGCCTGGAGTAACCATCTGGCTTGGATCGAGTATGCCCATAACAGCCAGGTGTCTTCTGCCACCAGCCTCTCCCCGTTTGAGGTATTAGAGGGGGAGGTCGGTGTGCTCTCGGTCCAGGCCCACCTGCGGAGGTGCCGTCGGGTGTGGCGCACCGCCCGTTCTGCCTTGTTGAAGGCCCTGACGAAGGCTAAGGCCCATGCAGACCGCCGGCGGTCCCCGGCCCCTGCATACCAGCCCGGGCAGGAGGTGTGGCTATCCACAAAGGACATCCCCCTCCAAGTGGACTCACCCAAGTTAAAGGACCGATACATAGGACCATTCAAGATCCTCAAGATCCTCAGTCCTGCCGCAGCGAAGCTCCAACTCCCGGCTTCGCTGCGGATCCACCCCATTTTCCACGTCTCCAGACTGAAACCGTACCACACCTCACCCCTCTGTGCTCCCGGTCCGGCGCCGCCTCCTGCCCGCATCATTGACGGGGAGCCGGCTTGGACCGTGCGCCGGCTCCTGGACGTCCGCCGGATTGGCCGGGGGTTCCAGTATCTGGTGGACTGGGAGGGGTATGGACCCGAAGAACGCTCCTGGGTAAAAAGGAGCTTCATCCTGGACCCGCCGCCACCCGGACAAACCTGGTCGGGCGCCAGGAGGCGCCTGTTGGGGGGGGGTCCTGTTGTGTGGGCCGCCAGAAGAGGATGTACTGCTTGCCCACCACCAGAGGGCGCCCTGCCTGAAGTGCGGGCTTCAGGCACCAGAGGGCGCTGCCGCCAAGGACACAGCCGGGGTGACAGCTGTCACTCATTATGTCAGGACAGCTGTCACCCATCTACACTTCATCAGTCCACACCATAAATACCGGACGTCATCTCCACCTCGTTGCCGAGATATCATCTACCAGTAAAGGTAAAACTTTCAGCCGTTGCTTTTGTCTTTTCTGACAAGTGTTTGTTACACAGTGTTTGCAGTCAGTTCCGTGAGTGCTCGCAGACGGAGGCTGAGTGTGAGAGACGCTCCCCACGCTATTCTGTGATAAGTACTCTCAACTGCTGCACGTACCTGTTTTCTGGATAGGAGGTGGAGGTGGGATCTCCACCAGCATTGTTACTGGGTGTACACACACCCACCTCTGATTGTTTCTGCTCCTCGCCAGCAGTACCAGATCCGACGCTCGGAGACGGTGGCCACCTGGGGATTCGGGACTTGACGACTCCAGTATTCTCCTGGTTCGGTGGCGGAGGAAATCATGTGGTTCCGGTTCTTCTCAGGACAGACGTCTTCCATCCTCGAGCCTGCCCACACGTCCCCTTTGTTGATTGACTATTATCTGACATTCTGTAATCTGCTGTACTTGGTTGTGCTCATTCACAACAGTAAAAGTGTTCATATTTGACTCTTTCATTGTCCGTTCATTTACGCCCCCTGTTGTGGGTCCGTGTCACGACACTTTCCCAACAACTGCACTTTGTCATAGGATAGATCTTGCACATTTTCCAGTGGAATGGGTAGTTTTTAATAGCTGTGTGGTTTTAGTAGTTGATAGTGGGTTGGTTACAGTGATTTTATATCTTTTCAGTGGTTTTAATGTTATTTATGGTTATTTATGCTATTTTATTGTTGGTTGTATTTATTCTGTGGGTATCACTGTTATATATTGGTACTGTTTATTGGTTGTGCAGTTGAGCCCCCTCATGCACCAAGCTAAATTTCTCCGAAAGGAGACGATTAATAAAGAACTTTGGATATAATAGTCTATCTTTGACTAACAGCCAGTTTAAACTTTTATGCATTGTAATAATGTTAGTCCTATAACTGCATTTAAGTGCTATACGAGCAGCCCTATTTTGAATAATCTGTAATTTATTAATCATTTCACCAGAAGCATTTGACCAAACTGCTAGGCAATAATCCAGGTATACTAGTAATAATGCTTTAATAGCGTAATTCAATGTTGTACAACTTAAAAACCTTTCATGTCTCCTCATAATCAATATATCCCTGCTCATTTTTACAAAAATGTTATTTATGTTTTTTCCATGATAATTTTGACTCTACCGTTACACCCAGCAGCTTAGTCTCCTGTACTTGATTTATTCTCATATTATTAATTTTAATGTTTAATACAGGATTTTTCATAATAAGACAACTAGAGCCAATAATCATACAATTAGTCTTTACTATATTTAACACTAGCTTATTGGACGTAACCCAGTCAACTACCTTGTGCAGTTCCATATTTAAAACAACTTCTAAATCATTGTGCAAACTTGCTGATGCATAAATAGTTGAATCATCTGCATACATCACTATACTGACTTTATCAAAAATATATGGTAAATCATTTGTGAAAATTGTAAATAATAATAGACCAACGCAACTCCCTTGTGGCACTCCACATGCAACACTCCTGGTGCCAGAAAAAACTGCCATTAAAAAAACACTGTCTGCGTCCTGTTAGATAAATAACTATAAACCAAGTAAGAGCTGATAGCTCAAAACCACAACCAGCAAGTTTTTCCAATAACAAATCATGATCAATGATATCAAACGCAGCAGAGAAATCAAGAAACACAGTGCCGACTATATTCTTATTTTCGACCTCTCTGAGCCAATCCTCGAACATCTCTGAGTCAACGCCGTGGCAATGGAGCGACTCTTTCTAGATGCATGCTGAAAATCAGTGATTAAATTATTCAATGAAAAATAGTTACTGATTTGCTCATATACAGTAAACTCCATATTTTTTTGGTCGACTGTTTGAAGCTGAGAACGGAATTTTCTTATTTTTCAGTAGTGGAATAATTTTAGCCTGTTTCCACGCTTGCGGACATGTGTTGCAAGCAAAACTGAGGTTTATTGTATGAGCTAAAACAGGAGCAATACAATCGGCTGCTAATCTGAGAAGCCTACTGTCAAGACTGTCAACACCCAGGGGCTTGTCTTTACAGGATTTCAAATAATCCTTTACGTTATTTATACTTACTTCTTCAAATTTAAACCTGATGTTTTTATTATTCATAATTTTATTTCTTATCAGTAGATAGGATTTAACATTACTCAGATTAGACATATTTTCTCTTAATTTATCTAGTTTGCTTATAAAGTAATCATTAATATAATTAGCAATATCTACTGGCTTTGCTATGAATTTATTATTTATCTCAAGAAAGGATGACTTTATTCTATTTTTCTTACCGGTCAACTGATTTAAAACATTCCATATCTTTTTGCTATCAGTTCCAGCTTTCTGAACTCGATCCTTAAAAAACATTTTCTTTTTCTTTCTATTCAATTTAGTGACAGAATTCCTCATTTTACGATAAAGATCCCAGTCAGATTTATTTCCTGTTATAATTGCCGTTTTTCAATCTGATCTCTCATTTTAATAGAGTCTTTAATTTCATCATCCAACCAGGGTGTGACGATGTTCCTGACAGTAAACTTCCTCAAAGGAGCATGAATGTCCACTAAAGGTATTAATAAACTATTAAATCTTGCAAGTGCAATTTCAGGATTATCAAGATAACACCTCAGAGCAATGAATAGCTTTCACATCATCAACAAATTTCCCATTATTAAACATTTATATGACCTCTTGAATGTTACTGTGGGTCCAGGTCCACCTACCATTGTGGCTGATACAATTATGATCAGGTTATGATCACTACAGCCAATGGGAACAGAAATTGCTTTACTGCACCGCTCAGGAGAATTGGTAAAAATATGATCAATACATGTTGATATTCTCTTACCATCATTCTTAACATGTATTCTAGTGGGTTCATTAATGACCTGAGTAAATCCACATGTAACAGTGTCAGTAAACAACTTATTTCTTAAATGGCAGTTTTTAGCAAACCAATCAATGTTGAAATCACCCATAAGGTACGTATCATGACCCACAGCAGTATGGGTGTCCAACATTTCACAGATTGTATCTAAATAATCACAATTAGCTTTTTGTGGTCAGTAACAGCAACCCAGCAAAATCGGCTTACAGTGAGGTAAATAAACTTAACACTTCAATATTAAATTTCATCATATCATTTCTGGTTTGTGTTGGTAAGTGATATTGAATATAAAAGCAACTCCACCACCAAATCGGTTTCTATTGTTTCTGTAAATATTGTAGCCATCAATAAAATAAGGACGAATCCAGATGAGTTTCTGAAAAAGCAAGTATGTGTAGTTTGTATTTACGCAGCAGATTAGTTACCTCACCAATTTGGTTCATATGCACAATTCTGAACCCCCTCTTCAGTAATCCATGTTGTAATGTGATTGTATCAGTCAGGATTTCATTTCATTTTGCACTTATAGCCAATAACGCACACAAAAACCTCATTTACACATCCACTCTCAACTGTGCATTTATTCTTAGTAAATCACTTGCAAAACTGTGTCCACCTCAATATGCAAAAGTTGGCATTCCCCACTCAATTTGGCACTCCTCATCTTGGATGTTAGGAAATCAGGTCCAAATGTTTATTTCTTAAATATTTAATTATATTTTCACAGACTTTAGACATAGCTGTAGCAGGGCATCACCATTGTGCCTTCCAAAGAAAAACAGCATTATTTTAAAACCCTACTGCTGAATTTGTTTTCCTACAACGGATGAGAAGTGTTGGGGAAGCACCAGCACCATTAGGATTAGATCTGATTACATCAGTGGCACATAAGATGTCAGAAGGGCTGAATGGGAGCGCACAGGGACGTGACCTTGCCGCCACTGTGGAGACACACAAACAAATGTCTAGGAATAGTAGCAAAGACCAACCTGTCCCAGCATGCTTTTCAATCATAATTATGTAGATGCTCCTGGTAGACTTTATGTCAGACATGGAAGCAGGTGTGGACGAGCTTCCAGAGGGCACACTCTAATTTTGGAATGCTGTGGAGAGCTGTGGTTAATGTACTCTTCAATTGTAGCAGCCACTCTTAATGATTGCTTTACAAGAAGCATAGGATTACACAAATGAGTGCTGTGTGTGCCATTTTTTTGCAGATGACATCATGGACAAAAAAGTCAGCTGATGCATTTGTGAGAGCTGTGCTGTGCTACGCTTTGAGTGAAACAGACAGATAGATATGGCTATCCCTAACCCTGTGCTATCATAATAACCTGTTTCTGCATCACTGTGAGGCAAATCAAATCCTTCTCCACTCTCACTGGTGGCAACGTGATCAGAGTCGACCAAATTTGAACATTTGTTGCATTGCACATCAGAGCACATTATTTTTTTTTTTTGCCTGCAAAAGATGCCTGTAAAAATGAGTTTTACCAATATAATGTTTAGCTTGAAGTTGACACATTTTTCCTGCATTTAGTTTCACTAGCAGAAATACATACTCATTGGTTAAAATGCACATCTTCAAACATCTTCAATCAAAACTCATGTAACATCAAAGCCAGTGATATAATTTAAACTTGTATTTATCAGACATCATCATCATGTTTACTATAGCTCTGTTTTTGATGGTATTCTGTTTTTTCTGTTTCCTGTTTCTTCAGCTTGGTAAAACTTTGTAAAAACCTTGTAACTGTTAGAATGGCCTAAGCTGTGGGTCAGCCCTCTGAGTCTGGTCTGCTTGAGGTTTCTTCCTCAACATCACCAGAGGCAGTTTTTCCTTACCACTGTCATCTGTGTACTTACTCTAGGGGTTGGTAAAGTTAGACCAGTGGGTGGGGTGCTGATGAGCCTCTCTTCTGAACATAAACACCTGGTCATCAATGACATCACCTGCTGAGGTGACTGGTAGCAAGGAAAACCTGGAGTGTCTCGGCACTTCATGGCACATGTTTGCCCACCCCTGGGTTAGATCTTACTTGTGTGAATCGCCTTGAGGCAGCTTTGTTGTGATTTGGCACTGTATAAATAAAATAAATTTACAACCCCAATTCCAATGAAGTTGGGACGTTGTGTGAAATGTAAATAAAAACAGAATACGATTTGTAAATCCTCTTCAACCTATATTCAGTTGAGTACACCAAAAAGACAAGATATTTAATGTTCAAACTGATAGACGTTTTTGTTTTTGTGCTGCAAATATTTACTCATTTTGAAATGGATGCCTGCATCACATTTCAAAAAAGCTGGGACAGGGGCAACAAAAGACTGGGAAAGTTAATGAATGCTCAAGGAACACCTGCTTGGAACAGATTGTTACCAGCGCAAAGTTCAAAAGCCAGCATCTGTGATGGTATGGGGCTGTGTTAGTGCCCATGGCATGGGCAACTTATACATCTGTGATGGCACCATCAATGCTGAAAGGTACATCCAGGTTTTGGAGCAACACATGCTGCCGTCCAAGCAATGTCTTTTTCAGGGATGTCCCTGCTTATTTCAGTAAGACAATGCCAAGCCACATTCTGCAAGTGTTACAACAGTGTAGCTTTGTAGTAAAAGAGTAAGAGTACTAGACTGGCCTGCCTGCAGTCCAGACCTGTAGCCCATTGAAAATGTGTGGCACATTATGAACCGCAAAATATGACAACGGAGACCCTGGACTGTTGAACAACTGAAGTCGTACATCAAGCAAGAATGGGAAAGAATTCCACCTACAAGCTTCAACAATTAGTGTCCTCAGTTCCCAAACACTTATTGAGTGTTGTTAGAAGGAAAGGTGATGTAACACAGTGGTAAACATACCACTGTCCCAGCTTTTTTGAAATGTGTTGCAGGCAGCCATTTCAAAATGAGCAAATATTTGCACCAAAACAATAAAGTTTATCAGTTTCAACATTAAATATCTTGTCTTTGTGGTGTATTCAATAGAATATAGGTTGAAGAGTTTTTGCAAATCATTGTATTCTGTTTTTATTTACATTTTACACAACGTCCCAACTTCATTGGAATTGGGGTTGTAATGCAATTGAACATATTAGGGGTGTGGATGCTTTGTGTGACAGGTTGTGTCACACAAAAATATTTGAAAAGTCTCTGACTTGAGACTTGCCGATTCATGACTTGAGAATGACTTGACAGTGACTTTGTCCCACCTCTGCCTGCTGTACAACAAGTGGTTCTTTGAATTAGTCGGTACATGACAGCAGTTAGTTGGTGTGATAGTTCAGATTCTGAGGGAAAAATGAAAGATGAGATGTGAGAGAAAATTGTTTGTTAGATTAACCCTCAGAGGTCTATGGACTCATCGGAGAGTCCAAATAAATGGTTCATCCTGGCGGCTGGTGGGCGGGCGTTGGGTGGCGTTAACAGTTGGTGTGTTAGCGCCATTGCTCTGGAATGGAGAGACCTAGGGTCACTAAACTTATAGAGAAGATGTATCAGGCCAAGACCTCGATAAAGACAGAAAATGATTGACCTTGTCCTTGAACCAACAGGACTTGCTAACACCACAGGAAATCTGCCATCCAGGGATTTCACTTCCATGGAGGCTGAGGGGTACCAGAGGCAGCTACCAGTATTCTTTGTGTCTGGACCACAGAGGGTTAAAAATCAGATTTCAAGAGGTGGGATCTTTACCGCTGAGCTTCCTTGTTCCTTAGGTACTGTTGCAGGTGCTTACAGAATATTTCATCACTTTGTGCTCAGCCATCATTTAGCCTCAGACTGGAGTCCAGACTCTGTTTCTCCCCCTTGTGAATCTCTTAAGTGTGATGTCTCACACAAATGTTCTCATTGGCCCTCCATCAGGTCTGCTCATGTAATGAGTCTTATCTGTGAACAGAAACCCACGAGGCTGTGAAACCCGAGATGTCCCAGTGTCCCATTCAGCCACTGCTGCTCTTGTTTTCCAGTTTGCTCCGACACAAAGGCTTTGCCCCTGGAGAGCCATAGATTTCAGCGGGGTTATTTTGGTCTTTCCGCTCCTGGGGAGGAAATGGAATAATAACAGCGGGGAGAGAGAAAATCACAGGGTGACGCTTGGACAGACGGGCCGTCTGTGTCCAATCCCAAACAAAATCCCTTCTTTGAGACTATGTCACCATTGAAACAAGATATTTTTTAAATTGTTTCATGTGAGGGCAAGATTTAAGGTATATTGCTTTCTCTAAATCCCTTTGCTTTTTGTTGCTGTTTTTGATGTCAAATAGAAAATTCTTCTGTGTAACTATTCACCAGTTTATGTGGTCTACTTTTGTGTTTTGTCCAAAAATGAAGGAACTGCCACTTTGAATGCCACATGTGTAATTTCCTTGTTTCAAACACGGACAGGAAACAGGTGGGTAATTCTACTGTACCAGAATTACAATCAGAGCAAACTTTTAATGGTAAGCAAACATGTGGCCAGATTTTGCTATCATTGTAAATCACTTAGAATTGCCCAGATGCAATGTTCAATACAGTCCTTCTGAAGCCTGTCCCACAAGAAGTGTATGCAATAGCATATCTTTTTGTAAGCACTTTTGACAGGACAACCTGGCCCAGCAGGCCGATATTTGAAGAATACGATTAAGGCCTACACTGAAAAAAGTCTGTTGGATTTACATGATTTAAATATGAACATTGTTTGCACATGATCAGAATGTGTCCAAGTAACACCATTTTCTTAGAGAACCAATGTGAAATTAATGTGCATAATTTAACTCATATTTCCTTTTTTTCAGTGTATACAATGCCAATGCTTATCTCTGGTTTCCCTAGCATAAAGTGGACGAGAGTCTGCAACTCCCATTGGATGGGATACAGTCAACCCAGTCTCACGGGTTTGTCACAAAATCTTACTATTGCTAACCCTACCCCTCCCCCCTAACTCTAACCATAACCATAACCTAGCCCTCCTCCTTCATCTATCCCTAACCATACCCCCACTTTGATCCCACTTTGAGCATGAATTATCAGTCTGAGCTCATTCAAAATCCACAAAATGCTGACATAATTGTCCAGTTGAGTTGAGAGAATAGAATAGAATAGAATAGAATTGAATCTTTGTTGTCATTGTAACATGTACAAGGAAATTAAAAATGCTAGAGCAGTCAGTGTAACATGCAACAACATTCAGATCATATAAAACTACAAGACTCTAAAACAAAAAATATAAAATAAAATAAAATAAAATAAAAAAACATATAAATACGAGGTCTGTCCAAAAAGTATCGGACCTTTTTATTTTTTGCAAAAACAATATGGATTTCAATCACGTGTGATTGCATCAGCCAAGCTGGAACCTTCGTGCGCATGCGTGAGTTTTTTCACGCCTGTCGGTTGCGTCATTCGCCTGTGAGCAAGCTTTGTGTGAGCAGTGGTCCACCCCTCTCGTCGGATTTTTATTGTGAATAAATGTCTGAACGATTTGGAGCTTTGCCGCAGGACATAGCTGGACATGCCAGAACATGTCCTGTGAGGCTTCATCACGGCGTTGCTTTGTGCCATGCGGCTCCACCGCGACGCGCGGAACTCCTCCGCATGTCTGTCTCAATGTGCAGAAAAAGTGCTGATGTCCACGTCTTTTCACAATTCCTGTGCTAGTCAGATGACATACCGGATCAAGACAGCGTCCAGATTAGAAATGAATGGCACATTCCACTGTTACAGGAGTTTTTGTCATGGAAAGAGGAGCGGAGGAATTCCGTGCGTCGGGGTGGAGCTGCATGGCGCAAAGCAACGCCGTGATGAAGCCTCACAGGACATGTTCTGGCATGTCCAGCTCATGCACAATTTCTCGGTTAGTCACACGACTGAAAACCCACCAACAGCCATCTGAAATCCACCTGAAAGCCGTCCTGTGAGACCAACACGGAGGTGGTTTTGTGCCGCGTAATGAACTGCTCCGTGGCGCGTCCCTCCGCTTTTCTTTCCATGAAAAAACTCCTGTAACAGTGGAATGTGCCGAAAAAGTGCTGATGTCCACACCTTCTGCCTTTTTGTGAAAGTCAGACGACGTCCTGGATCAACAAAGCCTTCACATTGGAAATGATCTGGTTGTTCCAGCGGGGTGTGAGCCTGTCGATCGGTGCTGGGAGCGCGGTCTCAGCAGTTGTGGGCCGTCCTTAAAGCGGCAGTAACACTCCTTAATCTGTGTAATCCCCACAAAATCGTCCCTGAAAGCCATATTAATTTTCCGAACGGTGTCCACCTGGAGGTCTCTCACAGTTTCTGGAAAAAAATTGATGCAGCAAAGCTCCAAATCGTTCAGACATTTATTCGCAATAAAAATCTGACGAGAGGGGTGGACCACTGCTCACACAAAGCCTGCTCACAGGCGAATGACGCAACCGACAGGCGTGAAAAAACTCACGCATGCGCACGAAGGTTTAAGCTTGGCTGATGCAATCACACGTGATTCAAATCCATATGGTTTTTGCAAAAAATAAAAAGGTCCCATACTTTTTGGACAGACCTCGTATATCAAAATAAATAATTATAATACAAACCAGAGTTGAGTTGAAAATTAGTTGAGTTGAGAGTTGAGTTGACAAATGATATTTAGATTGTGTTTAAAATATGTGATATAAAATTGTGTGCTATTTAAACAACAATTTGATAATAAAAATATTTTACTGTCGCAACCACATGCTAAATTTTAACGCAACAATCTGAAAGGTCAATGACCTCTCAAGGTCACTACAGGTAATTAGAATTCAAAATATTCAAATCAAGAAAACTAGACAATTTTGTAGGCATTTTGTGGATTTTGAATGACCTCAGATTGATAATTCATTTGAAAGCTTGACTCTTAGTCTTGTCCATCCAAATTGGAAGTCCCAAAAACCAGTTTTATTTGTTGTTATCTATCGTCCTCCTGGTTGTTACTGTGAGTTTCTCTGTGAATTTTCAGACCTTTTCTCTGACTTTGTGCTTAGTTCAGATAAGATAATTATAGTGGGCGATTTTAACATCCACATAGATGCTGAGAATGACAGCCTCAACACTGCATTTAATCTATTATTAGACTCAGTTGGCTTTGCTCAAAATGTAAATGAGTCCACCCACCACTTTAATCATACTTTAGATCTTGTTTTGACTTATGGTATGGAAATAGAAGACTTAACAGTATTCCCTGAAAACTCCCTTCTGTCTGATCATTTCTTAATAACATTTACATTTACTCTGATGGACTACCCAGCAGTGGGGAATACGTTTCATTACAATAGAAGTCTTTCGGAAAGCGCTGTAACTAGGTTTAAGGATATGATTCCTTCTTTGTTATGTTCTCCAATGCCATATACCAACACAGTGCAGAGTAGCTACCTAAACTCTGTGAGTGAGATAGATTATCTCGTCAATAGTTTTACATCCTCATTGAGCCCAACCTTGGATGCTGTAGCTCCTCTGAAAAAGAGAGCCTTAAATCAGAAGTGCCTGACTCCGTGGTATAACTCACAAACTCGTAGCTTAAAGCAGATAACCTGTAAGTTGGAGAGGAAATGGCATCTCACTAATTTAGAAGATCTTCACTTAACCTGGAAAAAGAGTCTGTTGCTCTACAAAAAAGCCCTCCGTAAAGCTAGGACATCTTACTACTCATCACTAATTGAAGAAAATAAGAACAACCCCAGGTTTCTTTTCAGCACTGTAGCCAGGCTGACAAAGAGTCACAGCTCTATTGAGCCGAGTATTCCATTAACTTTAACTAGTAATGACTTCATGACTTTCTTTGTTAATAAAATTTTAACTATTAGAGAAAAAATTACTGACATGTCCAAAGACATGTCGTTATCTTTGGCTGCTTTCAGTAATGCTGGTATTTGGTTAGACTCTTTCTGTCCGATTGTTCTGTCTGAGTTATTTTCATTAGTCACTTCCTCCAAACCATCAACATGTCTATTAGACCCCATTCCTACCAGGCTGCTCAAGGAAGCCCTACCATTAATTAATGCTTCGATCTTAAATATGATCAATCTATGTTTATTAGTTGGCTATGTACCACAGGCTTTTAAGGTGGCAGTAATTAAACCATTACTTAAAAAGCCATCACTTGACCCAGCTATCTTAGCTAATTATAGGCCAATCTCCAACCTTCCTTTTCTCTCAAAAATTCTTGAAAGGGTAGTTGTAAAACAGCTAACTGATCATCTGCAGAGGAATGGTCTATTTGAAGAGTTTCAGTCAGGTTTCAGAATTCATCATAGTACAGAAACAGCATTAGTGAAGGTTACAAATGATCTTCTTATGGCCTCAGACAGTGGACTCATCTCTGTGCTTGTCCTGTTAGACCTCAGTGCTGCTTTTGATACTGTTGACCATAAAGGATTATTACAGAGATTAGAGCATGCCATAGGTATTAAAGGCACTGCGCTGTGGTGGTTTCAATCATATTTATCTAACAGATTACAATTTGTTCATGTAAATGGGGAGTCTTCTTCACAGACTAAGGTTAATTATGGAGTTCCACAAGGTTCTGTGCTAGGACCAATTTTATTCACTTTATACATGCTTCCCTTAGGCAGTATTATTAGAAAGCATTGCTTAAATTTTCATTGTTATGCAGATGGTACCCAGCTTTATCTATCCATGAAGCCAGAGGACACACACCAATTAGTTAAACTGCAGGAATGTCTTTCAGACATAAAGACATGGATGACCTCTAATTTCCTGCTTTTAAATTCAGATAAAACTGAAGTTATTGTACTTGGCCCCACAAATCTTAGAAACATGGTGTCAAACCAGATCCTTACTCTGGATGGCATTACCCTGACCTCTAGTAATACTGTGAGAAATCTTGGAGTCATTTTTGATCAGGATATGTCCTTCAATGTGCATATTAAGCAAATATGTAGGACTGCTTTTTTACATTTGCGCAATATCTCTAAAATTAGAAAGGTCTTGTCTCAGAGTAATGCTGAAAAACTAATTTGTGCATTTATTTCCTCTAGGCTGGACTATTGTAATTCATTATTATCAGGTTGTCCTAAAAGTTCCCTGAAAAGCCTTCAGTTAATTCAAAATGCTGCAGCTAGAGTACTGACGGGGACTAGAAGGAGAGAGCATATTTCACCCATATTGGCCTCTCTTCATTGGCTTCCTGTTAATTCTAGAATAGAATTTAAAATTCTTCTTCTTACTTATAAGGTTTTGAATAATCAGGTCCCATCTTATCTTAGGGACCTCTTAGTACCATATCACCCCAATAGAGCGCTTCACTCTCAGACTGCAGGCTTACTTGTAGTTCCTAGGGTTTTTAAGAGTAGAATGGGAGGCAGAGCCTTCAGCTTTCAGGCTCCTCTCCTGTGGAACCAGCTCCCAATTCAGATCAGGGAGACAGACACCCTCTCTACTTTTAAGATTAGGCTTAAAACTTTCCTTTTTGTTAAAGCTTATAGTTAGGGCTGGATCAGGTGACCCTGAACCATCCCTTAGTTATGCTGCTATAGACTTAGACTGCTGGGGGGTTCCCATGATGCACTGAGTGTTTCTTTCTCTTTTTGCTCTGTATGCACCACTCTGCATTTAATCATTAGTGATTGATTTCTGCTGTCTTCCACAGCATGTCTTTTTCCTGATTCTCTCCCCTCAGCCCCAACCAGTCCCAGCAGAAGACTGCCCCTCCCTGAGCCGGGTTCTGCTGGAGGTTTCTTCCTGTTAAAAGGGAGTTTTTCCTTCCCACTGTCGCCAAGTGCTTGCTCATAGGGGGTCGTTTTGACCGTTGGGGTATTTCTGTGATTATTGTATGGCTTTTGCCTTGCAATATAAAGCGCCTTGGTGCAACTGTTGTTATGATTTGGCGCTATATAAATAAAATTGATTTGATTTGATTTGCCTGTAGGTGTCAACATTTCCAATTTTGGCACCAGTCTATAGATTTGTGCTCCTGTTTATGAAAATTTGGTACTTTTCATGACAGTATCACAAACCAATAGATTAATGTATGTTTCATGATGCTTAATCAAGACATGCCGTGAGATATGGTAGGATGCAGTCCAAAGCAGGTTACTTCCCCAAGCAGGGCTGGAAATAATCATTTAGAAGTGGATGGACTGAGACAATGCAGATTAAATGTCTTGTCTAAAGACACAGATAGCATGAGCAACATTCAAACCCAGGTTGACATATTGGCAGGCCAGCTGCTAATCTACTGAGATACCTACTCTACCTATATATTAAGAGTGCAACAAATCAGAACTCAAAGTCTGAGAAACACCTATTTACTTACGATACTTCTGAGCCCTATTCCCATTGGTGCAATGCCATGTCTTTGTAGTCACTTTTTATGGGACAGCCTGGACATGTAGCTCCATATTTGAAGAAGAAGAAGAAGAAGAGTGAGTTGTATATACTGTAGGTCCTGAGGTCAGTTGGTGCAGATACGTATCTGCGGTTTCCTATAGCATAAAGTGGGTGACAGTCTACAACTCCCTCTGGATGAGATGTCAGTCCATCACAAGCAAAGATAGAACACCCCGGCTTCAGTAAGTAAATGTTCTTTCACGTTTGCTCCATCATCCCACTAAACCAGTCGATTCAAATAAGTTACAGTTGTATGCAAAAGTTTGGGCACCCCTGATGATTTCCATGATTTCCCTTTATAAATCATTGGTTGCTTGGATCAGCAATTTCAGTTAAATATATCATATAGCAGACAAACACAGTGATATTTGAGAAATGAAATGAAGTTTACAGGATTTACAGAAAGTGTGCAATAATTCTTTAAACAAAATTAGGCAGGTGCATAAATTTGGGCAACCCAACAGAAAAATACATCAATATTAGTAGATCCTCCTTTTGCAGAAATAACAGCCTCTAAACGCTTCCTATAGCTTTCAGTGAGAGTCTGGATTCTGGTTGAAGGTATTTTGGACCATTCTTCTTTACAAAACATCTCCAGTTAAGTCAGGTTTGCTGGTTTCTGAGTATGGACAGCCCACTTAAAATCACACCACATATTTTCAATAATATTCAGGTCTGGGGACTGAGATGGCCATTCTAGAACACTGTACTTGTTCCTCTGCAGGAATGCCTTAGTAGATTTTCAGCAGTGTTTTGGGGTCGTTGTCTTGTTGAAAGATCCAGCCCCGGCGCAACTTCAACTTTGTCACTGATTCATGAACATTGTTCTTAAGAATCTGCTGATATTTACTGGAATCCATGTGACCCTCAACTTTAACAAGATTCCCAGTACCTGCACTGGCCACACAGCCCAAAGCGTGATGGAACCACCTTCAAATTTTACTGTAGGTAGCAAGTATTTGTTTTGGAATGCTGTGTTATTTTTCAGCCATGCATATCACCCCTTGTTATGTTCAAATAACTCAATTTTAGTTTAATCAGTCCACCAAAATGAAGGTGGCTTGTCCAAATGTGCTTTAATATACCTCAAAAGGCTTCCTCTGCATTACAGCATCATACAGCATCTCTTTGTGCAAAGTGTGCTGTATAGTTGAATGATGCACAGAGACTGTGCAAGCAAGATCTGCAGCAAGATCATATTGTAGATCTTTGGAGCAGGTCTGTGGGTTGACGATGTCTGTTCTCACCATCCTTCGCTTCAGCTTATCTGAGATTTTTCTTGGCCTGCCATTTCTGGCCTTAACTAGTACTGTGCCTGCGGTCTTCCATTTCCTCACTATGTTCCTCACATGTGGAAACTTACAGCTGAAATCTCTGAGATAAGCTTTTTGTATCCTTCCCCTAAACTGTGATGTTGAACAATCTTTGTTGTTTTCAGGCCATTTGAGAGTTGTTTAGAGGCTCCCATGTTACCACTCATTAGAAGAGATGCAAAGAGGGGAAACATTTGCAAATGGCCACCTTAAATACACTTTTTCATAATTGGATTCACCTGTGTAAGGAGGCCAAGAGTCAATGAGTTTACCAAACCAATTTTGTGTTCCAATAATTAGTGCTAAATGTATTCAAATCAATACAATGACAAGGGTGCCCAAATTGGTGCACCTGCTCAATTTTGTTTAAATAATTATTGCACACCTTCTGTAAATACTAGAAACTTCATTTCACTTCCCTAATATCAGTGTGTTCATCTGCTACATGATATATTTAACTGAAACTTCTGAACCTAGCCAACAAATGATTTATAAAGGAAAATCATGAAAATTAGCTGGGGTGCCCAGACTTTTACATACAACTATAAACTCTTCAAGCAGGTAGATGAGCTAATCAGTGAAATCACTTGTTTTATGCACACAAGTAGAAGCATTACATGTAGGACTTTTACTAAATGAGGCCAGGATTTTCCATCTTTGATCCTTTCCCAGGTAAGGCTGGTACCCATTTGCCACTTGGTGGACCTAGACAATGTAGATGTAGTGTCTTGTACAAGGACACAGTCAGGTAGCATGGCCGAGAATCAAAAGTCTAAACCTAGGTCATTTTAGGAGCTGGGTTCCTATCCCACTAAGATACCTGCTCTGCAGGTCAAAGGGTTTACAATACTATAGGTATCCAATACTGCAATACTGCAGGTCCATAGGTATCTTTATCTATTTTTCACCTACACATAGTTTTATGGCTGCTTTCCCAACAAGTAACATTTTATTACTAACATGAAAGCTACACTTTGTGCCAAAGGTTATTTAAAGAACAAACATGGTTTAAAAACTTCTGAGATTCATTTTTAGAACTAAATGTGCTTTGGTTTTGGTGACTTGTGTGACTCCAGCACTTGCCGTAGCAGCATTATGACCTACGATTTTTCCATTGGCTATGTGACTGGAACAGAAAGCCACTGATGGATGATTGTATTTAGATCAGTTTTATGTAGGCCATTGTGCACCGCCTTGTATTGATGGATTGTTACTGTTAGATGGAATCAGGTCCCTGCTTTGCCTGATGGACGTTCGATGTGTATCATTTTGCCAGCATGGGATGATTTGGCATTTGCGCATAGGGAATCTCAGCTCAAAGCTTATCAATAAAGGCTATGACTGGCTGTGTTTAAGTCATACAAGGGTAGGCTGAAAAGTTCTAAGGCTCACCAAGAAGGAGAAATGCCATTTCAATAAAACTTAGCATGCATTAAGTTAAACTCTTCTGATGACTAACTGTTTTTTTCTTCCAGGTTGTGAGGTAGTTTGTGGTTCATAGCCAAGTTTTAAAGTTCGTAGTAGAGGGAAACGGCAAAAATGGACAAAATCTGGCATCGCAGTGTGATTAAGTACCAGCATAAGAAGGGGTTAAAGCCCAAGGACATTCATGTGGATATGGTTGCTACATTAGGGGATGAAGCTCCCTCCATATCTACAGTGCAGAAGTGGGCAGCTGAATTTAAGAGGGGCAGAGAGAGCCTTGAAGAAGACCCAAGGTCTGGGCGGCCTGCAACAGCCACAACCCAGAAAAACATTGACCTTGTTCATGAAATGGTGATGGACGACAGACGATCGATGATTAATCAGCTAGCAGATGCTATGGGAATATCCCGTGAGAGAATTGAACACATTCTGCATGAAGAACTTGGAATGTCAAAGGTGTCAGCTCGGTGGGTGCCACGTCTTCTGACGCCTGATCAGAAACGCACCAGGCTAGTCATGTCGAAGGCAAACTTGGCGCAATTTAAAGAGGATCCAGCCAATTACATGTAACGTTTTCTTACCAAGGATGACTGTTGGGTTCACCACTTTGAACCAGAGACAAAAAAACAATCAATGCAGTGGAAACACCCAAGGTCACCACCTCCAAAGAAGGCCAAGGTTGTTTTGTCTGTGGGGAAGGTCATGGTTTCAGTTTTCTGGGATGCCAAGGGCATTGTGTTCGTGGACTATCTTGAAAAGGGACAAACCATAAATGGACAGTACTATTCTAACCTACTGAGACAGTTACGCGAGTCTATCAAAAAGAAGCGACCAGGAAAACTGACGAAAGGGGTGCTGTTCCATCAAGACATTGCCCCAGCTCACAAGTCAACAGTGGCCATGGCCACTATCCACGAGTGTAGATTCGAACTGGTAGATCACCCACCATACTCCCCTGACTTGGCACCCTTGGACTTTCATCTGTTCCCAAACCTGAAAAAAAACTTGGCTGGGAAGCACTATCAGAGCAATGATGAGGTGATGGCTGCCGTTGAAGACTATTTTGACTCTCAAGATGAAAGCTTCTATACCAAGGGAATCGAAGCACTCAAGCACCGCTGGAAGAAGTGTGTGGAGTTACAGGGAGACTATGTAGAAAAATAACCCTGAATTTGTTCAATTCAACAACTGCCTCATAGTCAGCCTTAGAACTTTTCAGCCTACCCTCGTACATAATACAGTTTTCCCACTGATTTACACATATCACTACCTACACGACACTCAGAAAGAGGGCATACCTTCACCAAACCCCAACAAGATACAAATAACATAGAAATGAAAGAAGAAATGAAATGAAATATTAATTTTAAATGATCATGGTGCTACATCTGGCTCAATCTCTAATTAAATTGTCCTTGAGTGAAATCTGACCCCTCGACCAAATTTCATTGAATTTTGCTAAACAGAGAAACAAAGAAACAAATGGGCTGAATGCATTACCTCTAACTGCTAATTCACATTTAAGTAAAAATGTAATGAAGTTTAAGCCTAATGGCGGTCAAAAAGCCAACTTATAAAGCCCTCAATCCTCTTGTAACAACAAAGTTTTTATGTATTTAGTTTTGAAAACCTAAAATTCTTCAGGTTCTTGTTTATCCAGAGGGGTTGAGAAGTTTTTATCATGCTGACATGCAGCAGTGACATGAGTCCTACAGTTAAAAACAAAAACACAGACAGACAATCAGTGTGCTGCAGCGACAGCCATTCCTATTGTTTGCAGAAATCCCAGAAATGTTGATCTGCTATTTGTCAGAACCACTCCTTAAAAGCTGAAGATGTGAGAACTATTTAATGAATGCATGACAAATTCAGCTCTACTTTAACCAGACCAGGGCCGGCCCAAGCCTTTATGGGGCCTTAAGCAGAATTTCATTTGGGGGCCCCCCTACCATCACCTCAGCATCAGATGCCTCATTATTCCATAGGCTACACTGTTATGTGTGTAACGTACCCACAATCATTAGCATTATTTGTAATTATCTTACATCATACAGGTGTCATTCTTGTTTTTAACCTTAAAGGGGTAGCAAACTCATAAATATGTTTTAATTAACTTCTACATACAGAGTGATGTATGACTCATTAATTTAACTATTTGAAAGTAACATCAGCAGGCAGGAGACTGCATTTATAGTAAACACGTTAAATAGTTAAATTTCTTTCAGATGTGCAATGGTGTGCAAAATGTTCAAAATCCAAATACAAAATAGAATCAAATGACATTCACATTATCTTACAGAAAAATAAAGTTGTAATTAAAATTAAATACTTAAATAATAAATGCAATACTTAAATAATCTCCAAAATGAACATAGAAATCCACAACATAACAGCAATGTGTGTGCATAGCAATGGGGGGCTATTGCTTTAACTTTGGCCTGCAAACCATTGAGAGCTGAGCTACTTTTCCCCACCTTTTGCACCACATTAATCTGAGGAGTTGATCTGCCCTGCTGCTCTAAGTTTTTCTTCGTAAGGAAGACTATCAAATGGCTTCGCCAAAATCCGGTCCACAACGTTCAAATTGTCTGCCATTATGTGCAGCTTGCTACCTAGCTAGCTCGCTAGCTGGGACTGGCGCGAGGCTAGTGTGAAGTTTGTCCGCCTGTGAGTGCTTTGTGACGGTGGAGATGCTCAGCAGCACCCGCTGTTCAGTAGGGACAGAAATTGCGATAGAAGTCAGAAAGAGTGATAGAAGTTAGTCTCAAAACACAAGCAGCTACAAAAAACAAACAAAAAAAAACACCAGAAATAGAAGCTCGATTTGTCGCTAGTCGTTTTTAACAAAGAAAATGCTGCTAAGAGGATTAGGAAAGTCACCGGTTCAACTCAACAGAATGAAAATGCTCCCACGGATGTTTACACCAAAAGATCGCTGATCGCTGACACGCTGAGCGTCCGATGGGCGGGACAAAGCCCAGCATTTATCCAATGACTCGTCTCATTTCGCTGCATGCTTTGTGTCGCTATTGAAGTCTGTGAACGCTCAGCGTCCACAATGTTTAAAGCACTGTGAAGCTGCAGGTTTGAGTGAGAGGAAAGCCGCGTCGTTACCAGTGATAAGAAGCTGATTCTGGACAAAAGTTGAGTGCGTTGTAGCGCATATTTAGTCAATGACATGTACACACAACAGTATATATTTGATCACTTATTTTTTGACATTTTAGGGGAAGCTGAGCTTCCCTTGCAGTCTTAGAGCAATCGCCTCTGACTTTAAGACACCTAAAGCACTTTAAACGAACGGAGCATTTCGCAAATAATGACAACAAAAATTGTAATATTGGACATGCAAACCTACCAACTTCTTCTTTTTTCTTTTCTCCACTCCAGAGGGATCATTTCTTTTCTGATACATGACTTGCACTCACTTCGTTCCTCACGATTAGTCAGCGACCACCTGACCCAAGCGGTGCATCTAAATTTGCCCAACGGTGGCAGCAGCCAACAGGAGGCATCAATTAACCTAGTATTGGTATTTTGTCAAAATGAATTAATTTTTTTCGGGTGTAATACAACTTTGTTTAAATTATTCAATATTATTTTAATTTCATGTATATATTTACTTTTTTATCACAACGTCTCGGTGCTCTCGGGGCCCCCTGGTGGCTTGGAGGCCCTAAATCAAATCAAATCAATTTAATTTATATAGCGCCAAATCACAACAAACAGTTGCCCCAAGGCACTTTATATTGTAAGGCAAAAGCCATACAACAATTACAGAAAAACCCAACGGTCAAAACGACCCCCTATGAGCAAGCACTTGGTGACAGTGGGAAGGAAAAACTCCCTTTTAACAGGAAGAAACCTCCAGCAGAACCAGGCCCAGGGAGGGGCAGTCCTCTGCTGGGAGTGGTTGGGGCTGAGGGAGAGAACCAGGAAAAAGACATGCTGTGGAGGGGAGCAGAGATCAATAACTAATGATTAAATGCAGAGTGGTGCATACAGAGCAAAAAGAGGTGAATAAAAAGAAACAGTGCATCATGGGAACCCCCCAGCAGTCTACGTCTATAGCAGCATAACTAAGGGATGGTTCAGGGTCACCTGATCCAACCCTAACTATAAGCTTTAGCAAAAAGGAAAGTTTTAAGCCTAATCTTAAAAGTAGAGAGGGTGTCTGTCTCCCTGATCTGAATTGGGAGCTGGTTCCACAGGAGAGGAGCCTGAAAGCTGAAGGCTCTGCCTCCCATTCTGCTCTTAAAAACCCTAGGAACTACAAGTAAGCCTGCAGTCTGAGAGCGAAGCGCTCTATTGGGGTGATATGGTACTACGAGGTCCCTAAGATAAGATGGGACCTGATTATTCAAAACCTTATAAGTAAGAAGAAGAATTTTAAATTCTATTCTAGAATTAACAGGAAGCCAATGAAGAGAGGCCAATATGGGTGAGATATGCTCTCTCCTTCTAGTACTCTAGCTGCAGCATTTTGAATTAACTGAAGGCTTTTTAGGGAACTTTTAGGATAACCTGATAATAATGAATTACAATAGTCCAGCCTAGAGGAAATAAATGCATGAATTAGTTTTTCAGCATCACTCTGAGACAAGACCTTTCTAATTTTAGAGATATTGCGTAAATGCAAAAAAGCAGTCCTACATATTTGTTTAATATGCGCTTTGAATGACATATCCTGATCAAAAATGACTCCAAGATTTCTCACAGTATTACTAGAGGTCAGGATAATGCCATCCAGAGTAAGGATCTGATTAGACACCATGTTTCTAAGATTTGTGGGGCCAAGTACAATAACTTCAGTTTTATCTGAGTTTAAAAGCAGGAAATTAGAGGTCATCCATGTCTTTATGTCTGTAAGACAATCCTGCAGTTTAGCTAATTGGTGTGTGTCCTCTGGCTTCATGGATAGATAAAGCTGGGTATCATCTGCGTAACAATGAAAATTTAAGCAATACCGTCTAATAATACTGCCTAAGGGAAGCATGTATAAAGTGAATAAAATTGGTCCTAGCACAGAACCTTGTGGAACTCCATAATTAACTTTAGTCTGTGAAGAAGATTCCCCATTTACATGAACAAATTGTAATCTATTAGACAAATATGATTCAAACCACCGCAGCGCAGTGCCTTTAATACCTATGGCATGCTCTAATCTCTGTAATAAAATTTATGATCAACAGTATCAAAAGCAGCACTGAGGTCTAACAGAACAAGCACAGAGATGAGTCCACTGTCCGAGGCCATAAGAAGATCATTTGTAACCTTCACTAATGCTGTTTCTGTACTATGATGAATTCTAAAACCTGACTGAAACTCTTCAAATAGACCATTCCTCTGCAGATGATCAGTTAGCTGTTTTACAACTACCCTTTCAAGAATTTTTGAGAGAAAAGGAAGGTTGGAGATTGGCCTATAATTAGCTAAGATAGCTGGGTCAAGTGATGGCTTTTTAAGTAATGGTTTAATTACTGCCACCTTAAAAGCCTGTGGTACATAGCCAACTAACAAAGATAGATTGAGCATATTTAAGATCGAAGCATTAAATAATGGTAGGGCTTCCTTGAGCAGCCTGGTAGGAATGGGGTCTAATAAACATGTTGATGGTTTGGATGAAGTAACTAATGAAAATAACTCAGACAGAACAATCGGAGAGAAAGAGTCTAACCAAATACCGGCATCACTGAAAGCAGCCAAAGATAACGATACGTCTTTGGGATGGTTATGAGTATTTTTGTCTCTAATAGTTAAAATTTTGTTAGCAAAGAAAGTCATGAAGTCATTACTAGTTAAAGTTAATGGAATACTCAGCTCAATAGAGCTCTGACTCTTTGTCAGCCTGGCTACAGTGCTGAAAAGAAACCTGGGGTTGTTCTTATTTTCTTCAATTAGTGATGAGTAGAAAGATGTCCTAGCTTTACGGAGGGCTTTTTTATAGAGCAACAGACTCTTTTTCCAGGCTAAGTGAAGATCTTCTAAATTAGTGAGACGCCATTTCCTCTCCAACTTACGGGTTATCTGCTTTAAGCTACGAGTTTGTGAGTTATACCACGGAGTCAGGCACTTCTGATTTAAAGCTCTCTTTTTCAGAGGAGCTACAGCATCCAAAGTTGTCTTCAATGAGGATGTAAAACTATTGACGAGATACTCTATCTCACTTACAGAATTTAGGTAGCTACTCTGCACTGTGTTGGTATATGGCATTAGAGAACATAAAGAAGGAATCATATCCTGAAACCTAGTTACAGCGCTTTCTGAAAGACTTCTAGTGTAATGAAACTTATTCCCCACTGCTGGGTAGTCCATCAGAGTAAATGTAAATGTTATTAAGAAATGATCATGTTGGGAAAGTGTAAGTACACGGACCCACAACAGGGGGCGCAAATGAACGGACAATGGAATAGGTCAAATAACAACACTTTACTGTTGCGAACGTGCACAACAAATACAACAAATTACAACAATGGACAAAATTCAATTCACAATGGTGTCGTGTGGGCAGGCTCGAAGATAGGAGACGCCTCTCCAAAGTGGAACCGGAACCATACGGTTCACAAAGGTTACTGTCAAGCAGTCAGCTGAGATTATTACCTTCCAGGTAGAACGATATCTCGGCAAAGAGGTGGAGACGTTGTCCTGCTGATATACCCCTGCCGATCAGATGATTGGTAACAGCTGTTGCCGGTGATGTGTGACAGCTGTCACCCTGGCTGCTCCTGTGAGGCGGCTGCGCCCTCTGGTGCCTGGAGCCCGCACTCCAGACAGGGTGCCCTCTGGTGGTGGGCCAGCAGTACCTCCTCTTCTGGCGGCCCACACAACAGATCAGACAGAAGGGAGTTTTCAGGGAATACTGTTAAGTCTTCTATTTCCATACCATAAGTCAGAACAAGATCTAAGATATGATTAAAGTGGTGGGTGGACTCATTTACATTTTGAGCAAAGCCAATAGAGTCTAATAATAGATTAAATGCAGTGTTGAGGCTGTCATTCTCAGCATCTGTGTGGATGTTAAAATCGCCCACTATAATTATCTTATCTGAGCTAAGCACTAAGTCAGACAAAAGGTCTGAAAATTCACAGAGAAACTCACAGTAACGACCAGGTGGACGATAGATAATAACAAATAAAACTGTAAAAAAATAAGCGACTGCATAGTTGGCGTATGCCTTGGGCTGGCTCTGAACCAGACTTAAGTTTAGATTTTAAATTTTGTCACATGCCTAAACCCAGTGTAACATCAATTAATCACAAATGTTGGTAAATCAAGTGAGGAATAGACAGATTAACAATCTCAATATCATTGATTTACTCCATGTTTGTCTGAGTTATTTTAATGACTGAAGATAAATGACACAGGATGGGAGTGGCGGCTCCAAAGATTTTTTTCTGCAGGAGCTACTTTTCATAGAAGTAGAGAGATGGAACGCCAACTCCTGATCTCGGGGGCTGAGGTTGTGCCACGCATGTGTGAGAGGACTTGGGGTTTTTCACTTCCGGCCTTTTGCTGTGCAGCCCATGCTTCGTTCACAGGAATTATAAACTTTAATATTCTGCTGGGAATCGATGGTATCAAACATCACAAAATAAGGTTAAAGGTTTTGATCAATTATTTAGAATATTTTACTGAGCCTTACATTTTGTAGCTGTCCCAATTATCGCTCACAGAGTCACACTGCTCTCAGAATAAAAATGCTTCGTCGGTGCTGCACTGTTATTGATGCGAAGGTTTGCAAAGAACCGGTTAGGTTGAAAGATCAAGATATAACCCAGGTATCCCACACGTCGGGAACTATTCAACAAAAATATATCTTATATAAAATATAGATCTTACAGTCGATTAGCAACAAGGCAAGTTTTAAAAGACAACGTTTAGTTTATTCAGTCAGCTAAGGGAAGAGGATCACACCAGTTTTTTAAATTTATTTTAGTTTTAATGTGATTTCTGGTCCAAAAGACGAGCTTATCTTCAAGTCCATTATTTTCTTGTCCAAAATGTGGTGCTAAATTTGTTGTCTACACATTTACAGGGATACAGTTGCTATTTATTTTAATTTATTGAGATCTTATTGTTCTCTGTTTAATTTGTACTTTTATTTTATTTTATTGATATCCCAGTGTAAATTGTATGCATATAAACTACACACTTATTGCTAATTACATTAATTGATAAGATTATAATGTCACTGCAATCTTTACGTGTATAATCAAGCTCCTCAATGTTAAGTTTCAGCCTCACATGGACCACAGTGGAAATAAGCATTTGTTTTATTGTGTCATGTGTATCATTGATATATTCGCCTTTCTGTGTTTATATTGATTTTACAAAAACTAACTCAACAATTCTGTAAATACTGCTGATTTTTTTTTTACTCTAAATACTATTTTATCTGAGGGAACAAGGCTGTCCACGTTACTAGACTGAGAACTGCTTGACTCAGCATCCAAGAGTCAGCTGGTGGTCTCCTGTTACCTGCGTCCTCCTGTGAGTCGTCTTCTGGTAGAATGCCGCCTGTGAGGCCTCACGGTTGATCCCAGATATCCTGGACGTCTTCATGATGCAAGAACTAAGAATGTGCACAGTTCTGAAAAAAAAAAAAAACTTTTTATGTCAACTTAAATCATGTACACTCAACAAAAATATAAATGCAACACTTTTGGTTTTGTTCCCATTTTGTATGAGATGAACTCAAAGATCTAAAACTTTTTCCACATACACAATATCACCATTTCCCTCAAATATTGTTCACAAACCAGTCTAAATCTGTGATAGTGAGCACTTCTCCTTTGCTGAGATAATCCATCCCACCTCACAGGTGTGCCATATCAAGATGCCGATTAGACACCATGATTAGTGCACAGGTGTGCCTTAGACTGTCCACAATAAAAGGCCACTCTGAAAGGTGCAGTTTTGTTTTAC
Source organism: Thalassophryne amazonica (assembly GCF_902500255.1). NCBI lineage: Eukaryota > Metazoa > Chordata > Actinopteri > Batrachoidiformes > Batrachoididae > Thalassophryne > Thalassophryne amazonica. The sequence continues at coordinate 47,032,864 of NC_047112.1, read as the reverse complement.
TGGGGGGGGGATACCAGTTAGAATTTGGTGTGACCACCATTTGCCTCATGCAGTGCAACACATCTCCTTCGCATAGAGTTGATCAGGTTGTCAATTGTGGCCTGTGGAATGTTGGTCCACTCCTCTTCAATGGCTGTGCGAAGTTGCTGGATATTGGCAGGAACTGGTACACGCCGTTGTATACGACGGTCCAGAGCATCCCAAACATGCTCAATGGGTGACATGTCCGTTGAGTATGCCGGCCATGCAAGAACTGGGACATTTTCAGCTTCCAAGAATTGTGTACAGATCCTTGCAACATGGGGCCGTGCATTATCCTGCTGCAACATGAGGTGATGTTCTTGGATGTATGGCACAACAATGGGCCTCAGGATCTCGTCACGGTATCTCTGTGCATTCAAAATGCCATCAATAAAATGCACCTGTGTTCTTCATCCATAACAGACGCCTGCCCATACCATTACCCCACCACCACCATGGGCCACTCGATCCACAACACTGATATCAGAAAACCGCTCACCCACACGACGCCACACACGCTGTCTGCCATCTGCCCTGAACAGTGTGAACCGGGATTCATCCGTGAAGAGAACACCTCTCCAACGTGCCAAACGCCAGCGAATGTGAGCATTTGCCCATTCAAGTCGGTTACGAAGACGAACTGGAGTCAGGTCGAGACCCCGATGAGGACGACGAGCAAGCAGATGAGCTTCCCTGAGACGGTTTCTGACAGTTTGTGCAGAAATTCTTTGGTTATGCAAACCGATTGTTTCAGCAGTTGTCCGAGTGGCTGGTCTCAGACGATCTTGGAGGTGAACATGCTGGATGTGGAGGTCCTGGGCTGGTGTGGTTACACGTGGTCTGCGGTTGTGAGGCTGGTTGGATGTACTGCCAAATTCTCTGAAACGCCTTTGGAGACGGCTTATGGTAGAGAAATGAACATTCAATACACGAGCAACAGCTCTGGTTGACATTCCTGCTGTCAGCATGCCAATTGCACGCTCCCTCAAATCTTGGGACATCTGTGGCATTGTGCTGTGTGATAAAACTGCACCTATCAGAGTGGCCTTTTATTGTGGGCAGTCTAAGGCACACCTGTGCACTAATCATGGTGTCTAATCAGCATCTTGATATGGCACACCTGTGAGGTGGGATGGATTATCTCAGCAAAGGAGAAGTGCTCACTATCACAGATTTAGACTGGTTTGTGAACAATATTTGAGGGAAATGGTGATATTGTGTATGTGGAAAACGTTTTAGATCTTTGAGTTCATCTCATACAAAATGGGAGCAAAACCAAAAGTGTTGCGTTTATATTTTTGTTGAGTGTAATATCATACAAACCCGCTGGGCTTGCTGGTGAGTTTTCCACAGTTTTGGCAGCTTGATAGAAACTGAAGGCGGGTGTCAGGTCCTTCATGATGCCTCTCATATTTTCTTTGATTTGTGTGGACTGAAATAAATGATGCATATTTTATTGTATTGACTGTGTGATACCACAGTGATATTGAAATAATTTATGACTGAAAATAAAATGTGAATTGTTCTTAACAATGAGTTTTGTTGTTCAGCAAAAGAACATGGTTCTTCTGGAACAATATCAGGATCTCCAAGATTGATGCCAGCCAATGTTTCTTTGAAATCCTGGGGAAAAAAAATAGAAATTGCTGCAGTGAGGCAGACAACCTTCTGATATCACACACATCTCTGCATGTTGCTGTTGGACTGACTAAAATCCCCCCATATATATATTTATATATATATATATATTACAGAAAAATTACAGAAAAATTACAGAAAGTTACAGAAATTGACAAATTACAGGGGTTTTTCTGTAATTTTTCTGTAATTGTTGTATGGCTCTTGCCTTGCAATATAAAGCATCTTGGGGTGACTGTTTGTTGTGACTTGGCGCTATATAAATAAATAAATAAATTTGATTTGATTTGATATTCCGTTTGTTAGCTTACAAGCTATAGTTACGTTGCGCTAGATGAATTGTTTTCGGTTTAGATTGAGTCAGATTTATTTTCAGTCAGTTTCAGATTGTTTCAAGTAGGTTTTCCTGGAGCTGCACTCACTTTGGTTTTGATTAGGTTGGCTTTGTGTTTTTGTTGTTTTTTTACAACACAGATATTGTTTATTCAAGTATGGCAGTGGTAGGTCCATGACCTATACGGGATCTAGGCGCTCCCGCCATCACGAGCCTCCCAGCTGACTTGGTTATAGCAGTGGGTAGATGGGACTCATTAGCCCTGTTAAGGCGGTCCACCTAGGGGAAAGAAAACACTGATGTTAACCCCCAGCCTGGGTTACTGCCCCGGTGCCTCCGAGGAAGGTTCTTTAGCCAGAGGCTAGGAGAAGGTCACTCTGATGTAAAACCTACAGCCTGGTGGTTGCCACAGCTGTCTCAGCTTGTCTGTGCCACCGTGGAGTGCCACCTTGCCTAAAGAGTGGAATTGGTGTGCGTGAGCTGATCCCCACTTTAAGCAATGAGCGCAGGCGGGAAGGAAAGCCCTGCAGCGATGGGAAGAGGCACAAACAGCAGGTGCATGATGGCACTGGGAGCTGCAGTCTCGATCCTGCATGCAGGCGGCTCAGGAGCTATGGTCGTTTGATTGCTGACCTGAGACAACAGCATCATCCGGCAGGGCCCTGGGTGACCAAGCAGCCCTGTTTAGTGATAGCCCTGCTTGCTCCACATGGAGACAGACCTAGAAAAGGTGGTCTAAACATGGCTTGTCTCACTAGACCCGGTTGGCTCACCGCTGCCAACGGGCATCACTACACGCGGTGCGAAAAGAAAAACAAAGAACCTGAAAATTGCGTGCTGGAATGTACGCACAATGATGGACTCAGACAATAGCGATTGTCCTCGAAGACACTCAGCCTTAGTCGCCAAAGAGCTAGCAAGGCTTGACATAGACATTGCTGCACTCAGCGAGGTGCGCTTTGCAGACCAAGGGTCACTCACCGAGGAAGGCACAGGCTACACACTGTTCTGGTCAGGGAAGGCTAAAGAAGATCGTCGACTCTCAGGGGTCAAGTTCATGATTAAGAGCGCCATAGCACATAGGTTACACAGTTTGCCAGTTGGACATTCTGACCGACTCATGTCACTCCGGATCCCCATCAACAACAAGGATTTTGCCACTATTGTTAGTGTGTATGCCCCAACCATGCAGGCCGACATCGGAGTTAAGGAGGCTTTCTATAGCAATCTGCACAACCTTCTACAGCGCGTCGACACCCGGGACAAGCTCCTTATCATGGGAGATTTCAACACCAGAGTGGGCCGCGACTCTGATGTATGGAAGGACGTGCTAGGGAAACATGGCATAGGCAACTGTAACGACAATGGCCGCCTGCTGCTGGAGTTCTGCTCTGCACATGACTTGACGATCACCAACAGCCTGTTCCAACAGAAAGAGAAATTCAAAGCAACCTGGACACACCCACACTCCAAACACTGGCACCTTCTGGACTACGTTCTGACGCGACAGCGTGATACAAGAGACGTACTACATACCAGGGTGATGCCTAGCGTGGATTGCAATACGGATCATCGCTTGGTCCGTTCCAAGATTGCTTTCACTTTCAAGCCCCGTCCTAAGAAGAAAGGCCCACAGTTTAAGAAGCTACAAGTCCACAAGCTGCAAGACATAGACACAAAAATGTTGATGAGTTCCAGGCCAAACTAGAGCAGAGACTGGGTGGAGAAGAAGGCCTGCCTGACGACCCTGAACAACAGTGGATGAGATTAAAGACCATCCTTCAGGAGACGGCAGCAGAAGTAGTGGGCTTCTCAGCCAGGAAAAATAAAGACTGGTTTGATGAGTCTGATGCACAGATCCAGGAACTACTAGAAAAGAAACGTGCATGCCACAAGACTCTTTTAGCTAAACCTGACGACCACTCTGCCAAGACAGCTTACAGAAATGCCTGCTCCACACTGCAAAGCAAGCTCCGCATACTGCAGAACGACTGGTGGCTAGCTTTTGCAGAGAAGACACAACAACATGCCGATGCCGGAGACATGCGCTCCTTTTATGAAGCCCTTAAGACCATCCATGGGCCAGCACATCAAGTGCAAGCACCCCTGCGCTCCTCAGACGGCTCCACCCTTCTGACGGACAAGGAAACCATTATGCAGCGTTGGTCAGAACACTTTGAAAACCTCTTCAGTGACAAGCGCACTGTGCGAGAGTCATCAATTGAGAAGATTCCCCAGGTGGAGGTGAAATGGGAACTTGATGACCCCCCAACACTTGAAGAGATCCGAAAGGCCACCACGCAGCTGAATCCAGGGAAGTCTCCTGGCATAGATGGCATCCCAGCAGAGGTGTACCAAAATGGAGGTGAGGCGGTCCTCAACAAGCTTCAGATTCTCTTCTCCAGTTGTTGGGAAAAGGAAATGGTTCCACATGACCTTCGGGATGTGGTCATTGTCTCCCTGTACAAGAACAAGGGTGACAAGTCCGACTGTTCTAATTACCGGGGCATCACTCTCCTCTCAATAGCAGGTAAGATTTTGGCTCGAGTGCTGCTCAACAGGCTTACCCCTACCATAGCGCATGAAAATACTCTCGAGAGTCAGTGCGGATTTCGGGCCAACAGGGGAACCACTGACATGATCTTTGTCCTGAGACAGATCCAGGAGAAGTGCAGAGAACAGAACATGGCCCTGTATGCAGCCTTCATAGATCTATATCCGCTTCAGAACCGACGGAGGTCTGTTTAACTTGCGGCGCCTTCTGTCCCACACTAAGATCACAGAACAGCTAATCATGGAGCTGCTCTTCGCAGATGACTGCGCCCTCGTCGCCCATACGGAGCAAGCCTTGTAGCACATTGTCAACCGTTTTGCTGAAGCAGCAAGAGCCTTCGGCCTCACCATCAGCCTGAGAAAGACAGAAGTGCTATATCAACCGGTCCCCCATACAGCATATACCCCACCCCTGTGAGGCTTCATCACGGCGTTGCTTTGCGCCATGCGGAAACGTCCCGACGCGCGGAATTCCTCCGCACATCTGTCTCAATGTGCCAAAAAAGTGCTGATGTCCACGTCTTCCGCAATTTCTGTGTTAGTCAGACGACGTCCCGGATCAACACAGTGTCCAGTTTGGAAATGAACGGCACATTCCACTGTTACAGGAGTTCTTGCATGGAATCCCAGACCGAGGGAGATTGACAGTCATCTTGTGTTTCTTCCACTTTCTAATAAATAATCATAACAGTTGTTGTCTTCTACCAAGCTGATTGCTTGTTGTCCTGTAGCCCATCCTAGCTGTGTGCAGGTCTACAGTTTTGTCCCTGGTGTCCTTAGACAGCTCTTTGGTCTTGGCTATGGTGGACAGGTTGGAGTGTGATTGATTGAGTGTGTGAACAGGTGTCTTTTATACAGGTAACAAGTTCAAACAGGTGCAGTAAATACAGGTAAAGAGTGCAGAACAAGAGGGCTTCTTATAGAAAAATTAACAGGCCTGTGTGAGCCAGAATTCTTGCCGGTTGGTAGGTGTTCAAATACTTATTTGCAGCAGTAACATACAAATAAATTATTAAAAAAAAATCATACATTGTGATTTCCGGATTTTTTTTTTTTTTTTAGATTATGCCTCTCACAGTGGACATGCACCTAAGATGAAAATTTCAGACCCCTCCATGATTTCTAAGTGGGAGAACTTGCAAAATCGCAGGATGTTCAAATACTTATTTTCCTCACTGTAAAACTCTCGTAAATATATTATCTGGGTTTTTAGATGTTGTTATTATGTATGTTTTATGTAAACATGTGAGAAGCTCAGGTTGTTTCTCCATCGTTGTTTCTCCATCATCCCTTCCAAGATGGCGCCATTTGAAGGCGCCCTGGTATTCTGGTGCTCCCTGTTTTGTCTGTTTTTGTGCGTGAATCGTGTGTCATCGTGTCCCTACACCCGCGAGGAGCTTCTAAACATCAAATCATCAACACCCACGGACATTACGCCAGTTTTTTTAGTGCCTGCAACTGAACTGGATCACTTTTTGGCCAAAAACGTGAGACGACGGCGGAGAGGGAAACGCGCTGGAGCTCTCGTGTGCCTCAGACGAAGGGGCACGCGCACGCCCCTACCTGGGATATTTCTCTCCAACGTCCGCTCACTCCACAACACGATGGATGAGCTGGCACTGCTGATGAAAAAGCATAGAGATTTCTCCTCATCTTGTGTACTGTGCTTCACGGAGACGTGGTTAAATGCACAGACACCGGACTGCGCGCTCCAACTAGAGGGATTCCAACTCCTCAGCGCAGACAGAGACCGAGCACTCTCTGGTGGAAAAACAACAGGTGGAGGACTCTGCTTCTATATCAACAACGCCTGGTGCTCCGATGTGACTGTGATCTCCCAACACTGCTGTCCCTCTCTGGAATATCTCCTCATAAACTGCAGACCGTTCTACTCTTCACGTGACTTTAACTCTTTCATACTTTGCTCTGTGTATATTCAACCGAGCGCGGACGTGCACAAGGCCGAGCGCGCGCTCGCGGATCAGATTATGAACGTGGAGAGAGACTTTCCGGACTCTCTTGTTATAATTCTCGGCGATTTTAACAAAGGGAATGTCAGTCAGAAATTACCAAAATACAGTTTGTTAAATGCCCGACCAGAGAAGGGAGCACATTAGATCATTGTTACACGACAGTGAGTGGCGCCTACTGCGCGGTAGCCCGTGCAGCTTTGGGACTCTCAGATCACGTGATGGTCCACTTGATCCCCACGTACAGACAGAGACTTAAACTCTCTAAACCTGTTGTGAGGACGTCTAAAGTGTGGAGCAATGAAGCTGTAGAGGAGCTACGCGCGTGCTTGGCCACCACGGATTGGGATATGTTTGAGGCTTCAACAGACAGTCTAGATGACTACACGGACACTGTGACATCATATATTCATTTCTGTGAAGACAGCATCATCCCACAGCGTACCAGGGTGAGGTATAACAATGACAAGCCCTGGTTCACACCTAAACTCCAGCAGCTCCGTCAGCAGAAAGAGGTGGCTTTCAGAGAAGGAGACAAAGACAGCTATAGAGGTGCAAAGTACAGATTTAGCAAGGAGGTGGCAAAGGGTAAATCCATGTACAGTTCACGTCTGCAGCAAAGGTTCTCTGCCTACGACTCGGCCTCTGTGTGGAGGGGGTTGAAAGAGATCACCAACTACAAGCCCAAAGCACCTCGTTCTATTGACGACCTCAAGCTGGCCAATGACCTGAACGTCTTCTATTCACGGTTTGAAGACAAGGACTCACACCTCCCCACCCCCCACACAACTGGATATTCAAACACTCTGGACCTCCCCCCTCTCACTGCTGCCCTCCCCACTCCCCCTGTTGCCCTCTCGGTCCAAGAGGAGGACGTGAGGAGACATTTCAAAAGGCTGAATCCACGTAAGGCCCCGGGCCCAAACTGTGTCTCTCCTGCCACCCTGAGACACTGCGCTGATGAGCTGGCCCCAGTCTTCATGGGGATCTTCAACATCTCCCTGGAGTCATGCCATGTTCCAGTCTGTTTCAAGTCCTCAATCATAGTTCCAGTACCCAAGAAACCACGCATCACTGGACTTAATGACTACAGGCCTGTGGCTCTCACGTCTGTAGTCATGAATACCTTCGAACGCCTGGTTTTATCCCACCTGAAGTCCATCACCGACCCCCTCCTGGACCCCCTGCAGTTTGCCTACAGAGCCAACAGGTCTGTAGATGATGCCATAAACCTGGCCCTGCACTCCATCCTGCAGCACCTGGACTCCCCAGGAACCTACGCTAGGATCCTGTTTGTGGACTTCAGCTCTGCATTCAACACCATCCTTCCAGCTTTGCTCCAGGACAAGCTTTCTCTGCTCCACGTGCCCAACTCGACCTGCAGGTGGATCACAGACTTCCTGACGGACCGGAGTCAGTGTGTGAGGCTGGGAAAAAATGTCTCGATCACTCGGGTTCTCAGCACAGGATCTCCACAGGGCTGTGTCCTTTCCCCTCTGCTCTTCTCCCTCTACACTAACTGCTGCACCTCCAGCCACGACTCTGTAAAGCTCATCAAGTTTGCAGATGACACCACCCTCATCGGACTCATTTCGGATGGGGATGAGTCTGCCTACAGAAGGGAGGTGGACCGGCTGGTGACCTGGTGCAGCAGCAACAACTTGGAGCTCAACGCCCAGAAAACAGTGGAGATGATCGTGGACTTCAGGAAAGCCACAGCCCCCCCCGCCCTCCCTCGCCCTCACCAACAGCCCCATCACCACTGTGGTCTGTCACCGCTTCCTCGGCACCACCATCACCCAGGACCTCAAGTGGGAGTCAACCATCAGCTCCCTCATCAAGAAGGCCCAGCAGAGGATGTACTTCCTGCGGCAGCTGAAGAAGGCCAAGCTGCCTGTCCAGCTGATGGTGCAGTTCTACACGGCCATCATCGAGTCCATCCTCTGCTCCTCCATCACGCCGGGGCCACAGCCAGGGACAGACACAGACTGCAGCGCATTGTGGCCTCTGCTGAGAAGGTGATCGGCTGTAGCCTTCCATCTCTCCACGACCTGCACGTCTACAGGACTCTGGGCCGAGCAGGTCGGATCACAGCTGACCCTTCTCACCCTGCACACGGTCTGTTCAAACCACTCCCCTCGGGCAGGAGGCTACGGTCCATCCGGACCAGAACCTCCCGCCATAAGAACAGTTTCTTCCCCTCTGCCGTTAGACTCATGAACTCCTCATAACTCAGTCACCTCAAGCTTAACTCTGTCACTTTATCATTTATCACGGGTCACTTTAGACAGTGTACTTTGGTTTTTAATTGCACTCCTCCCACTGCACTGTTTTTTCTGTTTCTCTGTTTTTCTGTTGCACACAGCCTTTCATATTTCATATTTCTTTTTTTTAATCTTATATTTTATCTTATTTTGACACATATGTTATATCTTATCTTAGCATTTTATCTCTTCTTAATGTTGCACCATTGTACCGAAGCAAATTCCTAGTCTGTGAATCCTGTTCACTGGCAATGGCAATAAACTTCTTCTGATTCTGATTCTGATTATTTTCAGTGGGAATTCTGGGAGAAAGTGAAGCTTGCTTTTTAACACTCTGCTTATTGTCCTTTACAATAAGCAATAATTGTGCTGTTTGTTCCAGAGTAATATATATAAGATGTCTGAAATGGGGTTTGCGTTTATTAAATTCCACGCAGGTTAAATGTAGCAGACATGCAATATTTGTTTTAGCAAGTTTTCAGGGTTTCATGCATGCAGTCCCTTATTAAAAGAAAATAAAAAGCATAAAAAATTTCATTTTGGTAGGATAATGTTCAGTTGCAATTGTTGTCGTGGTTTCTCTATGTTGTTTAGACTGCAGCTCTCTTGCGCACAAAAGATTATGGGATATCTCAATAGGGAAAATAGCCTCATTTTGATTTGTGACAGTCACTAATGACATACAGAATGACCAAAATCACACACAAACCTAGGCTGCTGTTCAATACAAATATCCACAGACCTACACATGTATCCTATAGCCTCAGGGGAAAAATGGCAACAGCAGGCAGAGGAAAATATCTTTCACCTGCCATTGATGTCTTCATAACAGCACAATACGCCTGTTGTCGTGGCAAAAGCATCAGTGATTTGGTTCCTGTCCAGGGCTCGTGTTCTCTGAGGGTTAATTGCCAGCAGTGACACCGGGTCACTGGTTTGTCCATCCCCATGTCTGTTCTTCAGGTAGTTCTTCGCAGACTTCACTTCTTTCCAATTCCACTCATGGATATTTGGGCAGCAAGAACTGATCCATTTCAGCAACTTGAAACTACACTCACTACAGTATGACATCATCATGACATTATCATGACATCATCAAATATGATTTCACTGAACATAACGTTACACTCATTTTGTGTAAAACAATCAGTTCTGTTGATGAATGTTTATTTTTTATGAGTGAAATATTGATCTGATCACATAAATCTTCTTACTGTGGAAATCTGAAAATTTGATGTCATCGCCCTGCCTCTGTAACATGTTGTTAACAGTGTAATTTTACGGTGTAATTTAGCATATTATTGTTTTCTTCTTCTTGTTGGTGGTGGAACAAAGTGCTGGCATCCTCCAGCTCAGTCTGAGAAAGTCACCCAGAGCAGACAAACACTGAGGGACTTATTTTTGAAAACGAAACCCTTAAAAAACCTTTAACAAGCAACTTCCATCATAATGAATTAACACATTTCCAAAACAAGGATGTCATGTGGAGAACAGTTTTCATCTGTGATGATGAATCCAGGCAACAGGTCAAATTAAAAGACTTTATTTAATCCATGAGCCACCTTGTAAAGTTTTAGCTTTCCTTGCTACATTGCCCCACATCTTCTTCTCCATTTTGTGTAGAAGTGTTACAGCGCCTCATATAGGCCTGGCATATGTACTACAGCATTTTCAAGCAGTTTCTGTTATGTGTCGGACGCAGCTCGGAGAACCGACCAGCGTTTGAAGGACCCAGTATGAAATAAGCAGAGCACGGTACAAAGGCTAACTGAATTTAATACATAACAGTGATAATATAACAACAAAAAGGTGCGGCCTGGCGTGGTGCGCTCCCAGCAGCGCTAACGGTCCGGAGCCAGAAGCTGTTTCGGACCCAAGGACCCCGCCGACACCCCCCAGGTGGCCGCAACAACCGAGTCTGTGAAAGAAGGAACCATTATGTGAGTCCACACTCTACACACAGAACACTTAAAGGTGTACAAACAGCAAACACTTCCTGGCTTGATTACTGATCAGCTTCCCAACCTGCAGGCATGGAACATCCCGTTCACAAAACTCCACTGCAGTGGAAGCTGATACATGACTAACAAACAGCTCAATACAATAAGGTGTGAGGGACACCACATTTACTGACTGTATAACTGTTAGTCACAAAATCTAACGTACCTCAGGAAGTGTGCTGACGAGCGTGAGACCTCACCCCCTCCTCTTTCACAGACTGTGCATCAAACCTGGACGTTCTCAGCATCCGCTGCTGATGAGATGGCTCCCGAGACGACGATCTCACCCGTCTGGTCACAAGGTCGAGTCTCTGGCAAATACACACTGTGCACTCCAGTCTTAAATGCCAACATGTTCCAATCCATCCAGATGCACCACAGCTGTGAGTCCTGACGAGTCGCAGGTGATCAGGGTGAGGTCCTGACAGCCTCAGCAACACAGCCACTCAGTCCCAAACGCAAGCCACCTGGGAGGAAAACCAAAAAACAGAAACAAACCGGCAGCCAGGCCCCCCCAGCCATATAACAGTTTCAGAGGATCCTCTGACAATGGAGATATTTCTTCAATGGAACACTTTTTGAAAATGACAAAGAAAAAGACTGTACAGGGGAAGTTAATTTTTAATATAGACAAGGCTTTAAAAACATGGTGTCCGTGTTGAAATCTGTAAAAAAAAAGCAACTCAGTTAACTAACACAAAGAATGATCACGCTAGAGACTGAATTTCATTTCCTGATCAGGAGAGAACGAACAACCCTTCGTCAAACATCGTCCTTGTTCGCTCTGAAGGGCCCGCCCACTCTGCTCCTGAATTTATTTGCACACAGACATATTACAAAACAATATACAAGGCACAGCTGCGTTTCTTCAGTCAATTCATATTTGTATCACTTTGCACCTGGAAGGTGCCTTGTGGTCTTGCTCAGACAGATAGTAATTGTTCTTCAAATTGAAACATTACAGCGCCAGCCTCGAACTAGTGTACAGGCTGTGTTATTCTCTGCTCAAGGCCGAAATATACATCTGTGCTCAGCAAAAACATAGCTCTAGCAAAACAGTCTGTACATTCACTAAAGCCAAAAATCAAATGTTACATTCTTGTGGGAGCAGTTTTTGTATATGACTGAGTGATTATTTAGAAGAATAATGGTGCATGAACTCTCACACATGCATATATGTATATATGGAAAATAGAGAACAGAATCAAAAACAAGCTCAAAGGAAGTTCATCAAAGTAAAGGCATTAACAATCAAAATAAAGACAAAGACATTAATATTTGATAATAATATTGATAATATATAGAAAACCCTGTTATTATTCCCCCCGTTTATCGAATTTAATGTCTACATTCTCAACATCATCATTGTAGAAACATCAATAAACTTACAAACAGTGTACTTGACCATTATTTTGCCCCGTTTGGATGGGGTGACATGATTCAGCATCCGAAAGCAATAATGCAATATAGTAACGGGCCAGTAATAAGCCATTAACTGTGGTGGAAATCATCTGTTGAGCCATTGATCAAGCAAGAGGACAAATCACAATACTTAGTAAGCTAGTTACCCCATAACATTTCAATAGTAAGAATTTAAAGGAAGCACATTCATCATACTACACAATTCGTCAAACACCATTTCTTTGTATAAATACGTATTTAAACTGATTGATATTTGGACATCGTTGGAGTTTCTCAGGTAGCTTATTCCATTTTTTTGGCCACAAATAGAGACACAGAAGCATTTCCTGGTCATCCTTGCGCCCGCAATTTTTAAAACGATACAAACCCCTTAAATTATGTATTCCTTCTTGTTGCATAAAATATCCTTGAATTCTGAGAGGTACTTGCTTTTTTTTTTTTTTACTTTATACATCAATCAGTCTTAAATGAAATCATGTCACAGAGTTTTAAAATCTGTGATGTAATAAACAGTGGATTGGTATGATCCTGATAACCTGCATTATAAATTATTCTTAATGCTCTTTTTTGAAGGTTGAATAATGGTTGTACTGTAGTTTTGTAGTTATTGCCCCATACTTGCACCATAAGTCAAGTAAGGTGCAATCAATGTGCAATACAGAGTATGTAGTGATTTACCATCAAGAATGTGCTTTGCCCTGCTTAATATTGCCGTACTTTTTGGTACTTTCATTTGACTATGTTGAATATGTGATTTCCAGTTGATTCTGTCATCAATGACCACACCTGACGACTTGTTCTCTTTGACAGGTTCCATATTTACCCCCTGTATGTTTAATTGTATTCGTCCATCTTTGTTATGGTTTCCAAATAACATTATTTTAGTTTTAGACCAATTTAGTAACAGTTTGTTCATATCGAACCATCTCTTCAACTTTATCATTTCTGATCCCAGATCATCTAGTAATTGTTGCAAATTATCCCCTGAACAAAATAAGTTTGTAAAATCTGCAAAGAGGACTGCTGTAAACAGATCCGAGACTTTACATAAATCATTGATATACAATATGAATAACTTTGGTGCCAACACAGAACCCTGAGGAACTCCACAAACGATGTCCAGATATGAAGAACAGCAGTCCCCAAGTTTAAGAAACTGTTTCCAGTTTTGTAAATAGCTTTTAATCCACTTCAAAGCCACTTCTCTGATCCCATAAAGCTCCATCTTTTGAAATAATATGTTGTGATTTATTGTGTCAAAAGCCTTTTTTTTTCATTATGTCAACAAATAATCCTATCACTATTTTCCTTTGGTCCACATGTTTATTAATCTCTTCTATTGCATCTAAACCCATATTGACTATCATTAAGCAAGTTGTGTTGTTCAATAAATTTATCCAATCTGTTATTGTAAAGTTTTTCCAATATCTTTGAAAACTGTGACACTAGAAAGACACAGGCCTATAGTTAGTAAAAAGATGCTTGTCACCAGATTTGAATAAAGGTATCACTTTCTTCTGGTCTGACTTGTAACATGGTTCATTTTTTTCATACACCACACAATAAATGCCACAATCACAGCAATAATTGTCAAAATCAACATCAGGGTGCAAAGTTTGCATCCTGCTCTGGCAGCAAAGCTCTCCATGGCTAAAACAATGTTTTGAACAACCTGTTGATATTTCTCTCCTTCTGTCGCTGTGTTTTTTTTTTTTTTTTTTTTTTTTTTTTTTTTTAAGGGACAGAGAGAAACTACAGTTCTGGTCTTAAAGATGTCTTCTTTCTTTGGTGACAGTTCAAAACGTGCAGTTTGTCTGGGCGTAAGGGCTGAAGGGGACAGTTCACAGTCTCAGTTCATTTCAGAAAGGGACTGAGGGAATCTGGAACTTTTTTAATGTTATTTTCCTTCAGCTGTAGTGCATAAATCTGTACTATCATCAGTATGTGTAAGGCATGCTGCAAGTGGAATTAAAATAATGTGTCATGTACTCTGTCCTGTGCCCTGTTCTTGACCTTTTCTTCAAACACAGGTGCACAGGAATAAAACAGGATTGTCTTGTCTCCCGTTCTCTGCATCAAAATGAGTATTAACCAGTCCAACCATCCCAGCCGTGGAAACGTGACATGGTCCATGACTTACGACAGCTGCTCACTTGAAAAGGCTGTGGGGCAGGACTGGTTTGTTTGAGGATCAGGCATACACACCATCAGCGGTTTGGTGGACATTGTGATGCATTAATTTGCAAAAATTGATTGATTGGATAAATGATAAGCATTGATTAATATCGATTATTACGTGCAGGCCAATCTTAATATGACAAATCAATTCCCGACAATGATCCAATACTCCAGTTAGATCAATACGCTGCCTACCATGTAGGCATACGGGCAAATCTGACCCCACCACAGTACCCCAATGCCATATCCTCATGTCCTAGTGAGTCAGAGCGTCACAGAGACAAGGTCGAGTAATCGTGACTGGGCCTGCCTTAGGTTGTCCCAGTGTTTAAGATGGGATCTTACCAGTCATGGACTCGCAGCCTTCCATACTGGGCAGGGGTTCCAAGGGGTGGGGGAACACCCATTAAGAGGTGTCATGTCAAACAGTTCTGATTTCACAGAACATCAAACATGCAGGATCATTGAAAGTGAATTGAAGTATCTTTTAGGATTTTATCCCAAAATAGAACTGTTGGGTTAATCAATGCTTAAACACCAATAATAAATAAAAATAATAACAGAATCTGATACATAAACAATGTTTGGTTTGCAGGAATAACTACGGGTCAGGATGGACAATAATCATGTGAAAAGTTGTCCAACAATCTCTATCCTTTTTTCATTGCGGGCCGCAGCCCGACAACAGGAGCGGGTGGACCCATGGTACAAACTCCCAAATTAAGCTTTGAGGTATCAGAAATCGTCATGTTTATTGCAGGCCGAGGTTCGGTACACAGGTGGTCATATCACGGAGCAGAGGTACAAGCAGGACTAGGCAAAAACGCAGTCATAGACGAGCAGGGTTCAGTGGCACAGGCAAACTCAGACATCAGAGATAAGGCAAAGACGTAGTCAAAAAATCAGGTATACGGTACACGGCTGGACAAAAACAAGACTGTGAACAAAGGCTGGAGAGTGTACTAAGACAACAATCTGGCGGTGAGCTGTAAGACTGTGAGGGCTTAAATAACAGGTGAACTGTGAACAATGTGCATGTGCAGGCTGATTAGGTAATAAGGTGCAGGTGTGCAGTGAAGATTCCAGAGAGGGGGCGTGGCTAGTAGACAAAGATCAAACACTGTGCAAGAGAGTGATGTAAGGAGCAAACATACTTGGGCTGGTGTAGGGAGTGTGAGTGAGATGAACAACACACACAGAAACAAGGTGAGAGACATGGGCAGGTGCAAATAGTGTGAGTGAAAGGAAACAAAGCAGACAGAACCAAAGAGAAAGACAGACATGAGGCAGGTACAGAGAAGTGTGTTGTGTGGGCCGCCAGAAGAGGAGGTACTGCTGGCCCACCACCAGAGGGCGCCCTGCCTGAAGTGCGGGCTTCAGGCACGAGAGGGCGCCGCCGCCACGGACACAGCCGGAGGTGACAGCTGTCACTCATTATCTCATGACAGCTGTCACCCATCTACACTTCATCATTCCACTCCATAAAAACCGGACGTCATCTCCACCTCGTTGCCGAGATATCATCTACCTGTGAAGGTAATATCCTCAGCCAGAATCTAACTGTGTCTTAGTCTGAATTCATTTTGCAGCTGCTTTCCTGTGGAGTGCCTTATCAGTGAGGTTGGCGTAATCAGCGACAGCTTCGCTTCACACCCCAACCAGATAAGTGTTTAAGACAGGAGCTGCACGAGTGTGTGTGAGAGGTGGAGGTGGATTCTCCACCATTGTTGTTACTGGGTGTGCACGCACCCACATCTTATTGTTTTTGCTCCTCACCAGCAGTACCAGATCTGACATTTGGAGACGGTGGCCACCTGGGGACTCGGGACTTGGCAGCTCCAGTATTCTCTGGGTTCGGTGGCGGAGGAAATCGTGTGGTTCCGGTTCTTCTCAGGACAGACGTCTTCTATCCTTGAGCCTGCCCACACGTCACCTTTGTGGATTGACTGTTTTCACAAATTCTGTAATCCGCTGTGTTTTGGTAGTGCTCTTTCACAACATTAAAGTGTTCATATTCAACTCTTTCATTGTCCGTTCATTTATGCCCCCTGTTGTGGGTCCGTGTCACTACACTTTCCCAACAGGATATCTCGGCCAGCGTCATGGATCCCGAGGGGCGTCACCCATCTGTTGAACAGCCAATGGAAGAGCAGGGTGCACAGGTGTCTGCAGGAGGCGTGATTGGTGAGTTGCAGCAAATCCTCACCGCCTTTACCGCTTGGTTGGATCTGATGACTGAGCAAAACGTCATCCTTAATCGCAGGATGGAGGCTCTCACCGCACAGGTGGAAGCACGCGCTCAGGGCGCTGCTGCAGCTCCTCCTCCTGCCGACCCAGTGCAGAATATAGACGTTCCACTGGTCGTTCAACGACCCCCCCACCATCCCCTGAAGCATACATAAGTCCCCCAGAGCCATACAGAGGTTGTGTGGAGATGTGCGCGGACTTTCTTATGCAGTGTTCGCTCGTCTTTGCACAACGTCCCGTAACGTACGCGTCTGACGCCAGTAAGGTGGCTTATGTAATTAACTTGCTTCGTGGTGAGGCACACGCTTGGGCTACGGCACTTTGGGATCAAAATTCACGGCTCCTTACCACTTATACTGGGTTTGTGAGGGAGTTCAAAACAATTTTTGATCACCCTAACAGAGGAGAGACTGCTTCAACAGTGCTGCTGTCAATGAGACAGGGGTGCCGGAACGCAGCCGAATATGCAGTCGACTTCCGCATCGCGGCTGCGAGGTCCGGCTGGAATAATGTTGCGCTCCGTGCCGCCTTCATAAACGGACTGTTGTCGGTCCTGAAGGAGCACCTGGTAGCTAAGGAAGAACCGCGGGATTTAGATGGGCTTATTGATCTTGTTATACGGTTAGACAATCGGTTGGAGGAACGCCGTCGGACGAAGGATGTGGCCGGGCACGCGCTGTCCCTCTCCCTTCCAGGTCCGAAAAGGTTCCACCCTCCCCACGCTCCACAGCCTCAATGCTCCATGTGGCTACAGCTCCCCCTGCTGACGAAGCTATGGACACGAGCAGGGCCACATTTAGACCACCTAACAGACAGAGGAGGCTGGCCTGCGGGGAGTGCTTTGTCTGCGGCTCGAGTGAGCATCAGTTAAGACTGCCCCAATCGGTTAAACACCAACGCCCGCCCCTAGAAACTGGGCTTAGGGTGGGCCAAGACATTCACGTGGGACACACACATATTTCCACATGACTCCCAGTTACAATCCTGAGCGGGGATTTAACCCTTCAAGCCCCAGCACTGGTGGACACGGGGTCAGAAGGGAATCTGCTAGACAGCAGATGGGCTAGGGAGGTAGGGCTCCCTCTGGTGGCGCTCCCTTCGCCATTGCAGGTGCGGGCACTAGATGGCACCCTTCTCCCTTTAATCACGCACAAGACACAACCTGTAACTGTGGTGGTGTCTGTAAATCATCGGGAGGAGATCGAGTTTTTTGTGACTCCTTCTACCTCCCGCGTGATTTTGGGCTTCCCGTGGATGTTGAAACACAATCCCCGGATTGATTGGCCGTCTGGGGTGGTGGTTCAGTGGAGCGAAACCTGCCATTGGGTGTGTTTAGGTTCCTCGGTTCCTCCCGGTTTACATGCTAAGGAGGAGGTCAAAGTCCCTCCCAATCTGACGGTGGTGCCGGTTGAGTACCACGATCTTGCTGACGTCTTCAGCAAGGATCTGACACTCACCCTTCCCCCGCACCATCCGTACGATTTTGTCATTGATTTGATTCCAGGCGTGGAGTTCCCGTCCAGCAGGCTGTACAACCTCTCACGACCTGAGCGCGAATCAATGGAGACCTACATCCGGGACTCATTAGCTGCCGGGCTGATCCGGAATTCCACCTCCCCGATGGGTGCAGGTTTCTTTTTTGTGGGCAAGAAAGATGGCGGACTCCGTCCATGCATTGATTACAGGGGGCTGAATGAGATTACGGTTCGCAATCGATGCCTGTTGCCCTTGTTAGATTCCGTGTTCACCCCCCTGCATGAAGCCAAAATCTTTACAAAGTTGGATCTTAGGAATGCGTATCACCTGGTTCAGGTCCGGAAGGGAGACGACTGGAAGACGGCATTTAACACCCCATTAGGTCATTCTGAGTACCTGGTCATGCCGTTCGGCCTCACTAACGCCCCCGCGACGTTCCAAGCTTTGGTTAATGATGTCTTGCGGGACTTCCTGCACCGATTCGTCTTCGTATATCTGGACGATATACTCATCTTTTCTCCGGACCCTGAGACTCATGTCCAGCATGTACGTCAGGTCCTGCAGCGGTTGTTGGAGAACCGGCTGTTTGTGAAGGGCGAGAAGTGCGAGTTCCACCGTACTTCTTTGTCCTTCCTGGGGTTTATCATCTCCTCCAACTCTGTCGCCCCTGATCCGGCCAAGGTTGCGGCGGTGAGAGATTGGCCCCAACCAACAAGCCGTAGGAAGCTGCAACAGTTCCTCGGCTTTGCAAATTTCTACAGGAGGTTTATTAAGGGCTACAGTCAGGTAGTTAGCCCCCTGACAGCCCTGACCTCTCCAAACGTCCCCTTTACCTGGTCGGATCGGTGCGAAGCCGCGTTCAAGGAGTTGAAACGACGGTTCTCGACTGCACCAGTTCTGGTGCAGCCCGACCCTGGCTGCCAGTTTGTGGTTGAAGTGGACGCCTCTGACTCAGGGATAGGAGCCGTGCTATCCCAGAGCGGAGAGACCAATAAGGTTCTTCACCCGTGTGCCTACTTTTCTCGCAGGTTGACCCCGGCTGAACGGAACTATGACGTCGGCAACCGAGAACTCCTTGCGGTGAAAGAGGCTCTTGAGGAGTGGAGACACCTGTTGGAGGGAGCGTCTGTGCCATTCCCGGTTTTCACTGACCATCGGAACCTGGAGTATATCAGGACCGCCAAGCGGCTGAACCCCAGGCAAGCCCGCTGGTCACTGTTCTTCGGGCGTTTTGACTTCCGGATCACCTATTGCCCCGGGACCAAGAACCAGAGATCAGATGCCTTGTCCCGGGTACACAAAGATGAAGTCAAAACTGAGCTGTCGGATCCACCAGAGCCCATCATTCCGGAGTCCACTATCGTGGCTACCCTCACCTGGGACGTGGAGAAGACCGTCCGGGAGGCCCTGGCACGGAGCCCGGACCCCCGGAACTGGGCCGAAGAACCGTCTATACGTCCCACCAGAGGCCAGAGCTGCAGTCTTGGATTTCTGTCACGGTTCCAAGCTCTCTTGTCATCCGTAGGTGCGAAGACCGTGGCAGTTGTCCGGCAGCGCTTCTGGTGGGCGTCTATGGAGGCTGACGTCCGGGAGTATATCCAGGCCTGCACCACCTGTGCCAGGGGCAAGGCAGACCACAAAAGGACCCAAGGACTTCTCCAGCCGCTTCCGGTGCCTCATCGCCCCTGGTCCCATATCGGCCTGGATTTCGTCACGGGCCTCCCGCCGTCCCAGGGCATGACGACTATCCTCACGATAGTGGACCGATTCTCCAAGGTGGCCCACTTCGTGGCCCTCCCGAAGCTCCCAACGGCCCAGGAGACTGCTGACCTCCTGGTCCACCATGTCGTCCGTCTGCATGGGATACCAACTGACATAGTCTCGGATCATGGTCCCCAGTTTTCCTCTCAAGTCTGGAGGAGTTTCTGCAGAGAACTGGGGGCCACCATGAGCCTCTCGTCCGGGTACCACCCACAGACGAACGGACAGGCAGAACGGGCCAACCAAGAGTTGGAACAGACCCTCCGCTGTGTGACATCCGCACACCCGAAGGCCTGGAGTAACCATCTGGCCTGGATCGAGTATGCCCGTTTGAGGTGTGTCTGGGGTACCAGCTCCCATTGTTTCCCGTGGTGGAGGGAGAGGTCGGTGTGCCCTTGTGCTCTTTCACAACAGTAAAGTGTTCATATTCGACTCTTTCATTGTCCGTTCATTTATGCCCCCTGTTGTGGGTCCGTGTCACTACACTTTCCCAACAAAGTGAACATGATTAACTGGAAGTGAGGAATAGCAGGGAATGATGAACAGGCTAGACATGAGACAGAATAGCATATAACAGAACTGGGCAAGAACAGGAACAAATACTAAAACAGAGCAACAAGGAAAACAGAGACTACATGATACAGATGCAAAACCCAATGTAACTGACAACACAAATGAAAAAATACACAGATGATGAACTAATGATCAGTAATGCAAACATATTCTGACAGAACAAAACTAGAACGGAACTGGATGATGGCAACAGAATAAGAAACAAAGTAACAAGAAAAACATAACCGAATAAATCCCAAAGAAAACAAATATTAATAAATCAAAGCCGAAGCAGACCAGAAGCAACAGAAAGGAGGAAAACAAGGGCTCAGCGCCCTGACCCTGCCAAATCCCTGATACCTTTAAGGCCTAACTTATTCTGCATACATAAAATAATAATTAATAAGCACTTCATTGGCCATCAATGCTTTATGAAAGCCTGCAGCTTCTTGTTTGATTTGCAGCAGGGGTTAGTTGCATCTCATGAGAGTTTACATTATTTCAATCAAAAAACAGGATGATCAAAATATTGAGTTATTATTATTTGTTGCTTCTACATTGCTGTCAATTCACCCTCACCAACATTAATGCGTCTAACAGGAGCACTATAAACATGTTACAATAATCAACCCAGTTCTATTGTTCACACACTGTACAACCTTCTGCTCTGCTCTTTGGATGGAGTGATAACTTACACTTTGTTTCCAAAATAAGTATGCTTCAAAAAATAGAACACTGAATGTATTTGGTAAAGTCAATGCGACGTAATGCAAAACAACATTAAAGCTGGAACTGATTACATCAAATAAACAATATCTCTCTAAATTTAACACTTTTAAAACTCTAGTACCAATTACATGTAAGCAATTACATGTAAAACCCCTGTATTTCATGTGTTAAAGCACAACAAAACATCGCTGCAGTGTTTCTCAATTTCTCAAGTTGTGGGGGTGTGGAGCGGCAGGGGGAGGAGGACGAGGAGGAGGGAAGTGAGCATTTAGAGCTTCCCTCAGCAGCTGTGTGTATACACGCTGCTCCTCCAACACCCCAGACCAGGAACAGAATACCACAACATATTATACACACATGTAGACACGTAGAACTCAACGGAACTGTTAATTACAGTGGACTGATAGGAGACTTTTTTTTTTTCCGCCAACCTTCTGTCAGGCTGTTTGGGGCCCGGAGGTCAAGAACCGGGTATGCAATCACACAGTCTCACAATCAGTTATCTTTTTTTTTCTTTTTTTTTTTAATAGTCCTCAGAGAATCTACCACAACCACTGCTCCCTTCTGTCTGTTATGTCATCAAAATAATTAGTGGATCAGTCAATCAACAATTTTTCAATCTTTTAGCAGTATTTAATATGTATACTGGGGAACTGATTCATAGAAATGTTTTATAACCCAAAGTCTTCATTGCCTAGATGAGCCTGTTTCCACCAAGTTCATGAATACCCGCTGGAACTCATTGATCTAAGTGGTCAGTTCCACAGTAGCTCATTCATGATTACTGAGGCAAGATTGGCCAAATACTGCAACATTCAATTGAATCAGAATCAGAATCAGAATCAGAAGAAGTTTATTGCCATTGCCAGTGAACAGGATTCACAGACTAGGAATTTGCTTCGGTACAATGGTGCAACATTAAGAAGAGATAAAATGCTAAGATAAGATATAACATATGTGTCAAAATAAGATAAAATATAAGATAAAAAAAAGAAATATGAAATATGAAAGGCTGTGTGCAACAGAAAAACAGAGAAACAGAAAAAACAGTGCAGTGGGAGGAGTGCAATTAAAAACCAAAGTACACTGTCTAAAGTGACCCGTGATAAAATGATAAAGTGACAGAGTTAAGCTTGAGGTGACTGAGTTATGAGGAGTTCATGAGTCTAACGGCAGAGGGGAAGAAACTGTTCTTATGGCGGGAGGTTCTGGTCCGGATGGACCGTAGCCTCCTGCCCGAGGGGAGTGGTTTGAACAGACCGTGTGCAGGGTGAGAAGGGTCAGCTGTGATCCGACCTGCTCGGCCCAGAGTCCTGGAGACGTGCAGGTCATGGAGAGATGGAAGGCTACAGCCGATCACCTTCTCAGCAGAGGCCACAATGCGCTGCAGTCTGTGTCTGTCCCTGGCTGTGGCCCAGGCGTGATGGAGGAGCAGAGGATGGACTCGATGATGGCCGTGTAGAACTGCACCATCAGCTGGACAGGCAGCTTGGCCTTCTTCAGCTGCCGCAGGAAGTACATCCTCTGCTGGGCCTTCTTGATGAGGGAGCTGATGGTTGACTCCCACTTGAGGTCCTGGGTGATGGTGGTGCCGAGGAAGCGGTGACAGACCACAGCGGTCCACCTCCCTCCTGTAGGCAGACTCATCCCCATCCGAAATGAGTCCGATGAGGGTGGTGTCATCCGCAAACTTGATGAGCTTTACGGAGTCGTGGCTGGAGGTGCAGCAGTTAGTGTAGAGGGAGAAGAGCAGAGGGGAAAGGACACAGCCCTGTGGAGATCCTGTGCTGAGAACCCGAGTGTTCGAGACATTTTTTCCCAGCCTCACACGCTGACTCCGGTCCGTCAGGAAGTCTGTGATCCACCTGCAGGTGGAGTTGGGCACGTGGAGCAGAGAAAGCTTGTCCTGGAGCAAAGCTGGAAGGATGGTGTTGAATGCAGAGCTGAAGTCCACAAACAGGAAGCAGTCAATCTGAATTTTCTTCTTTTCCCCCAGACAGAAAAGAATCAACCCACACAAATTGCAAACCAACACCACACAAAAATATATCACACAACAATAAATCCAGTCATTAATCACTCTACTGAAATATAATCTTGATTACTTGATTAGCTTTACTTTAAATCTGTTAAGTAGGTGAAACTAACCAACTTTTACACCTTATCCAGTGTACAAAAATCAGCCATATTTTAACCACTTCATCCCAGTTACAGGGTCATTCAATATGGAAAGTAGGAAGATGATAGTATTTATGGTCTTTGAGTTATCATCTTAACAAGCTGAAAAGTTTTATTTCATCAACAGATCTATTTCAGAATTTTCCCTCAAAATACTCTATCTTTTACCCTGGACACCAACTCACACTCATATACATGTACAAAATTGATTAATGTGCACTTATTTCTCAGTATCTTAACTCCACACTTTAAAATGTTGAAGTACCAGCGACTGTGACCTTGACAGTTTTATCTAAAACAATTCACAATAATTACACACAATCTGTCTATATAGCGACAACAGAATAAAAGTAAGGAAAAATTGATAACAAGTATAATCTTCTAGAAGAGAAAGAACTGCAATCTTATGTGTACATAAACAAAATTCATGTTGACAACGGAGGACTCCTTATCTTTGCGAGTGTGTACATTCACATGCAAAGTGTCCATTCTTCCCACACTTCCACCATGTCAATTTCCTCTTTATCTCACGCCCACGGGCTTTGCCTCTGGCCGCTCTGCGGCGCTGACCTTTGCCCTTTCCTACAAAATACACTGCTCCGGCAGGTTTAAAAACTGCTGTGTTTGATGCAAAAGCATGGTATTGTGTATTTTTCACTCCACATCTCTCTTGCCTTTTTGTAAAATCACTGGTGTTCTCTTTTATGGTGTCAAATGACTTTGTTGTGGAGTTTAACTGTAATTTTCCCAAGAAGTTAACTGTCTCTCGCCACATTTTTAAGTGTTCAGGTGATGCTGGATCTTTGGTCATCATCTGTGGTCTGGTGAGTGTAGGGAGGTGGAGAAGGCGCACTTGCTATAGCTTCAGCATTATTTGCGGCTGGGTAAAGGGCTGCGCCTACATTCTGCGGAGGGGGCCTCTGGCTCCCTCATGGTGTCTCGTTATCAATTTCATTTTTATTATAAAAGACGCTCTTAAGATCGTCTTGTCCCCGCTTCAGTTTGTTTTTGACTTTATTCTCAGCTTCATGCCGCCTGTAGGCTTCACTTTTCCACTTTAGTGCATTTTCTAACCCACACTTTTTTTTTGCTTTTTTGCAGAGTCCTTTGCTTTCCTCTTTATATTATCCACTAATTCTGTTGTTGCTTCTGGCTGTAATTTCCCTGAGAAATTGAACTGTTTTTGCCATATGCTTAAATGTTTAGATGACCCGGGATATTTAACCTCCATATACCTGAAATCATTAGACTGTGGTTGTGTGTCATGTTTACTGTGAGAACAACAGCAGTTACCCATTTTAGCTGTTCGTGGGGTTATCTCATAGGGAGATCTAAACAAACAGGCTGTTCTTTTTTCACTGTTTGGTCACCGATCAGTCTGAAAAGTGTCACCACTTCGACCTCTGAGAGGTGGGTGACCTTGCTTATGGCTTCTTTCCAGACTCGTAGGTTCAAAAACAGGTGTGGTCCGTATAGAACGCTTACAGCCTACTTCACAGACAGGGCTTCATTTCTGCCAGTGGGTTAAAACTGGTGACAGGCCCCCCGCGATTCAGTTGCGAACGTCCTCAGTCATAAAAACACACACATTCACACAAACACATTCACACCGCTGCGCTTCAGCTGTTATCACGTTTTAGCTCCGCTGTTATCACGCTTCTGCTCCAACTGGTTTTTATATCAGAATTTCACGGCTCGTCCACCGAAGGTTTTACCGACTTAACACTGTACAGTTTTTTACGCGCTGTTCCAGACCCGAAAGTGGTCTTTCAGTTGTCTCTTTCTTTTTTTAATTGGCAATTGTAACCGCTGCCGGCTCAATCTGGAGCCAACAGCCGCATCAGGTGTCTGACACAGCAGGAATACAGCGCGAGCACGTGGCTCCATAACAGATGGTCTTTAACCGCTGTGCCACCTGACTTTTCTCTTTCTCTCCCAGAGAGTAAAATTTAACGCTTTACAGCCAGGCTTTAGCCTCACACCTTACAGTGTTTAAGCCAAGAGACAAACCAAAAAAGACATTACAGGGTTTTTCCTCGTGGTGGTCCCGGCCACACGCACACATGTGCACGTAAAGAAAGGCAGTCTCACCCGCAATCACACTCTGTCACCACCGCTGAAGTCCGTATACCTTCACCCCATTAGGCACTGATCCGTTAGGGAGGAGACCCGTCCCCCTGGAAAAAGGTCTGCGGGAACTAGTCCCGGCTGTGGCCACGGTCTTCCAACGGGGTCCTCCATCATGGGCCAACCATCGTTCCAGTCTATTGGCATCCGGCTTGAAGGACCAAGATGTCAGAGTTGAAATCTGTAAAACAAGCAACTCAGTTAACTAACACAAACAATGATCACGCTGGAGACTGAATTTCCTGATCAGGAGAGAACGAACAACCCTTCGTCAAACCTCGTCCTCGTCCACTTTGAAGGGCCCGCCCACTCTGCTCCTGAATTTATTTGCACACAGACATATTACAAAACAATATACAAGGCACAGCTGCATTTCTTCAGTCAATTCATATTTGTATCACTTTGCAACTGGAAGGCGCCTTGTGGTCTTGCTCAGACAGATAGTAATTGTTCTTCAAATTGAAACATTACAGCGCCAGCCTCGAACTAGTGTACAGGCTGTGTTATTCTCTGCTCAAGGCCGAAATATACATCTGTGCTCAGCAAAAACATAGCATACCACAGTACTAGCATTGTTCATTGTACAGTCTGACAGCAGCCGGGAGAAATGATCTGCGGAATCTCTCCCTCACACAGCGAAGGTGGATGAAATTACATTAAAATAATAAATGAGGAATTATTTTCTTGAGGGTGCTATGGGGGTGCTATGACTAATTCAGGGGGAGTCCTAGTGCCCCCTAGTGCCCCCTGGCACTGCGCATGCAGAATGGGCTTATTAAGGGCCCCTTCATACATAGCACTATTGAGGCAGAATGGCGCACAAAGGAGGAGTTAAATGCCACTCATGAAAAATCGGAGCCGTCTCAAACACCTTATACAGCTTTCACGCCAACCATTCACGCACACAAGTGGCCGAAAGACAGCGAGTGCCCTGCGAGTGCCAATTTGACTCCTCTCTCGGCAGGTGTCGGCCAAATTCCAGGTGTTGCACAAGAACATCTATCACTGCTTGCTGGACACTTAGAAAAGGTGGGGCTATTCGTGCTCCCAACACAAGAGTAGACAGCAGGTGAGCACATTCGAGCTGTTTGTGAAAAGTGTCTAAGTGCCCCACAAGTGTGGCGTAACCTAGCAACACACATGGGTGTGACTGTGCCGAACACTCCCCCCACACACACATGGCTTGTGGAGTGCATCCCACCCCCACACACACCATGAATCCAACAGTGTCAGCTGTGGCTGAGGGCCCCAGAAACTGGTCGCTGGTCGCTTCGCGTCAGAATCTGAGCTTCTCCAGGTCAGGAGAGCCCAAATTTTATGACCTCACGCCAAGGCTAGAACCTCTCAAGACTGCAAGACGATATCCCTTCCACGATATGAGTGGCCATAAAACTTTACGTCTTGATAACAGCTACTATCTTTAATAAAATAAAATAAAAGAATTGCATCAGTATTCTTTGATTTATATATAAACACTTCCAATGTTGTTTGTATAGATTAATCAAATGAAATGCTTTGCATATAATGATTCCATTTTATTGACATGTACTCCTTGTAACTGATGTGTGTTTAAGTGTGATCTTTCTGCATTATCAATATGTTGATGGTGAAGTATTCTGTTTATAAAAAGGATGTGTTTAAGTGATGATTAGTAAGTTGTATCCATTTGAGTGTCTTAGAACAATATTATACCAAAATAGTTAATGTGTTTAAATAGTTGAATCATTTGGGTCTGCCCTGTGAACACATGAAGTACAGTGGTCCCTCGCGGAGTTATGTTCTAAAAATAACTCACAATAGGCGTTATTTTTTTACAGTTATTATAGATGTTTTAAGACTGCAAAACCCCTCACTACACACTTTATACACTTTTCTCAAACAGGCATTAACATTTTCTCACTTTTCTCTCCTGTGTAAACACTGTCTTTTTTCTTCTGGGCGAGAAGATTATAAACAGACACACGCAGAACACAATGCGCGTGCTCTCCCTTTGTTCACTTCCTCCGGGGGTACGGATGCGGGACCCACAAAGAATCCAAGTCATGGCCACGGAGCTCTGCGGCTGCGGTTACAGAGACCCTGCAGCGGGCGCTGCAGATTTTTCCGCAAGAAGTCTATCCTTGCGGGCTGCCAGAGCGCTCCGCATCAAAACAGTGAGCGTAGTCTCTGGACCTGTTGCCAAAGTTGTCTGCAGCTCCGCACAGCAGACAGGGGGGCGGTGTAAGTGGCCCGCTGCAGTGCATACTGAGCCCGCAGACTCAGTAAGTACATTGGCAGCAGTGAGAGCAATCGCGGTGATGCCAACCGGTGCCGCGACCGGCTCGCCTGATAAGGACGCAGAACACAATGTGCTGTTAAAAAAAAAAGAAGAAGCATGCAAAATTGCACTAAAAAAAAATCCGCGAAACTGCGAGGCCGCAAAAGGTGAACTGCGTTATAGCGAGGGACCACTGTATTCTGTGAGATTACACACCCTAAATGGGAGGAGTTTGGTGACGTCAGTCCCCCTTAAAAAGTTAGAACAGAGTGCTGCCTCTCTCTCTTGCCTCTCTTCACTCCTCTCTTTTGTCTCGCTTGACTCGCTCTCTTCCTTTCTAAAACAATTAATTATTGTTGGGTCAACAAGGCCCCATGCTAAGCTAACCTAGCTGAAGCTACCACATGGCATTCATTCTTTGTTTTTATTCTTGTCTCAATTTTTGAGAATTTTAACCTGACACTTTAAGGTGCGTCAAGTCTTTCAAGGTTTTAAGAGAACTTCGGAGCTGAATTTTCAAAAATAATAGCGAATTTACAGAAAAGTGACTTTTCCTTTTTTCTGTACATTTCCAACACTCTTAAAGTTTTACTTTTTTCTAAATTCACAAAGACTTTTAATCTGGCTCCAACAAACTTTTTAAAAGCTACCAGAAACCATTTTCAACAAACGCCTTCCACCTCTGGGGTCCAGCAGCTGACGAAGAAGCTGATTTCAAACCTGACTGCAAGCAGCCATCTTGTCGGTAAAGCCAGTCAACACAAGCCTTTGGGATCACCCGGGGAGACCACTGAGTTAACCCCTGACCCAAGTGAGCACGTTGCAGAACCTACATCAACGATGGATGGATGGATTGTCCGAACCACCACTTCAACGAATCAGCTAAGTGACCCAGTTAAAGGTTCCAGAAAAAGGAACCTTATTTAATCACTTATTTAATCACTGTCCACAAAAATGCCAGTAAAACTGTTCATTTCTCGTATACTTATAAATAAATATTTCTGCTGTGGTTCATTTTGTATTCAGAAGGAAACCTTTGGTCAATCGTATCGTAGATTCAGACTTTCAGACCCAAGACTGATTCATTCAATTGAGACTGATTGATTAATTTGAGATGGATAAATTAATGAATGTTTAAATTAAAGTACCTATGCTTCAAATAGGTGGTGCCCTGAGTAAATAAAAAATTAAATAATAATTATTAAACTCTAAAATTGTTAATTATTTTGGTGACCCATTAAATGAGTCCTAGGCCAGTCTAATTCAGTTTGGGAGTTTAACTACTTATTCACTACATTTTATTTTGGTGCTCCGGTGTGAGCCGATCTAGAATTGACCAATTTTGTTACATCTTTATGGTCCCCCGTTTGGAGGCTACGTAATATTCGTTACATTATTATGGTGCCTCCGTGCGAGGTCTAGCAAATATTTGTTACAAATAACACAAATAAGGGTAAAGGCGTGAACTTATCCATTTTTGATTGCTTTGCTCATATGCTTTGCTGTGGACATACAGCACCTGTGCAGAGATGAGCAGATGAGGAGCTGAGATGAGGAGCAGATGAGGAGCTGTGAGTCTTTTAACTTGCAGTGCAAAGCAGCCTGCAGTGGAACAAGAGAATCCATTTGTAGCAGAGACTTGATCCATCAGCCGTAGACGCAATAAGCGACTTCAGGATCTTGGGCGCCTGGGGGCTGATGGGAAGGCATCGGGACAAACAAATGCATGTGCTTGACGGTGGACGTGTAATCAACGTAATATCGCTCACTACTGCATGCGGTAAATGGCATTTCTCATCAAAAGTAAGCATAATAAATGTTTCCCAGTACATTGGACTGTGTTGTCTTGTAGTGTTTTACATCATTTGTGTCATGGCTTTGTTTGTCCCGATACCGGAAGCGCACGCTGCGCATGTGTACCTGTAATGCTGAACAGGCTTATTAACGGATTACACCTGTAGCTGACTGTGCTGCTCCCGGATTGGTACAGCAGAGACTCGACCCATCATGGACTTTTCTTCAGCCAGGTTAATGAATTAAATTATTTTCAGATGTTTTCATCAGACTAAAGATGATCTCACTGAAACGGACAGGTAAGACTATATTATTTACTCCTTGTGTGAATGGTTTTAATATTTAATAATAACATGTTACACTACTAATGTACATTACACTAACTGCATTCAAAAAGGAAACAATATTTATTTTAAAAAAGCTGATCTTTTCTGTCCCTGGTGATATTTTTCAGATCTGAAATGTATGTACCTGTTTCTCAGGAAAAAACAAACAAACAAACAAACAAACAAAAAAATCATAAATAAAAATCCACACTTCCTCATCACTTTTTTTCTGATGTCAGGGATAGTAAAACTATTTTTTTAACCAGCTGATTTCAACCAAAGAGCTGGCAACCCCCCCCCCCCCCCAAAAAAAGTTTATCATCTCCACCCGCATGCTGAAATCACCTGCATTATTTATTTATTTATTACTATAATCACCATTCTGTGCTCTGAATTCTGCCAATGTTGTCACTGTTGTCAGACTGAAGGTTTTCATCCAAGGTTTAGTCTCCCTCATTGTGGTCTAAATAAGGCTGAAAACCATAACGCTGTGTCCCCACAGCTTCTTCAGAAACACCTCCAGACTGGACTTAGAAAAAATAGTCCACACTAGAAAAAAAATCATCCAAAAACAGCTCGACCTTCACCGTGTTTACAATTGATTTGGGCTTGAATCAGCAGGTGCCGTTTTGGTGTTGACATAGCAACAATATGGCTGCTGCTGAGGTCTGAAATAGAGTGCAGGCTTCAGACAGCTGTTGTTTATCCTTCACCTGTGCACTTATCATCGACTTTTATTGTTCAGGATTTTTAAAAATCTCAACATTTCATCATTTTTAGTGATGATTTGTACACAAATTTGGTAGCACCTACACTTTAAACCCCTTGCTTCTGGGATTAATATCCATAATAGGAAGAACTGGGCATTTCCGTAAGGACCAAGCTTATAACATATATGTATGTCGGTGACGTTGGCGGTGCTAATAAAAAACTTGATTTCTTCATAGGTGTACTGACATCATAAAGATGTCTTTGATGACTCAACAAAAAAGTAATTATGCCAATAATAACAGAATGATGGTTGATTAAATACATCAGTTTTCCGTCATGCATTTTCTTGAATTTTCAATTTTCAATTTATTTTCATTTATATAGCACAAAATCACAACAGAGTTGCCTCAAAGCGCTTCACACAAGTAAGGTCTAACCTTACTAACCCCCAGAGCAGCAGTGGTGAGGAAAAACTCCCTCTGAGGAAGCAACCTCAAGCAGACCAGACTGAAAGGGGTGACCCTCTGCTTGGGCCATGCTACAAACATAAATTGTTGTAAGTAGAGACTGCGCTCTTCACGTGTGCTGTGCTGCAGCAGACTGGATCGGCCGTGTTGTAAAGCATGTGTGCAGCTGACTGTTGTTGCAGCTTTTGCCAGATGGCAGCTCAGGTCTTTCAAGCCTCTTATTAAAGCCTCTTATGACACAGGCAATGAGCTCTAGGAAACTACAGAGCAACCTGGCAGGACTTAGACAGTGAGACTGTAATCTCACCACCTGCACCCCCCCAACACACACACACTCACACATAACACCGTCTCCATGGAATTAAGATATCAGCAGATTTAATGTACCACAGTGTCTAAGAAACTGTGTGGGCACATGTTGGCTGGTTTGCCTTAACATGAAACTACAGCTTTCTATGAAAATGACCCGTGTTTGAGTTTTGAAAATAATGTATTCCACTCTGCACACTTCTTTACTGGATCTTCTGCAGTGATCACCAAATAAAGTTGTTCTTTAATTTCATGTGACCCACCGGAGTTGCTGCCAAGAGCACAAACACGTCTCTTTCTGTGCAGCAGACTCCTTTTCCCGAGAAACTCGGAATAAACCAACTCTGGCCAGCTAATTTTCATAAACTCTGAAGAGGGGCTTTGAACCAGTTCAAGGAACAAAAACAAAAACTTAAATTTTGTATTTTTAATGGAACAGATATGTCATTTTTACTGAGAGCATGTTCACGTGTTAGTAAAAAGTCCAGCACCTTTTTTCCTTCTATAAAATGATGGTTAGAAATTCTCCCAACTGCATATAGTCACATCTAAACCACCGTAGAGAGAGCTGTTGTGGTTGTTTGAATAATTTAAAAGAGATTTACAGTCAGCCGTTCAACATGTGTGATAGGGAGAATTACCTCAGGTTATTAATTCCGTGCAAATAGAAACCTCAGTAATATTCTCTGGGGTTTTCCACCATTTGTTTCAACTATTGAGGGGCTTCAATGTATTTTGAAGACAATCACTGCACCAGCAGCAGAGATTTTACATTCATGTTTCAGTTTTATTTAGGTGGAGGTCCTGTATCAGTTTGTTTACACATCACGGCTGCTAAATTATGTTATTAAGTTCATGTCATCATCTCACCTCTGTGTGTTCTCTCACTTTGCATCTTTGGACCACCTGCTCTGCTCATGGCACATGGACAGAGCACACTATACACAGGCTGCACACCTCTGCATGCAGGTTAACCCTCAAGCGACCAAGCTACTTTAGCGACTAATATGACAGAGTGGGGTTATTTATGACCTCATTGACTTTGTATTGGAACACTTCTATATAAATGATTGTTTTAGGGTTCTTCATATTTATTTCACCCTCTGATATATTTGTCCAGCATCCTTTCCATCCTGATTCTGGGCATTAAGAATCAGTCTCAATGCTTGTGCAGCTGTAAATCTTGTTATTGTAGGTCTCTTGACCATGCTTCCTTAGAAAACAGTAAAATATAATGATTACAGTTGGCAAATTACATACCATCGGAAGCTACAATCTCAAAAATCTTCCCTGGGTCATCAAAGACCAGGCGCAAATTTGGATTATACTTGCCACACGTATTGGCCGATCCTTGCAAATATCTATAAACAAAGGCAAAACAAATAGATTAACAAATTGATGGTAGGACACGTTTTTTTTCCCCATTAAAATTAGAAAAATGGTGCACAAAATCATATGCCGGAGTCATAAATGACCCCACTCGGTCGATTAAGGGTTAAAAATCAAACCCACAAAGTCACATGGAAGGGACACACTTGTTTTGGTTGTACCAGGGTGGTTTAGACTATGTATTTTGGTGCACAGAGTGCAATTTTTCAAAAAAAAGAAAAAAAAAATCTCAGTCACGTAATTTGCATATGGCAAGAAGCTGAACAGCATTATGTTCACCATAAATTGGATTATTTTGTTTGCTTGTTTTTGTTTTGTTTTTTGAGGAGTGATGGCCATGGGTCACCCAAAACCAGGAACATTATAATACACAGTCTGCTTGCAACTAATCTATTCTGGTTTGAAGAATATATTTGATCCATTAGCCATTTAAATACTTGGTTAAAGAGAGCCCCATTAGTTAGTAAGTTTCTATCTTGTTGAGCTATAGTACAAGTCCATTTGGTGTGTGTTCAACTTATTTTTGTTATTGACGAGGCCCAAAATCTGAGCACAAAGTTGGGTACAACCGTACAGGACATAAAGGGGCTGGATTTAGTCACCTAAATAGTCACTCATGTTGTGGGCATAACATGACATCAACGAATCAGAGTGTCAGCTGTCATTTTCTTTCAGAGACAATTGCACCAAGTCAGTTGGGAGCATGCACTGGGGTTGTGCATCACTGCACGGAATTGCCATGGGTCCTGAATGGCAACAACCAGGCAGACAACCCGTCCCTGAGCAGCAGCACAAATGCACCACTATCAAGTTGTTGCTTTGCAGAGGGCACACTCAGAACTGAGAGGTTTTCTGGCAAGGAAGCACATTTATTTACACAGAGTGCAAGTTGAAATGGCAGGAACAACACACAAAACAACACAAAAACAAAAACACTGGAGACTGTGTACAGTGTTCAGTGTAGTGACTGACTTCAGACTTGGATTACCAGTTATTGCATCATTTGCCATGTGGGCACATTTATTCTCAGTATGCAGAATGCCTTCAAGATAAGCGAAATGAGCCATGCGTGTAAGAGGGGGAAGGATAAGGACATCAGAAGTTGTCACACCAAGACACCTGCAGCGCCAGTAATGGTAAGATGAAAACTGTTCACTTGATTTCAAATTAAAAAGTGGGTGATTAGAGTTTGCAGTGTGTTTTTGTATCAAAGCACGGGTTGCTACGCATCTTCATGATGTATTATTATCAGTATACATTTTTGTTTCAAACCAGGTTTACTGTCCAGACCTCACATCAAATCCCTGTTTGAGATATGAATTCCAGATAAAATTGAACAAAAACTGCAGATAAACTGAACTTTTGTTTGCATGTGAGGTTTTATCTCTCTTCATGTGTACTCATAGTGCAACACAAAAGACCAAGAAACAGGCAATTATAACAATAGAACAAAATATAATGACGCTCATTTTGAACACAAATGAGCAGATCCTCTGTCTGTACCAAAATGAAGAGCACCATGTCATGTGAATGATATCAAATCTGTTTATAATCTCACTAAATTAAATTAGTGTCATTTCAGTACCTGCAGTTTGCACACCGTGTGTGCAGTTTAGTACGTGATGTTCTCATAGCACAGAAAGACGTTGAGACATCGGCCATACCCAGCTGATTATCGTTCTACTTCAGACAGACATTTGTAAAAGGGGCATATCAATAACTACATCTTACATTTAAATATTGGAGATTTATATTAAACATCTTCAAAGTTCCATAATTCTATACTTGTGCATGTACAAAGTCAGCTGTGACAAACAATATTTGAGAAAAAAAACCCATTTAATTTTAACATATGTGTCATAATTGCAAATGCAAATTCCTTCTCTGTGAGACATGCCAGTTACTCATCACTGTTGTAGTATGTTCTTCAAGTGGTGCTTCAAAGGTCCCAAATGAGGCCCACCAGGAAATAGAAAAAGTTGCAATTCTTTGACTTGCCACTTGAAGCTGTCTCCAGAAAGTGATCACGTTTCCACTGAAGCCCATGTTAAAATGTTCAACTTTAGAGCATAAATAAACATGTTTACTGCCTGGTACACAAACAAACAACACCAAAATTATTTTGGACATTTCACCACACAACAATAGAAACCAAAAGGATCAACGCAGACAGTGTTTCTAAAAATCTTCAGGCCAGGGACCACTTAACCAGTGGAAAAGAAAGTCTGCCGAACTCCCCAAGTATCAAAAACAACATGTCTGCTTACCACTCCAACATTCATTCATTCATTTTCTATACCCGCTTACTCCATTTAAGGGTCAAGGGGGGTTGGAGCCTATCCCAGCAGTCATGGAGCGTGGGAAGGTCGGGGGATATCACATGACAGCACTCCAACAGCATATTACAAATGACAACCTAAACAGTCATAAAACAGTCAGCTGTACCAGCATCACAAAACAGGCAACTCAAACTCTAATTTTTCAATTCACATAAGAGTTAATAATGAAAATAATAAACATATATGCACGGGCCGGGGCGGAGGATTAGCAGCAATCTTCCATTCCAGCTTATTAATTAATCAAAAACCCAGACAGAGCTTTAATTCATTTGAAAGCTTGACTCTTAGTCTTGTCCATCCAAATTGGAAGTCCCAAAAACCAGTTTTATTTCTTATTATCTATCGTCCACCTGATCGTTACTGTGAGTTTCTCTGTGAATTTTCAGACCTTTTGTCTGACTTAGTGCTTAGCTCAGATAAGATAATTATAGTGGGCAATTTTAACATCCACACAGATGCTGAGAATGACAGCCTCAACACTGCATTTAATCTATTATTAGACTCTATTGGCTTTGCTCAAAAAGTAAATGAGTCCACCCACCACTTTAATCATATCTTAGATCTTGTTCTGACTTATGGTATGGAAATAGAAGACTTAACAGTATTCCCTGAAAACTCCCTTCTGTCTGATCATTTCTTAATAACATTTACATTTACTCTGATGGACTACCCAGCAGTGGGGAATAAGTTTCATTACACTAGAAGTCTTTCAGAAAGCGCTGTAACTAGGTTTAAGGATATGATTCCTTCTTTATGTTCTCTAATGCCATATACCAACACAGTGCAGAGTAGCTACCTAAACTCTGTAAGTGAGATAGAGTATCTCGTCAATAGTTTTACATCCTCATTGAAGACAACTTTGGATGCTGTAGCTCCTCTAAAAAAGAGAGCTTTAAATCAGAAGTGCCTGACTCCGTGGTATAACTCACAAACTCGTAGCTTAAAGCAGATAACCCGTAAGTTGGAGAGGAAATGGCGTCTCACTAATTTAGAAGATCTTCACTTAGCCTGGAAAAAGAGTCTGTTGCTCTATAAAAAGCCCTCCGTAAAGCTAGGACATCTTTCTACTCATCACTAATTGAAGAAAATAAGAACAACCCCAGGTTTCTTTTCAGCACTGTAGCCAGGCTGACAAAGAGACAAAGAGTATTCCATTAACTTTAACTAGTAATGACTTCATGACTTTCTTTGCTAACAAAATTTTAACTATTAGAGAAAAAATTACTCATAACCATCCCAAAGACGTATCGTTATCTTTGGCTGCTTTCAGTGATGCCGGTATTTGGTTAGACTCTTTCTCTCCGATTGTTCTGTCTGAGTTATTTTCATTAGTTACTTCATCCAAACCATCAACATGTTTATTAGACCCCATTCCTACCAGGCTGCTCAAGGAAGCCCTACCATTATTTAATGCTTCGATCTTAAATATGATCAATCTATCTTTGTTAGTTGGCTATGTACCACAGGCTTTTAAGGTGGCAGTAATTAAACCATTACTTAAAAAGCCATCACTTGACCCAGCTATCTTAGCTAATTATACGCCAATCTCCAAACTTCCTTTTCTCTCAAAAATTCTTGAAAGGGTAGTTGTAAAACAGCTAACTGATCATCTGCAGAGGAATGGTCTATTTGAAGAGTTTCAGTCAGGTTTTAGAATTCATCATAGTACAGAAACAGCATTAGTGAAGGTTACAAATGATCTTCTTATGGTCTCAGACAGTGGACTCATCTCTGTGCTTGTTCTGTTAGACCTCAGTGCTGCTTTTGATACTGTTGACCATAAAATTTTATTACAGAGATTAGAGCATGCCATAGGTATTAAAGGCACTGCGCTGCGGTGGTTTGAATCATATTTGTCTAATAGATTACAATTTGTTCATGTAAATGGGGAATCTTCTTCACAGACTAAAGTTAATTATGGAGTTCCACAAGGTTCTGTGCTAGGACCAATTTTATTCACTTTATACATGCTTCCCTTAGGCAGTATTATTAGACGGTATTGCTTAAATTTTCATTGTTACGCAGATGATACCCAGCTTTATCTATCCATGAAGCCAGAGGACACACACCAATTAGCTAAACTGCAGGATTGTCTTACAGACATAAAGACATGGATGACCTCTAATTTCCTGCTTTTAAACTCAGATAAAACTGAAGTTATTGTACTTGGCCCCACAAATCTTAGAAACATGGTGTCTAACCAGATCCTTACTCTGGATGGCATTACCCTGACCTCTAGTAATACTGTGAGAAATCTTGGAGTCATTTTTGATCAGGATATGTCATTCAAAGCGCATATTAAACAAATATGTAGGACTGCTTTTTTGCATTTACGCAATATCTCTAAAATCAGAAAGGTCTTGTCTCAGAGTGATGCTGAAAAACTAATTCATGCATTTATTTCCTCTAGGCTGGACTATTGTAATTCATTATTATCAGGTTGTCCTAAAAGTTCCCTAAAAAGCCTTCAGTTAATTCAAAATGCTGAAGCTAGAGTACTGACGGGGACTAGAAGGAGAGAGCATATCTCACCCATATTGGCCTCTCTTCATTGGCTTCCTGTTAATTCTAGAATAGAATTTAAAATTCTTCTTCTTACTTATAAGGTCTTGAATAATCAGGTCCCATCTTATCTTAGGGACCTCGTAGTACCATATCACCCCAATAGAGTGCTTCGCTCTCAGACTGCAGGCTTACTTGTAGTTCCTAGGGTTTGTAAGAGTAGAATGGGAGGCAGAGCCTTCAGCTTTCAGGCTCCTCTCCTGTGGAACCAGCTCCCAATTCAGATCAGGGAGACAGACACCCTCTCTATTTTTAAGATTAGGCTTAAAACTTTCCTTTTTGCTAAAGCTTATAGTTAGGGCTGGATCAGGTGACCCTGAACCATCCCTTAGTTATGCTGCTATAGACGTAGACTGCTGGGGGGTTCCCATGATGCACTGTTTCTTTCTCTTTTTGCTCTGTATGCACCACTCTGCATTTAATCATTAGTGATCGATGTCTGCTCCCCTCCACAGCATGTCTTTTTCCTGGTTCTCTCCCTCAGCCCCAACCAGTCCCAGCAGAAGACTGCCCCTCCCTGAGCCTGGTTCTGCTGGAGGTTTCTTCCTGTTAAAAGGGAGTTTTTCCTTCCCACTGTAGCCAAGTGCTTGCTCACAGGGGGTCGTTTTGACCGTTGGGGTTTTACATAATTATTGTATGGCCTTGCCTTACAATATAAAGCGCCTTGGGGCAACTGTTTGTTGTGATTTGGCGCTATATAAAAAAATTGATTGGTTGATTGATTGATTGATTTTAAAAAAACAATTTCAGAAACACTTGTTAAAATATGATATTAGAGCACAGATTTATTCACTAGATGGAGGACCGGTGTGATCCGCTCATTGGCTGGCTGTTGCCAGACGCCACCATCTTGGGTAACGTCTGACAACCAGACATACATAGAAATCAATGTGGGCATGATCAATGTTTTCAAGAGAGTTTCAGGATGAATCTGCATTTTCTGTGTTTGTACTGTGCTGGTACATTTATTCAAACTCAGTGCCATATTTGTACAGTCAATATTTGTCAAAACAAATACCGAACAGGATCAAACTATTTATATAATAGACTTGAACAAATTTGTTTGTCCCGGTCCAGATATAAAATAATACCATCTGTTTGTCAAACAGAAACATTATGTCATTAACATTATGTCTGCCACGACACAAGATCCTAGTCTGATCCTTAATTAATTGAATTATGAAGTAAGTTAAAGATGGGAAATAATCAGGGGTGAAAGTAAGAGCTTCACACACTCGCATCATATTAAAGATACACAATAAATTTTGCTCAGTAAAATATACTCTACTGGGATAAATGTCTAAATGGAGTAAAATACATTCTATTACAGAGTGAAATAAGTTCTACTGTCTTATCAAATCAAGTGTTTCTACTCCAATAAGAGTTTACTTTACACTGTGATAGAGTTGATTTCACACTGTGATAGAATGTATTTAACTCTATTTGGACTGGGACCAAATGTTATCCCAGTACAGTAAATTTTACTCTGCAAAATTTACTGTGTCTTAATATTAAAGCCTGCTCTTAACCCACCTGTGGCGCTGCTTTCACGGAGTGCTTCTCTGTGAAAATTTCAAACAAAATAAATAAAATAAAATGAAACAGCCACGCCGGGCAGGGTGAAAGTAAGATTATTCAGTCATTTCTGGACCAAGTTTAAAGAAATCTGAGCACTACACTAGAATATGGAGTATATCATAGAGACATTAATCTCATTTGTGTATATTCTTATATTAGTAGAATATACAAAGTCAAAGCGACTGTCATGTGACCCACCAAATTGAGAGACAAAAGCATTTCCATTCTATGAATTTGATCTTATAGAATATCTCAGGATGAAAAACCTGATGTGAAGGAAAAACCTGAGGCTAATTAAAAAGGGATAAATTGAGATTTATGAAAGTAAGACTTCTAATTGAATCGCTAAACAAATGGTGAGATATTTATCACAACAAAGCATTCAGGCAGTAAAACTGAAGTCACTACAGAATACAGATCAACACAACAAAATAAAGAATCTTCTAACCTTTATTCAGCAATTCTCGTCATTTCCCCACATCATTTATATTACATATAATAGTACATACGCATGAACGCTCACACCACAATTTTTTATTCTTTATTTATTTAACCTTAATTTAACCATCTGCTAATCCTATGTCAGTTTGTTACTGTACCCGAACGCTGCACAAAACAGCATTTTCAGATCACTTTAACCCAAGTTTAAGTCAGCGAATCAACGATTTCTATTTATTCTAATGAGTGATTGCGTGGAATAACACTAAGCAACACGAAGCGGCTGCTGGCAACAACTCACGCTGCATCCCCCAGCTACCGGATTAAATAGAAATTGATGTAATAGAGACTTCCGGGTCTCTATATTAAACCTACGGGTGACATCACACAGGATTTGTCCAATACATAATATACAGTCGATGGTGCTCCCGTGTCTGTGGGAGAGAGATGGAACACATGCCTTTTCCCTAAGTGGGTGTGGCAAACAGCAGGTCTTTTTGATTTAAAGTGGCATGCACAGAATTATCATTTTTTTAATAATGAAAATGAGTTTTATTTTTGGACGCCTCAGTGCCTTTGGGGTATTTTTGGGTACAATTTTTGTCTTGGTTTTGCCCCCTGAGAACCAGAGGAGGAAAGAAGTCAACATAATAAATATGGTACCATGCAGTACTTAAAGTTCTGTATTTTCCATATTTACCTCTTTCTATTTTTTTTAAGTTTTTGTTGTAATTTAAAGTGCTAATGTGCTGGTGGTGGACTTCAGAAGACAGAAGTTACCATCAATGG
Source organism: Thalassophryne amazonica (assembly GCF_902500255.1). NCBI lineage: Eukaryota > Metazoa > Chordata > Actinopteri > Batrachoidiformes > Batrachoididae > Thalassophryne > Thalassophryne amazonica. The sequence goes on along the minus strand of NC_047112.1, from coordinate 46,992,455 downwards.
AACTGAGGTGGACATTGTGGACTACTACAAGTACCCAGGTGTCCACATAGACAACAAACTGGACTGAAATGCAAACACAGATGCTGTGTATAAGAAAGGTCAGAGCTGACTGTACTTCCTCAAGAGGCTCAGATCTTTCAATGTCTGCAGAAATGCTTTGCAGATGTTTGATCGCTCGGTGGTCTCCACCATCATCTTCTACAGCTGAAGGCAGCTGACACAAACAGACTCAACATGCTCATCAGGATAGCTGGCTCTGTCCTGGGGGTGGAGCTGGAATCTGTGGTGGAGGAATCACAGTGGAGGATGTTGAGGAAACTGCTCAGCATCCAGGACAACACCTACCACCACCTGCATGCTACACTGACATCCTGTCAGAGCACCTTCAGCCGTAGACTGAGACCACCGTGGTGCACCACAGAATGCCACAGGAGGTCTTTTCTACCCTTGGCAATCAGACTGTAAAATTCCTCCCCCTTCTGCAGGATGAATACATAACAAAGTCATTCAAAGTTATTCAGTTATGTGCAATATTGTCAAACATCTTGTGCAAATGTCTTCCGCTCATTTCACATAAATTTGTTGTACCTATTGTAAAAAACAAAAATAAAAAACAACATTGTTCACTGTTTAGTGTTTCAGTACTCTAGTGCAGCAGATAACAGAATATTTGGGTGATTCTTAGACTACGGGCACTTTTATGTCCCTTGATCATATTTTATGAAAAAAAGAAAAAAGGGGAAATTTCACATTTTTATAGTTATCTTTACAATGAAAGTGGTTTAAGAAATTTGTCCTAGTAGTCTATGATTTTTCAGCATCATTATATGCAAATATTGCCATTTTGTGCTTGTCCCACACCCAGACTTATGATCTTCAATGATAAAAATGAATAGTAAACAAACGTTTTTTTTTCTAATGTTTTAAAATATCTCTGAATAAAATATCAGTAAAATAATCAAAACATAATTGGGATATTCAATGTCATACAACTGTTGTGATTTTTTTAAATGAAATGTAGTTGTCCCACACTATTGCCGTAATTTCCACCACAACAATAATGTCCCTTTAAAAAGTTTGTATGAAAGATTGTGTGGGTAGTTTATATGGAGATAAACAGTAACATTAGAGCACATGTATATAGCGCCAAATCACAACAAACAGTTGCCCCAAGGCGCTTTATATTGTAAGGCAATGATGTGGTGGAAATTACATTTACAAGGCCAGTAGTGCCCGTAGTTAAAGAATCACCCATTTACAGAGGAATCCTTCAAATCTGGAAAGAAGTAGCCACTTGAATTTTCAGTAGGCGGCCAGGTAGGGGTCAATTGAAGAATTACACAGGGGTCAAAATTTAAAAATGTTTCAATCATATTGAAAGCTATACCACATTATTTGTCTGATCACAATGACACCAAAAAGGTATAGTTTGGTCTATCTATGACTGAATGTTATGGGGTTACGGGGTAAAAACAGCAAGAATGGTAACAGAGGTCAGCATTAGTTTGTACAGGGGTCAGATGTTAAAGTTGCTCTAAATATTGTAAAATGTGATGCAAACTATTGGTTGAGTTAATAGGGTTTTAAAAAGGAATAGTTTGCACTACTCCCCCTCTAGCTGCCACCTTATCGTGGTGGGGGAGTTTGCGTACCCGGATGATCCTAGGAGCTATGTTGTTGGGGGTTTTGTGCTCCCTGTAGGGTCTCCCAAGGCAAACAGGTCCTAGGTGACGGGTCAGACTAAGGGCAGTTCAGAACCTCCATGACCAGTAAAAGATCAAGGACCGTGACGTCGCCCGGTATGGCGGAGCCGGGGTCCCACCCTGGAGCCAGGCCTGGGGTTGGGGCTCGCGCGCGAGCACCTGGTGGTTGGGCCTTAGCCCATGGGGCCTGGTCGGGCTCAGCCCAAAAGAGTGACGTGGGCCCGCCCTCCTGTGGGTTCACCACCTGCAGAGGGGGCCATGGGGGTCGGGCGCAGAGAGGATTGGGTGGCGGTTGAGGGCGGGTGGCCCGGCGGCCCGGTCCATGCTCACAGCCCCTGGCTGTTGGGACGTGGAATGTCAACTCGCTAGGGGGGAAGGAGCCTGAGCTTGTGCGGGAGGTTGAGAGATACCGACTAGAGATAGTCGGGTTCACCTCCACGCACAGCTTGGGCTCTGGTACCCAACTCCTGGAGAGGGGCTGGACGCTTCATTTTTCTGGCATCGCCCACGGGGAGAGGCGGAGAGCTGGGGTCGCATTGCTTATTGCTCCCCAGCTCAGTCGCCAAGTGTTGGAGTTCACTCCGGTGAGCGAGAGGGTCGCATCCCTACGCCTTCGGGTCGGGGACAGGTCTCTCACCGTTGTCTCGGCCTATGGGCCGAGCAGCAGTGCAGAGTACCCAACCTTCCTGGAGTCCCTGGGAGGGGTACTAGATAGCGCTCCGACTGGGGACTCCATTGTTCTCCTGGGGGATTTCAACGCCCACGTGGGCGGCGACAGTGAGACCTGGAGGGGGGTGATCGGGAAGCACGGCCTCCCCGATCTGAACCCGAGTAGTGTTCAGTTGTTGGACTTCTGTGCTAGTCACAGTTTGTCCATCATGAACACCATGTTGGAGCACAAGGGTGTCCATAAGTGCACGTGGCACCAGGACACCCTGAGCCGGAGGTCGATGATCGACTTTGTAGTCGTATCATCTGACCTTTGGCCACGTGTCTCGGACACTCGAGTGAAGAGAGGGGCAGAGCTGTCGACTGATCACCACCCGGTAAGGTCTATTCCAGAGTACTGGAGAGGAGAATTCGACCGATGGTCGAACCTCGGATTCAGGAGGAGCAGTGTGGTTTTCGTCCTGGTCGTGGCACACTGGACCAGCTCTACACGCTCTATCGGGTGCTCGAGGGTTCATGGGAGTTTGCCCAACCAGTCCACATGTGTTTTGTGGATCTGGAGAAGACATTCGACCGTGTCCCTCGGCGCACCCTGTGGGGAGTGCTCCGGGAGTACGGGGTCCGGGGTCCTTTGCTAAGGGCTATCCAGTCCCTGTACGACCGCAGCAGGAGCTTGGTTTGCATTGCCGGTAGTAAGTCAAACCTCTTTCCAGTGCACGTTGGCCTCCGCCAGGGCTGCCCTTTGTCACCGGTTCTGTTCATTATTTTATGGACAGAATTTCTAGGCGCAGCCAGGGTGTAGAGGGGGTCTGGTTTGGGAACCACAGAATCTCGTCTCTGCTGTTTGCGGACGATGTGGTTCTGTTGGCTTCGTCAAATCAGGACCTTCAGCGTGCACTGGGGCAGTTTGCAGCCGAGTGTGAAGCGTCCGGGATGAAAATCAGCACCTCCAAATCCGAGGCCATGGTTCTCGACCGGAAAAAGGTGCTTTGCCCTCTTCAGGTCGGTGGAGTGTCCTTGCCTCAAGTGGAGGAGTTTAAGTATCTCAGGGTCTTGTTCACGAGTGAGGGACGGGAGGAGCGTGAGATCGATAGACGGATCGGTGCAGCATCTGCAGTGATGCGGTCGCTGTATCGGACCGTCGTGGTGAAGAGAGAGCTGAGTAGGGGGGCAAAGCTCTTGATTTACCGATCGATCTACGTTCCGATCCTCACCTATGGTCATGAGATTTGGCTCATGACCGAAAGAATGAGATCGCGAGTACAAGCGGCCGAGATGAGTTTCCTTTGCAGGGTGGCTGGGTGCTCCCTTAGAGATAGGGTGAGGAGCTCGGTCACTCGGGAGGAGCTTGGAGTCGAGCCGCTGCTCCTCCACGTCGAAAGGAGTCAGTTGAGGTGGCTCGGGCATCTTTTCCGGATGCCCCCTGGACGCCTCGCTGGAGAGGTGTTCCGGGCACGTCCCACTGGGAGGAGGCCCCGGGGAAGACCCAGGACACGCTGGAGGGACTACATCTCTCGGCTGGCTTGGGAACGCCTTGGGGTTCCCCCGGAGGAGCTGGAGGAGGTGTGTGTGGATCGGGAGGTCTGGGCGGCTTTGCTTGAGCTGCTGCCCCCGCGACCTGACTCCGGATAAAGCGGAAGAAAATGGATGGATGGATGGATAGTTTGCACTATGTGGCATGCTTAGTTATCATGTTACAGGGTAACATGTCACATGTCATAGAATCCAATGGACGTCGACATTGCTCTACCTTTACCTTGCAAACCAAGCCTTCAACACAGTCAAAACTATTTCATTTATTAATCCTATTAGTTCAACCAATAATTTGCACCACTTTTTACCAAAATTGGAGCAACTTTAACTTTTGACCCCTGTACAAATTGAAATTGACCTTTGTCACAATTCTTGTTGTTTTTACCCCATAACTCCATAACATTCAGTCATAGATAGTCCAAACTGTACCTTTTTGGTATCATTGTGATCAGACAAATAATGTGGTATAGCTTTCAATATGATTGGAGCATTTTTAAATTTTGACCCCTGTGTAATTCTTCTATTGACCCCTACCTGGCCGCCTACTGAAAATTCAAGTGGCTACTCAGTTTTTTCAAAAGAGTAATGTCTAAGGAGTATTTGTGCCAACTTTGGTGCTTCTTTCCAGAAATGAACAGTTGTTACAGTTATCTACTCCATTACTCTGGCAAAATCATTTCTGTCAGGATGAATAAAGTTGAACTTATCTTATCTTAATGCATATCCCTGTGTGCTTAAGCAAAGTGTCATGAAACTGCCAATGTAAGGCGTATCGGTATATTTCTCCATATAAATAACAGAAAAACGCAGAGTTCGAATTCAGAACAGGTTTTTGGTGGTTTACTGTGCAACTGGTATTCTGCTGCCTCGTAACAATGACACTGCACCTGACCATACCTTATTTTAACACAAAGACACCTCTATGCTGTGCTGCCTCCTGCTGTGTGCCACTCTGTGCTGCGCCATGCTCTGTGCGCCACCCTGTGCTGTGCCATGCTCTGTGCGCCACCCTCTACACCGCCCTCTGCGGTGGCTGTAAGAGGACTCACTGACTCATGATACAAGGCAGTACCACATCAAAACAGATGAAATATTCCTAATCCCTCAGAGATAATGTTGTTTGAAATAAATGGCCTTTTTGTGATACTGTAAAGCAGTATTTTAAAAATAGAGAACTTAAAGCATCACTGTTCAGTCACACAAGTCCTGCACATCTCTGTTCAACCATCTGAAAACGAACATGCCAGTGACATTCCTGCGGTGACCTGCGACCTTCCTTCTACATTCCTTTCTTGTTTTTGTTTGATTGCATGAATCATGTTTGCTCCTAAGGACCTTAATGTGTTATGTGTCGGACGCAGCTCGGAGAACCGACCAGCGTTTGAAGGACCCAGTATGAAATAAGCAGAGCACGGTACAAAGGCTAACTGAATTTAATACATAACAGTGATAATATAATAACAAAAAGGTGCGGCCTGGCGTGGTGCGCTCCCAGCAGCGCTAACGGTCCGGAGCCAGAAGCTGTTTCGGACCCAAGGACCCCGCCGACACCCCCCAGGTGGCCGCAACAACCGAGTCTGTGAAAGAAGGAACCATTATGTGAGTCCACACTCTACACACAGAACACTTAAAGGTGTACAAACAGCAAACACTTCCTGGCTTGATTACTGATCAGCTTCCAAACCTGCAGGCATGGAACATCCAGTTCACAAAACTCCACCGCAGTGGAAGCTGATACATGACTAACAAACAGCTCAATACAATAAGGTGTGAGGGACACCACATTTACTGACTGTATAACTGTTAGTCACAAAATCTAACGTACCTCAGGAAGTGTGCTGACGAGCGTGAAACCTCACCCCCTCCTCTTTCACAGACTGTGCATCAAACCTGGACGTTCTCAGCATCCGCTGCTGATGAGATGGCTCCCGAGACGACGATCTCACCCGTCTGGTCACAAGGTCGAGTCTCTGGCCAATACACACTGTGCACTCCAGTCTTAAATGCCAACATGTTCCACTCCATCCAGATGCACCACAGCTGTGAGTCCTGACGAGTCGCAGGTGATCAGGGTGAGGTCCTGACAGCCTCAGCAACACAGCCACTCAGTCCCAAACGCACGCCACCTGGGAGGAAAACCAAAAAACAGAAACAAACCGGCAGCCAGGCCCCCCCCCCCAGCCATATAACATAATGTTTGTGAAAACTATTCTTAAATCAGCTTCCTGTGTTTCTCCACAGTGTGCCATGATGTGGTGAATATCATAGACCTGCTACAATAGGTTGGTTGAAGTAAATCTTCTGTAATATCATTTGGCCGATCTGTCGCCCTGAAGGTTACGTGTGCAAAAAATTAGCTTCCCAAAAGTTTACCAAAATTTATTTGACCACCAATTAGCTGCCAAATGTGCAAAAATCATTTTTGTTCATGTTCCAGAATGTCTGTGCACCTTTATTCTGAAGGGAGTACACTAAATAAAAAGAATAACAAAGAATAACGTAATTTGTGTGAATAATGTAGAATATGCAGAATTAATCAGCGAGACATTTTGACATGACTGGATGGCTGAAAGTCTGAAGGCCTGATTTCCTTTTTCTTTGATCTATTTTTCCAACTGTGTTAATCCTGTGGCACCCAGTTTCACTTTCAATGTATTCATACAACGCCAAATCACAACAAAGCCGCCCCAAGGTGCTTCACAGACAGATACAACACTGGTGACTGTGAACTTTGAAAACTGTGACTGTGAAAACTGGTGAACTTTGAGCTGATTGATTAAAAAAAAAAGCAATTTTTTGGTTTGTTTTCTTGCCTGTGTAAATCCCATAGAGGTGCCTCCCACCTACTGGATGGATAGGGGCTCGCGTGACACAGTCCCTCATCAGCAGTTGACTTGTAATAACTCAGTGGAAGTGTAGCGCCAGGGAAGGCTGGCTTTGCTAACTTAAGCCGTTAACTGTATAATTGGTTATCTTAAAAAGTTTTTTTTTTTTTTTTACATTTTGTGATGTACAAACATACACATTTACCTCTTTAGGGATCCTTCTGCTGCTACCGGACACTCTGACATTTTTGCTTTTTCAGTGGTGACAAGAAGATGTTTTTAGGTTACCCTGTGCCACTACATTAACCCGATAATGCCTGACACACAAAATGTATGTATCAAACATAATACATACGGAATGATAGGTTTAATTCTCTTGTTAGCCCATGATGATGTTTGTGCTCTAAAGCAACAATGCACATATTTAGTTTTTTTCCCCGAGTGAAAACATAAACCCAAAACAACGAAGTTTGAGTGTAGTTTGAATTTTTTTTTTGTTTTACTTGCGCTTTAATTGCAAGACATACAACCGTGACTAGTTCAAGTATCCATCCCCTAATTTCTCTAAAGAAAATGGACTGTGAAATAGTTGTTGAATTTACATCGTGTTGAGGAGATTTCATTTTGCTGTGATTTTAAATGCCATACTTTCAGAAATTTTAACATGGCATTTTTATTTGATATAAAAATGTAAAATCTGAAGAGTTCCCATAGTTTTAAATGCTACTATATTATGTAAATTAAATGGGCCTTTTCCTATGTTCTACAAATATCACAAATATTTAGAACTACTGTTGGGAACAGGCACTGTGATAGACTGGTGTTCTGTCCAGGGTGAACCCTCCTCTCACCCTATGCCTCCTGGGATAGGCTCCAGCACCCCCGTGACCATTGATTGGAGTAAGTGGGTATAGAAACTGAATGAATGCTGGGGACACTGATGTAGTAATTGTGTGATATTCACCTTGGGGTTGTAGCCCATGGTCCACTAATCCTCTATAAAGACAACATGCTGTGTTCTGTCATGGCCCTCAGGCAGTGAGGGACAATATGCAAAGTATATCACTTTAAAGTGTACCAAACGTCTGGTCATTCTGGAAATATTAAAGCAAACATTCACGTTAATGGTCATGTGAACACATTTCTCTATCAGCCGTAATTAGACTCAATTTAAAACCTTAGGGCCCATTCACACTATGATATGAAGTGGCCGAAACTGGTCGACGTAGCAAATTCTCAAATATCTCATTGAAACAAAGGAGAAGGCTAACTCCAGGGGTCTAAATTTTTTGTCTTCAATGCAGGGTGACATTGTACTGATGGAGCTCGAAGTTTGTTGACAGTCCACTGACTTACTATAGAGTGTAGTTCATCGTTCGCTGTTGGAGGACAGGCGTATTGATAGTGCACCCAACTGAACAGTAGCATAGCTTGGTGGAGCTAATTTATTAACTAACTCAACGCTTGTGACGTCAGGTGACATAGCCTGTACATGCAACGTAACTCTGCGATTGCATCATTTGCTACTGGTGCACTGCTGACACAGGTTCTACATATTCCTTCACATTTCTACATATTTCTTCATGTCCATGGGGTCCAGAGGAGGTGGTGCATCCAATCAAGCCTCTAACATTGGTCAGAGAAGGTTGGTGGAGGTGAACGGAGCAGTAATGGTGTACTAGCAGAGGTCATGTAGCAGTAGCGGAGTTCAATTCTTGCCGGCATTTTAGCTTGACCATCGATTATAAGCATTTTTCTGGGGCCACGATGAACAGCAGCGTTGCCCTACTGATGTCCACTTAGCTCCTGCGGAGTCTGGCAGACATCGCCGCTGGTGCACGTTAATAAACTTTTCACTCTCGGTCAGTAAACGCCAGGCTAATCGTCAAAGTGTGAATGCACCATTAATGATCAGATCAGGTTGTTTCCACTCTTCATTCATAATCCATTTTTTCTCGCCTCTCGGGATACTTTGAGTGCAATGAAACATCCTTTCTGTGTGAACAATGTGACCAGCTAATGGCAACATGACAAGAAACAGGTGGCAGTAACCTATTTTTTTTTTTGCTCTTTTCTTGTTTATTTCATAGTTTCCTTAATTAGTTGCGGTATTTATGTCTCAGTTTCATTGTCTTCTCTGTATCCTTATGTCTCAGATCCTGCATACCCAGCTTTTCCTTGTAATCACAACAGGTTGAGTGTGTGTTTGTCCATGTTTCCACACACGGCAACAAAGAGAGAGTGGCAGTCTTTACTGCTGCACAGTTTGTAACTTCCTTCCCGTTTCCTTTAATTCCCCCCACTGAAAACACACAAAAACACACAGGTAGGCAGTTTGGTGCACCGCAGTTATGCAAAATTCTTTTCTTACACAGTAAGCAGAAGATGCACAAGAACAAAGAAAGACAAAGCAGATACAACTGTAGGATTTCTGCTCAAACAAAGCTGCCGTAATCCAGTGCTGCAGAAAATATCCACTCACAGGTTTTGCTTTCACATCCACAAACTGCACATTAACATGCAATTTGGAAAGCTGTGTAACTGGTTTGTGTAGTATGTGTGGCATGGAGGGTGTACGTGCATGTGCTTATTAAGTATTCATGTGTGTCACTTTTCACGTTTTCAATGATCAGAGGTAATAATCAGATGATGCTAGCTTGTGTGATTGTGTGGACTGAACCAAAAAGCTTTGTGATTGTATTCCTGCTCAAATGTAGATCATAGAAATATTTTGTTGACAGAATTTTGGAACGTTTTCAGCGGAAACGATCATTGGTTCGGGGAAATGGTGATTCAGAACAAGTGACAGGTACAGGAACCTTCATCACTGCTTCATAAATCATATGCAATCAAAAGGCTTATTTCTCACATGCCTGAACAAGTCCAGACATGCCCTGCTGTGCCAAGATTCTTATTTAAAATAATATTTTGTTAATCTCACCCGGTTCTTACAAAGTACAAAGTCAAACTATTTCTCCATATAAATTTATTCAAAGTCAAAGTGAAAAACAGGCCTGGGTTCTGAAGAACTTCTCTCTCACAGGAGATCCATGCGTTCAGAACCCCGAACAAAGGACTAAAACAGTTTTTATAAAATACAACATGGGCGTGACAAAGACGGACCTTATTTCACAAATTCCTTCCCTTATTGGTTCCCGTGGGCATTCAAGGGACGTCCCGCCCCCTGTCATAACCCACGTGGTAACGGGACATATGATTTATATTGTAACCTGAATCTCTTTGTTCTAAGTGGTAAAACTGGTTCAACCCGGTTCGACATGCACATTTAGACAAACAGACGAAAAGTATAGCAAACTAAGAATATAACCATTTAAGTAAAGTAATTACTTAATACCAAAACAAATAGTCAAGCAAACAAAATAATAGATAAACACACAAATACATCTAACAAGATGAAATAATAATTATGAATTATGTCAAAAGATGCCAACATGGTCCAAATCACTACCATCGCATTAGATATGTATGAACATGAAGCTCAGTATGCGCTCTGTGGGTGTCTTTTTGTTAACGCCTTTTCCCTATATATTTTGTTGAACAAACTTGTCAGCAGGTAGTGCAAATCCAACATAACACATCAAAATTATTTTACTATGACACAATCTCTTATATCCCATTCCATGTTCTCCATCACTCCCAGGATTATCAAAGTCAGATGAGCAAGTAAGACCAAAAGTACACATGTCACAGGGATAACTTGGAAAACAAGCAAGGAAATAGTTAACACCTTTTCCTGGAGTTTCTATGACTGGGGAAGAAGTTACAGACATGAAAAACAGAAATACAATTGGACAGTGTATCGCAGGGCATGAAGAGCTGTAGTTACAACCCAGAAAGCAAATAGATCCGGGCCGGATGTAGGCCAACATCTGGTACCAATCCTGAAAACAGATCCGGTCCAGACAGTTTTTGCACCCTGGCCCAGATCCGGCATGGCTCTGCTTTACAGTTCTGGAACAGATCCGGACCAGATCTGAACTGGATCCGCAAAACACCAACCGTTTACAGACCATATCTGGCATAGATCTGGGACAGATGTGGTCTGCATCACAGCACCGTGGCAGGAACATGGGGCATAACGATAAGCAATTTTATCTGCACTCGATAGAAACTATCCATTAGCGGTTGTAAACTCTGTACTCTGTAATCGTGATCGTCACTGAGGCTTTTTTAAATGCTTATTGCAAAGTGGTTTGTTTCTTTACGACAATCAAGTTTTATAAGTCCAGGGACACTGATCTGTGTGTTATAGATACAAATCAGTTTCCTCGGATGCACGGAACTTACCCCTGTAAAACGTGTTCCTGCCACGGTGCTGTGATGTGGTCTACATCTGCCCCAGATCCGTGCCAGATATGGTCTGTAAACGGTTGGTCTTTTGCGGATCCAGTTCAGATCTGGTCCGGATCTGTTCCAGAACTGTAAAGCGGAGCTGTGCCGGATCTGGGCCAGGGTACAAAAACTGTCTGGACCGGATCTGTTTTCAGGATTGGTACCAGATGTTGGACTACATCCGGCCCGGATCTATTTGCTGTCTGGGAAGGAAAATAGGTTCACTGAAGAAATTAATTTTTCATTTATTTTACACCCGTCACACCTTGACAATTTAGCCAGCATATGCTGAGCGTATAAAAAAAAGCTAGCATATGCTGCCATACATCTCATAAGTTAAGGGTAAGTTTTGTGTAAGTTAAGAGCATGTTGAAACACGCTGATAAACATTATAATATGACAAGTACTTTGAAACATTTTGGGCATGCACAATATTTTCGACATATGCCAGTGTATGGATCATACGTCCCACATATGCAGGCCATAAGTTGTAGCTAAGTTGTGCGATTGTTGACACACGTTTCTTGTAAGTTACTCATAAGTCAAAATGCATCTGTTGTTGCTGTCCCTTGATTGGCTCAACAACTGAAAGCTGCAGTCATGCGTACAGTTCAGACTGTTTCAAATATTAAAACCATTCACACACAGAGTAAATATGAAGTCTTAATTTGACCTGTTCGTTTCAGTTGGATTCATCATCACAGCCTCATGAAAACGTATCCACATAAAGCGTCTTGATTTTGGAAAACGACATCTGAAAATACTTTAATTCCTTGTCGTGGCTGAAGAAACGTACCATTTTTAAAAAGGTCCCTCTGTGTTTGTACGTTTCTCAGCCTGAACCACAGAACACTGGCGCTTTGTCCCACAAGAAAATTAACTTATTTTAAAAGTTGAAAGAGTCATTGCGCCTCATTCATTCACATCAGCGTTTATCACAGACATCAGTCAATTCTTCAGCAGTCTGCATGCAATGAAAATTAATCCCATGATTCACCAAGACAAAAAAAAAAAAAAAAAAATTAAAAATTAAATTAAATTCCCCTTTTCTTTCCATGAATATGGTCTCATGATACAGCATAGACTCTCTCTTAACACTCCCAGCTCTGACTGGCTTCCACTCTCCCTGTGCATGAGGCCGTGTCTCTTATATGTGGGAAAGCCGAGGGATTGTAGCGCGGTGGACTGAATACAGAGGATAAGCACTTTACTCCGTAATCTTTCAGCTTATAAAAATTAAATTGACAGATACCATTGTTTGCTCCAATAAGCAAATTGTGCTAACTCCATGTGACAGAAATGCTCCCACTGGACTCCTGTGATTAAATGGTATTTTGCTTTGTGTGTGTGAGTTTGTCTGTGTGTGTGTGTGAGCAGACCATGATCTACACAGTCTCATCCCATCTGATCCTTTTGACATTACGTTGTTATTTTGGAAAGAGGCCCACAGGAATGTGGGCCTATTATTTGCTTTTTGTTTAAATAGTTATGGTGTTGATTCCGGTGATGGTTTCAGTGAGAAAGCATTCATGTGACATTCATGATATGTTCTTTTTTTTCTGATCTGGAAAATCCAGTTGAATGAGTTTTATTCATGCTCCTCGGTTCAAACCCCAGCCAGACTGGAAAATCACTAAGGGCCCTTGGGCAATGTCCTTAATGCCCTTGTTACTCCCGGTGTGTCATGAGCACCTTGCACAGCAGCACCCTGACATCGGTGTGTTTGGGTGAATGTGAGGCATCAGTGTAAAGCACTCTGAGCGCCTGATTCAGATGGAAAATCACTGCTATTGGTGCTCTTCAATTTCTTTTACCATTTTGAATACTTTAGTGAACCATTTAACCATTTAAGATAGATTTTTTTGTACATTTGTTATGATTTATATTGATGCTCTATTTGTGCTCCAGTTTCAAATTGTTCCACAAATCCACTTCACAGACTGAGATATGCACATCCTTTTCTTACGGGTTCGACTTCTATTTTTTTTTTTTTTTTTTGAAGTGCTATGGAAAGTGCGGTTGCTATAGGACTGGATCAGTAGAAGAATGTGAGATGTAGACTGATGGTCTAGAATAAATCTTCAAGAAAATTTAAGAATGGCTGTAGGAGTTTTACTTTTTTTTATTTTCCATACTGTTCCAACTTTTTCTGACTTGGGGATGTACAAGTCTGAACATGTGCTTTTAATTACTCGTGACAAGACAACATCATTTATCATGTTATTGCATGCAATTGCAGATCCAAGCAATTGTAAAGACGTGTTTGCGGCAGTAAAACCTCTGAGGTATGAAACTTTCACTGTGTCTGCGCTCACGATGAGTTCCACAGGTTTGAGAGGCAAAGACGGACTCGTGTCTCACATGCCAGCACTTGCCTGCATATCCTTTCCGTCTCGACGCAGCGGATCAGACTGGAATGCCTTTCATATCAGGCGTCTTTGAAGATTTTGGCATTTCTCCAGTTGCCTGAAAGAAAGATATCAAAGCAGACAAATGAGAAAGGCTGAAAATGAATGATGAGAGATAACCGAGGAGCAAATGCAGGGAAGTTAGAAACAAGATAAAACAGTTAGGTGTAAAACATCACGTTCTCATCTTGGTCTCTCTGTGTCTGTGTGGAAGACATATTCGGATTCTGTTGTTTTATTACACCCATGCACAGCGATAGCGCATGCAGAGGTATTGTTTTCAGTTCAGTGTGTCTGTCTTTGAACAAAACACAAGGGGCGATTGAGAAGTTTTGAACTTGACCCAGGAAAAGTAGGGTGTGGTTCTCCCATCTGTCGCATTCTGAGAAGCCAGCATTTTTCACCATCGTGCTCAGTGAGTCAAAACTTCACACATTCTTGAGAAATGATGGTTTCTCAGAATTTAAAACCTTGCCCTACTTTTTCTGGGTCAGGGTCAAAACTTCTCAGTCACCTCTTGTAACTTGAATTTTGCTCTGATATGAACCAAGCATGGTGGAATGATTGAGGGACAGATATGGCTGTTATTGTATCATCGGTCACAACAAAGCGTTTGTGCATTTGGCCACTGAAAACCAGATCTAAAGTTCATCAATGTGTATTACATAAGAGGGTTCACAATGTAAGTACATCCAGTTTGCCTGCAATGGAGTTTTATCATGATGACATAATTATTATGGTTACTGTAGTAAAGTGTGGGGGGGGGGGGGGCAAGACACATTATGACTCTCTCTCTCTCTCTCTCTCACACACACACTTATAAAACAATACAAAACTCCACCTTACTGCTTCATGGCTTCACCTCAGGGAGCTTTGGTGGCCACTGTCCTCTGGTGCCCTCTGCCCTCTGTTACTTGCATATGATTTCTACAAAACACAGTTCTGTGTGCTTGATGCACTCTTGTTTAAAGGGAAAGACAGGTAGTGAAGTGCTCAGTTTTTTAACCTTGTCGATAGCAAGTAGACCTTAGACATGCCCCAAAAGCATTTGCACCGCTTGTTTTGCACTCACTGTCAGGATATAGTGTCACTTATTTTAGCTTTTTGTTTTTTTGCATTGTGCTGCAGAAGAAATGCAGAGAGGCAATGATATGAACATGATCATGTCTTCAAAAGCTTGACCCGTAAGAGTTATCACAGAAATTCTATGTTTAAAAAAATAATCACTAAATAAACATCTGAACTGTGACTATCAAATCTTTGTTGCTGACAGGTTGATGGTCCTTCATAAATGTAATCAACTCCATTTGTGAATGGGGTTTCAAGAACTCGCAAAGGGTGGCAGAGTCAAAAAACAAACTTTGTAGTGGCGTTGAGAATAAATGTGTCAAAGGTCAAACCAGAAGACAGATTCAAAGGCTCATTCAAGAGGGGTGAAAAATAACAACAAAAGTGAGTGACAAGGTAATAAAATGCTGGATAATAACACAATTCAGACAGCACACACACCTCTGTTGGGTAGTAAGCGTTATTACCTTCACCTTAAACTTTGTTCTGGCATGTCTAAAGGCTTTTATCATCATCTGTGCTACTGTGGCCTCTGGTTGATGTACCAAGGGGTCATGAAACATCAAACCTCAGAAAGATAAATCAACACCATGCTAGATCAAAGTCCCATTCTCACTTTCCTGGATATACACGGCAAAAGGTCACAGGTTATAACTCTGACAAACCATTGTGTAAAGATAACTGACTACATGCATGATCAAGCATGATGACATAATACTCCTGACTTGTAACGTGATCACAGCACACCACTTTATCCACATTTTTTACATTATAGCCTTATACCAAAATGGATGAAATTCTGTTATGTTAGAGGTCCAGATGGGACCAGACCGGTAGAGACAATGAACTCAAATGCTGGGAGCAAAAAACAGAACTGGTTTGGAAATTAGGGAGCTGCAGGTTCCCGAGCCAGTTTTGTAAGAGAACTGAAATCCTGGAGTTAATGGAACGGGAGCCGGGGTCAGGTGGGATGCACAGAGCTGAGAACAGGAACTAGGAGAACAGAGGAGAGCAGAGATGAGTGATTGCACTTGAAACACTGAAGCCTTTAACAACAGTTCACTGAAGGCTTAAAACAGGAATGTCCACATTTCTGGAAATGAGGTTTGCTGTTCAGGAATCATTCACAGTTCATGAATATCTTCAGAGGTCAGAGGTCAGGTCATTCCAATTAAGCAGGACTTAACTTTTAGAAATGACTTGGTAAGTTCTTAGTGGTTCAATATTAGAGTTCATACAGTTCTTGGAAAACAATTCTTGGAAATAGTTCTTGGTACTAGTTCTTGGAAACAGTTCTTAGTCATGCACAGTCACAAACAAGAGCAGCGTGAGAACAGGAGCTCACAGACATGCAGGACGTAATGAATTGTGGCAGAGCTGCGCACTCTGTAGCTGAGAGCCAGAGAGTTCCAAAGGGACATAGTGCAGAGAGTGGTCAGGTTACCTTGAGATGAGCTGTGGAAAGCTCAGATGTCAGAGCACATGGAAGCGTCAGCGTAGACAAGGTCATGGATTTCTCATGGAGAGACACGTGAAGAATCCAGAAGTGACTGAGCTTAAACCTGGGGTTTAAGTAACCCACTCCTGATGAGCTGCAGATGAGCCTCAGGTGCTGACTAGCAGGTGTTCCTTGGCTTTGCAGTGCGTCACCTGGAGGGAAAACAGACAAACTACACACAAGAGGTTAAAAAGGGAAAGGGCGAGAGGCAGTCAAAAAGCTGTGGCCACAACAAAATTTATTTTTTCCCCTCAAAATTCTACATACAATACCCCATAATGACAATGTGAAAAACTTTTTTTTTTTTTGATTTTTGCAAATTTATTAAAATATAATAATCATAATAATAACGAAAACTAAGAAATCAGTGGGGGGTAACCCCCACTCTGGATATCTTCCACCAGGATTGGGTCATGGGACTTCAGGAGCTTCAGTCATTAAATAAATCAAAGATGTGTGTACTTTTTTGTTTTGAATGATTTGGTGTGTCCAAAAATAATGTATAACTGTGCACACACTGCTGCCTTCAGCAATAATGAGTAAGAATGGGTTTATTTTGCATTCTTCTGTGCAGTCTATGTCTTCAGAACAGCTTATTGTGGCTGTAAAGGATCAACCTGAATAGCCGACACTATCTGGCTGCTGCTGGATGGCTTTATGGCATTTGTGCTGTAAATGCCAGAGCTCAGTGCTTAAAAATGCAAAACTCATCCTATCCAGAGCACAACTTGGTGGTTAAAAATAGCTCCTCAACAGGTTATCTGAAGCACTGAGCAGCAGGGATTCATTGATTCGGCCCTATAGAGATGTGATTCAGTGTTGACATCTGACGGCGTCCCGACGCGCGGACCAGTCCGCACGTCTTTCATTAAAAAAATCTCCTTTAACAGTGGAATATCTGGATAAAATGCTGAAACTGACTTCTTCTGAAACTTCTCTGTTCTCTCACGACGTCCTGGATCAATAGAGCCTGAAATGTGGAGGTTTTCAGCTTGAAACAGGCTGACGACGGCGCCTGAGAGCGCTCCGTGATGTCTCGCTCCGTGAGAAGTCCTTAAAGCGACAGTATCACCTCAAAATCTCTCATCAGCCGTTAAAATTTTCACTGAAAACCAGCTTAATTTTTCAAACCGTGTCCACTTCGATGTGTCTCACAGGTTTAGAAAAAATTTTGATCAAACAAAGCGCCAGTCTCTCAGCAACTTCTCAGACAAAGGAATTCCGACGAGGGGCTGGACGACTCCTCCCACAAGGAGTGCTCACAGGCGAATGACGTCATCGACAGGCATGGAAAAACTCACGCATGCGCGCGAGGGTTCAAGCATGTCTGACATAAAAACATATGAATCCATATAGTTTTTGAAAAAAATATAAAGGACCTATACTTTATTGACAGACCTCGTACTGCTATTCATTTTCCCCAAAGAGACCTTTTTGTGTATTTAAAATTATTATAATGTGTAAATATTCATATGGCAAAGCACTTTTTCAACATACATATTTAATTTTCTCTTGCAGGACAGCTATGTGCAGTCGTAAGCTATATTAGTGGTTAATAGTAGTGGGTAATAGTGGGTGCATTTTCATTTTAACCCAACAAGTTTTATTCTTCATTCAGTGATACAATCTAAAATGCAATAAATTTAGTGGATGGAAACTTGTGACATACATTTTAGCTTATGCCATATGGACAGTTTCACTGTTCAGTCAATGACGAGTTGTGAAAGAGAGAGCCCATTCGATCCCTCTCGCAGCAGGTGTCGGCCAGATTCCAGGTGACACACAGGAACATCCAACACTGCTCACTGGACACTTAGAAAATGTGTGGCCATTCGTGCTGTTAGCATGAAAACAGTTAGCAGATGATCACTTTCGAGCTGGATGTGAAATTTGTCTAGGTGCCCCCACGAGTGTGGCGTTCCAAAAAGAAACACACATGTGGGGTGATGTGTATCGCACATGTGTCGCGCTCCCACTGAAACACGTGACGTACATGTGTGTTGCGCCTCCGCCCCAACACTTGGCATGCCCGGGGGGGTACACTTGCATAAAATGCTGATATGTATGCAAGTGTCACAGCAAGTCATGATTCAACAGCACGAAATATACATTAATCTATTGGTTCGTGATATTGTGATGTAAAGCGCCTCATTTTCGTCACGGCAGCACGAATTCATTCCAATTCATTCCATGATGGCTGTATGAAATTAAAAGTGAAGCAGTGGTGGTGGGGGGGTTAGGGGGGGGAAGCATACGATTAGGTTATGGTTAAGGTTAGGGTCGGGGGTAGGAGTAGGGTTAGGAATAGTGAGTTTAAAAAACCCCGTCACGAAAATTTGACTCATTTCCTCAGAGGAGCACAAAAAAAAAAAAAAAACATGAGACTGGGCTGGTACAGACATGATCTCATCTGAGCACACACAGCATGGAGAGGTGCCTGTCAGCTGATTGCAGCACAATGACAGCTGGAAATGACGGGTCAGTGCACACGACGTGTCACAGTACAAACAGAGACCACCGCCGGGACAGGTACATAAATAATTACAATACCTACATACACAATTACACAACAAATAACTAAAATGAATGACCATATAACACAGAAACAGAGAGTGACATGTTGGTCTGGGTGCTGAACAGACAGGGGAGGTGTCTGCCAACAGCAGCTGCTGTTGAGATCTCTGCCCCTGGACGTCCCATCTGGGGAACAAATACCATGGTTTGAATGACATGAACTTTCAACTTTCCTCCGTGAGGAGCGTGTCTCTGTCTGCTGTCCTCACATGGAGATACATAAAACATCATTTGCCTTTGCGCCGGGCTGCAGCAGCTGCACACAGCGCACCTTGGCAGGCTGTGGGCCGGGCCGATATGTGTCCATACATCGTTTAATTTCTCTTTTTTGAAAACATACGTTTATCTCCTTGTTGATTTTAAGCATTTCACGCTTCTGTTATAAGACAGAAATTGTCGTGTAGTGCAAGTTTCCATCTGTTAATCACAGCTTTTGTAAACTGCAGGTTCAAATCCCTTGAGTGGCATTTAATTTTTTTACTGCAGGGTTCTGTATTGGGTCCCCTTTATTTATTTTTTATAAAGTGATTTTCACTAATTATACACCAGTATCTCATTTATCAGTGTCCAGTGATTGTGTTAATTATTTATATACCCGGCTGGACATAATAAGACATAATGAGAGTGCACTGCTTCATTCACGTCATTTCATGACTGCATGTCTGTGACCATGGGCCATATACAGAGGAACAGATGGTTCATACTTGTATTGTTTGCCCCAAAAGAGGGACTCAATAAAATGCTGTTCTTTTATGGTTTGTGGTTTTTATTTTTTTTTTCTTCACAGCAGAGGCGTGATGTGGTGCAACACGTTCCAGCTGCTCGCACTGTGTTCGTGCACGTGCACATGAAGGGGGCCAAAACATCTGTTTCAGAATACTAGAAAACATAACTAGAAACTAGAATTGTTCAAATATGCTGTTTCATTCACAAGATATATCAAATTTCAATATTCACCATTGCTGTAGGCAGCCATCTTGAAATTTTGGATTTTTGCTTGGCTAATTTTGAAGAGTATCCCAATATGAATGTTCTTGGCAAGTTTCATGTTTGTATCACAATTTGAAAGATTTTCTTCAAAAATCACTATACAGCTGTATTTCCAAATTATAATAATTAAAGCACAAAGGCAGAGGTGACTCTCTGGGTTTTTCTTGGTGGGGGTAGGAGAGATCGTGACTACTTTGTGGTGTGCTGGCACAATTAAACAAGCAAACATGCATTTTAAAGTAAAGCTGAAGTGACTTCTACATACATGTTAATTCATGAATAAATACACTACACATGCAGTGGTAGTCTCCTTGGTGGCCACCAGACCTAGGCTTTGGAAATTAAAGAAACCAACAAACAAGGGCATTTCAAGGATTGTTTAACTGACACCCCATATGTTAAGAGCAGAGGTGCCCAAATCCTTTAATCTGAAGTGTCATGATTTAATGTCAATAAGGGATCACAGGCCAAGGTAAATGTTGATGTTGTGTGAATTACAATTACATTACATGTATGTGTATCAATTATATTTTATAGAAAATTATCCTAAAAAATAAATAAATAAATAAATAAATAAATATATATATATATATATATATATATATATATATATATATATATATATATATATATATATATATATATATATATATATATATATATATATTCAAATAAATAAATGCACCATTGTTCAACAATAGCTCAACATTTAATTTGCAGAGAATTTGTCAATTGAGCCAAAACAAGGTGAAAGCGGGCCATCTGGGGCCTGTAGGCCCCACATTGAGGTTAGCAGAGAAAGAGTTTGGGTGGTGGAGGAGGAGATGTCTTTAAATACAAAATCCTTCCCATGGGATGTGATGGAAGCTGTTATGTGTCGTTGCTGGAGTTCCCTCATAAAATACTGTGCTTGTGTCCTTTTCAGTCGAGAGGTCAGTTTTCTAATGATGTTGTCATTTGGTGAGAAACAGTGATCATAAAATGTCACAATCCCTGCGGATTGCTATGGTATTCAAGGGTCAGTTTTGGACTGTTGTCCTGTCATTTCTCATTTTCATTAGGTTTAGTTTCTTTGATGGATTTGTGGGCCAAAGAAACAATCCAATGAAAAATGGGGGCACTATAGGACCAGATCAGCAGCAATAATAATAATAATAATAATAAACTGATAATATTGAAGGGCTGCTGTTAATTTTCTGGTACTTTTGGGGTTATTGAAAATCTGGGGACTTCAACCCCATCAAGCCACATTTCTGTTTCTATTTTGGCACATTATGAAAAGTGAAGACAAAAACCAACATGTTACAGTCATGTTTAAATATATATGATTTAATCTGGATTATCATAACATAATAATTCTATTGTTATTGTTTAATAATCACGAGAATGTGTGTTCTGTTTTTCACTTTAAAACTAAGCAGGAATTTGGGTACGTGGGGAAGTAAAGTTACAAAATGTGTTCAGTAACACATATTTAGCCCATATTGGGTCGATTTTTATTTGGTTAGTGTCTTTGTTTTTATTACATTAAATATAGTGGAAAAATAAAGTTCTTGGAGAGAATGGTGTCCTGAGCCAGACTGATACCAAATGAACTTGATATAAATACACCACAGAGCTTCTAAAATTAATCTTAGGTTCAGGTTGGTCAAAAAAAATCAATAACTAAATAAATAACATTATGATTTGTGAGGAACTGAACCCAAAAATGCAGAGGGACCAAATGAGAGTAAAATGTAAATTGTTTATTTTACAGTCGAAGACGATGAAACAATGGGTCCAAAACTGGGGAACAGTCCAGATGATCAGGAACCAGGGAAAACAGACAGTGGCAGCATGGAAAGAAGAAGAGACACTCAGACACAGAACCAATTCCATAAACAGGACCAGATGAACCAGAATAATCCAGTAAAATGAATGCAGAACAGTGACAAACTTAAATAGTGACGTAACGAGATGAAAAGCAACAGGTGAGGAGATTGTGATGAAGAGCAGCTGTGAGGAACACCAAGTGATAGGGCCACACCTACAAATATATACAGGGACTGACTGACAGAGTGAAACATCACACCACAATGAGCCATGGGGTGAGTAGCAACTAAACAAAACCATAACTAAATACCAAAGTCAAGATAAACTAAAAATAGACTCAGAACAAAACCACAGAGCAAGGGCTTAAAACTAAAGTGGAACTCAAGAAAGGATAAAGTGTGAAATAAAGGAAAACATAACAACCAACAGACAGGACATACTGTAAGATAAGGACAGGACAGACCACAATAAATAATTGTCTTTACACACAGAAAGGATGTGCTGGAGTCTATCCTTGCAGTCATTAGGAGAGATGTGGTGTACACTTTGGACAGACCGCCAGTCTGTCACACAGCTGTGACACATAAAGATAGACAAACACATTCACTGTCTCGCCTACGGTCAATAGAGAGTCAACAATTCACCTAACCTACTGGACAGAACCCATGCAAACATGGGGAGACCATGTAAACTGGACAGAAAGGGCCAGATTATAAGTGAACCTGGGACCTTCTCACTGTGAGGCAACAATGCGAACCACTAAACCACCATGCTGCCCTATTATTGTTGTTGTTGTTGTTGTTGTTGTTCTTGTAACTAGAGTATTATTTTCAATGGGATGATATGAAGAGTTCAGATGTAAAACCCAGTATCTCCAAAACCATAAATTTTTAGTTGAGGCCAACATGTACTTGGCTGTCAAGGGGACCATGTGCAAAATATGAAAGAATTTGAACAAACTGTTTTGATTTTATTGATGAAAGTCTGTGCATTTCAGAATATGGTTTCCTTTAAATCTCCATTTTCAACTGCATTTTTCGCCATTAAAAAAAACTTACTAGGTTTTGCATCTGAACTCTTCATGTGTTTCCTGTCAGTAAAGAAGACTTATTGTACTGGGGAACCATGGGCTCAAGATTGGGTAGTGCTTATAAAATAGGTAGCTGAGATTTTTCAAGGGTGGTAAAAAAATTATGCAAAGTTTCTATAATGAGTTGGAATTGTGTGTGAGTCCAGAATGTTTTAAGAACCTTAGACCTCAACAATTTTTAGAAGAACTCAACCCTTTTTATTTCCTGTTAATTACATAATTTTTTAAATGTTAATTTACTGTCTTAATGTATTTGTAAATTGTTGCTCATTTTCCTCAAATCGGCTAGTGTCAGTGCTGAACTTCATTTCATATCTCTGTTACTAAGCACGTCCAGACTGCTTTGTCTGGTACCTGCAAACGGTTTTTAATGAAAATGTATTGCAATCGGACAGGACGTTTTGTCCGATGTGAGCAAAAATCCATTATATACAGTGTTTATTGCATAGAAAACCATACAAAAGCACTGAGACTTTTGTCCAGTGAGAGCGAATATCCAGTTTATACAATAATGGTTTAGGTGGGTTTTACTGTATTTAATAAATTGAATTGAGCTGGTTTTAGTTTTACATTCAGAACAGTATATTTACAGACTAGTGAAACATTAATGTTCATCAAGTTAAATATAAAATATGTAACTGAGCTGTGTTTTTATTCCACAACTATGCTATGGAATAAAATATTACATTTAAACTGGATTATGAGGAAGGATTTTGGTGGTTAAATCCTGTGCAGGGATTAATTACACTATTATGATCCAATAGTACTGAGTGTGTTTATGCAGTAGATGTGTATAATAGCTTTCTGAAATAATATGTGTGTAATAGTATGTAGAACAATGTAGAAAATTAAATACGATTACCTTCAAGAGAAAGCTGGTGACATTATTAAAAAACAGACATACTAACAGAATACATGTCTTGATCTGTTCACATACACTGAGTCACATCTGAACCAGTTAAACATGTTGCATATTCATGAGTTAAATCACACCAAACCCCAACGGAATGACTATGACATATACATGTGTCATCAGACTGTGGTGTATTCAATATTTTAGTGTAAATACCAGTTATACAAGGGCTAATTTGTGCACCCATGGGTGCAGTGGTGTAAAAATGAGGTGTGGTTAACCGCAGTGCCTGTTTATGGTGATCATGTGGCAGCACAAAGCGATTGAATCACAGATCAGCAATAACCTGTTTCAGAAAGCAGACTGAGTGAAAACACAGAGTTAAGTCTATCTCACAACTCACCTCACATCTGTTTTATGTGCATGCTAGGTGGCCTTTTAAGTTGCCTTTTATCTCCAGAATTTTAGAAAAAGTGGTGGCCAAACAGCTTCTTGACAAATTTCAATCTGGGTTCCGTCACATGCATTCTACTGAAACAGCTCTTCTTAGAGTTTCAAATGATATTTTAATGCACAGAGATGCAGGTGAATATACAGTACTTGTACTTTTTGATCTGTCTGCAACTTTTGACACTGTTGATCATGGTGCTTTAATTGTGAGTTTAAGGATACGGGTGAGCATTTCTGGGTCAGCCCTAGACTGGTTTTTATCCTATCTAACAGGAGTTTCTCAGTTGCTGCAGCCAAATATACGACCTCTTCTGCCATTTTGTCCTATGGTGTAACCCAAGGTTCCGTTCTGGGACCTATTCTATTTGCATTGTACTTGCTTGCACTTGGACATATTTTGAGTTCTTTTAATAATGTCTCATATCAATGTTATGCAGATGACATACAGCTGTACATCTCCTTTTCTCCACAAATTGTTTCTGAGGTATCTGTTCTTTAAAACTGTATTAATGTCATAAAAACCTGGGTGGCTGCTAACTATTTGTCACTTACAGCAAAACTGAAGTCCTTGTTTGTGCCCCTGAGGAGTTTGTTCCCTCAGTGATTAAGAACCTTTGCCCTCTATCCTCTTTTGTTCACTCAGCAGTCAGAAATTTAGGTGTTACATTTGACCAGGCTCTAAAATTTGAGGCACATGTTACCTGTCTTGTGCAGTCACGCTTCTTTATTTATGGAACATTGCCTGCCTGAGAAACATTGTGTCTCAAACTGAGCTGGAACAGATTGTTCATGCCTTTATTTCTTCACATCTTGATTATTGTAATTCGCTGTTCCCTACCCTTAGTAAGTCTTCGCTGGACCACTTACAAATGGTCCAGAATGCTGCTGCAAAGATCCTTGCAAGGTCTTCTAAGTGGTCTCACGTAACACCCATTCTGTCCTCTTTGCATTGGCTCCCAATTTGATTCAGGCTGCAATTTAAAATGTTGGTCATGACTTTTAGAGCTTTGCACGGTCAAATGCCACTTTACATCAGTGAACCCTTGTAACCGTATGTGACAAGCAGGTCTCTGAGGTCTTTGGACCACAACCAGTTGGTTGTACCAAGGTCAAGTCTGAAGACCTTGATGCTTTTAGTTTCTGTATTTTTATTTCTGTGTTCTTAAATTCCTTTAAAGCACTTTGTGATTTTTATCTTGAAAGGTGCTATACAAATAAACTTTACCTACTTACTACTTACTTACAGGGAGTGGCAGGTCGCAGCATGCTGCAGGTATCCGGGGGATAGTTTGTGAAAGAGTGTGGGGGTCATACTTATCACATACAGGCTACACAGCTGTTGCATACGAGGAATATCGCATTGTCAGCATGTGCCAAAACTGTGACTGTCTAGCGTTGGGACCAGGAGGCAGAGCTGTGGTCTTATACACCTCTCTGCAGCTTCTCTCCCCCTGCCATCCCCTCATTACCCCATCCCCGTAGAGACGGTGCCTGCTCCCAGACCACCAATAACCAGCAAAAATCTATTTAAGCATAAAAATTCAAAAAGAAAAAATAATATAGCACCTTCAATTGCACCACAGACTAAAACAGTTAAATGTGGTTTATTAAACATTAGGTCTCTCTCTTCTAAGTCCCTGTTGGTAAATGATATAATAATTGATCAACGTATTGATTTATTCTGCCTAACAGAAACCTGGTTACAGCAGGATGAATATGTTAGTTTAAATGAGTCAACACCCCCGAGTCACACTAACTGTCAGAATGCTCGTAGCACGGGCCGGGGTGGAGGATTAGCAGCAATCTTCCATTCCAGCCTATTAATTAATCAAAAACCTAGACAGAGCTTTAATTCATTTGAAAGCTTGTCTCTTAGTCTTGTCCATCCAAATTGGAAGTCCCAAAAACCAGTTTTATTTGTTATTATCTATCATCCACCTGGTCGTTACTGTGAGTTTCTCTGTGAATTTTCAGACCTTTTGTCTGACTTAGTGCTTAGCTCAGATAAGATAATTATAGTGGGCGATTTTAACATCCACACAGATGCTGAGAATGACAGCCTCAACACTGCATTTAATCTATTGTTGGACTCTATCGGCTTTGCTCAAAAAGTAAATGAGTCCACCCACCACTTTAATCATATTTTAGATCTTGTTCTGACTTATGGTATGGAAATAGAAGACTTAACAGTATTCCCTGAAAACTCCCTTCTGTCTGATCATTTTTTAATAACATTTACATTTACCCTGTTGGACTACCCTGCAGTGGGGAATAAGTTTCATTACACTAGAAGTCTTTCAGAAAGCGCTGTAACTAGGTTTAAGGATATGATTCCTTCTTTATGTTCTCTAATGTCATATACCAACACAGTGCAGAGTAGCTACCTAAACTCTGTAAAGGAGTTAGAGTATCTCGTCAATAGTTTTACATCCTCATTGAAGACAACTTTGGATGCTGTAGCTCCTCTGAAAAAGAGAGCTTTAAATCAGAAGTGTCTGACTCCGTGGTATAACTCACAAACTCGTAGCTTAAAGCAGATAACCCGTAAGTTGGAGAGGAAATGGCGTCTCACTAATTTAGAAGATCTTCACTTAGCCTGGAAAAAGAGTTTGTTGCTCTATAAAAAAGCCCTCCGTAAAGCTAGGACATCTTTCTACTCATCACTAATTGAAGAAAATAAGAACAACCCCAGGTTTCTTTTCAGCACTGTAGCCAGGCTGACAAAGAGTCAGAGCTCTATTGAGCTGAGTATTCCATTAACTTTAACTAGTAATGACTTCATGACTTTCTTTGCTAACAAAATTTTAACTATTAGAGAAAAAATTACTCATAACCATCCCAAAGACGTATCGTTATCTTTGGCTGCTTTCAGTGATGCCGGTATTGGTTAGACTCTTTCTCTCCGATTGTTCTGTCTGAGTTATTTTCATTAGTTACTTCATCCAAACCATCAACATGTTTATTAGACCCCATTCCTGCCAGGCTGCTCAAGGAAGTCCTACCATTATTTAATGCTTCAATCTTAAATATGATCAATCTATCTTTGTTAGTTGGTTATGTACCACAGGCCTTTAAGGTGGCAGTAATTAAACCATTACTTAACAAGCCATCACTTGACCCAGCTATCTTAGCTAATTATAGGCCAATCTCCAACCTTCCTTTTCTCTCAAAGATTCTTGAGAGGGTAGTTGTAAAACAGCTAACTGATCACCTGCAGAGGAATGGTCTATTTGAAGAGTTTCAGTCAGGTTTTAGAATTCATCATAGTACAGAAACAGCATTAGTGAAGGTTACAAATGATCTTCTTATGGCTTCGGACAGTGGACTTATCTCTGTGCTTGTTCTGTTGGACCTCAGTGCTGCTTTTGATACTGTTGACCATAAAATTTTATTACAGAGATTAGAGCATGTCATAGGTATACAGACTGAAGTTAATTATGGAGTTCCACAAGGTTCTGTGCTAGGACCAATTTTGTTCACTTTGTACATGCTTCCCTTGGGCAGTATTATTAGACGGTATTGCTTAAATTTTCATTGTTACGCAGATGATACCCAGCTTTATTTATCCATGAAGCCAGAGGATACACACCAATTAGCTAAACTGCAGGATTGTCTTACAGACATAAAGACATGGATGACCTCTAATTTCCTGCTTTTAAACTCAGATAAAACTGAAGTTATTGTACTTGGCCCCACAAATCTTAGAAGCATGGTGTCTAACCAGATCGTTACTCTGGATGGCATTTCCCTGATCTCTAGTAATACTGTGAGAAATCTTGGAGTCATTTTTGATCAGGATATGTCATTCAAAGCACATATTAAACAAATATGTAGGACTGCCTTTTTGCATTTACGCAATATCTCTAAAATCAGAAAGGTCTTGTCTCAGAGTGATGCTGAAAAACTAATTCATGCATTTATTTCCTCTAGGCTGGACTATTGTAATTCATTATTATCAGGTTGTCCTAAAAGTTCCCTAAAAAGCCTTCAGTTGGTTCAGAATGCTGCAGCTAGAGTACTGACGGGGACTAGCAGGAGAGAGCATATCTCACCCGTGTTGGCCTCTCTTCATTGGCTTCCTGTTAATTCTAGAATAGAATTTAAAATTCTTCTTCTTACTTATAAGGTTTTGAATAATCAGGTCCCATCTTATCTTAGGGACCTCGTAGTACCATATTACCCCATTAGAGCGCTTCGCTCTCAGACTGCGGGCTTACTTGTGGTTCCTAGGGTTTGTAAGAGTAGAATGGGAGGCAGAGCCTTCAGCTTTCAGGCTCCTCTCCTGTGGAACCAGCTCCCAATTCAGATCAGGGAGACAGATACCCTCTCTACTTTTAAGATTAGGCTTAAAACTTTCCTTTTCGCTAAGGCTTATAGTTAGGGCTGGATCGGGTGACCCTGGACCATCCCTTGGTTATGTTGCTTTAGACGTAGACTGTGGGGGGTTCCCATGATGCACTGTTTCTTTCTCTTTTTGCTCCGTATGCATCACTCTGCATTTAATCATTAGTGATCGATCTCTGCCCCCCTTCTCGGCATGTCTTTTTCCTGGTTCTTTCCCTCAGCCCCAACCAGTCTCAGCAGAAGACTGCCCCTCCCTGAGCCTGGTTCTGCTGGAGGTTTCTTCCTGTTAAAAGGGAGTTTTTCCTTCCCACTGTGGCCAAGTGCTTGCTCATAGGGGGTCGTTTTGACCATTGGGGTTTTTCATAATTATTGTATGGCCTTGCCTTACAATGTGGAGCGCCTTGGGGCAACTGTTTGTTGTGATTTGGCGCTATATAAGAAAAAAGTTGATTGATTGATTGATTGATGTGCCAAGCGTATGTCTGATGCACGTGATCACTGCATGTGCAGTACTTGTGGAGTGCATATGACTTTCAAATTATCGCCCCCATAAACCAGGAGTACGGGCCACCCCGTGATGTAGGTGGTCTGCACGAAACATTCACTCCTGATGAGTGTATGACGCAAGCCAGGACTACATATAAAATGAGGCCCACCATGGCTTCTGCAACTTTGTGTTCCAATGTCAGGGTTTCTGTACAGTGTTTAAGCACAGCCAATATTGCTTGAATAGCGGGTGTTGCGGCGGAATGACGACAGCCATTGGCGCCGTCAGCCATAATGCTGGATGCACTGGATGTACATTTTTTCACAGCTTTATTCATGAAAATTATTCAATATTACAATACAAAAATGGCTTGTGTGGACGTGACATGTCATTTTGATATGAGCCTCAAGGCTGCGCCGCTGTCCAAGGATGCTGAAGGAGTGAAAACACCCACATTGGTTATGTGCTGCTTTATAGCACAGTGCTCCAGCATCCATCACCACGGAGGTCACATCTGATCACATCTCCTCTCATTTTTAAATTAAAACCCATGCGCCAGATTATTCTTGGGGGGGGGGGGGGGTGTCTGGTGCATATTATGGAATATCATCCTGGTGGAACCCTCTTCCTCCCTTCTTCAGAGTTACATGCTACACGATCTCCCCACTATCTATATACCTGGACTTGTCACGTGTGTGGCATGCGGGTCACATGCGCTGTATGCACACCACACACGGGAGTGGAGAGTGAGATGTATATTTGTCTTGCGGGCCACACAAACAGCAGGTGTAGAGTACTTCTATGGTACTTCTGACCGACAGCACCTGTGCAATTACCGTGCATTTTACTGTCAACACAGAGCCCCTACTAGCCATGTTCCAGACTTGGGTCAGAGGTACGACGGAATTTCAGGCTCCGTATGTGCTATACGCATTTTTGATTTTTCACAGAAAATGTAGAATTTGCTTGTGCGTGTCAAAAAAAAAAAAAACCCTCCACAGGCAGTCTGCAACCTTCTACAGTGATGAAAACACACACCTGACATGCACATTTCACACATGGTTTTGCCATTTCTCTGTCGTAGACTGTCCGTAGCAGCACACAGAGCAGGTTGTGAGTGAGGCTTTAAGCTGTGTGCAAGTTCAAGGCAACTTTAGGTTTCCGATTTCAGAAAGTGAATTCAGCCTAACTCTGAGTCAGTTACTGTGGGAACCTACTAAGTGAAGCTAACCTGCTCACTGGCAGGTTTTGCTCCAGTAATCCAGTTTCTCCTCTTTAGCTTAACTGTCAGACTGAAGGAGATGAAGAACACATTGACAAATTATCTGCAGAAATCTCTGTGGGGAGAGGGTGATCAGACCCCACCGGGCATTCTCTCACTTCCAAATGGTTATATGTTTGAACATTTCAGTTTTTCTAATCAAGCGGTCATTGTTCAGAAAAATATACTCAGCCATCATATTGCTCATAAGACATCTTGTGGACATGCCATAGGCAGTGGAATCCAATTTCATTCAGGGGGCTGAATGAAGTGGTCCTGTACTCCACTACAGTGCATACGGAAAGAATGAATTTTGTCCATTTTGGAATAATGCTGTAACATAAGAAAATTTGGAAAAAGTGAAGTGATATAGAGTTAATGTGCATTTCTCAAACACACAAATACAAAAAAATTACATACATACAATTGTGGAGATATAATTTCTCCACCTAGTCCTGGGTCTTCCCTGGGGTCTCCTCCCAGCTGGATCTACTCCAAACTCCTCACAAATAACTGAGCTTCTCACCCTATCGCTAAGGGAGACACCAGCCACCCTCCCAAGGACACCCATTTCAGCTACTTGTACCCGCAATCTAGTTCTTTTGGTCATAACCCAACCATCATGACCATAGCTGAGAGTAGGAACTAAGATTGACTAGTATAATTTGGCTCAGCTCCCTTTTTGTCACAACAGTACAGTAGAATGCAATACCATCCCTGCTGTGCTGATTCTCCGGCCAGTCTCATGCTTTGTTGTCCCTCACTTGTGAACAAGACTCTGAGGTACTTGAACTCCTTAATTTGGGGCAACACTGCATTCCCTACCAGGAGTAGGCAATCAATCAATCAATCAACTTTTTTCTTGTATAGCGCCAAATCACAACAAACAGTTGCCCCAAGGCGCTCCACATTGCAAGGCAAGGCCATACAATAATTATGAAACACAGTCTACGTCTAAAGCAACATAACCAAGGGATGGTCCAGGGTCACCCGATCCAGCCCTAACTATAAGCCTTAGCGAAAAGGAAAGTTTTAAGCCTAATCTTAAAAGTAGAGAGGGTATCTGTCTCCCTGATCTGAATTGGGAGCTGGTTCCACAGGAGAGGAGCCTGAAAGCTGAAGGCTCTGCCTCCCATTCTACTCTTACAAACCCTAGGAACTACAAGTAAGCCCGCAGTCTGAGAGCGAAGCGCTCTAATGGGGTAATATGGTACTACGAGGTCCCTAAGATAAGATGGGACCTGATTATTCAAAACCTTATAAGTAAGAAGAAGAATTTTAAATTCTATTCTAGCATTAACAGGAAGCCAATGAAGGGAGGCCAACACGGGTGAGATATGCTCTCTTCTGCTAGTCCCCGTCAGTACTCTAGCTGCAGCATTCTGAACCAACTGAAGGCTTTTTAGGGAACTTTTAGGACAACCTGATAATAATGAATTACAATAGTCCAGCCTAGAGGAAACAAATGCATGAATTAATTTTTCAGCATCACTCTGAGACAAGACCTTTCTGATTTTAGAGATATTGCGTAAATGCAAAAAGGCAGTCCTACATATTTGTTTAATATGCGCTTTGAATGACATATCCTGATCAAAAATAACTCCCAAGATTTCTCACAGTATTACTAGAGATCAGGGAAATGCCATCCAGAGTAACGATCTGGTTAGACACCATGCTTCTAAGATTTGTGGGGCCAAGTACAATAACTTCAGTTTTATCTGAGTTTAAAAGCAGGAAATTAGAGGTCATCCATGTCTTTATGTCTGTAAGACAATCCTGCAGTTTAGCTAATTGGTGCGTATCCTCTGGCTTCATGGATAGATAAAGCTGGGTATCATCTGCGTAACAATGAAAATTTAAGCAATACCGTCTAATAATACTGCCCAAGGGAAGCATGTATAAAGTGAATAAAATTGGTCCTAGCACAGAACCTTGTGGAACTCCATAATTAACTTTAGTCTGTGAAGAAGATTCCCCATTTACATGAACAAACTGTAATCTATTAGACAAATATGATTCAAACCACCGCAGCGCAATGCCTTTAATACCTATGACATGCTCTAATCTCTGTAATAAAATTTTATGGTCAACAGTATCAAAAGCAGCACTGAGGTCCAACAGAACAAGCACAGAGATAAGTCCACTGTCCGAAGCCATAAGAAGATCATTTGTAACCTTCACTAATGCTGTTTCTGTACTATGATGAATTCTAAAACCTGACTGAAACTCTTCAAATAGACCATTCCTCTGCAGGTGATCAGTTAGCTGTTTTACAACTACCCTCTCAAGAATCTTTGAGAGAAAAGGAAGGTTGGAGATTGGCGTATAATTAGCTAAGATAGCTGGGTCAAGTGATGGCTTTTTAAGTAATGGTTTAATTACTGCCACCTTAAAGGCCTGTGGTACATAACCAACTAACAAAGATAGATTGATCATATTTAAGATTGAAGCATTAAATAATGGTAGGACTTCCTTGAGCAGCCTGGCAGGAATGGGGTCTAATAAGCATGTTGATGGTTTGGATGAAGTAACTAATGAAAATAACTCAGACAGAACAATCGGAGAGAAAGAGTCTAACCAAATACCGGCATCACTGAAAGCAGCCAAAGATAACGATACATCTTGGGATGGTTATGAGTAATTTTTTCTCTAATAGTCAAAATTTTGTTAGCAAAGAAAGTCATGAAGTCATTACTAGTTAAAGTTAATGGAATACTCAGCTCAATAGAGCTCTGACTCTTTGTCAGCCTGGCTACAGTGCTGAAAAGAAACCTGGGGTTGTTCTTATTTTCTTCAATTAGTGATGAGTAGAAAGATGTCCTAGCTTCACGAAGGGCTTTCTTATAGAGCAACAAACTCTTTTTCCAGGCTAAGTGAAGATCTTCTAAATTAGTGAGACGCCATTTCCTCTCCAACTTACGGGTTATCTGCTTTAAGCTACGAGTTTGTGAGTTATACCACGGAGTCAGACACTTCTGATTTAAAGCTCTCTTTTTCAGAGGAGCTACAGCATCCAAAGTTGTCTTCAATGAGGATGTAAAACTATTGACAAGATACTCTAACTCCCTTACAGAGTTTAGGTAGCTACTCTGCTCTGTGTTGGTATATGACATTAGAGAACATAAAGAAGGAATCATATCCTTAAACCTAGTTACAGCGCTTTCTGAAAGACTTCTAGTGTAATGAAACTTATTCCCCACTGCAGGGTAGTCCATCAGGGTAAATGTAAATGTTATTAAAAAATGATCAGACAAAAGGGAGTTTTCAGGGAATACTGTTAAGTCTTCTATTTCCATACCATAAGTCAGAACAAGATCTAAAATATGATTAAAGTGGTGGGTGGACTCATTTACTTTTTGAGCAAAGCCGATAGAGTCTAATAATAGATTAAATGCAGTGTTGAGGCTGTCATTCTCAGCATCTGTGTGGATGTTAAAATCGCCCCACTATAATTATCTTATCTGAGCTAAGCACTAAGTCAGACAAAAGGTCTGAAAATTCACAGAGAAACTCACAGTAACGACCAGGTGGACGATAGATAATAACAAATAAAACTGGTTTTTGGGACTTCCAATTTGGATGGACAAGACTAAGAGACAAGCTTTCAAATGAATTAAAGCTCTGTCTAGGTTTTTGATTAATTAATAAGCTGGAATGGAAGATTGCTGCTAATCCTCCGCCCCGGCCCGTGCTACGAGCATTCTGACAGTTAGTGTGACTCGGGGGTGTTGACTCATTTAAACTAACATATTCATCCTGCTGTAACCAAGTTTCTGTTAGGCAGAATAAATCAATACGTTGATCAATTATTATATCATTTACCAACAGGGACTTAGAAGAAAGAGACCTAATGTTTAATAGACCACATTTAACTGTTTTAGTCTGTGGTGCAATTGAAGGTGCTATATTATTTTTTCTTTTTGAATTTTTATGCTTAAATAGATTTTTGCTAGTTATTGGTGGTCTGGGAGCAGGCACCGTCTCTACGGGGATGGGGTAATAGGGGGATGGCTGGGGGAGAGAAGCTGCAGAGAGGTGTATAAGACCACAGCTCTGCCTCCTGGTCCCAACGCTAGACAGTCACAGTTTGGAGGATCCCCAAAAATTGGCCAGATTTCTAGAAATGAGAGCTGCTCCCTCTAAAGTGGGATGGATGCCGTCTCTCCTAACAAGACCAGGTTTTCCCCAGAAGCTTTGCCAATTATCAATGAAGCCCACCTCATTTTTTGGACACCACTCAGACAGCCAGCAATTCAAGGAGAACATGCGGCTAAACATGTCACTCCCGGTCTGATTGGGGAGGGGCCCAGAGAAAACAACAGAGTCCGACATTGTTTTTGCAAAGTTACACACCGATTCAATGTTAATTTTAGTGACCTCCGATTGGCGTAACCGAGTGTCATTACTGCCGACGTGAATTACAGTCTTACCAAATTTACGCTTAGCCTTAGCCAGCAATTTCAAATGTCCTTCGATGTCGCCTGCTCTGGCCCCCGGAAGACAATTGAC
This sequence comes from Thalassophryne amazonica, assembly GCF_902500255.1. NCBI lineage: Eukaryota > Metazoa > Chordata > Actinopteri > Batrachoidiformes > Batrachoididae > Thalassophryne > Thalassophryne amazonica. The sequence continues at coordinate 46,958,028 of NC_047112.1, read as the reverse complement.
AATGGTTGCTGGTGTCGCTAACTTCACATTTCTCAAAACAGAGTCGCCAATAACCAGAGTTTGATCCTCGGCGAGTGTATCGTCGAGTGGGGAAAAACGGTTAGAGATGTGAACGGGTTGACGGTGTACACGGGGCTTCTGTTTAGGGCTACGCTTCCTCCTCACAGTCACCCAGTCAGCCTGCCTTCCCGACTGCACGGGGTCTGCCAGGGGGGAACTAACGGCGGCTAAGCTACCTTGGTCCGCACCGACTACAGGGGCCTGGCTAGCTGTAGAATTTTCCACGGTGCGGAGCCGAGCCTCCAATTCGCCCAGCCTGGCCTCCAAAGCTACGTATAAGCTGCACTTATTACATGTACCGTTACTGCTAAAAGAGGCCGAGGAATAACTAAACATTTCACACCCAGAGCAGAAAAGTACGGGAGAGACAGGAGAAGCCGCCATGCTAAAACGGCTAAGAGCTAGTAGCTACGCTAAGCTAGCGGATTCCCAAACAGGGAATCCGACACTAGACAGGCTGTGGAGCAGCACAGGTAACGCACAACAACAGTGCTAAAAAATAAAATAAAATAAAAATAAAAATCCACTGGACAGGCTGTGGAGCATCACAGGCAACGCACGACAACAGTGCTAAAACAAAATAAAAATCCACTAGACAGGCTGTGGAGCAGCACAGGTAACGCACGACAACAGTGCTAAAATAAAATAAAAATCCACTAGACAGGCTGTGGAGCAGCACAGGTAACGCACAACAACAGTGCTAAAAAATAAAATAAAATAAAAATAAAAATCCACTGGACAGGCTGTGGAGCAGCACAGGTAACGCACAACAGTGCTAAAAAATAAAATAAAATAAAAATAAAAATCCACTGGACAGGCTGTGGAGCAGCACAGGCAACGCACGACAACAGTGCTAAAACAAAATAAAAATCCACTAGACAGGCTGTGGAGCAGCACAGGTAACGCACGACAACAGTGCTAAAACAAAATAGAAATCCACTAGACAGGCTGTGGAGCAGCACAGGTAACGCACAACAACAGTGCTAAAACAAAATAAAAATCCACTAGACAGGCTGTGGAGCAACACAGGTAACGCACAACAACAGTGCTAAAACAAAATAAAAATCCACTAGACAGGCTGTGGAGCAGCACAGGTAACGCACAACAACAGTGCTAAAACAAAATAAAAATCCACTGGACAGGCTGTGGAGCAGCACAGGTAACGCACGACAACAGTGCTAAAAAATAAAATAAAAATCCACTGAACAGGCTGTGGAGCAGCACAGGTAATGCACAACAACAGTGCTAAAAAATAAAATAAAAATCCACTGGACAGGCTGTGGAGCAGCACAGGTAACACATGACAACAGTGCTAAAAAATAAAATAAAAATCCACTGGACAGGCTGTGGAGCAGCACAGGTAACGCACGACAACAGTGCTAAATAAAAATCCACAGGACAGGCTGTGGAGCAGCACAGGTAACGCACGACAACAGCGCCCAAAAAAATAAAATAAAAATCAAAATCCACTGGACAGGCTGTGGAGCAGCACAGGTAACGCACGACAACAGTGCTAAAAAATAAAATAAAAATCCACTGGACAGGCTGTGGAGCAGCACAGGTAACGCACGACAACAGTGCTAAAAAATAAAATAAAAATCCACTGGACAGGCTGTGGAGCAGCACAGGTAACGCACGACAACAGTGCTAAAAATAAATAAATAAATAAATAAATAAAATAAAATAATAAAATAAAAATCCACTGGACAGGCTGCGGAGCAGCACAGGTAACACACGACAACAGTGGTAAAAAATAAAATAAAAATCCACTAGACAGGCTGTGGAGCAGCACAGGTAACACACGACAACAGTGCCAAAAAAAATAAAATCAAAATCAAAATCCACTGGACAGGCTGTGGAGCAGCACAGGTAACACACGACAACAGTGCCAAAAAAATAAAATCAAAATCAAAATCCACTAGACAGGCTGTGGAGCAGCACAGGTAACGCACGACAACAGTGCTAAAATAAAATAAAAATCCACTAGACAGGCTGTGGAGCAGCACAGGCAACGCACGACAACAGTGCTAAAACAAAATAAAAATCCACTAGACAGGCTGTGGAGCAGCACAGGTAACGCACGACAACAGTGCTAAAATAAAATAAAAATCCACTAGACAGGCTGTGGAGCAGCACAGGTAACACACAACAACAGTGCTAAAAAATAAAATAAAATAAAATAAAAATCCACTGGACAGGCTGTGGAGCAGCACAGGTAACGCACAACAACAGTGCTAAAAAATAAAATAAAATAAAAATAAAAATCCACTGGACAGGCTGTGGAGCAGCACAGGCAACGCACGACAACAGTGCTAAAACAAAATAAAAATCCACTAGACAGGCTGTGGAGCAGCACAGGTAAAGCACGACAACAGCGCTAAATAAAAATCCACTGGACAGGCTGTAGAGCAGCACAGGTAACGCACGACAACAGCGCCCAAAAAAATAAAATAAAAATCAAAATCCACTGGACAGGCTGTGGAGCAGCACAGGTAACGCACGACAACAGTGGTAAAAAATAAAATAAAAATCCACTGGACAGGCTGTGGAGCAGCACAGGTAACGCACGACAACAGTGCTAAAAAATAAAATAAAAATCCACTGGACAGGCTGTGGAGCAGCACAGGTAACGCACGACAACAGTGCTAAAAAAAATAAAAAAAAAAAAATAAAATAAAATAATAAAATAAAAATCCACTGGACAGGCTGCGGAGCAGCACAGGTAACACACGACAACAGTGGTAAAAAATAAAATAAAAATCCACTAGACAGGCTGTGGAGCAGCACAGGTAACACACGACAACAGTGCCAAAAAACAAAACAAAAATCCACTGAACAGGCTGTGGAGCAGCACAGGTAACACACGACAACAGTGGTAAAAAATAAAATAAAAATCCACTGGACAGGCTGTGGAGCAGCACAGGTAACACACGACAACAGTGGTAAAAAATAAAATAAAAATCCACTGGACAGGCTGTGGAGCAGCACAGGTAACACACGACAACAGTGCTAAAAAATAAAATAAAAATCCACTGAACAGGCTGTGGAGCAGCACAGGTAACGCACGACAACAGTGCTAAAAAATAAAATAAAAATCCACTGGACAGGCTGTGGAGCAGCACAGGTAACGCACGACAACAGTGCTAAATAAAATAAAAATCCACTAGGCAGGCTGTGGAGCAGCACGACAACAGTGCTAAAAAATAAAATAAAAATCCACTAGACAGGCTGTGGAGCAGCACAGGTAACACACGACAACAGTGCCAAAAAACAAAATAAAAATCCACTGGACAGGCTGTGGAGCAGCACAGGTAACACACGACAACAGTGGTAAAAAATAAAATAAAAATCCACTGGACAGGCTGTGGAGCAGCACAGGTAACGCACGACAGCAGTGCTAAAAAATAAAATAAAAATCCACTGAACAGGCTGTGGAGCAGCACAGGTAACACACGACAACAGTGCTAAAAAATAAAATAAAAATCCACTGGACAGGCTGTGGAGCAGCACAGGTAACGCACGACAGCAGTGCTAAAAAATAAAATAAAAATCCACTGGACAGGCTGTGGAGCAGCACAGGTAACACACGACAGCAGTGCTAAAAAATAAAATAAAAATCCACTGGACAGGCTGTGGAGCAGCACAGGTAACGCACGACAACAGTGCTAAAAAATAAAATAAAAATCCACTGAACAGGCTGTGGAGCAGCACAGGTAACGCACGACAACAGTGCTAAAAAATAAAATAAAAATCCACTGGACAGGCTGTGGAGCAGCACAGGTAACGCACGACAACAGTGCTAAATAAAATAAAAATCCACTAGGCAGGCTGTGGAGCAGCACGACAACAGTGCTAAAAAATAAAATAAAAATAAAAACGAAAGCGTTAGCAAGCTAGTTAGCTTGCCAACGCTGATGAAGGTTAGCTGATAAAAGAGCTCCGTCGCGATGCTTCGACCGTTAGAGGTCTTCTTTAGGCGTTGGAGCACGGTGAAAAAGTAAAAAAAAGTAAAAAAGTCTTGAAAAAGACTGTTAATTCAAAGAACTCAAACAGCTCAGTTCAAACAGCTAACAGATACAGCAGAACACCGCTGTGCTCCGGAACCAGAAAAAAGTCCACCCTCCACCACAATCAATCGGCTTCCTGCTGAGAACCATGGCCTCAGCTTTAGAGGCATTGATCCTCATCCCAGCCGCTCCACACTTGGCTACGAATTGACCCAGTGAGTGCTGGAGGTCACATGCTGATGAAACTAACAGGACCACATCATCTGCAAAAAGCACTGATGAGACCCTGAACCCACCAAACTAAAGACCGCCCTCCCCCAACTACGCCTTGATATCCTGCCCATGAATATCACAAACAGGATTGGTGACAAGGCGTACCCCTGGTGGAGGCCAACCCCCATCAGAAATGAGTCTGACTTACTGCCAAGCACCCAAACCCAGCTCTTGCTTTGTGGGAGCCCTCACTCCATACTCCCGCAGCACCTCCCACAGTATCTCCCGGGGTACTTGATCATATGCCTTCTCCAAGTCCACAAAACACATGTAGAGTGGATGGGTACACTCCCTGGCACCCTCCAGAATCTTTGTGAGAGTGAAGAGCTGGTCGGTTGTTCCACGACCAGGATGGAACCCGCATTGTTCTTCTTCAATTTGAGGTTCGATTATTGGCCGAACCCTCCTTTCCAGTAAACTGGAGTAGACTTTACCAGGGAGGCTGAGTAGTGTGATGTCCCTGTAACTGGCACACAAAAAACTGAGAGAAAATGAAATATGAAAGTTTGTGTTCTGGATACTCCTTGGTGCTATATTTCCCTCTTATGTCTGACTGCCTCTGGGGACCGAGAATACTGACACAAGGAGTAAAAACGTGTTTTAGACATAAATTTGTCAAAGACACACACATGTATACATGTGGTACCAGAATACTGACAAAGGAAGTGTGAAGTATAAACAGGCGTCATGGCGGATGGCGGCGGAGCCAGGACAGACTGCTGCGTTGAAATGTTTTTCCTGATCTAGTGAGTCCTCCAACCCGGCAACCCACAGTCGTCACCTTTGGTCCACGTGCAGTGACAGAGCAAGAAGTTTTTCCTTTCTTTTTCTCGGCCTCAAACTGTGAGAAACGTTTCACTTCTTTGAAATGTGAAACAATGCCATACTTGTACCAGAAAATACACTGTATCAGACAAAACTGTGCTGAAGAAAAGTGCTTGTTACTCAGATGAATTGTTAAAACAGTTTTCAAGTATTATTGATAATAATGGAACAAATCAGAAATGAACCATGTTGTTTGACTGCCTGAAGTGTGTTTTCTCTCGAGATGAATTGCAGCTGCCTCCACTTTGCGTTATGTATCTAGAGGACAAAAATAGCGATCCCAATGCTGTAAACAGGAAACAGGACAGAAGTCCATGCGTTTGAGAAGGTTTTCCTTCCTCCACCCTGTCGTCCTCCAGCGCTCTCCTGCTCTTTCCTGCTTTTTTTTTTTTGCTTATGCCTCCTTAACAGCGGACGCTGACCTCACTCATACTCCCTCTCTGGACTGCAGCGTCAGCTGGACGTGGCGCCCGCCCACATTGTGCTGTGCAGAGTCAGGCGGTGATAAGAGTAGAAAAAAAAAACAACTCATGGGAGATCGTTAACTGATTTGCAGGATTTTTACAAAAATATTTGTACAAAAGCTAAAACGGAGCGGAGGATCCTGGAGAGCAGCCAGTTGGGAAGCGTGAAGGCCCTGTAAACACTGGCCCTCTGTGTTTACACTTCATCACATAGCTGTCGGTCTTATCCAGTGACCCAGTAGAATAAACTTTATGGACTTATGAACTGACACGCAGCAAACGCAGCTTCCACTAATTATTAGAAAGTTAACCTCAGAAAATGTCCCAAATGTTCCCCAAATCATCCTGTAATTTGTGCAACATTTGTTTGTCTGTGTATCTGTTGGTTCTGGAATTGCCCAGGTGAGGCCAAATTTTTCAAAGATCAAACATCGAGGTAAAGATCATTGAGATCAAAAGTGAAAATATATGTTTTTCACTCTAATTTCTGCCAAACATGGCACACATATGGCGTTAGGGTTTGGAATTACTAATGCAAGATCACATTTAGCGAAGGTCAATCACTGGAATCAAGATCAATGAGGTCAAATAACAAAGTTTAAGTTATTCACTCCAGATTGCAGAAAGGTACAGCCACCCTGCTCTGTCTACACCTGATACCATCAGATCTCAGAAGGAAAGCAAAGTAGATCCTGATTAGTTAGGAGCTGTGTGTGTGCACCTCTGTGCAGAATTTCACTTGTGTCAGGAAGGACAAGAACAGAAGGACAGTGGTGACATGGTCAAGGTGGACCTTGACACTGTTGTCCCCGTGTCTGCGTGGGTTTCCTCCGGTCACTCTGGTTTTCTCTCAAAATCAAAACATATTTATTTAAGGTCTGCTCCTTTCTCTATCCCTGACCAAGGCAGCGCCTCTACACCTGGCGTTGGTCCTCGGGCACTGGACTGTGGCTACCCGCTGCTCCTAGTTATTGGATTGTGTCTAACTGTAATTAGGATGGGTTAAATTCAGAGGACAATTTTCAATAAAGGCCCTTCTGCTTGTCTTTCAAGGGTCATGGGGGAATTTCAAAACAGTGAAATAGTAAAACATCATAGGAGTGATCATATATGGTGCATGGATATGGTCTTGGATCATAGATAACAACCACTCTGTTGTGTGGGCCGCTGAAGAGGAGGTACTGCTGGCCCACCACCAGAGGGCGCCCTGCCTGAAGTGCGGGCTTCAGGCACGAGAGGGCGCTGCCGCCTCACGGGAACAGCCGAGAGTGACAGCTGTCACTCATCAACTCATGACAGCTGTCACCAATCTCCACTTCATCGACCACTCCATAAAAGCCGGACGACATCTCCACCCCACTGCCGAGATATCGCCTACCATTGGAGGTAATTCTCTCAGCCGTTTTTCTGTGCCATATCGCATGTAACAGTTTGTTTATCCATTTCAGAAGGACCTAAGTGCTTGTGTCAGCTGGAGGCTGAACCAGTCGTTGACGGCAGGGTGACTGAGCTCACCCTTCATGACTCGTAAGACAAGGAACTGGTCGGGTTTAGTGGACTGACTGTGTTCAGTATTGCGGAGGTGGAGGTGCAATTCCCACCTGCTTTGCTGACTGTGTTACTGGGTGTACACACACCCACACCTAACTGTTTCTGCTTCCTGCCAGCAGTACCAGATCCGACAGCCGGAGACGGTGGCCACCTGGGGACTCGGGACTTGGCGGCTCCAGTATCCTCCGGGTTCGGTGGCAGTGGAAATCGCGTGGGATCCGGTTCTTCTCTGGACAGACATCTTCTATCCTCGAGCCTGCCCACATGTCACCTCTATAGATTGACTACATACAAATTCTGTAACCGTCTGTATTTCGTTGTGCACATTCACAACAGTAAAGTGTTCTATTTTCGGCTCATTCATTGTCCCTTCATTTATGCCCCCTGTTGTGGGTCCGTGTCACTACAATTTCACAACAGGATATCTCGGCCAACGTCACGGATCCCGAGGGGCGTCAACCATCTGTTGGACAACCAATGGGAGAGCAGGATGCACAGGCGTCTGCAGGAGGCGTGATTGGTGAGTTGAAGCAAATCCTCACCGCCTTTACTGCTCAGTTGGATCTAATGACAGAGCAGAACGTCATCCTCAATCACAGGATGGAGGCTCTCACCGCGCAGGTGGAAGCGCGCGCTCAGGGTGCTGCTGCAGCTTCTCCTCCTGCTGACCCGGTGCCGAATATAGACATTCTAATGGTCATTCAACGACCCCCCCCCCCCCCCCCACCATCCCCTGAAGCATACATAAGTCCCCCAGAGCCGTACGGGGGTTGTGTGGAGACGTGCGCTGACTTTTTAATGCAGTGTTTGCTCGTCTTTGCACAGCGTCCCGTGATGTACGCGTCAGACGCCAGTAGGGTGGCTTATGTAATTAATTTGCTTCGAGGTGAGGCACGCGCTTGGGCTACAGCGCTTTGGGAGCAGAATTCACAGCTCCTTACCTCTTATACTGGGTTTGTGAGGGAGTTCAGAACGGTTTTTGATCACCCTAACAGAGGCGAGACCGCGTCAACCGTGCTGCTGTCTATGAGACAGGGGCGTCGGAGCGCAGCTGAATATGCAGTCGACTTCCGCATCGCGGCTGCAAGGTCCAGCTGGAATATGACTGCGCTCCGCAGGGCCTTCATAAACGGACTGTCGCCGGTCCTGAAGGAGCACCTGGTGGCCAAGGAGGAATCGCGGGATTTGGATGGACTTATCGATCTAGTCATATGTTTAGACAATGGATTAGAAGAACGCAGTCGGGAGCGAGACAAAGGACGTGGCCGGGCACGCGCCGTCCCTCTCCCTTCCGGGTCCGAAAAGGTTCCGCCCTCCCCACGCTCCCCAGCCTCGGCGCTCCGTGTGGCAACAGCTCCCCCTGCTGATGATGCTATGGACACGAGCAGGGCCAAATTCAGATCAACTAACAGACAGAGGAGACTGGCCCGCGGGGAGTGCTTTATCTGCGGCTCAAGTGAGCATCAGCAGAGAGACTGCCCCAAGCGGTTAAACATGAATGCCGGCCCTTAGAAACTGGGTTAAGGGTGGGCCAAGACATTCACGTGGGACATACACGTATTTCCACACATCTCCCAGTTACGATCCTGAGCGGGGATTTAATCCTTCAAGCCCCAGCACTGGTGGACACGGGGTCAGAAGGGAATCTGCTGGACAGCAGATGGGCAAGGGAGGTAGGGCTCCCTCTGGTGGTGCTTCCTTCGCCTCTGAAGGTATGGGCACTAGATGGCACCCTTCTCCCTTTAATCACACACAAGACACAACCAGTAGTTCTGGTGGTGTCTGGGAATCATCGGGAGGAGATTGAGTTTTTTGTTACTCCTTCCACCTCCCTCGTGATTTTGGGCTTCCCGTGGATGGTAAAACACAATCCCCGGATTGATTGGCCGTCTGTGGTGGCGGCTCAGTGGAGAGAAACCTGCCACCGGGAGTGTTTAGGATCCTCGGTTCCCCCCGGTTTAATAGCTAATGAGGAGGCTAAAGTCCCCCCCAATCTGACGGCGGTGCCGGTTGAGTACCACGATCTTGCTGACATCTTCAGCAAAGATCTGGCACTCACCCTTCCCCCGCATCATCCGTATGATTGTGCCATTGATTTGATCCCGGGCGTTGAGTACCAATCCAGCAGGCTGTACAACGTCTAACATCCTGGGCGCGAATCAATGGAGACCTACATCCGGGACTCATTAGCTGCCGGGCTGATCTGGAACTCCACCTCCCCGATGGGTGCAGGTTTCTTTTTTGTGGGCAAGAAAGACGGCGGACTCCGTCCATGCATTGACTACAGAGGGCTGAACGAGATCACGGTTCGCAATCGATACCCTTTGCCCCTGTTGGATTCAGTGTTCACGCCCTTGCATGGAGCCCAAATTTTCACAAAACTGGATCTTAGGAATGCGTATCACCTGGTTCCGATCCAGAAAGGAGACGAGTGGAAGACGACATTTACTTTGACCAGGTCACTTTGAGTACCTGGTCATGCCGTTCAGTCTCACTAACGCCCCCACAACGTTCCAAGCTTTGGTTAATGACGGCTTGCGGGACTTCCTGCACCGATTCGTCTTCGTATATCTGGACGATATCCTCATCTTCTCCCCGGACCCTGAGACTCATGTCCAGCATGTACGTCAGGTCCTGCAGCAGTTGTTGGAGAACCGGCTGTTTGTGAAGGGCGAGAAGTGCGAGTTCCACCGCACTTCTTCGTCCTTCCTGGGGTTTATCATTTCCTCCAACTCCGTCACCCCTGATCCGGCCAAGGTTGCGGCGGTGAGAGATTGGCCCCAACCTACAAGCCGTAGGAAGCTGCAACAGTTCCTCGGCTTTGCAAATTTCTACAGGAGGTTCATTAAGGGCTAGAGTCAGGTAGTTAACCCCCTGACAGCCCTGACCTCTCCAAAAGTCCCCTTCACCTGGTCGGATCGGTGTGAAGCCGCATTTAGGGAGTTGAAACATCGGTTTTCGACTGCACCAGTTCTGGTGCAGCCCGATCCTTGCCGCCAGTTTGTGGTTGAAGTGGACGCCTCTGACTCAGGGATAGGAGCCGTGTTATCCCAGGGAGTCCGACAAGGTTCTTCACCCTTGTGCCTACTTTTCTCGCAGGTTGACCCCGGCAGAGCGGAACTATGACGTGGGCAATCGGGAACTTCTTGTGGTGAAGGAGGCTCTTGAGGAGTGGAGACATCTGTTGGAGGGAGCTTCGGAGCCATTCACGGTTTTCACAGACCATCGGAACCTGGAGTATATCAGGACCGCCAAGTGGCTGAACCCCAGGCAACCCGCTGGTCATTGTTCTTCGGGCGTTTTGACTTCCAGATCACCTATCACCCCAGGACCAAGAACCAGAGGTCGGATGCCTTGTCCCGGGTACACGAAGACGAAGTCAAAACAGAACTGTCGGATCCGCCGGAATCCATCATACCTGAGTCCACTATCATGGCTACCCTCACCTGGGACATGGAGAAGACCATCCGGGAGGCCCTGGCACGGAGCCCGGACCCAGGCATGGGCCTGAAGAACCACCTCTACGTCCCACCAGAAGCCAGAGCTGCAGTCCTGGACTTCTGTCACGGTTCCAAGCTCTCCTGTCACCCAGGGGTGCGAAGGACCGTGGCAGCGGTCCGGCAGCGCTTCTGGTGGGCGTCCATGGAAGCCGACGTCCCGGAATATGTTCAGGCCTGTACCACCTGTGCCAGGGACAAGGCAGACCACTCAAGGACACAAGTACTTCTGCAACCGCTCCCGGTGCCTCGTCGCCCCTGGTCCCACATTGGCCTGGACTTTGTCACGGGCTTCCTGCCGTCCCAGGGCATGACCACCATCTTCACGATAGTGGACCGGTTCTCCTAGGCGGCCCACTTTGTGGCCCTCCCGAAGCTCCCAACGGGCCAGGAGACAGCAGACCTCCTGGTCCACCATGTCGTGCGTCTGCATGGGATACCAACTGACATTGTCTCGGATCATGGTCCTCAGTTCTCCTCACAGGTCTGGAGGACTTTCTGCAGAGAACCACCGTGAGCCTCTCGTCCGGGTATCACCCACAGACGAATGGACAGGCAGAGCGGGCCAACCAGGAACTCGAGCAGGCCCTCCGCTGCATGACCTCCACGCACCCAGCGGCCTGGAGTGACCATCTGGCCTGGATCGAGTACGCACATAACAGCCAGGTGTCCTCTGCCACCGGCCTCTCCCCGTTTGAGGTGTGTCTGGGGTACCAGCCCCCATTGTTTCCCGTGGTGGAGGGAGAGGTCGGTGTGCCCTCGGTCCAGGCCCACCTGCGAAGATGCCATCGGTTGTGGCGCACCGCCCGTTCTGCCTTGTTGAAGGCCCGGACGAGGGCTAAGGCCCATGCAGACCGCTGGCGTTCCCCGGCCCCTGCATACCAGCCCGGGCAGGAGGTGTGGCTGTCAACGAAGGACATCCCCCTCCAGGTGGACTCTCCGAAATTGAAGGACAGATACATTGGCCCATTCAAGATCCTCAAAGTCCTCAATCCGGCCGCAGTGAAGCTCCAACTCCCAGCTTCACTGTGGATCCACCCTGTTTTTCACGTCTCCAGGATCAAGCCACACCACACCTCACCCCTCTGTGCTCCAGGACCGGCACCGACGGGGAGCCCGCGTGGACAGTACGCCGGCTCCTGGACGTCAGTCGTAAGGGTCGGGGGTTCCAGTATTTGGTGGACTGGGAGGGGTATGGACCCGAAGAACGCTCCTGGGTGAAGAGGAGCTTCATCCTGGACCCAGCCCTCCTGGCCGACTTCTACACCCGACACCCCAACAAGCCTGGTCTTGCGCCAGGAGGCGCCCGTTGAGGGGGGGGTCCTGTTGTGTGGGCCGCTGAAGAGGAGGTACTGCTGGCCCACCACCAGAGGGCGCCCTGCCTGAAGTGTGGGCTTCAGGCACGAGAGGGCGCTGCCGCCTCACGGGAACAGCCGGGAGTGACAGCTGTCACTCATCAACTCATGACAGCTGTCATCAATCTCCACTTCATCAATCACTCCATAAAAGCCGGACGACATCTCCACCCCGCTGCCGAGATATCACCTACCATTGGAGGTAATTCTCTCAGCCGTTTTTCTGTGCCGTATCGCACGTAACAGTTTGTTTATCCATTTCAGAAGGACCTAAGTGCTTGTGTCAGCTGGAGGCTGAACCAGTCTTTGACGGCAGGGTGACGGAGCTCACCCTTCATGACTCGTAAGACAAGTAACTGGTCGGGTTTAGTGGACTGACTGTGTTCAGTATTGTGGAGGTGGAGGTGCAATTCCCACCTGCTTTGCTGACTGTGTTACTGGGTGTACACACACCCACACCTAACTGTTTCTGCTTCCTGCCAGCAGTACCAGATCCGACAGCAGGAGACGGTGGCCACCTGGGGACTCGGGACTTGGTGGCTCCAGTATCCTCCGGGTTCGGTGGCAGTGGAAATTGTGTGGGATCCGGTTCTTCTCTGGACAGACGTCTTCTTTCCTCGAGCCTGCCCACACGTCACCTCTGTAGATTGACTGCATACAAATTCTGTAACCGTCTGTATTTCGTTGTGCACATTCACAACAGTAAAGTGTTCTATTTTCGGCTCATTCATTGTCCCTTCATTTATGCCCCCTGTTGTGGGTCCGTGTCACTACACTTTCACAACACACTCAGGTAGACAACCAATCCATCCCCACATCTCAAAAATAATCATCTACTCGCTGCAGCCGGGTGAAGCCACAGACACTCAGACAACTATGCGCTTTCATCATGCATAGAGAAAAATGCCACATAGCCAAAATGTTGAGGAGGAGCTCCCACATAAGCTCCACCAGTTTCCTCCCACATCCAAGACATACGAGGTCTGTCAATAAAGTATAGGTCCTTTTTATTTTTTTCAAAAACTATATGGATTTCATTCATATGTTTTTACGTCAGACATGCTCCTTGTGGGAGGAGTCCTCCAGCCCCTTGTCGGAATTCCTTTGTCTGAGAAGTTGCTGAGAGACTGGCGCTTTGTTTGATCAAAATTTTTTCTAAACCTGTGAGGCACATCGAAGTGGACATGGTTCGAAAAATTAAGCTGGTTTTCGGTGAAAATTTTAACGGCTGATGAGAGATTTTGAGGTGATACTGTCGCTTTAAAGACTTCCCACGGTGCGGGACGTCGCGCAGCGGTCCCAGGCGCCGTTGTCAGCCTGTTTCAAGCTGAAAACCTCCACATTTCAGGCTCTATTGATCCAGGATGTCGTGAGAGAACAGAGAAGTTTCAGAAGAAGTCGGTTTCAGCATTTTATCCGGATATTCCACTGTTAAAGGTTTTTTTTAATGAAAGACGTGCGGGCGGATTGCAGCGTCGGCTCGCAGCCGCCGCGATGCTCCGCCACAGGAAAAACATCTCCGTTGGAAGCCTTAAGGACAAGTTGGAACATGTCCAGCTGTTAAACAATTTCTCATATACTCACTCCACTGAAAGCCATCAAAAGCCGCCTGGATTTTTAGAAATGGTTATCAACACGTAGGTGTTTTTCCTGTGCCGCCGCACTGCGCCGGCTGCGTCCCGACGCACGGACCCGTCCGCACATCTTTCATTAAAAAAAATCTCCTTTAACAGTGGAATATCCGGATAAAATGCTGAAACCGACTTCTTCTGAGACTTCTCTGTTCTCTCACGATGTCCTGGATCAATAGAGCCTGAAATGTGGAGGTTTTCAGCTTGAAACAGGCTGACGACGGTGCCTGGGACCGCTGCACGACGTCCCGCTCCGTGGGAAGTCCTTAAAGCGACAGCATCACGTCAAAATCTCTCATCAGCCGTTAAAATGTTCACCGAAAACCAGCTTAATTTTTCGAACCGTGTCCACTTCGATGTGCCTCACAGGTTTAGAAAAAAATTTGATCAAACAAAGCGCCAGTCTCTCATCAACTTCTCAGACAAAGAAATTCCGACGAGGGGCTGAACGACTCCTCCCACAAGGAGTGCTCACAGGCGAATGACGTCACCGACAGGCGTGGAAAAACTCACGCATGCGCACGAGGGTTCAAGCATGTCTGACGTAAAAATATATGAATGAAATCCATATAGTTTTTGAAAAAAATAAAAAGGACCTATACTTTATAGACAGCCCTCGTACATGTTTGGTGAATTGCAAACTTTAAATTGTCTGTAGGTGTGCGTGCAGGTGTCAATGTGTTTGTTTGTTTATTTGTGGCCCTGCGATGGACTGGCATCATGTACAGGGTGTACCCAGACTCACACTCTATGACTGCTGGGATTAGCTGGAGCCCCCCCCCGTGACCCACAATAGGAGTAAACAGGAACAGAGAATGGATGGATGGATGGATTATGGCTGATATGCTTTCATGTCTTAGGTAAAACAGAACATGATACTGTATGATAGTAGATGTTCTTCTCCAAAAAAGCCAGATTAATCATCCATTTATTAATGTTACACTATTTCAACACTCTACATAGATCTGTCATTCAGAATTTGGTATAGACACTTATTTTGAGGGAACTGCCTTTACAGTATGTTCCAGGTCAAAATGGAGCTGGTCCATACTGTAATGGCCTGACATATGAACAGTATGAACTGACATATGAACAGTATGAACTGACATATGAACAGTACATATGTAAGTAACTTGCAAGGTCGCTCACCATAAAGAGGTTAACTCAGAGCCTCATTAAATATTAAAAAGGAAGAGCGCATTACTTTTCCAAAAATTGTGGTCATTTCCAGGAGCACTAAATCTTTAGTTTGTCCACCTTCACATACTGCATGAAGAAAGCTGCGTGACACACCCACTGTTGGATGCATAAGGGATGAAAGAGAGGAGGAGTACAGGAGCCAAATGAAGGACTTTGCTGCCTGGTGCCACATAAACCATCTACAGCTCAACACCTTGACGACAAAGGAGCTGGTCATTGGTGACGGTGGCAGAGAACACTGGACAAACTGCTGGACATGATGGTCGATGCCAGTCACCTTCTGCATAGTGTCATCAGCAACCAGAGGAGCCTCTTCAGCCACAGACTGCTCCTTCCCAAGTGCAGGATCAACAGACTGAAAAACTCCTTTGTCCTTCAGACCATCAGCCTGTATTACTCCTGACTCAGGGGGAGGAGGAGTAACAGGAAGACAGAGGACGGGAGGAACAGTAGTAGCCAGTAAACCAGTAGCGAGCAGTATTTCTGGTATTTATATTTGCAAATTGTTTTTTTACTTTCACTTTTGATACTCTGTGTGCTTCTTACTCTGTGTGCTGCTATACAATGCTGTTGTAACCTCAATTTCTGTGAGGGAGTCTTCCCAAGGGATTAATAAAGTTCTATCTCATCTAATGTAATTCTAATCGAAAAACTGAAGATTTGTAGCCCTTTTGAAAGATAAAACATCTCTCTTCACCTGAAAGTTGCAAAATGCCAATGTAATTTAATTCAGTCAGGAAGATTACATCTTTAAGAATGATATAAAGTTCAACTGTTTGCATCACTGTTATTTATGATTCTCCTCTTTTATGTGTATGCATAAAAGGAGACAGCTGTCCTTGGCATTAGCCTCAAAACATGTCAGATACCAAATTTTTGACGTTTGACAATTCACTAAAATCCATTAGAATTAGTCATGCTTGAGCAGTTTGTTCACCTCAGGAAGTGCTGATTGAACAGGAAGTAAAAGGATGTCTGACATTTCTAAATGTCAGACATCCTTTTACTTCCAGTAATGCCAAGAAAATGTCACTTTCAGTCATCAAATGCTTGAAAATGTTCAATAAAGTGGCCTTCAGAGGAAAGAAAAATGGTCTGGAGAAAGCATGACTGTAATTATATGGGACAAAGTGAGAGAGAGGTTTTTGTACAACTGAACATGATAAAAACAAGAAATTAGTTACATATGGCATCCATTCCCCCAGTATATTTTATTGTGTCATGATTGACATCATGAATGGGATTTAATGAATGATGCTGAAGCACTCAGCAGGTTCACAGTGAATTTGTGCTGTCAGTCGTATGATTTATGACCGTGCATCTTCTGTTTCTGGAGGATTCATTCAATAATAGATTTTGTACTTTTATTACAGTTGATACAGGGGCAGATCTGTAAAGGGGAGGAGGGGGGGTTGTGAATGTGTCACTTCACGTATCCCTAGGGGGCTCTGGGGGCATGCCCCGAAAATTTCAAATTTTTAGGTGCCATTTCCTGCATTTTGGTACATATTATCACCAAATGCAATCACAGAGAAAAGATACTTTATAACCTGTTTTTTATTCATTTGAACTTGTATTGTACAATCTTGAATGTGATGCTATGACGTTATGATGACAAGTAACAGAAAACATTTGAACTGTCTTTGGCTAAAAAGTGAACAACCTTGATATACGAGGTCTGTTAGAAAAGTATCGTACCTTTTTATTTTTTCAAAACTATATGGCTTTGATTCATATGTTTTTACGTCAGCCAAGCTTGAACCTTCGTGCGCATGCGTGAGTTTTTCCACGCCTGTCGGTTGCGTCATTCGCCTGTGGGCAGGCTTTGAGTGAGCACTGGTCCACCCCTCTCGTCGTTGTTTCATTGCGAGGAAATGGCGGAATGATTTGGGCTTTTTTCCATCAGAATTTTTTCAGAAGCTGTTAGAGACAGGCAGCTGGAAACCATTCGAAAAATTTATCTGGCTTTCGGTTTCGGAGTGCCAGAGGACAAATTGGGACATGCCTATCTCGGCTTTCAGTGCTTACCGGTCGAGTGAGTATAAGAGAAATTGTGGAGAGCTGGGCATGTCCCAACTTGTCCTCTGGCACTCCGAAACAGAGGTGTTCCTTTGTCTTGCTTCATCAGTGAATCGGTCGTGACGCACGAAGCCTCCACACGGCTTTCCATGACAAAATCTCTAAAAAAGTGAAATCTGCCGGAAAATGGCTGATGTCCAGCTCTTGTGATAACCAGAGAAATTGCACACGATG
Source organism: Thalassophryne amazonica (assembly GCF_902500255.1). Taxonomy (NCBI): domain Eukaryota; kingdom Metazoa; phylum Chordata; class Actinopteri; order Batrachoidiformes; family Batrachoididae; genus Thalassophryne; species Thalassophryne amazonica. Next base: position 46,940,912 of record NC_047112.1, on the reverse strand, counting down.
GTCCCGGCTCCACACAGCCATCCGTTTAGAAATGATCTGGTGGTTTCTGCCTCTCAATGGCAGCTCGGAGCGCGGCGCGCCGTGCGCCATTGTGGGCCGTCCTTAAAGCTGTAGTAACACTCCTTATTCTCTGTGAAGCCCGTAAAATTTTCACCGAAAGCCAGATAAATTTTTCGAATGGTTTCCAGCTGCCTGTCTCTAACAGTTTCTGAAAAAATTCTAATGGAAAAAAAGCCCAAATTATTCCGCCATTTCCTCGCAATGAAACAACGATGAGAGGGGTGGAGCAGTGCTCACTCAAAGCCTGCCCACAGGCGAATGACGCAACCGACAGGCGTGGAAAAACTCACGCATGCGCACGAAGGTTCAAGCTTGGCTGACGTAAAAACATATGAATCAAATCCACATAGTTTTTGAAAAAAATAAAAAGGTACGATACTTTTCTAACAGACCTCGTATCTTGCTGAACCATGGTGTGGTACAAATTTATCCAGATGAGTCACTTGTTGCTGAATAGAGTGTTTAGAATCAGCATTCAGCAAGTTTTTTTGACATGACCCACCTTTGACGTGGGTGCAGTGCTGGCCCTAAAAGCCCCTTTCACACCGGGCCTGTTTCAAGTTGCATATGCTGCGCATCTAATAACGTTGGAATGTCTGTGTCAGTTGTGCATATCAATCAATCAATCAATCAATTTTTATTTATATAGCGCCAAATCACAACAAACAGTTGCCCCAAGGCACTTTATATTGTAAGGCAAGGCCATACAATAATTACGTAAAAACCCCAACGGTCAAAACGACCCCCAGTGAGCAAGCACTTGGCGACAGTGGGAAGGAAAAACTCCCTTTTAACAGGAAGAAACCTCCAGCAGAACCAGGCTCAGGGAGGGGCAGTCTTCTGCTGGGACTGGTTGGGGCTGAGGGAGAGAACCAGGAAAAAGACATGCTGTGGAGGGGAGCAGAGATCAATCACTAATGATTAAATGCAGAGTGGTGCATACAGAGCAAAAAGAGAAAGAAACACTCAGTGCATCATGGGAACCCCCCAGCAGTCTAAGTCTATAGCAGCATAACTAAGGGATGGTTCAGGGTCACCTGATCCAGCCCTAACTATAAGCTTTAGCAAAAAGGAAAGTTTTAAGCCTAATCTTAAAAGTAGAGAGGGTGTCTGTCTCCCTGATCCGAATTGGGAGCTGGTTCCACAGGAGAGGAGCCTGAAAGCTGAAGGCTCTGCCTCCCATTCTACTCTTACAAACCCTAGGAACTACAAGTAAGCCTGCAGTCTGAGAGCGAAGCGCTCTATTGGGGTGATATGGTACTACGAGGTCCCTAAGATAAGATGGGACCTGATTATTCAAAACCTTATAAGTAAGAAGAAGAATTTTAAATTCTATTCTAGAATTAACAGGAAGCCAATGAAGAGAGGCCAATATGGGTGAGATATGCTCTCTCCTTCTAGTCCCCGTTAGTACTCTAGCTGCAGCATTTTGAATTAACTGAAGGCTTTTCAGGGAACCTTTAGGACAACCTGATAATAATGAATTACAATAGTCCAGCCTAGAGGAAATAAATGCATTAATTAGTTTTTCAGCATGACTCTGAGACAAGACCTTTCTAATTTTGGAGATATTGCGTAAATGCAAAAAAGCAGTCCTACATATTTGTTTAATATGCGCTTTGAATGACATATCCTGATCAAAAATGACTCCAAGATTTCTCACAGTATTACTAGAGGTCAGGGTAATGCCATCCAGAGTAAGGATCTGGTTAGACACCATGTTTCTAAGATTTGTGGGGCCAAGTACAATAACTTCAGTTTTATTTGAGTTTAAAAGCAGGAAATTAGAGGTCATCCATGTCTTTATGTCTGTAAGACAATCCTGCAGTTTAGCTAATTTGTGTGTGTCCTCTGGCTTCATAGATAAATAAAGTTGGGTATCATCTGCGTAACAATGAAAATTTAAGCAATGCCGTCTAATAATACTGCCTAAGGGAAGCATGTATAAAGTGAATAAAATTGGTCCTAGCACAGAACCTTGTGGAACTCTATAATTAACCTTAGTCTGTGAAGAAGATTCCCCATTTACATGAACAAATTGTAATCTATTAGATAAATATGATTCAAACCACCGCAGCGCAGTGCCTTTAATACCTATGGCATGCTCTAATCTCTGTAATAAAATTTTATGGTCAACAGTATCAAAAGCAGCACTGAGGTCTAACAGAACACACAGAGATGAGTCCACTGTCTGAGGCCATAAGAAGATCATTTGTAACCTTCACTAATGCTGTTTCTGTACTATGATGAATTCTAAACCCTGACTGAAACTCTTCAAATAGACCATTCCTCTGCAGATGATCAGTTAGCTGTTTTACAACTACCCTTTCAAGAATTTTTGAGAGAAAAGGAAGGTTGGAGATTGGCGTATAATTAGCTAAGATAGCTGGGTCAAGTGATGGCTTTTTAAGTAATGGTTTAATTACTGCCACCTTAAAAGCCTGTGGTACATAGACAACTAATAAAGATAGATTGATCATATTTAAGATCGAAGCATTAAATAATGGTAGGGCTTCCTTGAGCAGCCTGGTAAGAATGGGGTCTAACAGACATGTTGATGGTTTGGATGAAGTAACTAATGAAAATAACTCAGACAGAACAATCTGAGAGAAAGGGTCTAACCAAATACCGGCATCACCGAAAGCAGCCAAAGATAACGATACGTCTTTGGGATGGTTATGAGTAATTTTTTCTCTAATAGTTAAAATTTTATTAGCAAAGAAAGTCATGAAGTCATTACTAGTTAAAGTTAAAGGAATACTCGGCTCAATAGAGCTCTAACTCTTTGTCAGCCTGGCTACAGTGCTGAAAAGAAACCTGGGGTTGTTCTTATTTTCTTCAATTAGTGATGAGTAGTAAGATGTCCTAGCTTTACGGAGGGCTTTTTTATAGAGCAACAGACTCTTTTTCCAGGCTAAGTGAAGATCTTCTAAATTAGTGAGATGCCATTTCCTCTCCAACGTACGGGTTATCTGCTTTAAGCTGCGAGTTTGTGAGTTATACCACGGAGTCAGGCACTTCTGATTTAAAGCTCTCTTTTTCAGAGGAGCTACAGCATCCAAAGTTGTCTTCAATGAGGATGTAAAACTATTGACGAGATACTCTATCTCACTTACAGAGTTTAGGTAGCTACTCTGCACTGTGTTGGTATATGGCATTAGAGAACATAAAGAAGGAATCATATCCTTAAACCTAGTTACAGCACTTTCTGAAAGACTTCTAGTGTAATGAAACTTATTCCCCACTGCTGGGTAGTCCATCAGAGTAAATGTAAATGTTATTAAGAAATGATCAGACAGAAGGGAGTTTTCAGGGAATACTGTTAAGTCTTCAATTTCCATACCATAAGTCAGAACAAGATCTAAGATATGATTAAAGTGGTGGGTGGACACATTTACATTTTGAGCAAAGCCAATTGAGTCTAATAATAGATTAAATGCAGTGTTGAGGCTGTCATTCTCAGCATCTGTGTGGATGTTAAAATCGCCCACTATAATGATCTTATCTGAGCTAAGCACTAAGTCAGACAAAAGGTCTGAAAATTCACAGAGAAACTCACAGTAACGACCAAGAAGATAATAGATAACAACAAATAAAACTGGTTTTTGGGACTTCCAATTTGGATGGACAAGACTAAGAGTCAAGCTTTCAAATTAAAGCTCTGTCTGGGTTTTTGATTAATTAATAAGCTGGAATGGAAGATTGCTGCTAATCCTCCGCCTCGGCCTGTGCTACGAGCGTTCTGGCAGTTAGTGTGACTCGGGGGTGTTGACTCATTTAAACTAACATATTCATCCTGCTGTAACCAGGTTTCTGTAAGGCAGAATAAATCAATATGTTGATCAATTATTATATAATTTACTAACAGGGACTTAGAAGAGAGAGACCTAATGTTTAATAGACCACATTTAACTGTTTTAGTCTGTGGTGCAGTTGAAGGTGCTATATTATTTTTTCTTTTTGAATTTTTGTGCTTAAATAGATTTTTGCTGGTTATTGATGGTCTGGGAGCAGGCACCGTCTCTACGGGGATGGGGTAATGAGGGGATGGCAAGGGGAGAGAAGCTGCAGAGAGGTGTGTAAGACTACAACTCTGCTTCCTGGTCCCAACCCTGGATAGTCACGGTTTGGAGGATTTAAGAAAATTGGCCAGATTTCTAGAAATGAGAGCTGCTCCATCCAAAGTGGGATGGATGCCGTCTCTCCTAACAAGACCAGGTTTTCCCCAGAAGCTTTGCCAATTATCTATGAAGCCCACCTCATTTTTTGGACACCACTCAGACAGCCAGCAATTCAAGGAGATCATGCGGCTAAACATGTCACTCCCGGTCCGATTGGGGAGGGGCCCAGAGAAAACTACAGAGTCCGACATTGTTTTTGCAAAGTTACACACCGATTCAATGTTAATTTTAGTGACCTCCAATTGGCGTAACCGGGTGTCATTACTGCCGACGTGAATTACAATCTTACCAAATTTACGCTTAGCCTTAGCCAGCAGTTTCAAATTTCCTTCAATGTCGCCTGCTCTGGCCCCCGGAAGACAATTGACTATAGTTGCTGGTGTTGCTAACTTCACATTTCTCAAAACAGAGTCGCCAGTAACCAGAGTTTGATCCTCGGCGGGTGTGTCGTTGAGTGGGGAAAAACGGTTAGAAATGTGAACGGGTTGGCGGTGTACACGGGGCTTCTGTTTAGGGCTACGCTTCCTCCTCACAGTCACCCAGTCGGCCTGCTTTCCCAGCTGCTCGGGATCTGCCAGAGGGAAACTAACGGCAGCTAAGCTACCAACTACAGGGGCCTGGCTAGCTGTAGAATTTTCCACGGTGCGGAGCCGAGTCTCCAATTCGCCCAGCTTGGCCTCCAAAGCTGCGAATAAGCTACACTTATTACAAGTACCATTACTGCTAAAGGAGGCCGAGGAATAACTAAACATTTCACACCCAGAGCAGAAAAGTGCGGGAGAGACAGGAGAAGCTGCCATGCTAAACCGGCTAAGAGCTAGTAGCTGCGCTAAGCTAGCGGATTCCTAAAAACACACAAAGTGAATAATGTGTAAATAATTTAGAGGTGATTCAGCAGAGGGAGTGCTTTAGTTAAGGCACGTGAAGATTACACTGTGAAGCAAATCGTTATCTAGGTAACTAGATCAATCTAACTGCGCAGATTTAACAGATACAGCAAAACACCGCTGTGCTCCGGAACAGGAAGTGATACAATACCGCAGTGAGAGCCAACCACCAGTAGAGGCAAGCAAGAGCCAAAAAGCGTAGCGGTGGTAGGGTGTCTTGAGAAGGTAAGAGTGCCGAGGAGCTCAGTTCAGCCAGACTGTAAAGTGAGCAGGTGTGCGCTCTGATTTCTCTTCTAGTTTATATTTCTTCTTATGCAGCGCTGTAGGTCTGCAATCTGATTTCTGTTATAGTTTATATTTCTTCCTGTGACTGCGAAGCTGCAGCCGGCGTTCATGCACGTGTGTACGAACCGTCCGTGAGTGGACGTGGAGATGAGGAGTTCTACTGGATGTGAACATGTCCTGTCTCTGGCAATCAGTCTGTGAGCAGGACCTATGGACTTTATTTAACACAATCGTGAGAGAATTTGAGGAGGTGAGTGCAAGGAGCTGCAGCCAGGCTGCAATGAGCATTTTTTTCTTTTAATTGTTCACATGTGCTGTTTGAGCGGTATAGTTTTACTGTATTGTGTACACGGTATAAAAAGGTCGACAACCATCCTGCATGATTTATAGCTCGGCAACAATGGAGCACAGCAAGAATCATAAAATAGCATCGGGTAGCGTTATATTGTGTGGGTGTAGCATCCAGTCACGTTAAGTACTCTAAAGTTGCCTCAGCTTCGTTTCGCTTCGCCCTTTGTGTCCCTCTCGGTGTTGTGGCACCAGGTTGCATCAACTTGGCGTAATTACGCAACTCAAAACAGGTGTGAACCAATTTGGTGCAATAGGCAAGATTTTTAATGGTGCAATCACTGAAGCAGTTGTGAAAAGTGCAGTTTTTTCAGTTCCCAGTGGAGAAGGGAAGACGAGGCAAATGAAGACATTGTTTCGGTAAGTGTTAGCCTACATAACCAGAATAGCTGCGTTCTCTCACTTGAACAGCCGCATCGACATGTTTGAGCTCCGGGTCATAAACAAACCACAACACATGTCCACTTTTCACTGCATCGTCACTTTTTCTTTGCATTTTTCACTTTGTTTCTGTGTAATTTGCCCAAATTTGAACGTGTTTGTCTCCGGGAAGTAGAGAAATTACATCATATTTTAACCCTTTAGTGCCCACCCTCAAACGAGACTGCACGGTCCAATCAACAAACCATGGATGAAGGCACGTTAACACTGATAGCTACCTGATGCAGTGCAACCGAAAAAATAATAAAGGATTATTAATCGACTGTGAGGTGTGTACGGAAATATCAGACCGGCGGTCTAATATACCCGTACAGACCGAGCAAGTGAGGTTAATAATTCATTTATTATATGGCTATTATATATATATAATCATGCAACCTTACAGTATCGCCCGAATATGAAAGCTGCTGACGGCTTGTAGTCCGACTTGTTTGCTTCACCTCCTTGAAGAACTTGCTAACAGATGGTCCGGTCATTAGTTGGTAATCTTTCAATCTGTGTTTTTCCATATGTTGTTTAGATATTTATGTAGTACGTTCTTGTCCAAGTTGCTTCTTCTAATTGTGTTTTTAGCTTCTGGTTTGTAAAGAAAGTACACATTTCAGACTGGAAACCGGTCCAATATGGGAAAATATTCGACTGGTAATCAGCCAATCAGAGCGCGCGTCGCGTCGCAGCCATATAATAATTCATCATATTGTTTTTACTGTACCTCTGTCTTGGTCCTGTTTTTCCTCCTCTTCTTTTGTTTTTGAAAAAAAAAAAAACCTGCATCACAAAAATGACTCAATTCAAACAGTTTAACACTTCAGCGATTACTTTTTCCCTACAATTACACCACCAGCCTGAAGGCATGTATTGGCATATTTGAAGGAAACAGGATTATTCAAGAGAATACGAGGTCTGTTAGAAAACTATCCGACCTTTTTATTTTTTGCAAAAACTATATGGATTTGAATCGTGCGCTTGCATCAGCCAAGCTTGAACCTTCGTGCGCATGCGTGAGTTTTTTTTTTTAACACATCATCTAAGATGTCCTTGTTGCTATATTGACGCTGAGTGAAACACATCTTATTTAATATTACATGCTACCAGTGTTAGCACTTTTAGCAGCTGTCGGCAGATCCACTTAATCACGACTCCTTGAGGAAATATGCCACAGAGAACTTTTGCTGTCCAAACCAAAACAAACCATTATGAGAACCATCTCGCACTCCCCAAAAATATGAATTAATAAATCACAGCCGGCCCTGGTGTCTAACAGCAGGCTGCTTGGGCCATTTTGACATTGTTATGCCGCAATGATGTAATGACCCAGAAGGGCTCATCAGACACTTTTTTTTGGGGGGGGGGGGGGGACTATTATCATTATTATTTAATAGGCTTTGCTATGCAGTTAAATCAATATTATCAGTTATCAAGTTGTTCACCAATGAATATGGCTTTATACATCCTGAAGAAAACCATACACCCTGAGCCATATTCATTGGTAAAACAACTTGATAACGATTTTATCATATACCTATAATTAAATGATAAATGTTGTATGGTTTTCTGAAGGGTGTAAAAAGCCATATTCATTGGTAAAACAAATTGATAACGATTTTATCATATACCTAAAAATGATAAATGTTGTATGGTTTTCAGAAATGGTGTAAAAAGCCATATTCGTTGATAAAACAACTTGATAATGATTTTATCATATACTTATAAATGATAAATGTTGTATGGTTTTCTGAAGGGTGTAAAAAGCCACATTCATTGGTAAAACAACTTGATAACGATTTTATCATATACCTAAAATTAAATGATAAATGTTGTATGGTTTTCTGAAGGATGTAAAAAGCCATATTCATTGATAAAACAACTTGACAACGATTTTATCATATACCTATAAATGATCAATGTTGTATGGTTTTCTGAAGGGTGTAAAAAGCCATATTCATTGGTAAAACAACTTGATAATGATTTTATCATATACCTATAATTAAATGATAAACGTTGTTATGGTTTTCTGAAGGGTGTAAAAAGCCATATTCATTGGTAAAACAACTTGATAACAATTTTATCATATACCTAAAAATGCTAAATGTTGTATGGTTTTCTGAAGGGTGTAAAAAGCCATATTCATTGATAAAACAACTTGATAACAATTTTATCATATACCTAAAAATGCTAAATGTTGTATGGTTTTCTGAAGGGTGTAAAAAGCCATATTCATTGATAAAACAACTTGATAACAATTTTATCATATACCTAAACATGCTAAATGTTGTATGGTTTTCTGAAGGGTGTAAAAAGCCATATTCATTGATAAAACAACTTGATAACAATTTTATCATATACCTAAACATGCTAAATGTTGTATGGTTTTCTGAAGGGTGTAAAAAGCCATATTCATTGATAAAACAACTTGATAACAATTTTATCATATACCTAAAAATGCTAAATGTTGTATGGTTTTCTGAAGGGTGTAAAAAGCCATATTCATTGATAAAACAACTTGATGACGATTTTATCATATACCTAAAAATGCTAAATGTTGTATGGTTTTCTGAAGGGTGTAAAAAGCCATATTCATTGATAAAACAACTTGATAACGATTTTATCATATACCTAAAAATGATAAATGTTGTATGGTTTTCTGAATGGTGTAAAACGCCATATTCATTGGTGAACAACTTGATAATGATTTTATCATATACAGTGGTCCCTCGTTTATCACGGGAGTCATGTTCTAAAAATAACCCGCAATAGGCGAAATCCGCAAAGTAGTCAGCATTATTTTTTTTACAAATATTATAGATGTTTTAAGGCTGTAAAACCCCTCACTACACACTTTATACACTTTTCTCAAACAGGCATTAACATTTTCTCACTTTTCTCTCCTGTGTAAACACTCAAAGTTCAAACCTTAGTAGAAAAAAAAAGAACGTTTTCCTATAAATAATTATGATGGCTTTTAGAACTAACAAATTTAATTTTAACGATCAACCTATGAGGTTGGACACATAAGAAATTATTAATAGTGACTCACCAGTATTTCACAGTTCCTCTGACCGCGCCTCTTCGTCGTGGCACCGCTCCGCTGTCTGGATTGGCTGATTACCTGGGTGGTATGAAAAATATTACCTGTCCGCGAAAAGGGTGTATTGCTATTTATTCTTTAGTGTTTTATCCAATCATATTGGCGTTTCATTTCTAGGTATATGATAAGGGCTTTTATTATTTGGCTGCGATGCTAACGAACGGGTGTGACTACGAGCCCAAAACCATCAGCAGCTTTCATATTTAGGCAATACTGTAAGTTTGCGTGTTTATATATATAATAGCCATATAATAAACAAATTATTAACCTCGCTTGCTCAGTCTGTACGGGAATATCAGACCTCTGTTTTTCGGTCCATACTAAATACCTCGGTCTGATATTTCCCCGTACAGACCTTGCGCTCATTTAATAATCCTTTAATATTTTTTTATATTAAAAAATAAATAGTATTTACTAATTTTAGTGTAACAATATGGAAAGTTCATTTTATTTTTCCCTTATTTGTGGTGCCTCATAAGGATGGCAGCCTTAGCAATTGCCTATACTGCCTATAGGCTTGGCCGGCTGTGCTTAGGTGCCCCTAAAAGCCTGAGTGAGGATTTCACCTTTGTATTCATTATAATTGTGCTGGAGATGGAAACTTACAATTAAGCCTAATTCAGACAATTGTTAAAATGACAAAGCAGCAGATGAACAGCACATTCTGTACAGAAATATTTTTAGACACTCAAATGTAATGTGACTAAGCACCAGCTCATCCTGGCTGCAATATGCTATGTTGACTTTCAGTGTGCATGCAGTCTGGATTCAAAGCAGATTAAAATGGAGCTAGTTTTGTCTTCGGTAGTCCTGCAGTTATTAATAAACTGTGTGACAAATAGAGGAATCCCAGTTACAATTTTAGATACACTGCCACTCCCTGTCTCCAGTCTACATTCACACATGTACAAAGCTATGCACGAGCCAAAAGGCATGCCTCGTGTGCACTCTGCAGAGCCAGATCTTTATCTGGCTCCTGTCCTGAAACGTCCCGTGTCTCTGTCTGAGGAAGTCTTACAGGAGACAAAGCTCACATCGCTCTGCTTTACATCAGCCTCCATGTCTGGGCTATTTCCAGCTGTCGTCTGTTTTCAGGGTATAGCCGAGAGCAAGAAGAAAGAAAGTAGAGTATCCTAAGTCCTACCCACCCTGGCTCTGCCTCATGTCTGAACAAAAAGTCATCCTGAGGTGTTTAAATCAGTGTCTGAAGACAACAATGTGGTCACGAAACCAGCATGAACCCAGCAGCTTTGTTTAATTTGGGGCAGTTATAGATTACAGTTTTTGATCAAATTCAAGACAAAGAGCCATTGATGTTACAGGATGCTGTGGACTGTGATCTTGGCAGCAAAATGGGGTAAACTTCCTTAAAAAAAAAAAAAAAAAAATCTAATGTGGAAAGTTTGTTACTGTACTGATCTCTAATTAAAGGGGAACTATGCAGCATTTTTACCTTAATTTTACATTTTGGGGGTAATTGTAATTGTTAAATAACTAGTTTTGGGGAGAATGGGGCTCACTCTCCCCCCACCAAGGGTCTTGTAGCAGAAAACCCACCTTGCAACTGCAGGGATGCTAATCCGGCATACACATTTAGTCATGTCCTCGTGATACAAAGCAAGGTGGGGGTGTTGCTCTAATTCATAAATCTGGTTTTAGTTTACTAGCTGTTGGGGGTCTAAAATATAATTCATTTGAACATTTCTAACTTGGCAACCTGTGAAGATAACATTCTGATTGTTGGTGACTTCTGCATTCATATAAATAAGCCTTCTGATCCCCTCTGCAAATCATTCATGGACATTATAAATGTATTAGGATTCAAGCAATGCATTCAGGACTAGACACGCATTAGTGGAAAAACCCTGGATTTGGTCCTTGTTCACGGTATCGCTGTCACAAATATTGACATCATGCTTCTTGTGTCAGTGGTCTCAGATCACTCACTTATTAAGTTTACAATTTTGTTGCCTTGTTTACTGGAACAAGAACCTTATTTATCATTGCAGCGACACATCAACTATTCAACTACAATTGAACTTGGAACTAGACTGCCTGATACCTTAGTGTCACGTTTGGAAAATAACCATTCAGTGGACAGTCTTGTGGATATCTTAAACTCAGCGGTCACAACCACACTTGACATAATTGCTCCACCTATATTAAAACCACGTCCCCCAAAACACACCTTGGTTCAATGATTACTTATGTGGCCTAAAGCATAAGGCTAGAGGTCTAGACAGTCCCGGCGCCAGAAAAAAAATATTAAGGGGGCGATGAGTTTATCACAGGGGGCGGGGTCGCTCCCCCCCCCCCAAAAAAAGTGCGCACCGGAGGAGATGTGCCTCTGAGCACGCGTAATGAATTGGGTGCGCTCCTGGAAAGCTCGTGTATTTAGGCTACACCGTTGTAAGAGACTGACTAAGTGTAAAGAGTGATGACAGTATTTTTTTAATTATTATTTGAACGTATAGACCCTCGGTCAAGTGATCTGCATACCACACAGAGCCGGTGTTCTGTCGAGATGAGGTGTGCCAACTTTCGACACTCTGAGCTGTGACGTACCTTCGTGTTGTCCAATAGGAACGACGCGTTGGGCCAAAACACGGAAGACTCGTGGCAGAAACCACTGATCTGTACAAAATGGATTGGACCAATCCGATTGGTGCAGAAACCACTGATCTGTACAAAATGGATTGGACCAATCCGATTGGTGCAGAAACCACTGATCTGTACAAAAATGGATCGGACCAATCCGATTGGTGCAGAAACCACTCTGTACAAAACATTAACGTGTGACAGGACTGCTCATTTAGAGAGCAGTTTTCTGAAGAAAAATCATTGGAACTGTTTTTTGTTGTTTGTTACCTCAAAATTTCTGATTACTGTTAAAAAAAGTTTATAACACTTGTAATTAAAATAGCTAAATAAATCAATAAGTGGTTCTTTAGAAACCTTTCATCTGTAAATTAAAACCACCTGTTATTTCATATTAGATAATTTCTTGTGTAACATAAGGAACCTCAGACATTTATTTTTAGACAAATAAAATAACATGGAAACTTGTATATTTTTTAAGTCTGGTAGATTATTTATATCTCATTTTAACCAGAGAAACAAACACTAAATAAATACAAATGTTTATTATAAATGCAAAAGGAAATAATTTAGCAATGACTGCAGTGTGATTGTAAAGTAGGATTTCTGTGACATAAACCTCATGATGAATTTTTTTATAGTCATTTAAACTTGTAATTTCGTCAAAATATGTAATTGCCTTTAATGTTGTTATCAGAACAGAGTCATTTCTAAAGTATGAATTTGAGCACAATAAGTGGAGAGCTTCTACTTGTGCAAATGTCTTTTGACTTTGATTCGTGGACATTTTTAATGATCCGTTCATTTATTGTTAAAATATAAATTGAAACAGCTTTTTTTAAAAATAATAAAATAGTTGCAGTTCAAAGAGCCTTTTATTTAGAAGCAGATGTTCTACTGGATTCTCGGGACCAGATGAAGGTCTCTTCTGCAGTTTTTAACTCTGGTGGTGTTGCTGAAGAGCAGAGATGTTTTCTTTTGACTGGACTTCGTGGTGTTCAGCTCATCAATGGACATTTGGTTGTCTGCACAGCAAATGTTCCTGACTGGGACAAATAAAAATATTTCTTTAAATATAAAGAAACACTAAACAGTTTATACATAAAAAAAGGGTGAAAAACGGCAAAAAAAAATAAATAAATAAAAACGATGGAAAAAAACGCCTGAAAAAATAAGTTATTTAAAGCTGAGCTTTTGTGGTGTCTGAAAAAAGCTGTAGCTTTATTTGGTAAAAATAAAAAAGACTGAACCATTTACAAATGAAAAGTGTTCACTCAGATCAACTGTGCTAAAAGGCTAAGCTAACGTTAGCCGATCATTAAACCTTCACAGTTCAGTAAACGTCACGTTTTATTTTTACATTATTCTCACCTCAGTAAAGCTGCAGAACTAACCTCCGTTGGGCAAACTGGGACTTCGCATATATCCAAAAAGTGGGAGATTTCGGACTGAGTGGGTTTGCTCCATCACCCAGCGGCCTGGATCGCTCTGCCCAGTGATGATGCCTGAAGGCCAGCTTCTCCGTGCAGGTCGGCCCGCTGTCGCGGTTCGATCGATATCCCACCAAGACGTCAGTCCTTCCTCGGTCAGTGTCACTCTGAAAAGTAGCTGAAAAAAGCTTCTTCCAGCAGGGTGATGGGAGAATCGTTCTACTGCTGTTTTTTAAAGGTTTTTTTGTGGTTCAGGCGATGCAAATTCAAGATGGTGATTGCTGAACTTTATTCAGGTTGTGGAAACAGCCAGAGTGTGACGTAGCAATCTCCCCTTGCCGCTTCCGAAGCGACGCATCTGACGTCACGACGCGTTGGAAACGCACTGCCCTCTGCCGCACTGACAAGAGCAACCCTCAACCTATCAAATCCCTTGAACACAGACACATGCCATATCCGTTTGTTTTAAAATTAATTACTTTAGGTAATTAATTTGGTTTATTTGTTAAATACGTGATATTATTGAATAACTAATATTTTGCTACAACCCCTGGCAAAAATTATGTAATCACCAGCCTCTGAGGATGTTCATTCAGTTGTTTAATTTTGTAGAAAAAAAGCAGATCACAGACATGACACAAAACTAAAGTCATTTCAAATGGCAACTTTCTGGCTTTAAGAAACACTATAAGAAATCAAGAAAAAAGATTGTGGCAGTCAGTAACGGTTACTTTTTTAGACCAAGCAGAGGAAAAAAATATGGAATCACTCAATTCTGAGGAAAAAAATTATGGAATCACCCTGTAAATTTTCATCCCCAAAAGTAACACCTGCATCATATCAGATCTGCTCGTTAGTCTGCATCTAAAAAGGAGGGAACACACCTTGGAGAGCTGTTGCACCAAGTGGACTGACATGAATCATGGCTCCAACACGAGAGATGTCAATTGAAACAAAGGAGAGGATTATCAAACTCTTAAAAGGGGGTAAATCATCACGCAATGTTGCAAAAGATGTTGGTTATTCACAGTCAGCTGTGTCTAAACTCTGGACCAAATACAAACAACATGGGAAGGTTGTTAAAGGCAAACATACTGGTAGACCAAGGAAGACATCAAAGCGTCAAGACAGAAAACTTAAAACAATATGTCTCAAAAATCGAAAAATGCACAACAAAACAAATGAGGAACGAATGGGAGGAAACTGGAGGCAACGTCTGTGACCGAACTGTAAGAAACTGCCTAAAGGAAATGGGATTTACATACAGAAAAGCTAAACGAAAGGCATCATTAACACCTAAACAGAAAAAAACAAGGTTACAATGGGCTAAGGAAAAGCATTCGTGGACTGTGGATGACTGGATGAAAGTCATATTCAGTGATGAATCTCGAATCTGCATTGGGCAAGGTGATGATGCTGGAACTTTTGTTTGGTGCCGTTCCAATGAGATTTATAATGATGACTGCCTGAAGAGAACATGTAAATTTCCACAGTCATTGATGATATGGGGCTGCATGTCAGGTAAAGGCACTGGGGAGATGGCTGTCATTACATCATCAATAAATGCACAAGTTTACGTTGATATTTTGGACAATTGAAAGGATGTTTGGGGATGTTTCAAGATGATAATGCATCTTGCCATAGAGCAAAAACTGCGAAAACATTCCTTGTAAAAAGACACATAGGGTCAATGTCAATGAGCAGATCTGATTTGATGCAGGTGTTAGTTTGGGGGATGAAAATTTACAGGGTGATTCCATAATTTTTTCCTCAGAATTGAGTGATTCCATATTTTTTTCCTCTGCTTGGTCTAAAAAAGTAACCGTTACTAACTGCCACAATCTTTTTTTCTTGATTTCTTATAGTCTTTCTTAAAGCCACAAAGTTGTCATTTGAAATGACTTTAGTTTTGTGTCATGTCTGTGATCTGCTTTTTTTCTACAAAATTAAACAACTGAATGAACATCCTCCGAGGCCGGTGATTCCATAATTTTTGCCAGGGGTTGTATATTTTCCAGTATTTCTTTTTCTTTCTTTTTTATTTTTTTGATAACTCTAACATCCGAGGGGGCGAGATTGATGACGTGAGGGGGCGTCGCCCCCAAACGCCCCCTCGTGGCGCCGGCCATGGGTCTAGAACAAAAATGTCATACTTCAAAACTAGAAGTATTCCACCTCGCATGGTGTGATGCTATTCTAGACTATAAGTATGCACTACTGGCAACAAAGTGGGCCTATTACTCTGATTTGATTAAATGGTTGTGTGGTCGTAAATGCTTGTGTGCTCATCTCAACAACTGCACCTTGTTTTTGTTGTTGCTTTGATTTCCCACTTTCTGTTTCTTCAGGTTTGTAAAACTATAAAAACCTTGTAACTGTTAGAATGGCCTAAGCAGTGGCTCACCCCTCTGAGTCTGGTCTGGTTGAGGTTTCTGTCTCAATATCATCAGAGGCAGTTTTTCCTTACGACTGTCACCTGTGTGCTTGGTCTAGGGGTTGGTAAGGTTAGACCTTACTCATGTTAAGCACCTTGAGGCAGCTTTGTTGTGATTTGGGACTATATAAATGAAATAAATTTAACTGAATTAAGCTGAATTTAATTGAATGGGCCTTTGGCCCCTTGGTACTGAGCACAATGGCCATTTTGATTCACAGGCTTTTTTTATTTACTTACTTTTAATATTTAATGACTAATCATCACCAACATCATCTAAGATTGAAGTAGCAGGCAAACCTTGGTAAAAGTACTTAAGAGTCTTCAATATTCAGTTGCACTAATATAAAGCACAGAGTTTGACAAATTACACTATGTAACAAATTTTTATTTTTGTTTTGTTCCTGGGTACACAGTGTGTTTCCCTAACCTGTTATGCCTTAAATAAATAGAAAATAGCTGTTATTCCAACGAAACTTTGCTTCTGTGATCAGGACAATGATATTTTGAAATTTGTCTGTTTTCAAGAATATTCTCGATTCACCTTCACTACTACTGAGTAGTCTTCTAGAATATTCTTTGACTGCTAGAACTGTCCAGAATTTTCTAGAAGTTTCCAGAATTATCTAGAAATTTCAAGAAACTTTTAGAACTTTCTAGAACGTAAAAAAAAAAAAAAATCAAAGTTTGTGCTGAATGTAATCATTTTTCCATAGACTTTAGACATAAGCAGTTGAAATATAACACTTAGAAGCCAGGAACAAAAATTGTGTTACATAGTGTTATTATACAAAGCTTGACTTAGCAAGCTGACATTTATCTCAGAATTACAGGCTATGAAAAAGTTAGTTATTCTGAGAAACTGTACCGGTAATAAAGACGCTCATTAACAATAACGGTGAGTAATGAAAATAAGGAACGTTTGTCTGTGGTCCTGAATGAAAACCATGTCCAATGTTTTACAGAGTATTTTAAAATACTTAATTGCTGGATTAAATTGCCACATGAACAGTATCAATGAATAAAAAAAATTGCATTTGTCTAAACCATGAAATGAACAAAAACGAGAAAGGGATCAAACCTGGGCTGGGTCTCCACTTCCTCTGCTCATGCGGAGGAGGTGGAGACCCAGGAGGACTCTCAGGCCCACACGGAGACTTTTTTGGGGGGTGGGGTGGGGGTATCGTAAGTGCTGAGTTTGTTTGTCTTTTTTTAACAGCCTGTAAGAGCAGAGCTGCTGCGTTTCTTCAAAATAGATTGTGATCATTTCACCCTGCATCAAAATGAACGCAGCCGCCACTGTGACATAAAAATCACATTTAAACTTTGCCATTCATCTGTGGATCACACTGCAGAAAAATGTCGAGGGCTCATTTAAATGTTAAAGTCTCGATGCGGCTATTGGATGTGTTAAGCCCCTGTCACATTGGCGTATTCGTAGAGCTGCTCATTACAGTGTATCGTCTACGGTGCAATGAGCAGCTCTCCGCCCACTTCACGTGGAGCTTTTTCTCAATGCGCAGCAGTATGTTGAGGGCTACACGCGTAGGATGGAAGAAATTAAACATGTTTAATTTTCTTCGGCGTAGAGCGCTGGACACAGTTTGAAGCAGGTCTGCGCAGCACAGCGTTACTGCATGCAAGTCTGTGCACCACCGCGCTCCTGTACACAACCAAAAACTGAGTGCGTCAGCTGGAGAACATGAGAACATGAGCACACAGCCCACAGCACCTGTGTGTTCAGAACAGGAAATCGAACCTCAACTCAGAAATCCAGAAACACAACAGAAACAGCAGGTCGGTCGCTCACTCTCTCTCGCGCGCGCGTACGCGGTCTCCCTCCCTCCCTCACTCTCTCTCTCTCTCTCTCTCTTTGTCTGATTGACACTCACTGCATGTCGGTGCGATCATCAAATGCCTTGATCGATCAGTCTGATCAAAGCTGAAAAGAGCTGTGACTCTTTAAAATAAACGCGCACTCGCTGCATGTCGGTGCGATCATCAGACAACCTGATCGATCAGTTTGATCAAATCAGCGGACCTGATCGGAGCAACCGGAGGTTGAAAAGTTTAACGAGACACAGCGTTTCGTTCATGGCAGCCTTTACCACAGCCAGACTCAGCAGCATCTGGACACAATGAAAATGATCCACCAAGACAAAAAAAAAAAATTATATATATATATATATATATAAATATATATAATATATATATAATATATAATATATATATATAATATATATATATATATATATATATATATATATCAATCAATCAATCAATTTTTTTTTTATATAGCGCCAAATCACAACAAACAGTTGCCCCAAGGCGCTTTATATTGTAAGGCAAGGCCATACAATAATTATGTAAAACCCCAACAGTCAAAACGACCCCCTGTGAGCAAGCACTTGGCTACAGTGGGAAGGAAAAACTCCCTTTTAACAGGAAGAAACCTCCAGCAGAACCAGGCTCAGGGAGGGGCAGTCTTCTGCTGGGACTGGTTGGGGCTGAGGGAGAGAACCAGGAAAAAGACATGCTGTGGAGGGGAGCGGAGATCGATCACTAATGATTAAATGCAGAGTGGTGCATACAGAGCAAAAAGAGAAAGAAACAGTGCATCATGGGAACCCCCCAGCAGTCTACGTCTATAGCAGCATAACTAAGGGATGGTTCAGGGTCACCTGATCCAGCCCTAACTATAAGCTTTAGCAAAAAGGAAAGTTTTAAGCCTAATCTTAAAAGTAGAGAGGGTGTCTGTCTCCCTGATCTGAATTGGGAGCTGGTTCCACAGGAGAGGAGCCTGAAAGCTGAAGCCTCTGCCTCCCATTCTACTCTTACAAACCCTAGGAACTACAAGTAAGCCTGCAGTCTGAGAGCGAAACGCTCTATTGGGGTGATATGGTACTACGAGGTCCCTAAGATAAGATGGGACCTGATTATTCAAAACCTTATAAGTAAGAAGAAGAATTTTAAATTCTATTCTAGAATGAACAGGAAGCCAATGAAGAGAGGCCAATATGGGTGAGATATGCTCTCTCCTTCTAGTCCCCGTCAGTACTCTAGCTGCAGCATTTTGAATTAACTGAAGGCTTTTTAGGGAACTTTTAGGACAACCTGATAATAATGAATTACAATAGTCCAGCCTAGAGGAAATAAATGCATGAATTAGTTTTTCAGCATCACTCTGAGACAAGACCTTTCTGATTTTAGAGATATTGCGTAAATGCAAAAAAGCAGTCCTACATATTTGTTTAATATGCGCTTTGAATGACATATCCTGATCAAAAATGACTCCAAGATTTCTCACAGTATTACTAGAGGTCAGGGTAATGCCATCCAGAGTAAGGATCTGGTTAGACACCATGTTTCTAAGATTTGTGGGGCCAAGTACAATAACTTCAGTTTTATCTGAGTTTAAAAGCAGGAAATTAGAGGTCATCCATGTCTTTATGTCTGTAAGACAATCCTGCAGTTTAGCTAATTGGTGTGTGTCCTCTGGCTTCATGGATAGATAAAGCTGGGTATCATCTGCGTAACAATGAAAATTTAAGCAATACCGTCTAATAATACTGCCTAAGGGAAGCATGTATAAAGTGAATAAAATTGGTCCTAGCACAGAACCTTGTGGAACTCCATAATTAACTTTAGTCTGTGAAGAAGATTCCCCATTTACATGAACAAATTGTAATCTATTAGACAAATATGATTCAAACCACCGCAGCGCAGTGCCTTTAATAGCTATGGCATGCTCTAATCTCTGTAATAAAATTTTATGGTCAACAGTATCAAAAGCAGCACTGAGGTCTAACAGAACAAGCACAGAGATGAGTCCACTGTCCGAGGCCATAAGAAGATCATTTGTAACCTTCACTAATGCTGTTTCTGTACTATGATGAATTCTAAAACCTGACTGAAACTCTTCAAATAGACCATTCCTCTGCAGATGATCAGTTAGCTGTTTTACAACTACCCTTTCAAGAATTTTTGAGAGAAAAGGAAGGTTGGAGATTGGCCTATAGTTAGCTAAGATAGCTGGGTCAAGTGATGGCTTTTTAAGTAATGGTTTAATTACTGCCACCTTAAAAGCCTGTGGTACATAGCCAACTAACAAAGATAGATTGATCATATTTAAGATCGAAGCATTAAATAATGGTAGGGCTTCCTTGAGCAGCCTGGTAGGAATGGGGTCTAATAAACATGTTGATGGTTTGGATGAAGTAACTAATGAAAATAACTCAGACAGAACAATCGGAGAGAAAGAGTCTAACCAAATACCGGCATCACTGAAAGCAGCCAAAGATACGATACGTCTTTGGGATGGTTATGAGTAATTTTTTCTCTAATAGTTAAAATTTTGTTAGCAAAGAAAGTCATGAAGTCATTACTAGTTAAAGTTAATGGAATACTGAGCTCAATAGAGCTCTGACTCTTTGTCAGCCTGGCTACAGTGCTGAAAAGAAACCTGGGGTTGTTCTTATTTTCTTCAATTAGTGATGAGTAGAAAGATGTCCTAGCTTTACGGAGGGCTTTTTTTTATAGAGCAACAGACTCTTTTTCCAGGCTAAGTGAAGATCTTCTAAATTAGTGAGACGCCATTTCCTCTCCAACTTACGGGTTATCTGCTTTAAGCTACGAGTTTGTGAGTTATACCACGGAGTCAGGCACTTCTGATTTAAAGCTCTCTTTTTAGAGGAGCTACAGCATCCAAAGTTGTCTTCAATGAGGATGTAAAACTATTGACGAGATACTCTATCTCACTTACAGAGTTTAGGTAGCTACTCTGCACTGTGTTGGTATATGGCATTAGAGAACATAAAGAAGGAATCATATCCTTAAACCTAGTTACAGCGCTTTCTGAAAGACTTCTAGTGTAATGAAACTTATTCCCCACTGCTGGGTAGTCCATCAGAGTAAATGTAAATGTTATTAAGAAATGATCAGACAGAAGGGAGTTTTCAGGGAATACTGTTAAGTCTTCTATTTCCATACCATAAGTCAGAACAAGATCTAAGATATGATTAAAGTGGTGGGTGGACTCATTTACTTTTTGAGCAAAGCCAATAGAGTCTAATAATAGATTAAATGCAGTGTTGAGGCTGTCATTCTCAGCATCTGTGTGGATGTTAAAATCGCCTACTATAATTATCTTATCTGAGCTAAGCACTAAGTCAGACAAAAGGTCTGAAAATTCACAGAGAAACTCACAGTAACGACCAGGTGGACGATAGATAATAACAAATAAAACTGGTTTTTGGGACTTCCAATTTGGATGGACAAGACTAAGAGTCAAGCTTTCAAATGAATTAAAGCTCTGTCTGGGTTTTTGATTAATTAATAAGCTGGAATGGAAGATTGCTGCTAATCCTCCACCCCGGCCCGTGCTACGAGCATTCTGACAGTTAGTGTGACTCGGGGGTGTTGACTCATTTAAACTAACATATTCATCCTGCTGTAACCAGGTTTCTGTTAGGCAGAATAAATCAATATGTTGATCAATTATTATATCATTTACCAACAGGGACTTAGAAGAGAGAGACCTAATGTTTAATAGACCACATTTAACTGTTTTAGTCTGTGGTGCAGTTGAAGGTGCTATATTATTTTTTCTTTTTGAATTTTTATGCTTAAATAGATTTTTGCTGGTTATTGGTAGTCTGGGAGCAGGCACCGTCTCTACGGGGATGGGGTAATGAGGGGATGGCAGGGGGAGAGAAGCTGCAGAGAGGTGTGTAAGACTACAACTCTGCTTCCTGGTCCCAACCCTGGATAGTCACGGTTTGGAGGATTTAAGAAAATTGGCCAGATTTCTAGAAATGACAGCTGCTCCATCCAAAGTGGGATGGATGCCGTCTCTCCTAACAAGACCAGGTTTTCCCCAGAAGCTTTGCCAATTATCTATGAAGCCCACCTCATTTTTTGGACACCACTCAGACAGCCAGCAATTCAAGGAGAACATGCGGCTAAACATGTCACTCCCGGTCCGATTGGGGAGGGGCCCAGAGAAAACTACAGAGTCCGACATTGTTTTTGCAAAGTTACACACCGATTTAATGTATAAATTATATATATAATAATGTTAAATGACTGTTTTTGAGCTGCACCACACCATGCAGTAGAGGGGTTTGGGGGGAGGCGCAGCTCTGAATTTTTATGACAGTTTTTGACATATGCAACTTCTGAGCTGTAGGTGGCGCTCTGTATAGAAAAATGCGACCAGAAAGCAGACGAAACAGCAAAAAAAAAGAAAAAAAAAAAAGACCAAAGCTGCTTAGTTCTTCTTTAACCTGTTCTTTATCACAGATGAGGAAGAGTTCTCTTTCATCGTTGCATCCATATTTTCTATGTGTCAACAGTAAAAATGACACACTAGTCTGCTCATGTCACTGTTTGAGTTACTCATTTCTATACCTTTGTAAGAAAAGAAGTAAGACCTTCATAGGTCCTGATTATCAATGGTGCCCGTGCATATCCTGCCAGTGCTTATGAAAGGAATGAGAGTCTACAACACCCCCCAGGCAGGGTCGCCACTCCATCACAGGTTACTTCCCCAGCCAAAGTCAGTGCCCATTTACAGCTAAGTGGACTGGGACAATGCAGATGAAGTGTCTTGTCCAAGGACACAGACAGGTAGTGTGACCGGGAATTGAACCAAGGTCTACATATTAGTAGCGCAACTCTGTATCCCACTGATCTGCCTTCTATGTATAATTATGGGATTTTTAATTGTGCAATTATTACTGTTTATTAACACTTACATTTACAGTTTTGCCAGAATTTTATCTTAATCAGATAGAATGTCACAAATATGGCTAAGGCCGTAATGCTGTGTCAAAATGCCAAGACTGAAACCTGGAGTATGTGTCAATGCTGAGACAATACTTACAACTAATCTGTTCAAAAACACATTTGACTGGTTGTACTTTGCTAACGTAGCTATCTAACAAACATCAACAGTCACACTCTCAATGAATGTTCTTCTCCCTTAGCAAAAAGTAGTATACGTAAAGTTCGTTTTATTAAGTATCCTTCAGTATAAGTATAGCAAGTTTACTACAGACCGTGTACTGTTAGTATACTAGAAAGTACGCAAATTTAATACTTTTTCGGACTAAATTGGAACATTTCAAGTTTATAAAAGTATATTTTAAAGTTTGTTTTAAGTTTGCAAAAGTACACATTAAAGTATACAACAAGTACACTCATCTATATACTATCAATGTACTTGGTATATCCCTCTTGTATGCTTAAAGTATACCACACGTACACTTATCAATGTACTTGATATATCCCTCTCCTATGTTTAAAGTATACCACAAGTGCACTTATCGATATTCTGCCATTGTACTAGTACTTTGAGTCTCTATTTTTGGTATATTATCGTATACTGTTATACACATTGGTTATTTCACTATTTTACTTTTATACTTTAATTTTGCTTGGCATATTACTTGTAGCTTACTATTTATATACTGAAAATATACTCCTTAAAGTATTCTTAAAGTTTACTCATGCTGTATGTACACAAGAGTGCGATGCATTTAAAAAATCACAAGACAGAATGTTGAAAACAAGCATGATATATTTTCAAACATTTCAAAAACAAAGACCTATGAAATTAAGTCCTTCCTTGTGGAGAAAATTAAAGCAAAAAGTGCATGTAAAATGTAAACATAATGGTCTCTCCAAGATCAAGTCCTTATTTGTAAAAATGTAAACATAGCGTCTTCAACTGAGAACTAAAGTCCTTCCTTGTCAAAAAAGGTAAAAGAAAAGTGCAAACCTTTGGAACCAAAAATAAATAACTACATAGACTACTTGAGTCAATGGCTTGACTTAGTATATCTTGCTCCAAGTGCATAATAAGTGTTAGTACTTTGTGGCAGAAAGACGTAAAAAGTATACTAAAGTACAAGTTTTAATATTAAAGTATGAGTGTAAGTCTTAGTATTAATGTACTTAGACTTAGACTTTTGTTTATACTTTTCAGTACAAGCCAAGTATGTATACTTCACTATACTATTCTTAAGTATATAAAATATAGTTTATAAAAAGTCACCTTCAAGTATACTTCCTCAGTTTTAGTAAAAAAATAAGTATACTCATAGTACACTTGAATAAACTTGTTTTTGCTAAGGGCTTGCTCTCCTAAAGGAAAGCATACATGGCCCACAACATCACTCAGATGTTAAATGGAAAACGTGGATCAGATTTTATTCTTTTTATTTTCAAATATCCCATCCAGTAGGTTTAGCTCATTTCAGGTGATATTTTCCCTTTTTTTATTCAGGGTCGCCACAGCAGATCCGGTATACAGTAGATCTGGCATGTTGATCTGCACAAATTTTAAGCCAGATGCCCTTCCTGACTCAACATCCACATGACAAGGAGAATAGGCAGGGGTGGTCTTCAACCAGGACCCTTCCACTCTGGAAACCAGTGCACTAACCACTTGGCCACCATGTTGGCCACACTGCCCATCCTGATCCAAAACATTGGATCAGTGCACCCCCACTAAAAACCTTCAAAGACCCTGACAACAGGCTTAATACTAAAAGTTCTTAACTGCAAGAATGCACTGATTCTGTGGATAAGCCCTTAATGCCCTAATTAACCTCTTCTTATGATAATGATCCAGTCAGAAGCATCTAAAAGTAATTAAATCAATTTGTGGAAACTTGGCAGCAAGGGGCTTTAGTGGTTAGAAGGTCATGGGATCCACCTGTGGCCTTTCTGTGTGGAGTTTGCATGTTCTCCCTGTGTTTTAGTGGGTTCCCTCTGGGTGCTTTGGCTTCGTCCCACATCCAAAGACATGCAGGTTAGCTAGACTGGAAACTTTAAATTGTCCTGTGCATGCAGGTGTGACTGTGTTTGTCTGTCTATATGAAATTGAATATTCCAATGGAATCTGTGCTTGGTGGTGGGGAGTGTCTGTGGGCGTGTACATAGAGGGTGTGGGAGGTGTTCCTGGTAGCAGCTGGGTTTAATTTGAGGACTAAGAGTCACAGATAAGTACACAGGTCATGACTTTTAACCTTGGCTCCAAGAATAAATCTTGAGAGCTATCAAAAGCAGGTCAAAGAGCAGTTCAGTCTCTGAGGACACAGACCTGACATGAACCAGACAGCAATGGAAGGTTGAGGATGAAATATTTTGTTCACAGTTTCAGAAGAATCTGGATATTTTCAAATCTTGTTTTTGAAAAAAGAAAGAAAGAAAAAAAAGAAGGACATCTATGTGATGTCTCAGTGACTCTAAGGAAATAGACCATCTTTTATCTGAGAACAAGCAGTTTGGTGCTCAGGAGCACATCAGCTCGTGTCCTTCTCCAATCACATGGTGCATTTTTTTCATTTAATACAAGGTAATATTATTGTTCTTCAGTAGTCTTTCAACCACACTCAGAAAATGGCTCTTTGGATGAACTCAAATTAATAAATATATGTAGCCCCAATACAAATAAAACACATCCATGCAAGATCATTTTATTTTATTTAGTTGGGACTACATATATTTATTAG
Source organism: Thalassophryne amazonica (assembly GCF_902500255.1). Classification (NCBI taxonomy): domain Eukaryota; kingdom Metazoa; phylum Chordata; class Actinopteri; order Batrachoidiformes; family Batrachoididae; genus Thalassophryne; species Thalassophryne amazonica. The sequence continues at coordinate 46,915,642 of NC_047112.1, read as the reverse complement.
ATGGAAATCCTGCACATAATTGAATTGAGTTCATCCAATGCATCAGTTTTCTGAGTGCAAGCACATGCTCATATTTTTACCATATCAGTTTCTTGGATTGTTACTCAAAAAAATAAATAAATGGTAAATGGACTGCATTTATGTAGCGCTTTTCCATCTGTATCAGACGCTCAAAGCGCTTTACAATTATGCCTCACATTCACCCCGATGTCAGGGTGCTGCCATACAAGGCGCTCACTACACACCAGGAGCAATAGGGGATTAAAGGCCTTGCCCAAGGGCCCTTAGTGATTTTCCAGTCAGGCGGGGATGGGGGCTTCCAAGTGAAGCCATTTTCACTTAGAAGGTTGATATCAGACCTTGATAAGGAGCCATTAAATTTTGGAGCAGATATGGGGAAAAATTTACAATCATTTCAAAATTCAGCAGATTTTTAGTAAAATTACTAAACATTTAAGTCTACAATGGATTGTGTTCATGCAGATTTCAATATAGTTTGGGGTAGTGCTGGACAAGTTACACAAATTTTATAACTCTGCAAGATTATGGCCATTTTACTAATTAACAACACTACCTAAACCTAGTGAAAACAATGAACCTGTTCTGGAATAGGCAAATTTTAGTTTAAAGATGTATTATTATTATTATTATTATTATTATTATTATTATTATTGACATGAATTAAATAAATACATTTTTTTACAAATATGTTTTCTTCATGATTCCTTGTAATATTTAGACTACTAAACGCTTTATATACAACTTTGTTGGGAGAGGTGTGTATTATATATATATATATATATATATATATATATATATATATATATATATATTCAAGTCATGGTTCGTGGTGGCTTGGCTGTGAAGGTTGTAGGAGGCAAATGCAGACTCACAGACATGGGTGTAGGATTAAGAAAAATAGGTTTATCTGGTTAGGAGGCACAGGTTCGGTACACAGGGAATCAATCAACGTAGTGGAGGTACAGGCAGGTAGCAAGATGAGGCAGAGTCCAAAAAAACAAGCAAAGTCAGGTATAAGATGAGGCGGAAGTCGATTAACACAGGCAAGGTCAGAAATACAACAAGGCAAAACAGGACAATGGCGTGAGGCTGGAAAGTGCAAAATGCAACAATCTGGCAAGAGACTGTGAGACTGTGAGGGCTTAAATACTAGTGGAAGAATCAGGGAGTGAAATGAGAAACAGATGTGCAGAAGGTGCTGGAAGGGGGCGTGACTGGGGAAGACAAAGGTAAGTGCAAGAGAGTGCAGAAAGACAAAAGCAAAGTGCACTGGGGCAAGATAATTAAGAGACAGAAAATCTAACGGTGCAAAACCTGACGTGTTTGACTAACCGTAATAAATGCAAACAAAACAGGGGCAAAACTAAAAACGAATCAAAGACTGGAAAACAAGAAAGCTAATGATAACAACTAAACGAGAGGACGTGATACAGGAAAGTGAATACACTAAACATAACAAACAAACTATTGACAGAATAGGAAATAAATGATGAACAAATCAAAACCGGGGACTAGGTAATGCAATGAATGACTAAACCATAAATAAATGATAACAGAGAATATAGCCAGTAACAAAGCATTACACAAAGTAAAGAAACAAACAGAACCAAACCAAGACTTAAATGACAACATATGATAATATGAAAAGTAAAACCGTAAAATTCTCAGTGGAAGCCTAGACCAAAATAAGGGGAAAACCCAGACATAAACCCCGGGTCGGGGCAGATCCTGACAATTCAATCTTGTTTGTTTGTGAACAGCCTGTAACCCACAATTCTTAATATCTCATTATGAAATTTTGTACAAGGATTCATGTCCTGATAGGCAAGAACTGATTGAATTTCAAGGTCATAGGTCAAAGGTCAAAGCCAGGAAAAATCTTGGAAAAGAGGAAAAATTTATTTAATTTAATTTAATGTAATTTAATTTAATTATCTTATAATGCGCCAAATCACAGCAAAAGCCGTCTCAAGGGGCCTTACATAAAACAATTCAACATAAAATTTAATAAATAATTAAAAATGAATAAAAAAAATTTCATATACATAAATAAAAACAGAAGTAAAAGAATAAAACAGATAAAAATAAAAACTATTCATAAGAAAGAGAATAAAAATAGGTTTTCAGTCTTGACTTAAAATGTTCATGGACTCCGACTGCCTCACGGTCGCAGGAAGACTGTTCCACAGGGTGGGTGCATACGAAAAGGCTCTTTGACCTGCTGACTTCTTCTCCACCCTGGAACACAGAGAAGTCCCGCATCCTGCGACCGCAAGGCCCGGGCCGGCACGTAGCGTTACACCAGATCAGCCAGATAAGATGGCGCCAGTCCATGAACAACCTTATAAGTCAGTAGCAAACCTTAAAATCTGCTCTCACAGAGACAGGGAGCCAGTGCAAAGATGTCAAAATAGGTGTGATATGTTCAGACTTTCTGCTACGTGTCAGAAGTCTGGCGGCAGCGTCTCTGAACCAGCTGAAGACCCATGAAGAAAATCCTATCCTTTAACATTGAACCACCTGCCCTGCTTTAATGCAACACTTTGTTCTTGCATTATGGACACAACACACACACAAGGGAGCTTAATTTAATACAAGGGTGGTTCTGTCACTTAGGGTCAGTGTGGCATGTGGGGCCGACCCCCGATGGCTGGGGAACATTGGTGGCATTGGTGTGGGGTGGCTTGTCCTGTCCTGTTGTGGTGTCATGGCCTGACCTTGGAGCTGTGGGGCCCATGGTGCCATGGCTGGTGGGGTGGCAGGTGTTGCGGTGGGGTGTTTGTGATGTCACTGGGGCCGGGTAGACTGAGATGGTGGTATGGTTCAGCTGGGGGATGCTGTCCCCCTCTCGCTTGTGTGGTCTCTGGCCTGGCCATTGGTGCATGGGTTGGGGTCGGGGGGAGCAGCGGGCTGGGGGACTGGGTGGGGTCATAAGGGGTCTGGCAGGATGTGTTGGTGGAGTCTTGAGTGGGGAACTATCACATGTGACTCGGCTCTGGAGATATTGGTTCTTCCCCTCGTGTGGGGGTCGGGTCTCTCCCTTGTTGGATTGGCGGTCGCTGCCCGGGCTTGGGGTTTGGGTGTACTGGCTGCTCTGCCTCGTCCCCCTGCTGCTCACTCCTCCCCTGTGGGGTTGTGACCCATGTGGTGTGGTCTGGGGTGTCTCCCTGTGGGCCGCTGCCTTAGTGGGGGGTGGAGGGGTGGGGGGCAGTTTGGGGGACGGGGTTTGTCATGTTGCGCCGGACTGCTCCCCAGGCGGTTCGTCGGGCTGCTCCGGTGGGCCTGGTGGGTGCCCTCCCTGGCCCCTTCTGTTGTCCTGGTTCTCCTGGTTTCCCCTGGGGCGCTCCATCCTGGATTCCATTCCATCAAGGTAAGTGTCGGAGTGGTCCGTGTCATATGGTAAGGTTCTGTACTTGGGTCTTGGACCAATACACCAGCCACAGCAGTGATCGGATATTCACTTGTGATCTGGATCTCTGTATGTGGGGGGTCTAGTGTTTGTGGCCGTCACCACAATTCGGTTCTGGGTGTTCCCAAGGGGATGAAGACTCTAGTGTGCTGGAATAGGTGTATGGATCTTCACCAATTAGGCAAACAGACTGTTACTGTCACCGCTTGTTTATGTGTTGCTGTCTGGTATGTTGTATTGTGGGGATTACGCCCACAGTAATGGGCGGGTATCCCAATACCCGTCAGCTGTGCATAAAGTGATGACGTCATAGCATGTGCAACCCAAGAACTGTCCGCAGACGATAGCATGAAAACGCGAGAAGTGTGTGTTGGTCCCAATATGGATATTCAGAGCAGCACGATACCAGCCAACACGACAACAGTTAAAGTGAGACAACTTTTTATGTACGTGTTTGCTGGGTGTTGTGCGTTTTGAAATGACATTAAATATTGTTAATGTGATTCCACATGTTGTGTATCTCAGTAAGTGATAATAATGCAAATAACATGCAGTTGTCATGTGGTATGCATTTTCAGAGGCCCTCTGTCCATGCCCAGTCGCCCAAAATGACTGATATTCTCCCTCGTCTAACTCAGGCAAATATCAGTCATTTTTTATCTGTCATATTTGAAAGTGAGGCGCAGACTGATCCAGATCTGATCCGGACTGTGGATTTTGTGGACATTTGAATTTAATAGTGGCGTACATTTTGCATTATATCTCAATCAAAAGTGCCTCAATCACTCTCATTTTTCTGTTATGGATTTACCTTCACCTACACTGGCAAAATTGGGTGGACGTGACAATTTTATGCCTGCTTGTCTATTTTCAAGTTATTAGTCAGAAACCAGAAGTGCCAAAAAGCATTGACAAATTGTGCATAGCAGAAATGACCAATGTTCTGTGAAAATGATCTGAAAAAGAATTCAGAAACCAAAAAAGTTGAAAAAAAAAAAACCTATCAACACCACACAAAATAAACTGATTCAAGTGCATGAAGTCAATACATACTCCTCACATTTGATCACATCTAACTTAGCTTATGAAAAGTCATTTCTAACAGGACTTTAACCTTGAAAGTCATTTCCAAGAAAGATTTTGTGCAATTAGAAATTAGCATGGGCAGCACGGTGGCTTAGTGGTTAGCACTGTTGCCTCACAGCGAGAAGGTTGTGGGTTCAATTCCCGTGGCCTTTCTGTGTGGAGTTTGCATGTTTCCCCGTGTTTGCGTGGGTTTCCTCGGGTGCTCCGGTTTCCTCCCACATCCAAAGACATGCGGGTTAGGTGGATTGGAATCTTTAAAATTGTCCGTAGGTGTGTCTGCGTTTGTTTGTCTATTTGTGGCCCTGCGACAGACTAGCGTCCTGTCCTGGGTGTACCCCGCCTCGCGCTCTATGACTGCTGGGATAGGCTCCAGCCCCCCGCGACCCTTAATTGGACTAAGCGGTAGAAGATGGATGGATGGAAATTAGTATTGGCGGAGGTTTGCATTCTATGAGCGTGGTGCTCTGGTAGTATAATGTTTTAGGACAATATAAATTGCAATATGAACCAAATGGAAAAAATAATTAAATAGCAAACCATGAGGTGGTAACATCAAGCGATTTAAATATGCTTGTTTCATTTAAATACTTTATTTATCTGCAAATTTAACTAGGGGTGGTCACTGCGTGCACTTCTTTTCAATGCGGAAGGTTTGCGGTCCAAATCCCACTCCTGTCACATTTCCCCATGTAATGTGGGGTTGCATCAGGAAGGGCATCCGGTGTAAAACCTGTATCAATTCAACATATACGTAGATCCACCTCAGATTTGCTGTGGTAACCCCAAGTTAAACAAGGGAGCAGCCAAAGGGTCTTACTATTTGTCTGCAAATTGAAAATAGACAGTGGTAGAAATAAGTGAAAAGTTAGGAAACGTTTGCACATGAGTGAAGGTGTGACATCATGGAGTGAAACAGTGCAGTAAGAAATGGAAAGCATCTGTGGCAGAAGTGTAAAACATATGATCTTTAGAAACTGTTGCACTCTTGGTTGACATAGAATTCCTGGACCCTACAGAATACAAACAGCTTCATAAGAGTTCAGCACTGATTAGCAGCCTGCAGCAGATTCAGCTGACTAAGAAAAACATTTGCAAGCTACAGGAGAAGACTGATGGCTTCATTAGGCTCAAGATGACTTGCAGGTTGCAGCATGTTTCCTCGTGTTACAGTGTTTCTGCTTAAAACCATGACTCAGATTCTTGTGAAAGTGGAATGACTTCTGTCATTTCCTATGTCAACTGTAAAACACTTTCTCATGAAGCTGATGTCAAAACTGTCATTTTAGGAGTTATGAAAGAGTGTACCTCTGCATCTGCCTTTGATCCATGCTTGGATCCATGCTTCCAACTCATTTACTTTATAAATGTAATGAGCTGCAGCTGTCAAATACAATATACTAGGTGCGATTGAGAAGTTTTGAGCCTGTCCCAGAAAAGTAGGGTGTGGTTTTCCATCTTTTGCATTCTGAGAAACCACCATTTCTTAAAATTGCACCCAATAAATCAAAACCTCACACATTCTTAAGAAAGGTTGATAGGATGCCAGTCAAACAAAGCCTATGTTCCCAGTCAAGGCACTTCCAACTGGGTGCACAGTTGGACAATACAGATTAAGGGTCTTGTGTAAAATAGACAGACAGGTTGCATTAGCAGGATTTGAACCCAGGTCTACATATTGGCCACTCCTTATCCACGAAGCAACCTGCTCTTCTTTTTAAAAAAATATTAGTTATTTTATTATTGTTTATATATTTTTATATTTTAAAATATAAATCTTTACCCATTTATGTAATGGCTTCATGGATATTATCCATATAACAACAACAGCAACAATAACAATGGATGAGCAAAGGTTTTAGGTACATTCAGTGTGTCAAAACATTTAAAATAATGATTTTAACAATAAATTTTTGCAATAATGAAAGCAGCTCTGTCTTATTGTTGGTATATACCCTGGGAATAAAATTTAAATCTGCAAAATAGATTATTTTTTACAATATAAGTCTAAAAGTATAAATGGATTAAACCTATGACCACATTTAACCTTTAACTTCTTTACAGTCCATCCAGAAAGTAGTCACAGTGCTTCACTTTTCCAATTTTATGATGTTCTAGCCTTATTCCGAAATTGAGTAATTTCATTTCCCCCCCTCAAAATCTACTCACAACACCCCATAATGTTTTTTCACATTTATTAAAAAAAAAAAATCTCATGTACAAGTATTCACACTCTTTGCTCAGTACTTTGTTGATGCACTTTTGGCAACAATTACAGCCTCAGGTCTTCTTTAATATGATGCCACAAGCTTGGTGCAACTATCTTTGGGCAGTTTGCAAGGCTGTGAATAATTATGTACGTGTGATTTCTTAGTTTTTTTTTTAATAAATCTGCAAAAATCTCAAAAACCTTTGTTCACATAGTCATTATGGGGTACTGTGTGTTGAATTTTGAGAGAAAAAAGAATTTCATCCATTTTGGAATAAGGCTGTAACAAAACAAATTATGGAAAAAGTAAAGCGCTATGAATACCTTGCGGATGCACCGCAGTCTGTCTCCTGCATTTTTTGTTTTTTTTTCATGGGAGGCCATGGGAACATGATATTGTAATCAATTTTGTGTGTGTGTGTCAGTGAACAAAACTAAAAAAAACATGGCTAGACAAATTTTCACCAGTGTTGGTGGGAATAATATGGGCTACTGTTTCCTGATGACTAACGTTTGGAGCACTTTGTGCAAAGGTCGAGGTCAAGCAAAACATAGCCAGAGATATGTTCACATTGGAGCGCCATGTCCTGTTCTTCCTTTGAGAACAGCACTCTCACAGCTCAGTTTTGGGTGTCCGAGTGTTACCTCCACTAAGAAGGTAATGTTTAAAGAACCCATTAAATTTTGAAGCTGATCTGGGGCAAATCTGAGATTTTTTTTTCCCACCCACTTTTTTTTTTTTTTAACATTGAGCAATTTAACTTTTTATTATGTAACTCATCATGAGTTAGGGACTGTGTGAAGAAAACAGAAAACCTATTGGGATGGCAGTGCTGGATGGTTGGGGACAGAAAGGGAAGTTCATCAGAATTCGAAAAAGACGAAGGTCAAACACAATGAGGTCGGGGTGGAGCAGAACCTGGATTTGTACTGAATTGTCCTGGTGTGGACGTTACAGGTCAGCGCAAGCAGGGATATTGACAATCTGTGGTATGAAAATGTAATGTGAACTCAATTTTCACACATGGAACCTTTTCAGGACAAATCTGAATTGGTCAAACTCAGTGGCATGTGAATGGAAACTAACTAAGGTCGATAGAAGCTAGAGAGGCCTGCTTCTTTTAAATCAGCTTTGTGGAAAAATTTTGGGTTCCCACTGAGCTGAGAGTTCTTTTGTCACCACAGTCCACAGCAAGTCGCCCACAATTTCCCTAATGCACTCTATGTCACTTATACATCCCACTCTTGCTCTCTCTCTCTCTCTCTCTCTCTCTGCAGGACTATATAACAAGCCAACACTGCAACAAATTATGCCACTTTCAGTCACATATCTGCAGAAATACACCATAACAAACGACGTTTGGTCAGTTATCACTGTGGTTTTTTATTTATTTATTTTTAAAATATGTTTATGTCCTTATTGATTTCAGGCATTTTCCTCACCTTTTACAGGACAGTGATGGTAGTGCAGTGGTAAAGTTTCTGGCTGGCAATCAGAGCTTTTGTAAATTGCTGGTGTGCAATGTGGTTACACATGCTCCAGCTGCCAAATTTAAATTTAAATTTATTTTCATTTATATAGCACCAAATCACAACAAAGTTGCCTCAAGGAGCTTCACACAAGTAAGGTCTAACCTTACCAACCCCTCACACTGTGCTCACGCTGCGATGGTTTCGTGCACACCTGTGGACAAGTGTTGCATGCACGAAACCGTCACAGCGGGCTCATTCACGCCTGCCCGTCGACTCAATGTTTTCATACTTCGCTCATATGAGCTGTTCTGCCGTCATTCACCCTGATTTGTATTTATTTGTACTATGTGCGAAGGGGCCCTAAAAACTGATACTTAAACCTGACTATGCAAACAGCTTGAGGTTAATAATTGCCTTTATTATATGGCTATGACAGTACACACGCTTTGATTGACTAATTACTGGTGGGATATTTCCCATATCAGACCGGTTACCATGACAAATCGGTCTGCATTGTGTATTTTCGTTACAAACCAGGAAGCTAAAAACATGATAAGAAAAACCAAGTTGGACATGAACGTACTTCATAAATATCTAAACGGCATCGGAAAAAAACACACAGATTGAAAGCTTACCATCTAACAACCTGACCATCTATTAGCAAGTTCTTCACGGAGGTCAAATAAGCGAACGAGCCCAACACCGTCAGCAGCATATTCGGGTGATAGTGTAAGTTTGCATGTTTATATACAATAAACAAATTATTAACAATCCTTTAGTATTTTTATTTTCTTATTTTTTTATCTCATTTTAATTGAATTTTAATTTTACTTGATGTTTTCATTTCTACTGTAATTGCTATGTTTTCTAATGATGTAAAATGCAGTTTAAGCTGTTATAGACACTTTTATGTCTGTGAAAAGTGCTATAGAAATAAAATACTTACTTACTTACTGAATAAAAACATTTAAGATGTTCCACTGGGAAAAATAGTTTAGGCAGTAAAGATGAATTTCATGAGAATGTTATGTCCATTATCATACTCACTGGTTCTGCTATGATCTAATTATCCCAATGAATTATGGTTTATCCATTTTTCCTCATCTTATATAAGAGGCTTCTGGGATGGACAGAACACAGCAGGACCATTGAAACAATAATGGCTTTGACAGTCTCATGAACACATATTAGACTTTGAGTACCTCTCTAGTTAGAGATGCAGTAATTGCTATCTACACTGAGCATACAGGCATTAACATATAACATTGTACACAAAGCCTCTCAAAACTGCTGTAAGAATATATTCAATTAGATTTGTGTGCTTGTGTGTGTGTGGTGCAGCTGTTAGTGAAGTATCACATTACAAGGATGCTCACACGACTGTGTTATCAGCTGGGATTCATATTTCAGGTGTTGGCAGCAGGCAGCAGCCAAGCACCTTGCAGGGCAGTAAACAGCAAAAAAGGCTTGGTAATTTCCGTCCAGGCAAGTTTTTATCAGCCACATCTTCACAACGCTGACACGTCTCACTGCAGAGGCAGGGAGGGGCAAAAAGCCACCTGCCTCCAAATAGCTGGCACATAAAAAAATGGTCCAACAAGGAAGAAGAAGAATTCAGTAACATGATAGTGATCTCCTGGTGGTGCAGTGTGATGAGGAATGAAGAGCACAAGGGCCCAGTTTACAGACATACAACATGCAAACATAATGGACACAAACAATAAACAAACGGCAGGAAAAAAGCAGTGCACCAAAGACATTAGCAAAACCTGGAATTATAAATTATTACATTTTTTCCCATATTTTTTTTCTCACTTTATTCCACTTTTAGTTTCACGATGCACTCGATTTGGACACTCGACAACACCCTACTGTGCAGGGACACTGTTCACAAACTCCATCATTGAGCACAATTTGTCATGATCTGTAGCTGATCCTGCTGGAAAATTATTTAGAAAGACATTATTTCTTCAAAATGAAGATAGAGTTTGGTGCAGAACTACTGGAAGTGATTCAATTTTTAGTTTCAGGTCCACGATTAAACAGATTTGTGGCACTAAATAAATCGGGTTCAAAATATACAGTGTCGCCACAGCGGCTACAGCCAGATCCACATTGTTAATCGGCACAAGTTTTACGCCGGATACCCTTCCTGATGCAGTTTTACCTGGAGAAACACACAGCTGCTGGTGTTCCGAAGAGGGGTTCAAAATATACAGTGTGTTATATATATATTTTTTATATATTCTGTTTGGTTCCCAACACTTCCATCATGGCTGGCAGGTCCTAACCCTCTACTGGTATTTATTTCTTTATTCCACCTTGTCTGTGTATATCACTGTAGTGTGAAGCACAGCTAGCTCATAGCTGTCAGGATTCTGAGACTGACATGACCACAATGGAGAGACAGGCTCGATGAAGAGTACAGAGTCCTTTGCATGCATGCATCCTGAAAGGTCACAGACTATATGCAAAAAAAAAAAAAACAACAAGTGAGGATGCCCATTTAACGACAAAGGTGACCTAGAGCACAGCTTAATACCAAACGTGTGCCATGTGAACTGTCCAAAAATCAACCATATCACAGCATCCTGATCAGCTCTCCTGATGTCACAGCATGTACATCAGGAGAGCTGGCTCTGTCCTGAAGGTTGAGCTGGAGTCTGTGGTGGAGGTGTCAGAGAGGAGGATGTTGAGGAAACTGCTCAGCATCCTGGGCAACACTTTCCACCCCCTGCATGCCACACTGATGTCCTGTCAGAACACCTTCAGCCATAGACTGAGACCACCAAAGTGCACCACAGAACACCACAGGAGGTCGTCCCTACCTGTGGCAATCAGACTGTATAATTCCTCCCCTTTTGCAGGATGAATACATAATGAACAGAGCTATTCAGTTATTCAGTTGCTCAGAGTTATGTGCATATTATCAAACATCTTGTGCAAATGTCTTCCAGTCATTTCATAGAAATTTGTTGTATTTATTGTTAAAAAAAAACATTGTTTACTGTTTGCTGTTCCTTTGGGATAAATAAAGTTGATCTTCTCTCATGTACATTAATGTTACAGGTGCCATGAAGGAATTATCAAATATATATATATTTTGCAATGAAAAAATAAATAAATAAAATTTCTCAAGTCTTGCAAATCCTGTTATGATTTAAACAAGGGTACAGCACACTGATGGGATGTGCTGTGTTATGCCACTGACACTGTCCCGAGCCCTCTAAGGTTTTGCAAGATAAGGACAAGTTTTAAAGCTCCATTCAGAACTGTCAGGGCTGGGTGTGGCATGACCAGCCCAGTCTCACGTAGTTTTTTTTTTCATGTTTCCGTGAAATGAGTCACATTTTCGTGACGGGGTTTTTTTTTTTAACTCACTTCCTAACCCTACTCCTACCCCTGACCCTAACCGTAACCATAACCTAATCTTACTGTTTCCCCCCACCCTAACCAAACCACACCGACCCCCTGCTTCACTTTTAATTTCATGCAGCCATCACGGAATGAATTAGAATGAATTTGTGCTGCCGTGATGAAGGGCATCCAGCATAAAATGTGCCAATTGCCAATGCTGATCTGGTCTGTATCTGCTGTGGTGACCCAAACAAAACCGGGAGCAGCCGAATGAACAACACAACACGACCAGGGCATGCATATGAAAACTGAAAAGCAAACCAAGAGATAATAAGCACAAAAGAAGAACAACTATGAACTCATTGGAGAATAATACAAAAATAAACACTAAGACAAACTGAACTGGAACTGACTAAGAAAACGAAGTGACTAAACAAACCATAGAGTAAAACCGAGACTACATAATAACAAAAAACAAAACCCGATTCAAAGCATAACAGATAATAACAGAAATGAGAACAGCAAAAATAAACAGATGATAATTAAATGATAAACAATGAAAACACAAACCAGCTGAACTAGAACAGAACTGAACAATGGCTAAGGTAAGAAAAGCAACAAAAAAACTAAGTGGCAAAGCTGAACAGAACATAGAATAAACACATAATGAAAGATAAAACAACTAATGAATCAAAGCTGGGGCCGACTGTGAGAAAAGAAAAAGGGAGGAAAAATAGAATGAAAGCCCCCAGCAGGGCCAATCATGACAAGAACACTTTGAAATTTGGATATTCCTACCGCTAGCAGGAAAAATGCTTTGAATGCTACATCAGGCCGGAATTGAGTAACTGAGGTACCCGAGTTAATGTCACAGCCATGGCAGCCCCTTTGAGACTCTTCAGATAACAATGTTACTAATGTTGAAAATGCATCTTTAAATTAATTTTTAACAAGATATTATTGCTATATGTATATATTCACATTTTATGTACAATTAGTAACGTTAACAGCACCACACATTAGCAAAACATCTTTCAAAATAATGTTAGCCTAGCTCTACTGTGGTATCCACCTATTCCCGAGGGTGCTGCCGTAGAAGCGATATGGGCGCAACTTCCTGTTAGACACCAAGTAGCAGTGAGTCATTGTTTTCTAGTGGATTTTGTTTCCTGGACCGGTTTATTTAAAGTTTATTGTTTTTTTCTAAATGATGATCAGCTCCTATAGCATTAAAAAATGTCCTTGCGCAGCTTGGGAACATGTTGCGGTGTTCATAGTTGTACTAAACAACCAGACAAAGCTAAATCTGCTGCTACAACAGCGGTGTTTTTAACATGCAGCCAGACTGAGAGAGTTTCCATCGCCGACCGAAGGATGAGGAACCCAGAAGGATGGGGCTGAAAAAACAACTTAAAAAGACCACCTAAAGCGTTATATGTGTACTCTTTTCACTTTGTTGCCAAAAACCCCACAGAGGAATGTCTTAGTTTATGGTTGGGATATAATTGACCACTGGAGAACATAAAAATGATTGACAGCAGTGTCACCAGAATAACGTATGATTTAAAGTGTCTAGAGGAGAAATCACTGTAATAGTAATCATTAGCAACATGTTGTTGCTAATGATTTTTTTTTCTGAATATTTTAAATTAATGTAATTTCTCAGCAGCATCTGGACACAATGAAAATGATCCACCAAGACAAAAAAAAAAATTATATATATATATATATATAAATTATATATATATATATAATATATAATATATAATATAATATTATATATATATATATATATATATATCAATCAATCAATCAATTTTTTTTTTATATAGCGCCAAATCACAACAAACAGTTGCCCCAAGGCGCTTTATATTAAGGCAAGGCCATACAATAATTATGTAAAACCCCAACAGTCAAACGACCCCCTGTGAGCAAGCACTTGGCTACAGTGGGAAGGAAAACTCCCTTTTAACAGGAAGAAACCTCCAGCAGAACCAGGCTCAGGGAGGGGCAGTCTTCTGCTGGGACTGGTTGGGGCTGAGGGAGAGAACCAGGAAAAAGACATGCTGTGGAGGGGAGCGGAGATCGATCACTAATGATTAAATGCAGAGTGGTGCATACAGAGCAAAAGAGAAAGAAACAGTGCATCATGGGAACCCCCAGCAGTCTACGTCTATAGCAGCATAACTAAGGATGGTTCAGGGTCACCTGATCCAGCCCTAACTATAAGCTTTAGCAAAAAGGAAAGTTTTAAGCCTAATCTTAAAAGTAGAGAGGGTGTCTGTCTCCCTGATCTGAATTGGGAGCTGGTTCCACAGGAGAGGAGCCTGAAAGCTGAAGCCTCTGCCTCCCATTCTACTCTTACAAACCCTAGGAACTACAAGTAAGCCTGCAGTCTGAGAGCGAAACGCTCTATTGGGGTGATGGTACTACGAGGTCCCTAAGATAAGATGGGACCTGATTATTCAAAACCTTATAAGTAAGAAGAATTTTAAATTCTATTCTAGAATGAACAGGAAGCCAATGAAGAGAGGCCAATATGGGTGAGATATGCTCTCTCCTTCTAGTCCCCGTCAGTACTCTAGCTGCAGCATTTTGAATTAACTGAAGGCTTTTTAGGGAACTTTTAGGACAACCTGATAATAATGAATTACAATAGTCCAGCCTAGAGGAAATAAATGCATGAATTAGTTTTTCAGCATCACTCTGAGACAAGACCTTTCTGATTTTAGAGATATTGCGTAAATGCAAAAAAGCAGTCCTACATATTTGTTTATGCGCTTTGAATGACATATCCTGATCAAAAATGACTCCAAGATTTCTCAGTATTACTAGAGGTCAGGGTAATGCCATCCAGAGTAAGGATCTGGTTAGACACCATGTTTAAGATTTGTGGGGCCAAGTACAATAACTTCAGTTTTATCTGAGTTTAAAAGCAGGAAATTAGAGGTCATCCATGTCTTTATGTCTGTAAGACAATCCTGCAGTTTAGCTAATTGGTGTGTGTCCTCTGGCTTCATGGATAGATAAAGCTGGGTATCATCTGCGTAACAATGAAAATTTAAGCAATACCGTCTAATAATACTGCCTAAGGGAAGCATGTATAAAGTGAATAAAATTGGTCCTAGCACAGAACCTTGTGGAACTCCATAATTAACTTTAGTCTGTGAAGAAGATTCCCCATTTACATGAACAAATTGTAATCTATTAGACAAATATGATTCAAACCACCGCAGCGCAGTGCCTTTAATAGCTATGGCATGCTCTAATCTCTGTAATAAAATTTTATGGTCAACAGTATCAAAAGCAGCACTGAGGTCTAACAGAACAAGCACAGAGATGAGTCCACTGTCCGAGGCCATAAGAAGATCATTTGTAACCTTCACTAATGCTGTTTCTGTACTATGATGAATTCTAAAACCTGACTGAAACTCTTCAAATAGACCATTCCTCTGCAGATGATCAGTTAGCTGTTTTACAACTACCCTTTCAAGAATTTTTGAGAGAAAAGGAAGGTTGGAGATTGGCCTATAGTTAGCTAAGATAGCTGGGTCAAGTGATGGCTTTTTAAGTAATGGTTTAATACTGCCACCTTAAAAGCCTGTGGTACATAGCCAACTAACAAAGATAGATTGATCATATTTAAGATCGAAGCATTAAATAATGGTAGGGCTTCCTTGAGCAGCCTGGTAGGAATGGGGTCTAATAAACATGTTGATGGTTTGGATGAAGTAACTAATGAAAATAACTCAGACAGAACAATCGGAGAGAAAGAGTCTAACCAAATACCGGCATCACTGAAAGCAGCCAAAGATACGATACGTCTTTGGGATGGTTATGAGTAATTTTTTCTCTAATAGTTAAAATTTTGTTAGCAAAGAAAGTCATGAAGTCATTACTAGTTAAAGTTAATGGAATTCAGAGCTCTATTGAGCTCTGACTCTTTGTCAGCCTGGCTACAGTGCTGAAAAGAAACCTGGGGTTGTTCTTATTTTCTTCAATTAGTGATGAGTAGAAAGATGTCCTAGCTTTACGGAGGGCTTTTTTTATAGAGCAACAGACTCTTTTTCCAGGCTAAGTGAAGATCTTCTAAATTAGTGAGACGCCATTTCCTCTCCAACTTACGGGTTATCTGCTTTAAGCTACGAGTTTGTGAGTTATACCACGGAGTCAGGCACTTCTGATTTAAAGCTCTCTTTTTTAGAGGAGCTACAGCATCCAAAGTTGTCTTCAATGAGGATGTAAAACTATTGACGAGATACTCTATCTCACTTACAGAGTTTAGGTAGCTACTCTGCACTGTGTTGGTATATGGCATTAGAGAACATAAAGAAGGAATCATATCCTTAAACCTAGTTACAGCGCTTTCTGAAAGACTTCTAGTGTAATGAAACTTATTCCCCACTGCTGGGTAGTCCATCAGAGTAAATGTAAATGTTATTAAGAAATGATCAGACAGAAGGGAGTTTTCAGGGAATACTGTTAAGTCTTCTATTTCCATACCATAAGTCAGAACAAGATCTAAGATATGATTAAAGTGGTGGGTGGACTCATTTACTTTTTGAGCAAAGCCAATAGAGTCTAATAATAGATTAAATGCAGTGTTGAGGCTGTCATTCTCAGCATCTGTGTGGATGTTAAAATCGCCTACTATAATTATCTTATCTGAGCTAAGCACTAAGTCAGACAAAAGGTCTGAAAATTCACAGAGAAACTCACAGTAACGACCAGGTGGACGATAGATAATAACAAATAAAACTGGTTTTTGGGACTTCCAATTTGGATGGACAAGACTAAGAGTCAAGCTTTCAAATGAATTAAAGCTCTGTCTGGGTTTTTTAATTAATAAGCTGGAATGGAAGATTGCTGCTAATCCTCCACCCCGGCCCGTGCTACGAGCATTCTGACAGTTAGTGTGACTCGGGGGTGTTGACTCATTTAAACTAACATATTCATCCTGCTGTAACCAGGTTCTGTTAGGCAGAATAAATCAATATGTTGATCAATTATTATATCATTTACCAACAGGGACTTAGAAGAGAGAGACCTAATGTTTTAACCACATTTAACTGTTTTAGTCTGTGGTGCAGTTGAAGGTGCTATATTATTTTTTCTTTTTGAATTTTTATGCTTAAATAGATTTTTGCTGGTTATTGGTAGTCTGGGAGCAGGCACCGTCTCTACGGGGATGGGGTAATGAGGGGATGGCAGGGGGAGAGAAGCTGCAGAGAGGTGTGTAAGACTACAACTCTGCTTCCTGGTCCCAACCCTGGATAGTCACGGTTTGGAGGATTTAAGAAAATTGGCCAGATTTCTAGAAATGACAGCTGCTCCATCCAAAGTGGGATGGATGCCGTCTCTCCTAACAAGACCAGGTTTTCCCCAGAAGCTTTGCCAATTATCTATGAAGCCCACCTCATTTTTGGACACCACTCAGACAGCCAGCAATTCAAGGAGAACATGCGGCTAAACATGTCACTCCCGGTCCGATTGGGGAGGGCCCAGAGAAAACTACAGAGTCCGACATTGTTTTTGCAAAGTTACACACCGATTTAATGTATAAATTATATATATAATAATGTTAAATGACTGTTTTTGAGCTGCACCACACCATGCAGTAGAGGGGTTTGGGGGGAGGCGCAGCTCTGAATTTTTATGACAGTTTTTGACATATGCAACTTCTGAGCTGTAGGTGGCGCTCTGTATAGAAAAATGCGACCAGAAAGCAGACGAAACAGCAAAAAAAAAAGAAAAAAAAAAAAGACCAAAGCTGCTTAGTTCTTCTTTAACCTGTTCTTTATCACAGATGAGGAAGAGTTCTCTTTCATCGTTGCATCCATATTTTCTATGTGTCAACAGTAAAATGACACACTAGTCTGCTCATGTCACTGTTTGAGTTACTCATTTCTATACCTTTGTAAGAAAAGAAGTAAGAGCCTTCATAGGATCCTGATTATCAATGGTGCCGTGCAGATCCTGCCAGTGCTTATGAAAGGAATGAGAGTCTACAACACCCCCAGAGCAGGGTCGCCCCTCCATCACAGGTTACTTCCCCAGCCAAAGTCAGTGCCCATTTACAGCTAAGTTGACTGGGACAATGCAGATGAAGTGTCTTGTCCAGGCCACAGACAGGTAGTGTGACCGGGAATTGAACAAGGTCTACATATTAGTAGCGCAACTCTGTATCCCACTGATCTGCCTTCTATTATAATTATGGGATTTTTAATTGTGCAATTATTACTGTTTATTAACACTTACTTACAGTTTTGCCAGAATTTTATCTTAATCAGATAGAATGTCACAAATATGGCTAGGCCGTAATGCTGTGTCAAAAGGCCAAGACTGAAACCTGGAGTATGTGTCATGCTGAGACAATACTTACAACTAATCTGTTCAAAAACACATTTGACTGGTTGTACTTTGCTAACGTAGCTATCTAACAAACATCAACAGTCACACTCTCAATGAATGTTCTTCTCCCTTAGCAAAAAGTAGTATACTTAAAGTTCGTTTTATTAAGTATCCTTCAGTATAAGTATAGCAAGTTTACTACAGACCGTGTACTGTTAGTATACTAGAAAGTACGCAAATTTAATACTTTTCGGACTAAATTGGAACATTTCAAGTTTATAAAAGTATATTTTAAAGTTTGTTTTAAGTTTGCAAAAGTACACATTAAAGTATACAACAAGTACACTCATCTATATACTATCAATGTACTTGGTATATCCCTCTTGTATGCTTAAAGTATACCACACGTACACTTATCAATGTACTTGATATATCCCTCTCCTATGTTTAAAGTATACCACAAGTGCACTTATCGATATTCTGCCATTGTACTAGTACTTTGAGTCTCTATTTTTGGTATATTATCGTATACTGTTATACACATGGTTATTTCACTATTTTACTTTTATACTTTAATTTTGCTTGGCATATTACTTGTAGCTTACTATTTATATACTGAAAATATACTCCTTAAAGTATTCTTAAAGTTTACTCATGCTGTATGTACACAAGAGTGCGATGCATTTAAAAAATCACAAGACAGAATGTTGAAAACAAGCATGATATATTTTCAAACATTTCAAAAACAAAGACCTATGAAATTAAGTCCTTCCTTTGTGGAGAAAATTAAAGCAAAAAGTGCATGTAAAATGTAAACATAATGGTCTCTCCAAGATCAAGTCCTTATTTGTAAAAATGTAAACATAGCGTCTTCAACTGAGAACTAAAGTCCTTCCTTGTCAAAAAAGGTAAAAGAAAAGTGCAAACCTTTGGAACCAAAAATAAATAACTACATAGACTACTTGAGTCAATGGCTTGACTTAGTATATCTTGCTCCAAGTGCATAATAAGTGTTAGTACTTTGTGGCAGAAAGACGTAAAAAGTATACTAAAGTACAAGTTTTAATATTAAAGTATGAGTGTAAGTCTTAGTATTAATGTACTTAGACTTAGACTTTTGTTTATACTTTTCAGTACAAGCCAAGTATGTATACTTCACTATACTATTCTTAAGTATATAAAATATAGTTTATAAAAAAGTCACCCTTCAAGTATACTTCCTCAGTTTTAGTAAAAAAATAAGTATACTCATAGTACACTGAATAAACTTGTTTTGCTAAGGGCTTGCTCTCCTAAAGGAAAGCATACATGGCCCACAACATCACTCAGATGTTAAATGGAAACGTGGATCAGATTTTAATTCTTTTTATTTTCAAATATCCCATCCAGTAGGTTTAGCTCATTTCAGGTGATATTTTCCCTTTTTTTATTCAGGGTCGCCACAGGCAGATCCGGTATACAGTAGATCTGGCATGTTGATCTGCACAAATTTTAAGCCAGATGCCCTTCCTGACTCAACATCCACATGACAAGGAGAATAGGCAGGGGGTGGTCTTCAACCAGGACCCTTCCACTCTGGAAACCAGTGCACTAACCACTTGGCCACCATGTTGGCCACACTGCCCATCCTGATCCAAACATTGGATCAGTGCACCCCCACTAAAAACCTTCAAAGACCCTGACAACAGGCTTAATACTAAAAGTTCTTAACTGCAAGAATGCACTGATTCTGTGGATAAGCCCTTAATGCCCTAATTAACCTCTT
Organism: Thalassophryne amazonica; assembly: GCF_902500255.1. Taxonomy (NCBI): domain Eukaryota; kingdom Metazoa; phylum Chordata; class Actinopteri; order Batrachoidiformes; family Batrachoididae; genus Thalassophryne; species Thalassophryne amazonica. Next base: position 46,895,974 of record NC_047112.1, on the reverse strand, counting down.
CTTATGATAATGATCCAGTCAGAAGCATCTAAAAGTAATTAAATCAATTTGTGGAAACTTGGCAGCAAGGGGCTTTAGTGGTTAGAAGGTCATGGGATCCACCTGTGGCCTTTCTGTGTGGAGTTTGCATGTTCTCCCTGTGTTTAGTGGGTTCCCTCTGGGTGCTTTGGCTTCGTCCCACATCCAAAGACATGCAGGTTAGCTAGACTGGAAACTTTAAATTGTCCTGTGCATGCAGGTGTGACTGTGTTTGTCTGTCTATATGAAATTGAATATTCCAATGGAATCTGTGCTTGGTGGTGGGGAGTGTCTGTGGGCGTGTACATAGAGGGTGTGGGAGGTGTTCCTGGTAGCAGCTGGGTTTAATTTGAGGACTAAGAGTCACAGATAAGTACACAGGTCATGACTTTTAACCTTGGCTCCAAGAATAAATCTTGAGAGCTATCAAAAGCAGGTCAAAGAGCAGTCAGTCTCTGAGGACACAGACCTGACATGAACCAACAGCAATGGAAGGTTGAGGATGAAATATTTTGTTCACAGTTTCAGAAGAATCTGGATATTTTCAAATCTTGTTTTTGAAAAAAGAAAGAAAGAAAAAAAAGAAGGACATCTATGTGATGTCTCAGTGACTCTAAGGAAATAGACCATCTTTTATCTGAGAACAAGCAGTTTGGTGCTCAGGAGCACATCAGCTCGTGTCCTTCTCCAATCACATGGTGCATTTTTTTCATTTAATACAAGGTAATATTATTGTTCTTCAGTAGTCTTTCAACCACACTCAGAAAATGGCTCTTTGGATGAACTCAAATTAATAAATATATGTAGCCCCAATACAAATAAAACACATCCATGCAAGATCATTTATTTTATTTAGTTGGGACTACATATATTTATTAGATGGAAATCCTGCACATAATTGAATTGAGTTCATCCAATGCATCAGTTTTCTGAGTGCAAGCACATGCTCATATTTTTACCATATCAGTTTCTTGGATTGTTACTCAAAAAATAAATAAATGGTAAATGGACTGCATTTATGTAGCGCTTTTCCATCTGTATCAGACGCTCAAAGCGCTTTACAATTATGCCTCACATTCACCCCGATGTCAGGGTGCTGCCATACAAGGCGCTCACTACACACCAGGAGCAATAGGGGATTAAAGGCCTTGCCCAAGGGCCCTTAGTGATTTTCCAGTCAGGCGGGGATGGGGGCTTCCAGTGAAGCCATTTCACTTAGAAGGTTGATATCAGACCTTGATAAGGAGCCTTAAATTTTTGGAGCAGATATGGGGAAAAATTTACAATCATTTCAAAATTCAGCAGATTTTTAGTAAAATTACTAAACATTTAAGTCTACAATGGATTGTGTTCATGCAGATTTCAATATAGTTTGGGGTAGTGCTGGACAAGTTACACAAATTTTATAACTCTGCAAGATTATGGCCATTTTACTAATTAACAACACTACCTAAACCTAGTGAAACAATGAACCTGTTCTGGAATAGGCAAATTTTAGTTTAAAGATGTATTATTATTATTATTATTATTATTATTATTATTATTGACATGAATTAAATAAATACATTTTTTTACAAATATGTTTTCTTCATGATTCCTTGTAATATTTAGACTACTAAACGCTTTATATACAACTTTGTTGGGAGAGGTGTGTATTATATATATATATATATATATATATATATATATATATATATATATATTCAAGTCATGGTTCGTGGTGGCTTGGCTGTGAAGGTTGTAGGAGGCAAATGCAGACTCACAGACATGGGTGTAGGATTAAGAAAAATAGGTTTATCTGGTTAGGAGGCACAGGTTCGGTACACAGGGAATCAATCAACGTAGTGGAGGTACAGGCAGGTAGCAAGATGAGGCAGAGTCCAAAAAAACAAGCAAAGTTCAGGTATAAGATGAGGCGGAAGTCGATAACACAGGCAAGGTCAGAAATACAACAAGGCAAAACAGGACAATGGCGTGAGGCTGGAAAGTGCAAAATGCAACAATCTGGCAAGAGACTGTGAGACTGTGAGGGCTTAAATACTAGTGGAAGAATCAGGGAGTGAAATGAGAAACAGATGTGCAGAAGGTGCTGGAAGGGGGCGTGACTGGGGAAGACAAAGGTAAGTGCAAGAGAGTGCAGAAAGACAAAAGCAAAGTGCACTGGGGCAAGATAATTAAGAGACAGAAAATCTAACGGTGCAAAACCTGACGTGTTTGACTAACCGTAATAAATGCAAACAAAACAGGGGCAAAACTAAAAACGAATCAAAGACTGGAAAACAAGAAAGCTAATGATAACAACTAAAACGAGAGGACGTGATACAGGAAAGTGAATACACTAAACATAACAAAACAAACTATTGACAGAATAGGAAATAAATGATGAACAAATCAAAACCGGGGACTAGGTAATGCAATGAATGACTAAACCATAAATAAATGATAACCAGAGAATATAGCCAGTAACAAAAGCATTACACAAAGTAAAGAAACAAACAGAACCAAACCAAGACTTAAATGACAACATATGATAATATGAAAAGTAAAACCGTAAAATTCTCAGTGGAAGCCTAGACCAAAATAAGGGGAAAACCCAGACATAAACCCCGGGTCGGGGCAGATCCTGACAATTCAATCTTGTTTGTTTGTGAACAGCCTGTAACCCACAATTCTTAATATCTCATTATGAAATTTTTACAAAGGATTCATGTCCTGATAGGCAAGAACTGATTGAATTTTCAAGGTCATAGGTCAAAGGTCAAAGCCAGGAAAAATCTTGGAAAAGAGGAAAAATTTATTTAATTTAATTTAATGTAATTTAATTTAATTATCTTATAATGCGCCAAATCACAGCAAAAGCCGTCTCAAGGGGCCTTACATAAAACAATTCAACATAAAATTTAATAAATAATTAAAAATGAATAAAAAAAATTTCATATACATAAATAAAAACAGAAGTAAAAGAATAAAACAGATAAAAATAAAAACTATTCATAAGAAAGAGAATAAAAATAGGTTTTCAGTCTTGACTTAAAAATGTTCATGGACTCCGACTGCCTCACGGTCGCAGGAAGACTGTTCCACAGGGTGGGTGCATTACGAAAAGGCTCTTTGACCTGCTGACTTCTTCTCCACCCTGGGAACACAGAGAAGTCCCGCATCCTGCGACCGCAAGGCCCGGGCCGGCACGTAGCGTTACACCAGATCAGCCAGATAAGATGGCGCCAGTCCATGAACAACCTTATAAGTCAGTAGCAAAACCTTAAAATCTGCTCTCACAGAGACAGGGAGCCAGTGCAAAGATGTCAAAATAGGTGTGATATGTTCAGACTTTCTGCTACGTGTCAGAAGTCTGGCGGCAGCGTTCTGAACCAGCTGAAGACCCCTGAAGAAAAATCCCTATCCTTTAACATTGAACCACCTGCCCTGCTTTTAATGCAACACTTTGTTCTTGCTCACTTATGGACACACACACACACCAAGGGAGCTTAATTCTAATACCAAGGGTGGTTCTGTCACTTAGGGTCAGTGTGGCATGTGGGGCCGACCCCCGATGGCTGGGGACATTGGTGGCATTGGTGTGGGGTGGCTTGTCCTGTCCTGTTGTGGTGTCATGGCCTGACCTTGGAGCTTGTGGGGCCCATGGTGCCATGGCTTGGTGGGGTGGCAGGTGTTGCGGTGGGGTGTTTGTGATGTCACTGGGGCAGGGGTAGACTGATGATGGTGGTATGGTTTCAGCTGGGGGATGCTGTCCCCCTCTCGCTTGTGTGGTCTCCTGGCCTTGGCCATTGGTGCATGGGTTGGGGTCGGGGGGAGCAGCGGCTGGGGGACTGGGTGGGGGTCATAAGGGGTCTGGCAGGATGTGTTGGTGGAGTCTTGAGTGGGGAACTATCACATGTGACTCGGCTCTGGAGATATTGGTTCTTCCCCTCGTGTGGGGGTCGGGTCTCTCCCTTGTTGGATTGGCGGTCGCTGCCCGGCTTGGGGTTTGGGTGTACTGGCTGCTCTGCCTCGTCCCCCTGCTGCTCACTCCTCCCCTGTGGGGTTGTGACCCATGTGGTGTGGTCTGGGGTGTCTCCCTGTGGGCCGCTGCCTTAGTGGGGGTGGAGGGGTGGGGGGCAGTTTGGGGGACGGGTTTGTCATGTTGCGCCTGGACTGCTCCCCAGGCGGTTCGTCGGGCTGCTCCGGTGGGCCTGGTGGGTGCCCTCCCTGGCCCCTTCTGTTGTCCTGGTTCTCCTGGTTTCCCCTGGGGCGCTCCATCCTGGATTCCATTCCATCAAGGTAAGTGTCGGAGTGGTCCGTGTCATATGGTAAGGTTCTGTACTTGGGTCTTGGACCAATACACCAGCCACAGCAGTGATCGGATATTCACTTGTGATCTGGATCTCTGTATGTGGGGGGTCTAGTGTTTGTGGCCGTCACCACAATTCGGTTCTGGGTGTTCCAAGGGGATGAAGACTCTAGTGTGCTGGAATAGGTGTATGGATCTTCACCAATTAGGCAAACAGACTGTTACTGTCACCGCTTGTTTATGTGTTGCTGTCTGGTATGTTGTATTGTGGGGATTACGCCCACAGTAATGGGCGGGTATCCCAATACCCGTCAGCTGTGCATAAAGTGATGACGTCATAGCATGTGCAACCCAAGAACTGTCCGCAGACGATAGCATGAAAACGCGAGAAGTGTGTGTTGGTCCCATATGGATATTCAGAGCAGCACGATACCAGCCAACACGACAACAGTTAAAGTGAGACAACTTTTTATGTACGTGTTTGCTGGGTGTTGTGCGTTTTGAAATGACATTAAATATTGTTAATGTGATTCCACATGTTGTGTATCTCAGTAAGTGATAATAATGCAAATAACATGCAGTTGTCATGTGGTATGCATTTTCAGAGGCCCTCTGTCCATGCCCAGTCGCCCAAAATGACTGATATTCTCCCTCGTCTAACTCAGGCAAATATCAGTCATTTTTTATCTGTCATATTTGAAAGTGAGGCGCAGACTGATCCAGATCTGATCCGGACTGTGGATTTTGTGGACATTTGAATTTAATAGTGGCGTACATTTTGCATTATATCTCAATCAAAAGTGCCTCAATCACTCTCATTTTTCTGTTATGGATTTACCTTCACCTACACTGGCAAAATTGGGTGGACGTGACAATTTTATGCCTGCTTGTCTATTTTCAAGTTATTAGTCAGAAACCAGAAGTGCCAAAAAGCATTGACAAATTGTGCATAGCAGAAATGACCAATGTTCTGTGAAAATGATCTGAAAAAGAATTCAGAAACCAAAAAAGTTGAAAAAAAAAAAAACCTATCAACACCACACAAAATAAACTGATTCAAGTGCATGAAGTCAATACATACTCCTCACATTTGATCACATCTAACTTAGCTTATGAAAAGTCATTTCTAACAGGACTTTAACCTTGAAAGTCATTTCCAAGAAAGATTTTGTGCAATTAGAAATTAGCATGGGCAGCACGGTGGCTTAGTGGTTAGCACTGTTGCCTCACAGCGAGAAGGTTGTGGGTTCAATTCCCGTGGCCTTTCTGTGTGGAGTTTGCATGTTCTCCCCGTGTTTGCGTGGGTTTCCTCCGGGTGCTCCGGTTTCCTCCCACATCCAAAGACATGCGGGTTAGGTGGATTGGAATCTTTAAAATTGTCCGTAGGTGTGTCTGCGTTTGTTTGTCTATTTGTGGCCCTGCGACAGACTAGCGTCCTGTCCTGGGTGTACCCCGCCTCGCGCTCTATGACTGCTGGGATAGGCTCCAGCCCCCCGCGACCCTTAATTGGACTAAGCGGTAGAAGATGGATGGATGGAAATTAGTATTGGCGGAGGTTTGCATTCTATGAGCGTGGTGCTCTGGTAGTATAATGTTTTAGGACAATATAAATTGCAATATGAACCAAATGGAAAAAATAATTAAATAGCAAACCATGAGGTGGTAACATCAAGCGATTTAAATATGCTTGTTTCATTTAAATACTTTATTTATCTGCAAATTTAACTAGGGGTGGTCACTGCGTGCACTTCTTTTCAATGCGGAAGGTTTGCGGTCCAAATCCCACTCCTGTCACATTTCCCCATGTAATGTGGGGTTGCATCAGGAAGGGCATCCGGTGTAAAACCTGTATCAATTCAACATATACGTAGATCCACCTCAGATTTGCTGTGGTAACCCCAAGTTAAACAAGGGAGCAGCCAAAGGGTCTTACTATTTGTCTGCAAATTGAAAATATGACAGTGGTAGAAATAAGTGAAAAGTTAGGAAACGTTTGCACATGAGTGAAGGTGTGACATCATGGAGTGAAACAGTGCAGTAAGAAATGGAAAGCATCTGTGGCAGAAGTGTAAAACATATGATCTTTAGAAACTGTTGCACTCTTGGTTGACATAGAATTCCTGGACCCTACAGAATACAAACAGCTTCATATAAGAGTTCAGCACTGATTAGCAGCCTGCAGCAGATTCAGCTGACTAAGAAAAACATTTGCAAGCTACAGGAGAAGACTGATGGGCTTCATTAGGCTCAAGATGACTTGCAGGTTGCAGCATGTTTCCTCGTGTTACAGTGTTTCTGCTTAAAACCATGACTCAGATTCTTGTGAAAGTGGAATGACTTCTGTCATTTCCTATGTCAACTGTAAAACACTTTCTCATGAAGCTGATGTCAAAACTGTCATTTTAGGAGTTATGAAAGAGTGTACCTCTGCATCTGCCTTTGATCCATGCTTGGATCCATGCTTCCAACTCATTTACTTTATAAATGTAATGAGCTGCAGCTGTCAAATACAATATACTAGGTGCGATTGAGAAGTTTTGAGCCTGTCCCAGAAAAAGTAGGGTGTGGTTTTCCATCTTTTGCATTCTGAGAAACCACCATTTCTTAAAATTGCACCCAATAAATCAAAACCTCACACATTCTTAAGAAAGGTTGATAGGATGCCAGTCAAACAAAGCCTATGTTCCCAGTCAAGGCACTTCCAACTGGGTGCACAGTTGGACAATACAGATTAAGGGTCTTGTGTAAAATAGACAGACAGGTTGCATTAGCAGGATTTGAACCCAGGTCTACATATTGGCCACTCCTTATCCACGAAGCAACCTGCTCTTCTTTTTAAAAAAATATTAGTTATTTTATTATTGTTTATATATTTTTATATTTTAAAATATAAATCTTTACCCATTTATGTAATGGCTTCATGGATATTATCCATATAACAACAACAGCAACAATAACAATGAGGATGAGCAAAGGTTTTAGGTACATTCAGTGTGTCAAAACATTTAACAATAATGATTTTAACAATAAATTTTTGCAATAATGAAAGCAGCTCTGTCTTATTGTTGGTATATACACCCTGGGAATAAAATTTAAATCTGCAAAATAGATTATTTTTTTACAAATATAAGTCTAAAAGTATAAATGGATTAAACCTATGACCACATTTAACCTTTAACTTCTTTTACAGTCCATCCAGAAAGTAGTCACAGTGCTTCACTTTTTCCACATTTTATGATGTTCTAGCCTTATTCCGAAATTGAGTAATTTCATTTCCCCCCCTCAAAATCTACTCACAACACCCCATAATGTTTTTTCACATTTATTAAAAAAAAAAAAATCTCATGTACATAAGTATTCACACTCTTTGCTCAGTACTTTGTTGATGCACTTTTGGCAACAATTACAGCCTCAGGTCTTCTTTAATATGATGCCACAAGCTTGGTGCAACTATCTTTGGGCAGTTTTGCAAGGCTGTGAATAATTATGTACGTGTGATTTCTTAGTTTTTTATTTTTAATAAATCTGCAAAAATCTCAAAAACCTTTGTTCACATAGTCATTATGGGGTACTGTGTGTTGAATTTTGAGAGAAAAAAAGAATTTCATCCATTTTGGAATAAGGCTGTAACAAAACAAATTATGGAAAAAGTAAAGCGCTATGAATACCTTGCGGATGCACCGCAGTCTGTCTCCTGCATTTTTTGTTGTTTTTTTCATGTGGGAGGCCATGGGAACATGATATTGTAATCAATTTTGTGTGTGTGTGTCAGTGAACAAAACTAAAAAAAACATGGCTAGACAAATTTTCACCAGTGTTGGTGGGAATAATATGGGCTACTGTTTCCTGATGACTAACGTTTGGAGCACTTTGTGCAAAGGTCGAGGTCAAGCAAAACATAGCCAGAGATATGTTCACATTGGAGCGCCATGTCCTGTTCTTCCTTTGAGAACAGCACTCTCACAGCTCAGTTTTGGGTGTCCGAGTGTTACCTCCACTAAGAAGGTAATGTTTAAAGAACCCATTAAATTTTGAAGCTGATCTGGGGCAAATCTGAGATTTTTTTTTCCCACCCACTTTTTTTTTTTTTTTAACATTGAGCAATTTAACTTTTTATTATGTAACTCATCATGAGTTAGGGACTGTGTGAAGAAAACAGAAAACCTATTGGGATGGCAGTGCTGGATGGTTGGGGACAGAAAGGGAAGTTCATCAGAATTCCGAAAAAGACGAAGGTCAAACACAATGAGGTCGGGGTGGAGCAGAACCTGGATTTGTACTGAATTGTCCTGGTGTGGACGTTACAGGTCAGCGCAAGCAGGGATATTGACAATCTGTGGTATGAAAATGTAATGTGAACTCAATTTTCACACATGGAACCTTTTTCAGGACAAATCTGAATTGGTCAAACTCAGTGGCATGTGAATGGAAACTAACTAAGGTCGATAGAAGCTAGAGAGGCCTGCTTCTTTTAAATCAGCTTTGTGGAAAAATTTTGGGTTCCCACTGAGCTGAGAGTTCTTTTGTCACCACAGTCCACAGCAAGTCGCCCACAATTTCCCTAATGCACTCTATGTCACTTATACATCCCACTCTTGCTCTCTCTCTCTCTCTCTCTCTCTCTCTGCAGGACTATATAACAAGCCAACACTGCAACAAATTATGCCACTTTCAGTCACATATCTGCAGAAATACACCATAACAAACGACGTTTGGTCAGTTATCACTGTGGTTTTTTATTTATTTATTTTTAAAATATGTTTATGTCCTTATTGATTTCAGGCATTTTCCTCACCTTTTACAGGACAGTGATGGTAGTGCAGTGGTAAAGTTTCTGGCTGGCAATCAGAGCTTTTGTAAATTGCTGGTGTGCAATGTGGTTACACATGCTCCAGCTGCCAAATTTAAATTTAAATTTATTTTCATTTATATAGCACCAAATCACAACAAAGTTGCCTCAAGGAGCTTCACACAAGTAAGGTCTAACCTTACCAACCCCTCACACTGTGCTCACGCTGCGATGGTTTCGTGCACACCTGTGGACAAGTGTTGCATGCACAAAACCGTCACAGCGGGCTCATTCACGCCTGCCCGTCGACTCAATGTTTTCATACTTCGCTCATATGAGCTGTTCTGCCGTCATTCACCCTGATTTGTATTTATTTGTACTATGTGCGAAGGGGCCCTAAAAACTGATACTTAAACCTGACTATGCAAACAGCTTGAGGTTAATAATTGCCTTTATTATATGGCTATGACAGTACACACGCTTTGATTGACTAATTACTGGTGGGATATTTCCCATATCAGACCGGTTACCATGACAAATCGGTCTGCATTGTGTATTTTCGTTACAAACCAGGAAGCTAAAAACATGATAAGAAAAACCAAGTTGGACATGAACGTACTTCATAAATATCTAAACGGCATCGGAAAAAACACACAGATTGAAAGCTTACCATCTAACAACCTGACCATCTGTTAGCAAGTTCTTCACGGAGGTCAAATAAGCGAACGAGCCCAACACCGTCAGCAGCATATTCGGGTGATAGTGTAAGTTTGCATGTTTATATACAATAAACAAATTATTAACAATCCTTTAGTATTTTTATTTTCTTATTTTTTTATCTCATTTTAATTGAATTTTAATTTTACTTGATGTTTTCATTTCTACTGTAATTGCTATGTTTTCTAATGATGTAAAATGCAGTTTAAGCTGTTATAGACACTTTTATGTCTGTGAAAAGTGCTATAGAAATAAAATACTTACTTACTTACTGAATAAAAACATTTAAGATGTTCCACTGGGAAAAATATGTTTAGGCAGTAAAGATGAATTTCATGAGAATGTTATGTCCATTATCATACTCACTGGTTCTGCTATGATCTAATTATCCCAATGAATTATGGTTTATCCATTTTTCCTCATCTTATATAAGAGGCTTCTGGGATGGACAGAACACAGCAGGACCATTGAAACAATAATGGCTTTGACAGTCTCATGAACACATATTAGACTTTGAGTACCTCTCTAGTTAGAGATGCAGTAATTGCTATCTACACTGAGCATACAGGCATTAACATATAACATTGTACACAAAGCCTCTCAAAACTGCTGTAAGAATATATTCAATTAGATTTGTGTGCTTGTGTGTGTGTGGTGCAGCTGTTAGTGAAGTATCACATTACAAGGATGCTCACACGACTGTGTTATCAGCTGGGATTCATATTTCAGGTGTTGGCAGCAGGCAGCAGCCAAGCACCTTGCAGGGCAGTAAACAGCAAAAAAGGCTTTCGTAATTTCCGTCCAGGCAAGTTTTTATCAGCCACATCTTCACAACGCTGACACGTCTCACTGCAGAGGCAGGGAGGGGGCAAAAAGCCACCTGCCTCCAAATAGCTGGCACATAAAAAAATGGTCCAACAAGGAAGAAGACAGAATTCAGTAACATGATAGTGATCTCCTGGTGGTGCAGTGTGATGAGGAATGAAGAGCACAAGGGCCCAGTTTACAGACATACAACATGCAAACATAATGGACACAAACAATAAACAAACGGCAGGAAAAAAGCAGTGCACCAAAGACATTAGCAAAACCTGGAATTATAAATTATTACATTTTTTCCCATATTTTTTTTCTCACTTTATTCCACTTTTAGTTTCACGATGCACTCGATTTGGACACTCGACAACACCCCTACTGTGCAGGGACACTGTTCACAAACTCCATCATTGAGCACAATTTGTCATGATCTGTAGCTGATCCTGCTGGAAAATTATTTAGAAAGACATTATTTCTTCAAAATGAAGATAGAGTTTGTGCAGAACTACTGGAAGTGATTCAATTTTTAGTTTCAGGTCCACGATTAAACAGATTTGTGGCACTAAATAAATCGGGTTCAAAATATACAGTGTCGCCACAGCGGCTACAGCCAGATCCACATTGTTAATCGGCACAAGTTTTACGCCGGATACCCTTCCTGATGCAGTTTTACCTGGAGAAACACACACAGCTGCTGGTGTTCCGAAGAGGGGTTCAAAATATACAGTGTGTTATATATATATTTTTTATATATTCTGTTTGGTTCCCAACACTTCCATCATGGCTGGCAGGTCCTAACCCTCTACTGGTATTTATTTCTTTATTCCACCTTGTCTGTGTATATCACTGTAGTGTGAAGCACAGCTAGCTCATAGCTGTCAGGATTCTGAGACTGACATGACCACAATGGAGAGACAGGCTCGATGAAGAGTACAGAGTCCTTTGCATGCATGCATCCTGAAAGGTCACAGACTATATGCAAAAAAAAAAAAAACAACAAGTGAGGATGCCCATTTAACGACAAAGGTGACCTAGAGCACAGCTTAATACCAAACGTGTGCCATGTGAACTGTCCAAAAATCAACCATATCACAGCATCCTGATCAGCTCTCCTGATGTCACAGCATGTACATCAGGAGAGCTGGCTCTGTCCTGAAGGTTGAGCTGGAGTCTGTGGTGGAGGTGTCAGAGAGGAGGATGTTGAGGAAACTGCTCAGCATCCTGGGCAACACTTTCCACCCCCTGCATGCCACACTGATGTCCTGTCAGAACACCTTCAGCCATAGACTGAGACCACCAAAGTGCACCACAGAACACCACAGGAGGTCGTCCCTACCTGTGGCAATCAGACTGTATAATTCCTCCCCCTTTTGCAGGATGAATACATAATGAACAGAGCTATTCAGTTATTCAGTTGCTCAGAGTTATGTGCAATATTATCAAACATCTTGTGCAAATGTCTTCCAGTCATTTCATAGAAATTTGTTGTATTTATTGTTAAAAAAAAACATTGTTTACTGTTTGCTGTTCCTTTGGGATAAATAAAGTTGATCTTCTCTCATGTACATTAATGTTACAGGTGCCATGAAGGAATTATCAAATTATATATATATTTTGCAATGAAAAAATAAATAAATAAAATTTCTCAAGTCTTGCAAATCCTGTTATGATTTAAACAAGGGTACAGCACACTGATGGGATGTGCTGTGTTATGCCACTGACACTGTCCCGAGCCCTCTAAGGTTTTGCAAGATAAGGACAAGTTTTAAAGCTCCATTCAGAACTGTCAGGGCTGGGTGTGGCATGACCAGCCCAGTCTCACGTAGTTTTTTTTTTCATGTTTCCGTGAAATGAGTCACATTTTCGTGACGGGGTTTTTTTTTTTTTAACTCACTATTCCTAACCCTACTCCTACCCCTGACCCTAACCGTAACCATAACCTAATCTTACTGTTTCCCCCCACCCTAACCATAACCACACCGACCCCCCTGCTTCACTTTTAATTTCATGCAGCCATCACGGAATGAATTAGAATGAATTTGTGCTGCCGTGATGAAGGGCATCCAGCATAAAATGTGCCAATTGCCAATGCTGATCTGGTCTGTATCTGCTGTGGTGACCCAAACAAAACCGGGAGCAGCCGAATGAACAACACCAACACGACCAGGGCATGCATATGAAAACTGAAAAGCAAACCAAGAGATAATAAGCACAAAAGAAGAACAACATATGAACTCATTGGAGAATAATACAAAAATAAACACTAAGACAGAACTGAACTGGAACTGACTAAGAAAACGAAGTGACTAAACAAACCATAGAGTAAAACCGAGACTACATAATAACAAAAAACAAAACCCGATTCAAAGCATAACAGATAATAACAGAAATGAGAACAGCAAAAATAAACAGATGATAATTAAATGATAAACAATGAAAACACAAACCAGCTGAACTAGAACAGAACTGAACAATGGCTAAGGTAAGAAAAGCAACAAAAAAAACTAAGTGGCAAAGCTGAACAGAACATAGAATAAACACATAATGAAAGATAAAACAACTAATGAATCAAAGCTGGGGCCGACTGTGAGAAAAGAAAAAGGGAAAAATAGAATGAAAGCCCCCAGCAGGGCCAAATCATGACAAGAACACTTTGAAATTTGGATATTCCTACCGCTAGCTCAGGAAAAAATGCTTTGAATGCTACATCAGGCCGGAATTGAGTAACCTGAGGTACCCGAGTTAATGTCACAGCCATGGCAGCCCCTTTGAGACTCTTCAGATAACAATGTTACTAATGTTGAAAATGCATCTTTAAATTAATTTTTAACAAGATATTATTGCTATATGTAATATATTCACATTTTATGTACAATTAGTAACGTTAACAGCACCACACATTAGCAAAACATCTTTCAAAATAATGTTAGCCTAGCTCTACTGTGGTATCCACCTTATTCCCGAGGGTGCTGCCGTAGAAGCGATTATGGGCGCAACTTCCTGTTAGACACCAAGTAGCAGTGAGTCATTGTTTTCTAGTGGATTTTGTTTCCTGGACCGGTTTATTTTAAAGTTTATTGTTTTCTTTTCTAAATGATGATCAGCTCCTATAGCATTAAAAAATGTCCTTGCGCAGCTTGGGAACATGTTGCGGTGTTCATAGTTGTACTAACAACCAGACAAAGCTAAATCTGCTGCTACAACAGCGGTGTTTTTAACATGCAGCCAGACTGAGAGAGTTTCCATCGCCGACCGAAGGATGAGGAACCCAGAAGGATGGGGCTGAAAAAAACAACTTAAAAAGACCACCTAAAGCGTTATATGTGTACTCTTTTCACTTTGTTGCCAAAAACCCCACAGAGGAATGTCTTAGTTTATGGTTGGGATATAACTGACCACTGGAGAACATAAAAATGATTGACAGCAGTGTCACCAGAATAACGTATGATTTAAAGTGTCTAGAGGAGAAATCACTGTAATAGTAATCATTAGCAACAACATGTTGCTAATGATTTTTTTTTCTGAATATTTAAAATTTAATGTAATTTAATGTGTTTGGGCTGATGGTCAGTATGAACCTAAAAATGCCATAATTTCAGTACAGACATAAAATGTTCAACAATGCAGTATTTTAATATTAATCTGAATATAATATTAAATTATTATTATTAGTATTATTATTATTATTATTATTATTATTATTATTATTATTATTATTATTATTATTATATTGTAGTTGCCTCATGAAACAATCAAAGCAACATTGCCAAAAGCTTTTAAAAAGCACATTGCAAACATAACCTGTGTAATTGACTTCACACTGCAGTTTTACAAAAAGCAAAAAACTGGATTCAAGAAGTGAGTCATACAGACACTATTATGCAAATATCACAGTTAAGTATTTAGTGGCTGTTTCTCCCTCTACATAACACAGATAATATTTTTGTTTAGTTTTTATTTTATTATCTGGAACATATATTGACAATGTATTGAAAACAATGTTTTCCTTGTAACAATAAAAAAATAAACAACTGAAATTGTCTTATTTCCATCCTTCTTTATTTTCCTTCACACATTGCTCTTTTGTTGAATGTAACACATATTACACATTAAGTGATTACTGTATTTTTAAGAGATTCAGATATTTGGGGCAGAGCAGAACCTTCTTGTAAAAAATTCATCCACTAATGCTGAAAGCAGATGTGAAAAATAGAAATTCTGGCGGTGTTTCATATGTATGTCTGTAAAGACTTTGTCAAATATAATGTCCAACTCCAGGTGTCCAGATAACCAGCTGCAGGAACATCACTGTCAAACAGACCTGGAGGAATGTAAAACAGAACGTAACAATATGGCTTAGAATTTATTTAAATGAAGGCTGACATGTATTCTGTCACATTAGTTCATATATTATAATTAATTAAAGTTGCACACCTGGTGATCTGCCTTGACCTGCGCTGCATAAACACCCTGCTGTTTGTATTCACCTGATGCTGAAACGCAAATCCAGGCTCAGAGATGTGGGATTTTAAGGCTTCTGCCTGCCTCTACATCTGCCTTAATGTAAATACGAGGGCTGTCAATAAAGTAACGGTCCTTTTTATTTTTTTCAAAAACTATATGGATTTCATTCATATGTTTTTACGTCAGACATGCTTGAACCCTCGTGCGCATGCGTGAGTTTTTCCACGCCTGTCGGTGACGTCATTTGCCTGTGAGCACTCCTTGTGGGAGGAGTCGTCCAGCCCCTCGTCGGAATTCCTTTGTCTGAGAAGTTGCTGAGAGACTGGCGCTTTGTTTGATCAAAATTTTTTCTAAACCTGTGAGGCACATCGAAGTGGACACTGTTCGAAAAAATTAAGCTGGTTTTCGGTGAAAATTTAATGGCTGATGAGAGATTTTGAGGTGATACTGTCGCTTTAAGGACCTCCCACGGTGCGAGACGTTGCGCAGCGGTCCCAGGCGCCGTCGTCAGCCTGTTTTAAGCTGAAAACCTCCACATTTCAGGCTCTATTGATCCAGGACGTCGTGAGAGAACAGAGAAGTTTCAGAAGAAGTCGGTTTCAGCATTTTATCCAGATATTCCACTGTTAAAGGAGATTTTTTTAATGAAAGACGTGCGGACGGGTCGCGCGTCGGGACGCAGCCGGCGCGGTGCGGCAGCACAGGAAAAACACCTCCGTGTTGATAACCATTTGTAAAATCCAGGCGGCTTTTGATGGCTTTCAGAAGGAGTGAGTATATGAGAAATTGTTTAACAGCTGGACATGTACCAACTTGTCCTTAAGGCTTCCAACAGAGGTGTTTTTCCTGTGACGGAGCATCACAGCGGCTGCGAGCCGACGCTGCAATCCGTCCGCACGTCTTTCATTTAAAAAAATCTCCTTTAACAGTGGAATATCGGGATAAAATGCTAAAACTGACTTCTTCTGAAACTTCTCTGTTCTCTCACGACGTCCTGGATCAATAGAGCCTGAAATGTGGAGGTTTTCAGCTTGAAACAGGCTGACGACAGTGCCTGAGAGCGTCTCGCACCGTGGGAAGTCCTTAAAGCGACAGTATCACCTCAAAATCTCTCATCAGCCGTTAAAATTTTCACCGAAAACCAGCTTAATTTTTCGAACCGTGTCCACTTCGATGTGTCTCACAGGTTTAGAAAAAATTTTGATCAAACAAAGCGCCAGTCTCTCAGCAACTTCTCAGACAAAGGAATTCCGACGAGGGGCTGGACGACTCCTCCCACAAGGAGTGCTCACAGGCGAATGACGTCACCGACAGGCGTGGAAAAACTCACACATGCGCACGAGGGTTCAAGCATGTCTGACGTAAAAACATATGAATGAAATCCATATAGTTTTTGAAAAAAATTAAAAGGACCTATACTTTATTGACAGACCTCGTAAGTTGTGTCCCGAAACCTCTTTTAGCAGAACGGGACAGACCTTATTACTGTGCATGTCCTGAGATGCCTCAGAGCTTTTCAGATTGTTCACTGCCTCCCCATACGGCGTGAGGCCACTTCTTCATGTCGTCCTCCCACCTCTCTATATTTGTAGACAACGGGATTGTACTGTTGTCTCATTTCAGCTGTGACAGCTGCTGTTTACGCCGCTAAGCCCTGTAGAAAGTGGATTCACGCAAACAGACAACATGTAAGCAAATGATGGTTCTGGTTCATACCGGAAGTTTCACCCATAATTCACGCAAAGCCTAATGGGGGCTAGGAATAAGGTGGATAGGCAAAGTAGTTGATGACTCAAATTACCAAGGTAATCTCATGAAGACACTTTTTCTGGAAGTCTGTGGTTTTTTTATGTTGGTCTTTCTGAATGTCTGAGGGCTCTGAACGCAGCATAAATCCACGACCTTCCAGTCATAAAAGGGTGGTGTGATGATGCAGCCACTGAAATCTGTAGAGGGCTACAGCCCTATAATGTGTTCCGCAAGAACCACCTATAGTTGTATGTAAAGGTTTGGGCACCATTAATGATTTCCATGATTTTCCTTTAAATAATAATCATTGGTTGTTTGGATCAGCAATTTCAGTTAAATATATCATATAGCAGACAAACACAGTGATATTTGAGAAGTGAAATTAAGTTTATAGGATTTACAGAAAGTGTGCAATAATTCTTTAAATTAAATTAGGCAGGTGCATAAATTTGGGCACCCCAACAGAAAAAATATATCAATATTTAGTAGATCCTCCTTTGGAAGAAATAACAGCCTCTAAACACTTCCTTATAGCTTCCAATGAGAGTCTGGATTCTGGTTGAAGGTATTTTGGACCATTCTGGTTTCCGAGCATGGACAGCCCGCTTAAAATCACACCACAGATTTTCAATAATATTCAGGTCTGGGGACTGAGATGGCCATTCCAGAACATTGTACTTGTTCCTCTGCATGAATGCCTTAGTAGATTTTGAGCAGTGTTTAGAGTTGTCGTCTTGTTGAAAGATCCAGCCCCGGCGCAACTTCAACTTTGTCACTGATTCATGAACACTGTTCTCAAGAATCTGCTGATATTGACTTGAATCCATGTGACTCTCGACTTTAACAAGATTCCCAGTACCTGCACTGGCCACACAGCCCAACAGCATAATGGAAACACCTCCACATTTTACTGTAGGTAGCAAGCATTTTTCTTGGAATGCTGTGTTCTTTTTCTGCCATACATACCGCCCCTTGTTATGTCCAAATAACTCAATTTTAGTTTCCTCAGTCCACAGCACCTTATTCCAAAATGAAGCTGACTTGTCCAAATGTGCTTGAGCATACCTCAAGCTTGGAGCAGGTCTGTGGGTTGACAATGACTGTTCTCGCCATCCTTCGTATCAGCTTATCTGAGGTTTTTCTTGGCCTGCCACTTTAGGCCTTAACTAGTACTGTGCCTGTGGTCTTCCATTTCCTCACTATGTTCCGCACAGTGGAAAGTAACAGCTGAAATCTCTGAAGTAGCTTTTTGTATCCTTCCCCTAAACCATGATGTTGAACAATCTTTGTTTTCAGGTCCTTTGTGAGTTGTTTAGAGGCTCCCATGTTGCCACTCATTAGAAGAAATGCAAAGAGGGGACACATTTGCAAATGGCCACATTAAATACCCTTTCTCATGATTGGATTCACCTGTGTAAGGAGGTCAAGGGCCAATCAGCTTACCAAACCAATTTTGTGTTCCAATAATTAGTGCTAATTACGTATTCAAATTAATAAAATGACAAGGATGCCCAAATTTATGCACCTGCCTAATTTTGTTTAAATAACTATTGCACAGTTTCTGTGTAGGCT
Source organism: Thalassophryne amazonica (assembly GCF_902500255.1). Taxonomy (NCBI): domain Eukaryota; kingdom Metazoa; phylum Chordata; class Actinopteri; order Batrachoidiformes; family Batrachoididae; genus Thalassophryne; species Thalassophryne amazonica. Next base: position 46,877,558 of record NC_047112.1, on the reverse strand, counting down.
CTCAGTTGTCCAGGTGGTTTCCATAGTAGAGAAGCTTGAATCTTCGACTGGACTGGGTTGCTTGACGTGAGGACGTTTCGCTTCAAATCACATAAGCTTCCTCAGCTAAAATTCTTGCTCTGGTAGTCTGACTTCTGTCTTGACTCTTGTAGAGAAGAATAAACCAGAAGCCAACAAAAGCTGGAGTTTTTAACCCAACCAGACCCCTCCTACCAAGAGGCCGACTGCTATAGGCTAGTGACTAAACAATAGCTCTAATTAGCACCTATTGTGCGCTAGTTAGCACTCTCCTAATGATGGGATGGAAGCCTCCCTTGATGGCTGCCTTGACGACTCTCCTGATGACGTGAATGACTCATTACCATGAACAAAAGACTAAAACTGCTTTGACCTGAGTACCCCATTGTAAACAGGGGACAAAGCGTGTCTGAGACTCGCCCCCCGGTTGAGGCTGGGTTTCAACTGCTTTACAAAGAATGCTTCCTTGACACCTCTCTTAAACCATTTCTTCTCTCTGGCTAAGATTTTAACTTCCTTGTCCTCAAACGTGTGGTTAGTGTCTTTCAGGTGGAGATGAACTGCAGACTGAGGTCCACTGGTGACCTCTCTGCGGTGCTGGTATAGCCTCTTGTTTAAAGGTTGCTTAGTCTCACCTATGTAGTGTTCATTAAAGTTTTCCTGACATCTGATATAATACACTACATTGCTCTGTTTGTAACTAGGGATCCTGTCCTTAGGGTGAACTAATTTCTGTCTCAAGGTGTTAACCGGTTTAAAGTAAACTGGGATTTTGTGCTGTCTGAAGATCCTCTGTAGTTTTTCCCCTACTCCTGCTAAATAAGGGAGAGACACTCCTCTTCTTCTTGTCTCTGTCTCCTGTCTAGCTGGTCTGTTTGTTTTCTGGGACTTCTGCACTTTGTCCAGGGACCATCGTGGGTACCCACATACTGTGAGGGCTTTCCGTACAAGTTGTTGTTCTTTAGCCCTTCCCTCTGCAGTTGTGGGCACCTGTAGGGCTCTGTGTTGAAGAGTCCTGATCACCCCGAGCTTGTGTTCAAGGGGGTGGTTTGAGCCAAAGAGCAGATATTGGTCAGTGTGAGTGGGTTTTCTGTAAACCTCTGTCTGGAGCTGCCTGTTCTCGCCAATCATAACATCACAGTCCAAGAAGGCTAAATGGTTGTTTCTGGCATCCTCACGTGTGAACTTGATATTGGAATCCACTGAATTGATGTGTTCTGTAAAGTCCTCGACCTCCTGTTGCTTGATTTTAACCCATGTGTCATCGACATATCTGAACCAGTGACTGGGAGAGATGCCCGTGAACGACGTCAAGGTTGTCTTCTCCACTCGCTCCATGTACAGATTGGCCACAATGGGGGATACTGGAGACCCCATCGCACAACCATGGATCTGCCTGTAGTAATTCCCCCTAAACAGGAAATACATGGTGTTAAGACAGATCTCCAAGAGTTGGCAGATGTGGTCTGGTGTGAGTTTGGTCCTTTCAGGTAGAGACACATCCTCCAGCTGTCTCTGCCTCACAGCTGAGATGGCCTCAGCGGTGGGGATGCAGGTGAACAACGAAGTCACATCAAATGACACCATAGTTTCATCTGCCTCCAGCTGCAGGTCCTTGATCTTGTTCACAAAATCTTGTGTGTTCTCCACATGGTGGTCTGAGTTACCCACTAGAGGAGCCAAAATCCACTTGAGGTGCTTGGCCAAATTGTATGTGATGGAATCTGTGCTACATACAATAGGCCTGAGTGGCACGTCCTGTTTGTGGATTTTGGGCAGTCCATAGATGCATGGAGTGGTGTCCCCCGGGTACAGTCTGTAGTATGTCTGCCTGTCAATGAGTCCCTCTTTCTCCAGGTTTTGGAGGTAGCTAATGATTTTCTTCTTATAGCCACTCGTGGGGTCTCTCTTCAGATGTTCGTATGTACTGGAGTCACTGAGCAAGTTGTTGATCTTGGCCTCGTAGTCCGATGTGTTCAGGACCACTGTGCATCTGCCTTTATCCTCTGGCAAGATAAGGATGCTTTGGTCCTTCTGCAGTGCTGCCAAAGCTTTCTGTTCTTCTCCTGTGATGTTGGACGGAGGAGGCTTAGCACTGTTAAGCACTGCTGTGACTCTTAGTCGGAGGTCCCCAGCTTCTGACTCTGACAAACTGTTGTGTTTAATGGCTGACTCTACTGCAGTGATGTAATCTACTGTCGGTATATGTTTAGGGGTCACTGAGAAATTTAGTCCTTTAGCGAGCACATCCTTTTCTGTCTGTGTAAGAACGCTGTCGGACAGATTCTTTACCCAATTTTCCCTGTTGTCACTAATTTGTCTGGGTGTATCTTTAAAACTACTCCCCCTGAAAGTACGCCTTTTCTGCACTAAAAGGTTGTGAAACTTCCTGATTTGCCGCTCCTTACTTTTTAAATGCTCAGCCATTTGAATTTTGACTATGAAATTTGTGATCTTATTATGGGCCTCTTCCCCCACTAAGGTTTCTAACCTTTTGTAAAGACTATCAAGATTATTTTGGAGGTCTAATATTTTAAAATGAAGCCTTCTAATTCTAAGACCCAAAATCCTCCTAAGGTAACTGTGGTGGATCTTTTCTGCTGTGTGACCTGCTTCTAGTGCCTTTTGCTTCATGCATTTGGGAATAACATTGTTTTGTTTGCATCTTAGGTTAAATCTTAAGTGGTTTCTAAAGGTAGCTATCTTTTTAGCAGTCCTTTCCAGCTTACGTACCAGTGCCAGGGCTTCATGCCCACAGTTGGTCGCAATGTTTCTGTGTAGGCTCTCAGTTGTCCAGGTGGTTTCCATAGTAGAGAAGCTTGAATCTTCGACTGGACTGGGTTGCTTGACGTGAGGACGTTTCGCTTCAAATCACAGAAGCTTCCTCAGCTAAAATTCTTGCTCTGGTAGTCTGACTTCTGTCTTGACTCTTGTAGAGAAGAATAAACCAGAAGCCAACAACAGCTGGAGTTTTTAACCTAACCAGACCCCTCCTACCGAGAGGCCGACTGCTATAGGCTAGTGACTAAACAATATCTCTAATTAGCACCTATTGTGCGCTAGTTAGCACTCTCCTAATGATGGGATGGAAGCCTCCCCTGATGGCTCCCTTTAACTAGGGTAACTATTGCACACTTTCTGTAAACACTAGAAACTTCATTTCACTTCTTAAATATCAGTGTGTTCGTCCGCTATATGATATATTTAACTGAAATTTCTGATCCAGACAACCAATGATTTATAAAGGAAAATCCTGAAAATTATCAGGGGTGCCAAACTTTTGTATACAACTGCATGTGTAGCTCACATTTGCCCTCAAACGCATTCACACATTTGCCCTGTTGACATATTCCACAACCCCTTGTGCGCCAGAGATGCACTGCAATCAGAACAACATAGAAAAACCACATCACGTCAATTACAAATGAACATTATACTATCAAAATGTACATTTTTATGCCTTTAATAACATTTTTTTTTTATAGACTACATGCACGAGACTCTAAAAACCTACTAAAACAAATATTCCAAATATTCAGTGTCTGCTACCTTCAACCTGAGTGGAATTTAATAAATGAAAACCGAATTTCAGATAACTTATATATATATATGACTCTGGAACAAACAGTGTTGTAAAGGACAATAAGTAGGGAGTTAAAGAACAAACTTCACTTTCCCCCAGAATGACATGAACAGGAAGCGATCGCAGCTCACAAAAATTCCCATTGAATATAACAGAGGAACAATTTGAGCTTATCGTTGTGTTAAATTTATAAGTAATTAAAAGTGCAAAGTCTCAAATGTAGAAAAACTCTTCCAAAATCTAATTATCACAGGCCTCTGTGGGCAGAGTCACATTGCTGGGTGGTTATCTTGGATTTGTATGTATGACTTTGCCCACATTCACATTTTGTAATTAGCACCACTGGATCCCCATTATTATTGGATCACCATTGTTATTGTTATTATAATGTGATGTTTTGTAATCAATTAATTTCACATGACATCATTTGGCAGCATGCTATGGTAATCTCCATTTCTAGAGGCTACCAGTTGTTAACGATAAAATTTGAACTTCATTTGTCCTAACATATTCATGTTTGTGATGTACATCATATTTAACTGCTGGGATAGGCTCCAGCCCCCCGTGACCCTTAAATGACTGCCCGGTAGAGGTGGGCGGATCGATCCTAATATCGATAATATCGATACCAACGCTGGTATTGATATTGAACGATCCGCCTGTAAAAAGATCGATACTCAAGCTTTTTTTCTCTCCCACACGGACTGACTACTGCGCACGCAGATTCATCAAAGTCTCCTCTCTGTCTGTAAGAGCAGCACTGCGCTGTGTCACACAACACGGAGCAGCACACCCTCCCCCCTCTGGTCTTTTGTTGTTGCGCCGTCACGTGGCTCAGCGGCGCCAGCCGACAGCCATGCAGGTAAACTCAGCCTGGCCCGCCCACTCAGTGTTCTCCTCGAGTCAACCCTCTACCTCAGGAGATTTTGTTTTAAGTTGTGTTGAGTGATATTTTTTAACAAAAATGTTGATTGTGGTAATAAAGCATTTTGTTGTCACGTACAATGTTTGGCGAAATTCTATCCTAGATCTTTTGGATCCTTTGGCTCTATGAAGGTTAAATATGAAACAGTATCGGTATCGGTATCGATATCGGTGATACTGGGCCTGTATTTACTTGGTATTGGATCAATACCAAAATTCCCGGTATTGCCCACTTCTACTGCCCGGGAGCAGGACTGTCGCTGCTCACTGCTCCAAGTGGTTGGATTGTGTCTAACTGCAATTAGGATGGGTTAAATGCAGAGGACAAAGTTTATTATGTATGTATATGTATGTACAATGACAATAAAGGCACCTTACTTTACTTAAGTGGTTGAAGATGAGTGAGTGAGTGATCGTGTATATTTATGTATTTTGCAGTGACTAATAAGCCTTGTCTGTATGATCATGATATGTAAAATCTGCTTATAAATGAGTATTTATGCTTTTTGATGATTTCTTGTGATAACTCAATAATAATTTGGCATTGCTGTGACTGTGTTTGCAATATTCAACAACACATACATGTGGAAAAGGCGATGTTGTGATTTATTTGTCTTGTTAATGCAGGAAAAAAAAAAATTCAAGCAAGAAATAAAAAACAAGCCAATAAATAAAAAATGCAGTTTTGGGAACCAAAATCAAGGAGACCACTGTGTGTTCTGGAGAGGACTGGTGTCACTCTGTCCAGTTCAACTTGAAGGCAAAGCCTTTTGATTTGCTAAACATTTTAACATTTAAACATTTTTAACTGATTAATATTACTTTGAGCAGATAGGATGAGTTTATCAATAAAATCACCTGGTGGAGTTGGTGGTTGCAAAGAAAACCTGCACCCTCTTGGCACTTTCTGGAATTCGTTTGATGCCTATGGTCAACCTTGATTTTTTTTTCTAAAAACATTGTTTCCTTGAATTTTTTAAAAATTCCTTTCTTGGATTTTTACCTGAGGCCAAAATATAGCCTTCGGGTATGGCGAAGGCCTTGCTTCCGTCTGTCTGTGCTCAGCATAAGTTCAGTTCTATTCCTGCCAGGGTCTTCAAATTCACAGGGACCATTCCTGGGAAACAGCTTTTAGATAAGTTCAACGATGGCTGACTTTGACCTATTTTAAGAGGTCAAAAGGTCACATGCTGCTTCTTATTGTCATGCTCATACGCCCAAGGGTATTTTAGCATTGCATTATATTTAATTTAATTCAATTTTATTTAGTATTATTTATTTATTGCTTGCATTAAAAACAAACAAAAAGCAAAATTCACTCCATAGATGATGCGTATGAGACTACAAATTCTCTGAATGATTGATGATTTGAAGCATAACTTGCTTCAAACCAAAAAAAAAAAATCATGATTTGATAATATCCCATGCCGTGCCCCTAAACCACAGCAGTGGAACACAAGAGCAACTCATTACTCAAATACATTTAGGCTGTTCTATCTTCAGACAAATTGCGTGCTTTGCTCTTACTATGCTATAAATATGTAAAGTTGGTCTATTTACCTCTCCCACAGAAACAGGGTACAGACTGTTGGGTTAAAGCCAGATCCACCAGCCTCATTACAACAACCCAGTCTGTCATGAGACCACCTTCCCACTGTGTTCACCGTCCACGTGATATTGAAGGAGGCAAGAAATGTGACGCAGAGAAAGGGCAGCGTTTGCTCTTCGCAGGAACACACACTCACACGGACATCATACGGATGAAAGGTGAAGGCCAAAAATCTGCAGAGAAATGTAAAAAAAAAAGAAAGATTAAAGAAGCAAACTCGTGTATTCTTCTGCATGACAAAGTGTTTTTCTCAACATAACTGAGGATGAAAAGTCACATGCTGACAAGGGAAAAAACACAGCTATAAAGATGCTTTATGTGTTGCTATATTGTAAATATAAATTGTTCGGTAGCATTTGGATTGTGTCCTTTAAGTTGAAGTGATTAAAGTGGTTGAAAGCTGTAGGCTTATGGCACATTGTATTTTTAAGTTGTGTGCATACTGTATTATGTTATCTTTTCTTCTTCTTTTTTGTGGTCCGAATAAACCATTCATTCATTAATTCATTCAAAAGCTTATGTCCATGAATGTGAAGCTAAATTGGAATAATACTATAAATAAAAAATCACAGATTGCAAATGTGGGCATTATAGCTGGGGATGCAGTTGTGTAGCCAAATATATTTTTGTCTTGGATCTTATGTTCACTTCTGATTCCATACTATGGTACTCGTCTCTACAACCTTCTTTCACATTCTTAGGAGCAGCTAACCGGCGAAACTTTGGTGTATTGTTGAGTAACACTGGAATGACTTTGTCTGAAGTGAGCGGTGCCGTGGAGACACTCAGATGAGGAGCGGCACTTGCCTTGTGAGGGAACGTCAACTACGATATTTTGGCCATGTGGCACATTTCTCTGGAAATGATCCAGCACGCAGGTGCCTCATGCTCCGTCCACATACGCTGTTATTTTGGAAAAAGTTGATTTCTTTTTTTTTTATGTGTTTTGGCCTTCCATTCACGTCACAGAAAGCTGAGCTTTTGCAAAACCTCGGCCAAGGAGAAGATTTTGAAAAGCAGTGGTTTCAGTGTTTATGTGTAGCCAAGGAAAACAGAGTTTCTGTCTTTTTCCCAGGTTTCTGATTGGCCAACATGGCTATGGTAACTTTGCATTCATATGCTGACTGCAGAAAAAAAACACATCATGTCAGTCATCATAGCAGAATCAGTGTTATCTGCACTGGCAGACTGTGACTTCATCTGCATTTATTTATTTATTTATCTGACTGTTAGCAGGATTGCGTCAAAACTACTGCACAGATTTTGACAAAATTTTCACCACAGACAGATATTAGGGCATGGAAGACTTCATTAAATTTTGGAGATGATTCGGATCCTGGATCAAGATTTCACTTTATATAGTTTTTGAAGGATTACGTCAAAACTACTTCACAGATTCTCACCAAATTTGCCTCACAGATAGATATTAGGCCATGGAAGACTCCACTGAATTTTGGTCATGATTTGGATCCAGATTGGCGGACATCAGAAATGTTTGATTGCTCTTGTTTTTCATTGTTAATGACAGACAATAATATTCATCACTGAAAGATATATCAGAGTTTCAGCATTTTGCACAGTGATGTATTAAAACAGGAATCCCCGGCTCAGATAATAGCTTAAAAAGTTAACTTTTTATGAAGTTATAGATCATTTGTTCTCACTAATATCACACAAATTATTCACGTAACCTGGGTGACTCTCTGCACTTATAAAATCCATCCTTCTTTGTCTGTCTTTTCTGATCGTTCTGCCACTTACAGCCAACATGTGAATGCAGCATGATGGTTATATTACCACCAGTTGATTTGGCTTTATAATATGTTTTGTGTTTTCATACAGACGGAGGTATTTCCTTTTCAAAAACACTTGTGTGCGTGTGGACTTGGCATCGGTATTGAGGACTCCAGCAGTTGAATACCAAGGGGATATCCACATTTCAAGTGGTTGCAACAGCTAAACGTTTACTTTCGAGAGGTGGGGACGGGCCAGATGTCTGTTTGTGTGGTTGCCATCCAGGACCAAAGGCAGTTCCGAAGTGTGGTGGATGCAGCAATGAACGGCACCAACACATGATCTCAGACTGCATAGGACGTGACTTTCCAGATAAGGATCATGCTTTCTAAGTGTGTCAAAAACATTGTAATTTTTTTTTAAATGCTGGTTTCCCATAGTACTTTGTAAGGGCAAACCCACGCATACTTTTACAAGCTTGATCGCAAATGGGGGATGCAGTAATGTGGCACATTTATTTCAATATTAATTTTGTTGCATATTAAAAACAACAACAACAAAAAAGGCAAATGATAAATATTGCAAGCAACACTGGCACTTGCAATCGTACCTCCTACTGTACTGGAAGGTCAGGTCAGTTCTGGGAGCATAGATCACTGCTGCACATTGCTGCGTGCACCACACTAGGGAATTGTCCTGTGTCCTGGATAGCAACCACTCAGACAGACAACCAGTCCATCTTCACTTCTTGAAGATAGTCATGTCTTCCACAGTGAGTCCAAAACTTGGCCTTTTCCAGTTGTTGGGAACTTCAACACTGAGGCATCTGCTGGATAATGCCCAGAGAAACACGCCAGATGGCCAAAATGTCACAGCTGACATTTCCTCACATGACAAGTGATAATCCTCATATGAGTCTCCCTATGTAAGCTCTTGTTTGACACAACGTCATTTCAGCAATATCCAAGGATCCTCCAAGGAGACCCAGTACCCAAAGGCATCTTCCGAAGAAACCTAATACCAAAGACATCTAGTCATCTCCCTTCGACAATGGTTAGTGTCCAAGTCTCACAAAGATACAGAAAGACAGGAATCACCAGGGGCCTCATGTACAAAGACTAATGTGGACTTTCTACTAAACGGTGTACGCCAAAACCCTGATTCTGGCGTAAGCACAAATATATTCAGATGTATGAAAGTGTGCGTAGGCATGAATTCACGCACGTTCTGTTTGTACATCCCACTGAACGTGGAAATGCGCGTGGAACCAAACTCCTCCCTGGCCATGCCCCATTTAAATATGCAATTTCATGTAAATAGGCCCCTAACTCAGCCACATGGGGTGTGCAGCCAGTACATTCTGAGTGCCGGTCCCAAGCCCGGATAAATGAGGAGGGTTGCGTCAGGAAGGGCATCCAGCGTAAAACAAGCCAACCCAACTATGCAGACTCAGAATCGAATTCCCATACCGGATCGGTCGCAGCCTGGGTTAACAACGTCCGCCACCGGTGCTATTGCCCAACAGGGTGCGGGTGGAAATTGGGCTACTGCTGGGCGAAGACGACGATGAAGAAGAGGAGGAAAACGTTGCCACGAACAGCAGGAGAAGAAGAAAACTAGAAGGGTGGAAATGAGAGTGGGGACTTTGAATGTTGGTAGTATGACTGGTAAAGGGAGAGAGCTGGCTGATATGATGGAGAGGAGAAAGGTAGACATATTGTGTGTGCAAGAGACCAAGTGGAAGGGAAGTAAGAGCAGGAGCATCGGCGGTGGGTACAAGTTGTTGTACCATGGTGAGGACAGAAAGAGAAATGGTGTTGGGGTCATTTTAAAGGAAGAGTATGTTAAAAGTGTGTTGGAGGTTAAGCGAGTGTCTGACAGGGTGATGAGTGTGAAGTTGGAAATTGAAGGGGTGATGATGAATATCATCAGTGCATATGCCCCACAGGTAGGTTGTGAGATGAAGGAGAAAGAAGATTTCTGGAGTGTGTTAGATGAGGTGGTGGAGAGTGTGCCCAAGCATGAAAGAGTGCTGATAGGAGAAGACTTCAATGGGCATGTTGGTGAAGGGAACAGAGGTGATGAGGAAGTAATGGGTAGATATGGTATCAAAGATAGGAATGGGGAAGGACAGATGGTAGTTGATTTTGCAAAAAGGATGGAAATGGCTGTGGTGAATACCTACTTTAAGAAAAGGGAGGAGCACAGGGTAACATATAAAAGTGGAGGAAGGTGCACACAGGTGGACTACATTCTTTATAGGAGATGCAAGCTAAAAGAAATCAGAGACTGTAAGGTGGTGGCAGGAGAGAGTGTCATTAGACAGCATAGGATGGTTGTTTGTAGGATGACTTTAGAGGTAAAGAAGAAGAAGAGAGTGAGAGCTCAACAAAGGATCAGATGGTGGAAGCTGAAGGAGGAAGACTGTTGTGTGAAATTTAGCGAGCAGGTGAGAGAAGCACTAGTTGGAGGGGAAGCAATTTTGGACAATTGGAAGAGTACTGCAGATGTGGTGAGGGAGACAGCTAGGGCAGTACTGGGTATGACATCTGGACAGTGGAAGGAAGACAAGGAGACTTGGTGGTGGAATGAAGAGGTCCAGGAAAGCATAAGGAGAAAGAGGTTGGCGAAAAAGTTTTGGGATAGTTGGAGAGATGAAGAAAGTAGACAGGAGTACAAGGAGATGTGGCGTAAGGCGAGAAGAGAAGTGGCAAAAGCAAAGGAAAAGGCATATTGCGAGCTGTACAAGAAGTTGAATAGTAAGGAAGGAGAAAAGGACTTGTACCGATTGGCCAGACAAAGGGACAGAGCTGGAAAGGATGTGCAGCAGGTTAGGGTGGTAAAAGATGCACATGGTAATGTGCTGACAAGTGAGGAGTGTGTGCTGAGAAGGTGGAGGGAATATTTCGAAGAGTTGATGAATAAAGAAATGAGCGAGAGAAAGGCTGGATGATGTGGTGAGAGTAAATCAGGAAGTAAAAGAGATTAGCAAGGAAGAAGTGAGGGCTGCTATGAAGAGAATGAAGAGTGGAAAGGCAGTTGGTCCAGATGACATTCCAATGGAGGCATGGAAATGTCTAGGAGAGATGGCAGCAGAGTTTCTAACCAGATTGTTTAATAAAATCTTGGAAAGTGAGAGGATGCCTGAGGAGTGGAGACGAAGTGTGCTGGTTCCTATTTTCAAGAACAAGGGTGATGTGCAGAGCTGCAGTAACTACAGAGGCATAAAGCTGATCAGCCACAGCATGAAGTTAAGTGAAAGAGTAGTAGAAGCTGGGCTTAGAAAACAGGTGAAGATCTGTGAGCAGCAATATGGTTTCATGCCGAGAAAGAGCACTACAGATGCAATGTTTGCTCTGAGAATACTGTTGGAAAAGTACAGAGAAGGACAGAAAGAGTTACATTGTGTGTTTGTGGACTTAGAAAAAGCTTATGATAGGGTGCCAAGAGAAGAGTTGTGGCATTGTATGAGGAAGTCTGGAGTGGCAGAGAAGTATGTTAGGGTAGTACAGGACATGTACAAGAATAGCATGACAGCGGTGAGATGCGCAGTCGGAATGACAGACTCATTCAAGGTGGAGGTGGGATTACACCAAGGATCAGCTCTGAGTCCTTTCTTGTTTGCAGATTGACAGATGAGATCAGACAGGAGTCCCCATGGACTATGATGTTTGCAGATGACATTGTGATCTGTAGTGAGAGTAGAGAGCAAGTTGAGTCTAGTCTGGAGAAGTGGAGATATGCTTTGGAGAGAAGGGGAATGAAAGTCAGTAGAAGCAAGACTGAGTACATGTGTATGAATGGGAGGGAGCCCAGTGGAATAGTGCAGTTACAAGTAGTAGAAGTGGTGAAAGTAGATGAGTTTAAATATTTGGGGTCAACTGTTCAAAGTAATGGAGAGTGTGGTAGAGAGGTGAAGAAGAGAGTGCAGGCAGGGTGGAGTGGGTGGAGAAAGGTGGCAGGAGTGATTTGTGACCGAAGAATATCAGCAAGAGTGAAGGGGAAAGTTTACAAAACAGTAGTGAGACCAGCTATGTTGTATGGTTTAGAGACAGTGGCACTAACAAAAAGACAGGAGGCAGAGCTGGAGGTGGCAGAGCTGAAGATGTTGAGATTCTCTTTGGGAGTGACAAGAATGGACAAGATTAGGAATGAACATATCAGAGGGACATCTCAGGTGGGACGGTTTGGAGACAAAGTCAGAGAGGCAAGATTGAGATGGTTTGGACATGTGCAGAGGAGGGACCCAGGGTATATAGGGAGAAGGATGCTGAGGATGGAGCCACCAGGCAGGAAGAGAAGAGGGAGACCAAAGAGGTGGTTCATGGATGTGCTGAGAGAAGACATGCAGGTGGTTGGTGTGACAGAGGAAGATACAGAGGACAGGGTGAGATGGAAACGATTGATCTGCTGTGGCGACCCCTAACGGGAACAGCTGAAAGACAAAGAAGAATGTAAATAGGCCCCTGGAGCAGGGAGTCCCCACAACGTCACATCAAACAACATGAACACAGAAGCCTGTTAAAAAGCTCTGCAGCTCATGATCAAGCATAAATAAGAAAAAAAAGACATTAATAATAATAATAATAATAATGATAATAATAATAATAATAATAATACATTACTTGAATGCACACATCCCCAAATGTGCCTGCTCTGGTTTTCGTTTGGAACAATTATATGAATAAACTATTTAAACACAAGCTCCCCCCATCACGACGCACCGTGCAGCCTCCAGTGGGCATTTGCACACCACATGATGTGAACATTGATGGTATGAAAATGTTTCCTATGAACAGAAACAAATTCATCATGTGATGGCGCCTTTATAGCAAAATGTGTGCAGTTAATAGCTCCGATTACATTCGGGAAACTGGCTCTCGCTGCACAATGCGCTGTAATGTTGGAATGTACGTGGATGAGATTCAGATGATTGCGGCTCGGCGCAAAGTTGACTGGCACACTCCTGACCGATCAGCCAGCTCATGGGCGCATGCGCACGCAGCGACCAGCGGTGACAGTTTGGCGTTGTGACATTTCCGTTTTTAATGCGTGTTTTGTTTTATGTGATAGTGATCTGTGCGACTGTATAGTGTGAGTTTTAAGTCTTGTATGTATTGAGAAGCCACAATGGATCCAGTTTATCTGACCTTGATTTGACTGTGTCTTTTTTCCTTGATGGGTGCACAAATGGAGCTGTCAGCCAGGCCAGGATACAGTATTCCAGAGAGGTGCTGCTGAAGCTTAATTGTGCAAGCATATCTTGATTGACGGGTACAAGTACCAGATGACAATGGGAGAGTTTTTAAGGCTGGCACATGAGGCACCTTAAGGAAGAAAACGGGGAAAGCGTGGTAGAGTCAGGCTGCGTTTGAGGAAGTGGCAGCTTTCCAGGAGGATTCCCCTGCCTTCACTGACTATGGCGAACGTTCAGTCTTTAAGGAATAAAATTGACGTACTGCAAGGAAACGTTTCTTTTCAAAATGATTTTTAGGAGTGTGGCATCTTGGTTTTCACCGAGACATGGCTCACCGAGTGAGACCAAGACATCAACCTGACCATCAATGGCTTTGGGGCTGCTTTCCACCTGGACCCCAACACGACGGGGCAAACTCAAGGTGGGGGAGTTTGTTTGTATATTAACAAACGACACTGTCATTCTGTGACAGTCAGAGAGCGTATTTGCACATCTGACGTGGAACTTTTTTCGATGTTGTTGCGCCTCTTTTATCTGCCTCATGAGTTTCCTCAGTTATTTTTAACCGTAGTGTGCATACACCCAAAGGCCAATGCTGCTTCAGCCTCCAGCAGTCTTTTTGATACGGTGCAAAAACTGCAGTCCATCTGTCCCGATGCTCCAAATTTTATTCTTGGTGATTTTAATCACGTTTGTCTTAAAAAGACTTTTCCTAACTTTTATCAATATGTTTCCTGCACAACCAGGCCGAATAAGATTTTAGATTTCTGCTATGGGTCACTGAAGGATGCATATAAATCCCTCGCTCTCCCAGCTGTGGGTTCTGCAGACCACAACTGTGTGTATTTAACGCCTGCAGGAATGTTTTGAATGTACAGACTGGGACGTCTTCAAGCAAAATCCTGTGGCAATGATTCGGATGAAGTGGCTAACTTAATGTGTTCTTACCGCTCCTTTTGTACAGATATGATTATTCCATGCAAGACGGTTAAAGTCTGTCCAAATCATAAGCTGTAGGTGACAAAATCGGTTAAGTCTGCAATACAAAAGAAGAAACGTGCTTTTCAACAAGGCACAGTATCAGAGCTGCATGCAGCCATCAAACAGCTGAAGACTGGAATTTTTAAAGCTAAACAAGAGGATAAATCTATCTTGGAGAACAAAATGACTTGGTTCAGCCTGGTCTTGCATGAAAAAAATTACAGGCCTCCACAATCTGAAAAGTAGTACTCCTAGCATTTTAAATGATTTTAATTCCGAGTTAGAATTTGCTAATGCTCTTAAATGTTTTCATAATCGTTTTAATGTATTTTATTTTAGTAAGGAAATTCAGGAACTGAGCCTACACACTGAAAGAACATGAACACTTTAACATCAATCAGAAGGAAGTTGAAAGAGAATTTTGATGTGTTAAAACTAATAAGAATTGTGGACCAGACAAAATATGCAGACGTGTCCTTAAACACTGCGCCAAGGAGTTGAGTTCAGTGTTTCATTATATTTTTAATCAGTCTTTATTGTTACAACATGTCCCTAGTGTCTGGAAAAATGCTGTGGTTGTTCCTGTTCCGAAATCTAGCCGCCCTACATCCCTCAATGATTTTAGACCAGTGGCTTTAACATCAATTATTTTGAAGGTTTTTGAAAAATTTGTGCGGTCACAGATCCTCAGAAACACTGAGCAGGTACTGGATCCTATGCAGTTTGCTTCCAGGCCCCACAGAGTAGTGAAGGACGCCACACTCACTCTTCTTAACCTGCTGTTTAAACACTTGGAGGGGAATGGATGTCATGCTAGACTTTTATTTATTGATTTCTCTTCTGCTTTTAATACAATCCGAGCGGACACAGCGGGTCAGATTTAATGGTGTTTTATCTGACTAAGGGGAGTCGTCGACTGGTTCACCCCAAGGGTGTATCCTGTCCTCCTTGCTTTTTATCCTGTACACAAACATGTGTCAGAGCATGCAGGAGAAGAGGACAATTTTAAAATAAGCAGATGACTCTGTCATTGTAACTTTATTGCAGGATAATGAAACCAGTCATGGACCTGTTGTTGATCACTTTGTCAGGTGGTGTGAAGAGTCCCACCTTCAGCTGAACATTTCAAAGACTAAAGATATGATTGTGGATTTCAGAAATAATCTCTGTACACCTGAGGCCACAGTCATGAAGGGTCAGAAGGTGGAACTTGTGAAGTCATACAAGTACCTTGGGACTACTATAAGATGAACTTTGAGACCAACTGTGAAGCTGTATGTTTGAGAAAGCTGTCATCTTTTAATATTGACAAAAGCATCATGGCACACTGGCGTGAAGTTAGACAGTAGACAGTAGTTCATTCGCGATAGTCAATTCGTGATGAGGCAGTTCTGGTTGTATTATGGGCAAAAAATGTTTTTAAAATGGAAATAAAAATGCCCTGTTGAATTCTACTTTAAAAAAAATCCAAAATAAAACAATAATTTGGTTTTGATGCTTAAACCAATAATACGACAGAATGGCCCCGTCTAAGTAAATCCATCATCAATTGCAAGACAAGTAGATCTGAGTAAGACTTATCTAGGCCTACTGTAGACCTCTAGATCCCCTACCACGAAAAATACATCTGCCCAGATCAGATCATCTGACTCGATAATGTCGAGTAAGCTTATCTATCCCTTGCTTGCCCAACGCAACCCTCATTTGACCTGCTCCCACCTATCAGTAGGTCAATTTCAGGACTTTCAACAATAAGATGAGGCTAGACTAAGCCTACTGTCTGGAATCTGAATATAACTGTCCAGAATGCGCTGAATAACTGTCCACACTTCAGAAGTTATAACTTTTACATGGGCAAGTGAATTTTGGCACCACCTGCCCAGATTTGTCAAGTGCCCTTGCCCCATGCCCACCAACCTCCATTTCATTGTGTAGTGGTCACGGAAGCTGGATGGAGAGCCACAGCTTAGCCCCCGAGTCGCTGTATACAGCCCAGTCACTTTTTTTTTTCGTGCTCCTGTGATGAAATGAGTAAAATTTTCGTGACAGGGACAACTTTGGATGCTGTAGCTCCTCTGAAAAAGAGAGCCTTAAATCAGACGTGCCTGACTCCGTGGTATAACTCACAAACTCGCAGCTTAAAGCAGATAACCCGTAAGTTGGAGAGGAAATGGCGTCTCACTAATTTTGAAGATCTTCACTTAGCCTGGGAAAAGAGTCTGTTGCTCTATAAAAAAGCCCTCCGTAAAGCTAGGACATCTTACTACTCATCACTAATTGAAGAAAATAAGAACAACCCCAGGTTTCTTTTCAGCACTGTAACCAGGCTGACAAAGAGTCAGAGCTCTATTGAGCCGAGTATTCCTTTAACTTTAACTAGTAATGACTTCATGACTTTCTTTGCTAATAAAATTTTAACTATTAGAGAAACAATTACTCATAACCATCCCAAAGACATATCATTCTCTTTGGTTGCTTTCAGTGATGCCGGTATTTGGTTAGACTCTTTCTCTCTGATTGTTCTGTCTGAGTTATTTTCATTAGTTACTTCCTCCAAACCATCAACATGTCTATTAGACCCCATTCCTACCAGGCTACTCAAGGAAGCCCTACCATTAATTAATGCTTCGGTCTTAAATATGATCAATCTATCTTTATTAGTTGGCTATGTACCACAGGCTTTTAAGGTGGCAGTAATTAAACCATTACTTAAAAAGCCATCACTTGACCCAGCTATCTTAGCTAATTATAGGCCAATCTCCAACCTTCCTTTTCTCTCAAAAATTCTTGAAAGGGTAGTTGTAAAACAGCTATCTGATCATCTGCAGAGGAATGGTCTATTTGAAGAGTTTCAGTCAGGGTTTAGAATTCATCATAGTACAGAAACAGCATTAGTGAAGGTTACAAATGATCTTCTTATGGCCTCAGACAGTGGACTCATCTCTGTGCTTGTTCTGTTACACCTCAGTGCTGCTTTTGATACTGTTGACCATAAAATTTTATTACAGAGATTAGAGCATGCTATAGGTATTAAAGGCACTGCGCTGCAGTGGTTTGAATCATATTTATCTAATAGATTACAATTTGTTCATGTAAATGGGGAATCTTCTTCACAGACTAAGGTTAATTATGGAGTTCCACAAGGTTCTGTGCTAGGACCAATTTTATTCACTTTATACATGCTTCCCTTAGGCAGTATTATTAGACAGCATTGCTTAAATTTTCATTGTTACGCAGATGATACCCAGCTTTATCTATCCATTAAGCCAGAGGACACACACCAATTAGCTAAACTGCAGGATTGTCTTACAGACATAAAGACATGGATGACCTCTAATTTCCTGCTTTTAAACTCAGATAAAACCGAAGTTATTGTACTTGGCCCCACAAATCTTAGAAACATGGTGTCTAACCAGATCCTTACTCTGGATGGCATTACCCTGACCTCTAGTAATACTGTGAGAAATCTTGGAGTCATTTTTGATCAGGATATGTCATTCAATGCGCATATTAAACAAATATGTAGGACTGCCTTTTTGCATTTACGCAATATCTCTAAAATTAGAAAGGTCTTGTCTCAGAGTGATGCTGAAAAACTAATTCATGCATTTATTTCCTCTAGGCTGGACTATTGTAATTCATTATTATCAGGTTGTCCTAAAAGTTCCCTGAAAAGCCTTCAGTTAATTCAAAATGCTGCAGCTAGAGTACTGACAGGGACTAGAAGGAGAGAGCATATTTCACCCATATTGGCTTCTCTTCATTGGCTTCCTGTTAATTCTAGAATAGAATTTAAAATTCTTCTTCTTACTTATAAGGTTTTGAATAATCAGGTCCCATCTTATCTTAGGGACCTCATAGTACCATATCACCCCAATAGAGCGCTTCGCTCTCAGACTGCAGGCTTACTTGTAGTTCCTAGGGTTTTTAAGAGTAGAATGGGAGGCAGAGCCTTCAGCTTTCAGGCTCCTCTCCTCTGGAACCAGCTCCCAATTCGGATCAGGGAGACAGACACCCTCTCTACTTTTAAGATTAGGCTTAAAACTTTCCTTTTTGCTAAAGCTTATAGTTAGGGCTGGATCAGGTGACCCTGAACCATCCCTTAGTTATGCTGCTATAGACTTAGACTGCTGGGGGGTTCCCATGATGCACTGTGTGTTTCTTTCTCTTTTTGCTCTGTATGCACCACTCTGCATTTAATCATTAGTGATTGATCTCTGCTCCCCTCCACAACATGTCTTTTTCCTGATTCTCTCCCTCAGCCCCAACCAGTCCCAGCAGAACAAAGTGCTACAGGAACAGCTTCATTCCAGCTGCTATAATTCTGACAAATAAATTATCATAGGAAAATTTGCACCAATTTAAGTAGTTTCTAAGCTGTGGTTTAATGTGGCTTTGAGCACTTTTATGAATGTGTCAGGTCTTTAAGTATGTCAGTGTTGTGCTTATATGTTTTAAGTTGGATGTTTTCTGTGATTGCAACACAAATCTACCTACGGGTATTAATAAAGTAACCTGAACCTGAACCTGAGCTCACGCTGGAATGCCCCTGATGCCAGGACACCCAGCATGGTCAGCACCTGTGTGGGCACAGACAAAGAACTGACTCTCCAGACATTTTTAAGGCTGGAATGTCTTAAGCTGAACGACTGTGTCATCACTTGGTGGTACCATACACCAAAACTCTTAACTTGCCTTCTTGTAGTCTTCCAAACAATATCCTGGCTGAATTGATGATGCCTCAGGAGAGCTTCAACAAATAGTCCCTATGGATCAAAGATGTTTGCTCCACACTTTGAAGTCAACACCAGTTCAAACAGAATTTATTAGACAATTTAATGAAACCTGTCCAATTCAGACAACAACAGGACACTCCCTACCAATAACATCACAATAAACAGAGCCTCAACCAGCCAGATGGCCAAAAGGTCAAAGGTCATAAAAATGCTCAACATAGGGATGGGACCACAGTGCCACCTAGAGAAAGGACATGTATCCATCAGTATACGAATGATAACTTTTTTCGTGTTATTATACTTAAAATTTATAGATGAAATTTATACTCCAATTTAATCTTTTATATGTTTCTCTAATGTGATGTCATGAGTGTTCCTTTTATAACTCTTGGTGCGTGTTTAAATGTTATTTGTTGAATTATTAATGAATTGCCATGGTGAAAACAGTGTTTCTGTTAATCCCTTCTTCTAGGATGGTTTTAGAAGTTGACTCAGTCATATTTTGTTCGCCAAAGAAGAAAGAAGGTAAATGTCATTTATTGTATCTGATGAGTTTTTCAGATAACTTTCTTTTAGGGAGAAATCTGATACCAAGTGGGCAGAGCTTATGGCCATGTGCGTAGCCTCTTTATAAAATGACCCACACAAGTAAACATCTGAAACAACAACATACGAGGTCTGTCCATAAAGTATTGGTCCTTTTTATTTTTTTCAAAAACTATATGGATTTCATTCATATGTTTTTACGTCAGACATGCTTGAACCCTCGTGCGCATGCGTGAGTTTTTCCACGCCTGTCGGTGACGTCATTCGCCTGTGAGCACGCCTTGTGGAAGGAGTGGTCCCGCCCCCTCGTCGGATTTTCATTGTCTGGAAATGGCGGAATGAAAAGGACTTTTTTTCCATCAGAATTTTTTCAGAAGCTGTTAGAGACTGGCACCTGGAAACCATTCAAAAAATTTATCTGGCTTTCAGTGAAAATTTTACGGGCTTCACAGAGAATAAGGACTTTAACTACAGGTTTAAGGACCCCTTTAAAGGACGGTTGGTGAGCCGCGCTGCAAGCTGCGACGATGCGGCACAAACCACTGGATCATTTCTAAGCTGATGGCTCTGTGGATACGAGACCGTCGTGTGCTCTTTCACTTTTAACAAGAGATTTTGTCATGGAAAGCCGCGCGGAGGCTTCGCGTGTCACGACCGATTCGCTGATGAAGCGAGACAAAGGAACACCTCCGTTTCGGCGTGTTAGAGGACAAGTTGGGACATGTCTATCTCGGCTTTCAGTGCTTACCAGTCGAGTGAGTATAAAAGAACTTGTGGAGAGCTGAACATGTCCCAACTTGTCCTCTAACACTCCGAAACGGAGGTGTTCCTTTGTCTCGCTTCATCAGCGAATCGGTCGTGACACGCGAAGCCTCCGCGCGGCTTTCCATGACAAAATCTCTTGTTAAAAGTGAAATCTGCCGGAAAATGGCTGATGTCCAGGTCTTGTGATAACCAGAGAAAGAGCACACGACGGTCTCGTATCCACAGAGCCATCAGCTTAGAAATGATCCAGTGGTTTGTGCCGCATCGTCGCAGCTCGCAGCGCGTCGCACCGACCGTCCTTTAAAGGGGTCCTTAAACCTGTAGTTAAAGTCCTTATTCTCTGTGAAGCCCGTAAAATTTTCACTGAAAGCCAGATAAATTTTTCGAATGGTTTCCAGGTGCCAGTCTCTAACAGCTTCTGAAAAAATTCTGATGGAAAAAAGTCCTTTTCATTCCGCCATTTCCAGACAATGAAAATCCGACGAGGGGGCGGGACCACTCCTTCCACAAGGCGTGCTCACAGGCGAATGACGTCACCGACAGGTGTGGAAAAACTCACGCATGCGCACGAGGGTTCAAGCATGTCTGACGTAAAAACATATGAATGAAATCCATATAGTTTTTGAAAAAAATAAAAAGGTACGATACTTTATGGACAGACCCTGTACAACAGTGTTATGTCCAGTACCAGTAATGTTCAGGTGGGCCATGTCCACACAATGACAGTGCGTTGCCTACCAAAGATGCTTCTAAATAAGGTAAACATACACGTCAACAGTCATCACGAAAATTTCCCAACAAATAAAAAATAAATAAATGTGGTTTTGCAATAGATAATAATCTAAAATTATATTATGCTCATAAAATGTGCAGTTTACAAAGCATGGCATTTTGGTGATAAGTTATTAAAATGCCCTTTCCAACAAACACATCATGGTGTTCTGACTTTATGATGTGAGTCAGCTGCCTAATCTGGAAGTGGGACACAATGGACATGATAAATTGTCTTTAAAAACAAACAACATGAACAAACCTTAGGGCCCCTTCACACATAGTGCAAATTTGGTCGAAGTGCACATGAAGTGCACATGAAGCAGGAATCATATGCAAAACGACTAAATTCGTAGGTACCTCTAACGCCTCGTACACTTGTTGCTACAATTATTTGCGCACACCAGCGGCTACGCTGTGCGAGCCCATTGAGCCCTCTTGCGGCAGGTGTTGGCCAAATTCCAGCTGACACGGACGAACATCTAACACCGCTTGTTTGGCACATAGAAAATGTGTGGCCAATCATACTATTATCACGAAAATAGTCAGCAGACAATCATTGTTGAGCTGGATGTGAAATTTGTCTAAGTGCCCCACGACTGTGGAGTTGCCGAGTACACATGTGATGTGCCAGAGTGTCAGCTCCCCCCACAACACATGTACGTGTGTTGCTCACTCCAACACCCCCCCACACCACACGTTCATGCGTGTGGCTCATCCCCCCCCCCCCCCCCCCACCTCCCCACAGGCGATCTGATCACAGAGTGACACCTTGGTCTGTGTGCTGAACAGATGGGGGCATGGCAGCTGTTGACAGCTCTGGTCCTGGACATCAGAGCTGCAGAACACGCACCGTGTTTTGACGGACACACACGTGTGTATGCTTGCTGTCCTCACATCAAAATACATAAAAACATATATCTTTTCTGCGACAGGCTGGAGAGAGCCCACACTGACAGGCTGTTCCAGCTGGACCGGACCGCCAGTTCATGTAGATATGCAGCAGGCGATCTGAATGTCACGTCTGTCTGACAGGACAGTGAGCGGTGCGCCGCAGGACCATATATCAGGCCAACAGTACGACAAATATGTCACTTTCAGTCACATATCAAACGCCATTTGGTCAGTTATCACAGTGCTTTTTTTTCTTTTTTTAGAAAATACATTTATCTGCTTGTTGATTTTAACCATTTCACGCTCCTGTTATGAGACAGTGATTGTGGTGCAGTGGTTTCGCCGTAATTTGACCAAATTCACATTATGTGTGAAAGGGCCCTTAGAGGGATCCATCCAGCAAAGAAGTCCCGAACACTAACTCAAAAGCTAATGTTACCATTTTGGTGGCATGGTGACTTAGTGGTTATCGCTGATGTCTCATAGCAAGCAGGTCATGGGATCGCTTCCCATCATTTCTGTGTGGAGTTTGCATATTCTTCCTGTGTCTGTGTGCTCTGGTTCCCTTCCACAATCAAAAACATGTTTATTTGGGGTCTGCTCCTTTCTCTGTCCCTGACCAAGACAGTGTCTCTAGATCTGGACTTGGTCCCTGGGCACCAAACTGTGGCTGCCCACTGCTCCGAGTAGTTGGCTTGTGTCTAACTGTAATTAATTCAATCAATTTTTTTATATAGCGCCAAATCACAACAAACAGTTGCCCCAAGGCGCTTTATATTGTAAGGCAAGGCCATACAATAATTATGTAAAACCCCAACGGTCAAAACGACCCCCTGTGAGCAAGCACTTGGCTACAGTGGGAAGGAAAAACTCCCTTTTAACAGGAAGAAACCTCCAGCAGAACCAGGCTCAGGGAGGGGCAGTCTTCTGCTGGGACTGGTTGGGGCTGAGGGTGAGAACCAGGAAAAAGACATGCTGTGGAGGGGAGCAGAGATCGATCACTAATGATTAAATGCAGAGTGGTGCATACAGAGCAAAAAGAGAAAGAAACAGTGCATCATGGGAACCCCCCAGCAGTTTACGTCTATAGCAGCATAACTAAGGGATGGTTCAGGGTCACCTGATCCAGCCCTAACTATAAGCTTTAGCAAAAAGGAAAGTTTTAAGCCTAATCTTAAAAGTAGAGAGGGTGTCTGTCTCCCTGATCTGAATTGGGAGCTGGTTCCACAGGAGAGGAGCCTGAAAGCTGAAGGCTCTGCCTCCCATTCTACTCTTACAAACCCTAGGAACTACAAGTAAGCCTGCAGTCTGAGAGCGAAGCGCTCTATTGGGGTGATATGGTACTACGAGGTCCCTAAGATAAGATGGGACCTGATTATTCAAAACCTTATAAGTAAGAAGAAGAATTTTAAATTCTATTCTAGAATTAACAGGAAGCCAATGAAGAGAGGCCAATATGGGTGAGATATGCTCTCTCCTTCTAGTCCCCGTCAGTACTCTAGCTGCAGCATTTTGAATTAACTGAAGGCTTTTTAGGGAACTTTTAGGACAACCTGATAATAATGAATTACAATAGTCCAGCCTAGAGGAAATAAATGCATGAATTAGTTTTTCAGCATCACTCTGAGACAAGACCTTTCTGATTTTAGAGATATTGCGTAAATGCAAAAAAGCAGTCCTACATATTTGTTTAATATGCGCTTTGAATGACATATCCTGATCAAAAATGACTCCAAGATTTCTCACAGTATTACTAGAGGTCAGGGTAATGCCATCCAGAGTAAGGATCTGGTTAGACACCATGTTTCTAAGATTTGTGGGGCCAAGTACAATAACTTCAGTTTTATCTGAGTTTAAAAGCAGGAAGTTAGAGGTCATCCATGTCTTTATGTCTGTAAGACAATCCTACAGTTTAGCTAATTGGTGTGTGTCCTCTGGCTTCATGGATAGATAAAGCTGGGTATCATCTGCGTAACAATGAAAATTTAAGCAATACTGTCTAATAATACTGCCTAAGGGAAGCATGTATAAAGTGAATAAAATTGGTCCTAGCACAGAACCTTGTGGAACTCCATAATTAACTTTAGTCTGTGAAGAAGATTCCCCATTTACATGAACAAATTGTAATCTATTAGACAAATATGATTCAAACCATCGCAGCGCAGTGCCTTTAATACCTACCTAATTAGGATGGGTTAAATGCAAAGGACAAATTTCATTGCATGAACAGTGGCAATAAAGGACCTTCTTCCCTATTCATTAGCTTTAGCAATTAATTGAAATCATTGCTATCTTCTAGCAGGGCTAGCACCACTAGAACCAGTAATTTGACCTCACCTTGTTGACTCCAGCATCCTCAAATGCAATATGTGAGAAATCATTCATAACTTTGAAGCAGATTTCTCAGACTACTGAAGAAACACGTCAGCAGCCCGTCTACTCTGTCTAAGCCTGATACCATCAGAACTCAGAAGGTAAGCAATGCAGTATCTGGTTAGTACTTGGATGGGAGACCTCTTTGGAACACCAGTGGCTGTGTGTGTGTCTCCAGGTAAAACTGGACTTGTGTCAGGAAGGGAAGCTGTCGTAACACGTGTGCCAAATACCAATGAGGATCTGGTTGCATCCACTGTGACGACCCCAAACAAAAACAGGAGCAGCCAAAAGGACAACAACTGAAGAAACACATCAAAGCTGAAGAAGGTTCATTTGATAAAATTGACATTTGAAAAGAAGATAACCCACAGATACACAGAGGAATGATCATGCAATATGTCCCCGTTGTAGTGTTTGGTGCTTTCTTTTATGTACATCCACTGTGGTGCATAACTTTATTCATTTGGAACCTGGAACTTTGACTTTTGATGGATCAGATGCAATGGGGTCAGTCCATGGTGGACTTTGTGTTGTATGGCTGGGGGGGCCTGGCTGCCTTTTTGTTTCTGTCTTTTGGTTTTCCTTCCAGGTGGCTTGCATTTGGGACTGAGTGGCTGTGTTGCTGAGGTTATCAGGACCTCACCCTGATCACCTGTGGCTCGTCAGGACTCACAGCTGTGGTGCATCTATATGGATTGGAACATGGTGGCATTTAAGACTGGAGTATACAGTGTGTATTTGCCAGAGACTCGACCTTGTGACCAGACGGGTGAGATCGTCGTCTCGGGAGCCATCTCATCATCAGTGGATGCAGAGAACGTCCAGGGTTTGATGCACGGTCTGTGAAAGAGGAGGGGGTGAGGTCTCACGCTCGTCAGCACACTTCCTGAGGTACGTTAGATTTTGTGACTAACGTTTATACAGTCAGTAAATGTGGTGTCCCTCACACCTTATTATATTGAGGTGTACGTTAGTCATGTATCGGCTTCCACTGCAGTGGAGTTTTGTGAACTGGATGTTCCATGCCTGCAGGTTGGGAAGCTGATTAGTAATTAAGCCAGGAAGTGTTTGCTGTTTATGTACACCTTTGAGTGGTCTCTCTGTGTGTAGAGTGTGGACTCACATAATGGTTCCTTCTTTCACAGACTCGGTTTGTTGCGGCCACCTGGGGGGTGTCGGCGGGGTCCTTGGGTCCGAACGGCTTCTGGCTCCGGACCGTTAGCGCTGCTGGGAGCGCACCGTATCACTACCACGCCAGACCGCACACTCTTTTGTTGTTTTGTATCACATCACTGTTATGTATTAAATTCAGTTAGCCTTTGTACCGTGCTCTGCTTATTTCATACTGGGTCCTTCAAACGCTGGTCGGTTCTCCGAGCTGCGTCCGACACATAACACTTTGTAGTTGTTTGTTTACTAGCTCAGAATGTAAACTGCTGTTGTGTTGTCATTTGCAACTAAAGGTCTCCATGTGGTGTTTCAACTATAAGGGAACCCCTTCCCCACTATTAATGATGGCCTTTCTAAGTCTAGAACAACACTGTAGAATTTATAAACTTATATTTGACAGTGTATAGATTCATTACTGTACAAACAGTGTAAAAGGACAAACTGTCATGTCCTAAAATTATATTGTAACTCTTCCTTCAAATAAAAAAGTCATATTTAAAACTTTAGAAAACAACCAACCACATGTGATAAAGTAAATTCTTACCTTTACCGGAGTGGACTGGTTGACTACACAGAAGAATGTTCAGAATTTCTTTACTATCATTTTTTTAAACGGCTGTGCTGCTGGATTTCTTTAAAACAAAAATCACTGATAATAAAGATAGCTGATCTGACCGCAGTGATCGAGCTCAGGATGGTGAGCCACAACAACAACAACATAGAGAGGAAACATCTGCAGAGAGGTTCAGCGGCACAATGTGGAATTTCCGCACATACAAGATGACTCAGAAAATCCATTCTTTTTCTCTCAGACACAGCAAACATCTCACACTTTGAAATGATGATATAACATAAAACTTCAGGCTTTTGCATTATGACACACCAAAATAACATTTGTTTTCTGGTTATAGATTTTTGTTAGAACACAATTTTAATTTTGTTTAACATTTTTATTAGGCAAGGAGGCTATATAGTATTTTTTTTTTGTCCTTGCATTTTTAAACAGAATTAGCCAAAAAATTATTGTAATTATTTTATGAAACTTAATGAAATCTGATATCAGAGGAAAAAACAGCTGTATGTAAAGGTTTGGGCACCCTTGATGATTTCCCTGATTTTCCTTTATAAAAGGTCATAAAAGGGTGGTGTGATGATGCAGCCACTGAAATCTGTAGAGGGCTACAGCCCTATAATGTGTTCCGCAAGAACCACCTATAGTTGTATGTAAAAGTTTGGGCACCATTGATGATTTCCATGATTTTCCTTTAAATAATAATCACTGGTTGCTTGGATCAGCAATTTCACTTAAATATATCATATAGCAGACAAACACAGTGATATTTGAAAGTGAAATAAAGTTTATAGGATTTACAGAAAGTGTGCAATAATTCTTTAAACAAGATTAGGCAGGTGCATAAACTTGGGCACCCCAACAGAAAAAATGCATCAATATTTAGTAGATCCTCCTTTTGGAGAAATAGCCTCTAAACGCTTCCTATAGCTTCCAATGAGAGTCTGGATTCTGGTTGAAGGTATTTTGGACCACTCTTCTTTACAAAACATCTCCAGTTCAGTCAGGTTTGACAGCATGAACAGCCTGCTTAAAATCACACCACAAATTTTCAATAATATTCAGGTCTGGGGACTGAGATGACCATTCCACAACAGTGTATTTGTTCCTCCGCATGAATGCCTTAGTACATTTTGAGCAGTGTTTAGAGTCGTTGTCTTGTTGAAAGATCCACCCCCGGTGCAACTTGTCACTGATTCATGAACATTGTTCACAAGAATCTGCTGATATTGACTGGAATCCATGTGACCCTCAACTTTAACAAGATTCCCAGTACCTGCACTGGCCACACAGCCCCACAGCATAATGGAACCACCTCCAAATTTTACTGTAGGTAGAAAGTGTTTTTTCAGCCATGCATACCGCCCCTTGTTATGTCCAAATAACTCAATTTTAGTTTCATCAGTTCACAGCACCTTATTCCAAAATGAAGCTGGCTTGTCCAAATGTGCTTTAGCATACCTCAAGTGACTCTGTTTGTGGCAGAAAAGACTTCCTCTGCATTAAAGCATCTCTTTGTGCAACGTGCGCTGTATAGCTGAAGGATGCACAGAGACACTATCTGCAGCAGGATCATGTTGTAGGTCTATGGAGCAGGTCTGTGGGTTGACTATGACTGTTCTCACCATCCTTCGCTTCAGCTTATCTGAGATATTTCTTGGTCTGCCACTTCGGGCCTTAACTAGTACTGTGCCTGCGGTCTTTCATTTCCTCACTATGTTTATCACAGTGGAAACTGACAGCTGAAATCTCTGATATAGCTTTTTGTATTTTACCCCTAAACCATGATGTTGAACAATCTTTGTTTTCAGGTCATTTGAGAGTTGTTTAGAGGCTCCCATGTTGCCACTCATTGGAAGAGGTGCAAAGAGGGAAACATTTGCAAATGGCCACCTTAAATACCCTTTCTAATGATTGGATTCACTTGTGTAAGGAGGTCAAGGTTCCAATAATTAGTGCTACATGTATTCAAATCAATAAAATGACAAAGGTGCCCAAATTTATGCACCTGCCCAATTTTGTGTATTGCACACTTTCTGAAAAGACCAGAAACTTCATTTCACTTCTCAAATATCAGTGTGTTCATCTGCCAGATAAATTTAACTGAAATTTCTGATCCAGACAACCAATGATTTATAATGGAAAATTATGAAAATGATCAGGGCTGACCAAAAATTTGCATACAACTGTAAATAGGAGATCTGCTGATGTTCCACATCATAGATTTATCACTTCTCAAACATTTCCAGATAAATATATAAATAAATAATATATAAATAAAATTGATTTGATTTGATTTTTTTATTTGTTTTCTGTACTTGTTTTGGTATTAAAGTAGTTATTTTACTTAGGATGGATGGATGGATGGATGTCATTACAAGTGCAACAACAACAGATTACGTCCACACTCACATTTCCACAGATAAACAGCAATTAATCCACAATTATTACTTTACTGTAATAATGGCACACATCAGAATTAAAATCAAATCAAATCAATTTTATTTATATAGTGCCAAATCACAACAAACAGTTGCCCCAAGGTGCTTTATATTGTAAGGCAAAGCCATACAATAATTACGGAAAAACCCCAACGGTCAAAACGACCCCCTGTGAGCAAGCACTTGGCAACAGTGGGAAGGAAAAACTCCCTTTAACAGGAAGAAACCTCCAGCAGAACCAGGCTCAGGGAGGGGCAGTCTTCTGCTGGGACTGGTTGGGGCTGAGGGAGAGAACCGGGAAAAAGACATGCTGTGGGGGGAGCAGAGATCAATCACTAATGATTAAATGCAGAGTGGTGCATACAGAGCAAAAAGAGAAAGAAACACTCAATGCATTATGGGAACCCCCCAGCAGTCTAAGTCTATAGCAGCATAACTAAGGGATGGTTCAGGGTCACCCGATCCAGCCCTAACTATAAGCTTTAGCAAAAAGGAAAGTTTTAAGCCTAATCTTAAAAGTAGAGAGGGTGTCTGTCTCCCTGATCCGAATTGGGAGCTGGTTCCACAGGAGAGGTACCTGAAAGCTGAAGGCTCTGCCTCCCATTCTACTCTTACAAACCCTAGGAACTACAAGTAAGCCTGCAGTCTGAGAGCGAAGCGCTCTATTGGGGTGATATGGTACTATGAGGTCCCTAAGATAAGAAGGGACCTGACTATTCAAAACCTTATAAGTAAGAAGAAAAATTTTAAATTCTATTCTAGAATTAACAGGAAGCCAATGAAGAGAGGCCAATATGGGTGAGATATGCTCTCTCCTTCTAGTCCCCGTCAGTACTCTAGCTGCATCATTTTGAATTAACTGAAGGCTTTTTAGGGAACTTTTAGGACAACCTGATAATAATGAATTACAATAGTCCACCCTAGAGGAAATAAATGCATGAATTAGTTTTTCAGCATCACTCTGAGACAAGACCTTTCTAATTTTAGAGATATTGCGTAAATGCAAAAAAGCAGTCTTACATATCAATCAATCAATCAATCAATTTTTTTTTTATATAGCGCCAAATCACAACAAACAGTTGCCCCAAGGCGCTTTATATTGTAAGGCAAGGCCATACAATAATGATGTAAAATATATTTGTTTAATATGCGCTTTGAATGACATATCCTGATCAAAGATGACTCCAAGATTTCTCACAGTATTACTAAAGGTCAGGGTAATGCCATCCAGAGTAAGGATCTGGTTAGACACCATGTTTCTAAGATTTGTGGGGCCAAGTACAATAACTTCAGTTTTATCTGAGTTTAAAAGCAGGAAATTAGAGGTCATCCATGTCCTTATGTCTGTAAGACAATCCTGCAGTTTAGCTAATTGGTGTGTGTCCTCTGGCTTCATGGATAGATAAAGCTGGGTATCATCTGTGTAACAATGAAAATTTAAGCAATGCCGTCTAATAATACTGCATGTATAAAGTGAATAAAATTGGTCCTAGCACAGAACCTTGTGGAACTCCATAATTAACCTTAGTCTGTGAAGAAGATTCCCCATTTACATGAACAAATTGTAATCTAT
Source organism: Thalassophryne amazonica (assembly GCF_902500255.1). NCBI lineage: Eukaryota > Metazoa > Chordata > Actinopteri > Batrachoidiformes > Batrachoididae > Thalassophryne > Thalassophryne amazonica. The sequence continues at coordinate 46,847,669 of NC_047112.1, read as the reverse complement.
TAGGTAAATATGATTCAAACCACCGCAGCGCAGTGCCTTTAATACCTATGGCATGCTCTAATCTCTATAATAAAATTTTATGGTCAACAGTATCAAAAGCAGCACTGAGGTCTAACAGAACAAGCACAGAGATGAGTCCACTGTCTGAGGCCATAAGAAGATCATTTGTAACCTTCACTAATGCTGTTTCTGTACTATGATGAATTCTAAAACCTGACTGAAACTCTTCAAATAGACCATTCCTCTGCAGATGATCAGTTAGCTGTTTAACAACTACCCTTTCAAGAATTTTTGAGAGAAAAGGAAGGTTGGAGATTGGCCTATAATTAGCTAAGATAGCTGGGTCAAGTGATGGCTTTTTAAGTAATGGTTTAATTACTGCCACATTAAAAGCCTGTGGTACATAGCCAACTAATAAAGATAGATTGATCATATTTAAGATTGAAGCATTAAATAATGGTAGGGCTTCCTTGAGCAGCCTGGTAGGAATGGGGTCTAATAGACATGTTGATGGTTTGGATGAAGTAACTAATGAAAATAACTCAGACAGAACAATCTGAGAGAAAGAGTCTAACCAAATACCGGCATCACTGAAAGCAGTCAAAGTTAACGATACGTCTTTGGGATGGTTATGAGTAATTTTTTCTCTAATAGTTAAAATTTTATTAGCAAAGAAAGTCATGAAGTCATTACTAGTTAAAGTTAAAGGAATACTCGGCTCAATAGAGCTCTGACTCTTTGTCAGCCTGGCTACAGTGCTGAAAAGAAACCTGGGGTTGTTCTTATTTTCTTCAATTAGTGATGAGTAGTAAGATGTCCTAGCTTTACGGAGGGCTTTTTTATAGAGCAACAGACTCTTTTTCCAGGCTAAGTGAAGATCTTCTAAATTAGTGAGACGCCATTTCCTCTCCAACTTACGGGTTATCTGCTTTAAGCTGCGAGTTTGTGAGTTATACCACGGAGTCAGGCACTTCTGATTTAAAGCTCTCTTTTTCAGAGGAGCTACAGCATCCAAAGTTGTCTTCAATGAGGATGTAAAACTACTGACGAGATACTCTATCTCACTTACAGAGTTTAGGTAGCTACTCTGCACTGTGTTGGTATATGGCATTAGGGAACATAAAGAAGGAATCATATCCTTAAACCTAGTTACGGCGCTTTCTGAAAGACTTCTAGTGTAATGAAACTTATTCCCCACTGCTGGGTAATCCATCAGAGTAAATGTAAATGTTATTAAGAAATGATCAGACAGAAGGGAGTTTTCAGGGAATACTGTTAAGTCTTCAATTTCCATACCATAAGTCAGAACAAGATCTAAGATATGATTAAAGTGGTGGGTGGACTCATTTACATTTTGAGCAAAGCCAATTGAGTCTAATAATAGATTAAATGCAGTGTTGAGGCTGTGATTCTCAGCATCTGTGTGGATGTTAAAATCGCCCACTATAATTATCTTATCTGAGCTAAGCACTAAGTCAGACAAAAGTTCTGAAAATTCACAGAGAAACTCACAGTAACGACCAGGAGGACGATAGATAACAACAAATAAAACTGGTTTTTGGGACTTCCAATTTGGATGGACAAGACTAAGAGTCAAGCTTTCAAATGAATTAAAGCTCTGTCTGGGTTTTTGATTAATTAATAAGCTGGAATGGAAGATTGCTGCTAATCCTCCGCCTCGGCCCGTGCTACGAGCGTTCTGGCAGTTAGTGTGACTCGGGGGTGTTGACTCATTTAAACTAACATAATCATCCTGCTGTAACCAGGTTTCTGTAAGGCAGAATAAATCAATATGTTGATCAATTATTATATCATTTACTAACAGGGACTTAGAAGAGAGAGACCTAATGTTTAATATACCACATTTAACTGTTTTAGTCTGTGGTGCAGTTGAAGGTGCTATATTATTTTTTCTTTTTGAATTTTTATGCTTAAATAGATTTTTGCTGGTTATTGGTAGTCTGGGAGCAGGCACCTTCTCTACGGGTATAGGGTAATGAGGGGATGGCAGGGGGAGAGAAGCTGCAGAGAGGTGTGTAAGACTACAACTCTGCTTCCTGGTCCCAACCATGGATAGTCACGGTTTGGAGGATTTAAGAAAATTGGCCAGATTTCTAGAAATGAGAGCTGCTCCATCCAAAGTGGGATGGATGCCGTCTCTCCTAACAAGACCAGGTTTTCCCCAGAAGCTTTGCCAATTATCTATGAAGCCCACCTCATTTTTTGGACACCACCCAGACAGCCAGCAATTCAAGGAGAACATGCAGCTAAACATGTCACTCCCGGTCCGACTGGGGAGGGGCCCAGAGAAAACTACAGAGTCCAACATTGTTTTTGCAAAGTTACACACCGATTCAATGTTAATTTTAGTGACCTCCGATTGGCGTAACCGGGTGTCATTACTGCCGACGTGAATTACAATCTTAACAAATTTACGCTTAGCCTTAGCCAGCAGTTTCAAATTTCCTTCAATGTCGCCTGCTCTGGCCCCCGGAAGACAATTGACTATGGTTGCTGGTGTCGCTAACTTCGCATTTCTCAAAACAGAGTCGCCAATAACCAGAGTTTGATCCTCGGCGGGTGTGTCGCCGAGTGGGGAAAAACGGTTAGAAATGTGAACGGGTTGGCGGTGTACACGGGGCTTCTGTTTAGGGCTACGCTTCCTCCTCACAGTCACCCAGTCGGCCTGCTTTCCCAGCTGCTCGGGATCTGCCAGAGGGAAACTAACGGCGGCTAAGCTACCTTGGTCCGCACCGACTACAGGGGCCTGGCTAGCTGTAGAATTTTCCATGGTGCGGAGCCGAGTCTCCAATTCGCCCAGCCTGGCCTCCAAAGCTACGAATAAGTTACACTTATTACAAGTACCATTACTGCTAAAGGAGGCCGAGGAATAACTAAACATTTCACACCCAGAGCAGAAAGTGCGGGAGAGACAGGAGAAGCCGCCATGCTAAATCGGCTAAGAGCTAGTAGCTGCGCTAAGCTAGCGGATTCCTAAAAACACGCAAAGTTAATAACGTGTAAATAATTTAGAGGTGATTCAGCAGAGGGAGTGCTTTAGTTAAGGCAGGTGAAGATAACACTGTGAAACAAATCGTTATCTAGGTAACTTGATCAATCTAACTGTGCAGATTAAACAGCTAACAGATACAGCAAAACACAGCTGTGCTCCGGAACAGGAAGTGATACAATACCGCAGTGAGAGCCAACCAACTTAATTAAGACAACACATATACATTTGACATTGTTTATGTGCACTAAACTTGAAACAGTACGTTTTCCAAATTGAGGTGATGTGAGTGTGTGGTAGCCGCTGCAACTGGAGTGCCGCCAGTAGCTTGGGGGGGACCTGCCACAGCTAAAACCGCGCAGCCCCCAGAGGGGAAAGGGGTGGCGTGAGTGGTGGCCGGGATGGAGTGTGTGATGGGGGGAAGGAGGTGAGGTAGAAGGGAAAGTAGAGCATGCTTCAGTCTTTGTCCATGTGTGAGTCTGTCTGTCCTTGTGTACTGGAGTAAGAAAGATAAGGAGGCAGCCAATCTTCCCAAGTCAGTAGAAATTCTTCTGGAGGAAAAACAATGGGCATTTTATCCTTGACAGGCTGATAAGCCTGCTGCGTTTGTGGTTGAGCAGTGAAAAACACTTTTCCAGCTTCACATGAACAAACGAAATCTCAATTATGAAAAATTCCCCGGCCTCTGAAATCTTCACCTTCTCCTGCAAGGCACACATTTGCTCCGAAATGTTATCCAATTTGCGTCTGAGTTCAAGGGTTAACGCAGTCTGAGAATGCATCGTGTCGCCGAACTCATTAATCATGACGGACAAGCGAGTGGTCGTGGTTTTGGCGGCAGCCGTCTTGCCAATCTTCTGGTAGGTCAGGGCAGCACATAAGCCAATAAGTACCAGCCCTCCTACTATGAATCCAAATATGAATAAATCCTTGACGTCCTCCACAGAGAAAGGCAGAAAGCATGCGACCTGCCAAGTCTCCCAGGCATCGAGAACATAGCCCGCAGGGCACGCAGGGTCCCCCGGCCCTGATCTTCTTGTAGAGAAAAATGGTGTCAATAGCATTCAGAGACCAGTTGATCAATTCCATGATTAATCCAATATAGTTTGAAGAATTCACAGCCTGGTGAAGTAGGGACTTTGAAGGTTGGAGTACAGACAGAGGAGAGAGGAGGAGATGCGATCACCCTCGCCGGAGTCCCAAGTATAAATAATATAAAATAATGATCGTATTCTTAGTTTTCACTCTTATTCTTACTCTTACTTTCCTTTGTTCTCTGTTGGAATATGCATGTCGAACTGGATTTAACCAGTTTTTACCACTTAGGACAAAGAGATTTAGGTTACATTATAAATCATACATGTCCCGTTATTGTGCAGGTCCTGGGCAGGGGGTTGGACCTCCCTCAAATACCCATGGGGACTAATAACAAAAGGATTTTGCAAAATAAGGGCCACCTCTGTCACGGCTATGTTGAGTTTTATAAAAACTTTTTATGTCCATTGTTTGGGATTCTGAACGAGCGGGGGAAATATCTATCTATCTATCTATCTATCTATCTATCTATCTATCTATCTATCTATCTATCTATCTATCTATCTATCTATCTATCTATCTATCTATCTATCTATCTATCTATCTATCTATCTATCTATCTATCTATCTATCTATCTATCTATCTATCTATCTATCTATCTATCTATCTATCTATCTATCTATCTATCTATCTATCTATCTATCTATCTATCTATCTATCTATCTATCTATCTATCTATCTATCTATCTATCTACAGTGAGGCAAATAAGTATTTGATCCACTGTTGATTTTGTAAGTTTTCCCATCTACAAAGAATGGAGAGGTCTGTAATTTTTATCGTAGGTCATTTCAACTGTGAGAGACAGAATCTAAAAAAATTCAGAAAATCACATTGTATGATTTTTTAAATGATTAATTTGCATTTCATTGTTTGAAATAAGCATTTGATTACCTACCAACCAGCAAGAATTCTGGCTCTCACAGACCTGTTAAGCCTGGTTCACATGGCAAGATAATTAGGCCAATATCGGACCAGAGCTTTTGAAAGGTGTAGGTTCGCGTCCCGTGGGTGGTATGTTTTTTTCTTTTTTTTTAATTTATTCCACATAAGCGGAGCGATGTGGTCCCACAGGTACCAGCTGGTTTTTATTTTTTATTTATTCCACATATGTGGCACGATGTGGTCCCATAGGTACCAGCTGGTTTTTATTTTTTATTTATTCCACATATGTGGCGCGATGTGGTCCCACAGGTACCAGCTGGTTTTTATTTTTTATTTATCCCACATAAGCGGCACGATGTGGTGCACCTCACACTGTTCCTGCTCGAAAGACACCGTCGTGTGCATGAACTCTAATTCGAACTGTTTCGCGCTGTTTTGCCGTATTTGACCAAACTTCACACTGTGTGTGAAGGGGCCCTAAGATTTGTCAGTAATCACTATTTATATAAACTCAGTCTTTTTGGAAGTGCTGTATGATTATCCTATAACTATCAAAATTGTGCTGTTTTTGGAATTATTATTATTTTTTTGTATATTTTGATTATTTTATTTTTCATTTTATTGTTTCACATTCTGTGCTGTATTGTTGGGAAAGTGTAGGAACACGGACCCACAACAGGGGGCGCAAATGAACGGACAATGGAGTAAGTCAAATAACAATGCTTTACTGTTGTGAATGTGCACAACGAATACAACCAATCACAGAAATGGACAACAGTCAATTTACAAAAGTGTCGTGTGGGCAGGCTCGAAGATAGGAGACGCCTCTCCAAGGTAAGACCGGTACCACACGGCTTCCTCCGCCACAGGACCCCGGGTATACTGGAGCCGCCAAGTCCCGAACTCCCAGGTGGCCACTGCCTCCGCGTGTCGGACCTGGTACTGCTGGCGAGGAACAAAAACACAATTAAAGGTGGGCGCGTTTGCACCCAGTAATCCACACGGCAGGAAAGCTACCTCCACCTCTCGTTGGAAAAAAGGTCTGTTATCACTCACAAAAGTCACAAAAGGTTACTGTCAAGCAGTCAGCTGAGAATATTACCTTCCAGGTAGAACGATATCTCGGCAATGAGGTGGAGATGCCGTCCTGCTGATATACCCCACTGATGATTGCCGTCAGCTGTCTCAGGTGATGGGTGACAGCTGTCACCGAGGCTGCTCCCGTGAGGCGGCGGCGCCCTCTGGTGCCTGGAGCCCGCACTCCAGGCAGGGCGCCCTCTGGTGGTGGTGGGCCAGCAGTACCTCCTCTTCAGCAGCCCACACAACAGGACCCCCCCCCCTCAACGGGCGCCTCCTGGCGCCCGACCGGGCTTGTCCGGGTGGCAACGGTAGAAGTCGGCCAGGAGGGCCGGGTCCAGGATGAAGCTCCTCTTCACCCAGGAGCGTTCTTCAGGGCCGTACCCCTCCCAGTCCACCAGATATTGAAAGCCCCGGCCCATCCGTCGGACGTCCAACAACCGGCGCACTGTCCAAGCCGGCTCGCCATCGATGATCCGGGCAGGAGGTGGCGCCGGACCGGGTGTACAGAGGGGCGAGGTGTGATGGGGCTTGATTTTCGACACATGGAACACTGGATGGATCCGCAGTGAGGCTGGAAGCTGAAGCCTCACTGCGGCGGGATTGATGACCTTGAGGATTTTAAACGGTCCTATGTACCTGTCCTGTAGTTTGGGGGAGGCCACTTGTAGTGGGATGTCCTTTGTGGACAACCACACTTCCTGCCCGGGGCGATACGTAGGGGCCGGGGTCCGCCGCCGGTCTGCATGGGTCTTCGCCCTCATCCGGGCCCTCAACAAAGCAGAACGGGCGGCACGCCACACCCGACGGCACCTCCGCAGGTGGGCCTGGACCGAGGGCACACCGACCTCTCCCTCAACCACCGGGAACAACGGGGGCTGATACCCCAAACACACCTCAAAGGGGGAGAGGCCGGTGGCTGATGACACTTGACTGTTGTGGGCGTACTCGATCCAGGCCAGATGAGTACTCCAGGCCGCCGGGTGCGCAGCTGTCACACAACGCAGTGTTTGCTCCATTTCTTGATTGGCCCGCTCTGCTTGCCCGTTGGTCTGGGGGTGATACCCGGACGAGAGACTGACCGTGGCCCCCAGCTCCCGGCAAAAGCTCCTCCAGACATGCGAGGAGAACTGGGGACCGCGATCGGAGACGATGTCTGATGGTATCCCATGCAGGCGGACGACGTGGTGGACCAGGAGGTCCACTGTCTCCTGGGCCGTTGGGAGCTTCGGGAGGGCCACGAAGTGGGCCGCCTTGGAGAATCGGTCCACTATCGTGAGGATCACGGTGTTGCCCTGGGACGGCGGGAGGCCCGTGACAAAATCCAGGCCGATGTGGGACCAGGGGCGATGAGGCACGGGCAGCGGCTGTAGCAGTCCCGGAGCCTTGCGATGGTCGGCCTTGCCCCTGGCACAGGTGGTACAGGCCTGGATGTAGTCCCGGACGTCGGCCTCCAGGGACGCCCACCAGAAGCGCTGCCGGACAACTGCCACGGTTCTTCGCACCCCTGGATGACAGGAGAGCTTGAAGCCGTGACAGAAGTCCAGGACTGCAGCCCTAGCCTCTGGTGGGACGTACAGTCTGTTCTTTGGTCCAGTCCCGGGGTCCGGGCTCCGTGCCAGGGCCTCCCGGACGGTTCTCTCTACGTCCCAGGTGAGGGTGGCCACGATAGTGGACTCCGGGATGATGGGTTCCGGTGGATCCGACAACTCCGCTTTGACCTTGTCTTCGTGTACCCGGGACAAGGCATCCGACTTCTGGTTCTTGGTCCCGGGCCGGTAGGTGATGCGGAAGTCAAAACGGCCGAAGAACAGTGACCAGCGGGCTTGCCTGGGATTCAGCCGCTTGGCGGTCCTGATATATTCCAGGTTCCGGTGGTCAGTGAAAACCGTGAACGGCACGGACGTTCCCTCCAACAGGTGTCTCCACTCTTCAAGAGCCTCTTTCACCGCTAGGAGTTCTCGGTTGCCGACGTCATAGTTCCGTTCAGCCGGGGTCAACCTGCGGGAAAAATAGGCACACGGATGAAGGACCTTATCGGTCTTCCCACTCTGGGACAGCACAGCTCCTATCCCTGAGTCCGAGGCGTCCACTTCAACCACTAACTGGCGGCTAGGATCGGGCTGCACCAGAACGGGTGCAGACGAGAAGCGCCGTTTCAACTCCTTGAACGCGGCATCGCAACGATCCGACCAGGTGAAGGGGACTTTTGGTGAGGTCAGGGCTGTCAGGGGGCTAGCAACCTGGCTGTAGCCCTTAATGAACCTCCTGTAGAAATTCGCAAAGCCGAGGAACTGTTGCAGCTTCCTACGGCTTGTGGGTTGGGGCCAGTCTCTCACCGCTGCAACCTTGGCCGGATCAGGAGCGACGGAGTCGGGGGAGATGATGAACCCCAGGAAGGACAAAGAGGTGCGGTGAAACTCACACTTCTCGCCCTTAACAAACAGCCGGTTCTCCAATAACCGCTGCAGGACCTGACGTACATGTCGGACATGGGTCTCAGGATCCGGAGAAAAGATGAGTATGTCGTCTAAATATACGAAGACGAATCGGTGCAGGAAGTCCCGCAAGACATCATTTACCAATGCTTGGAACGTCGCGGGAGCATTTGTAAGACCGAACGGCATGACCAGGTACTCAAAATGACCTAACGGGGTGTTAAATGCCGTCTTCCACTCGTCTCCCTTCCGGATCCGAACCAGGTGATACGCATTCCTAAGATCAAGCTTGGTGAATATCTTGGCTCCATGCAGGGGCGTGAACACTGAATCCAACAAGGGTAAGGGGTATCGGTTACGAACCGTGATTTCGTTCAGCCCCCTGTAATCAATGCATGGACGTAATCCGCCATCCTTTTTTCCCACAAAAAAGAAACCCGCACCCATCGGGGAGGTGGAATTCCGGATCAACCCGGCAGCCAAAGAGTCCCGGATGTAGGTCTCCATTGATTCGCGTTCAGGTCGTGAGAGGTTGTACAGCCTGCTGGACGGGAACTCAACGCCTGGAACCAAATCAATGGCACAATCATACGGGCGGTGCGGGGGAAGGGTGAGTGCCAGATCCTTGCTGAACACCTCCGCAAGGTCATGGTACTGCACCGGCACCGTCCCTAGATTGGGCGGGGCTCTGACCTCCTCCCTGGCCTGGGAACCGGGAGGAACCGAGGAACCTAAACATACCCGATGGCAGGTCTCGCTCCACTGGACCACTACCCCGGACGGCCAATCGATCCGGGGATTGTGCTTCAACATCCAGGGAAAACCTAAAATCACACGGGAGGTGGCCGGAGTTACAAAAAACTCGATCTCCTCCCGGTGATTCCCCGACACCACCAGAGTTACTGGTGGTGTCTTGTGGGTGATTGGAGGGAGTAGGGAGCCATCTAGTGCCCGTACCTGCACAGGCGAGGTAAGCGCCACCAGAGGGAACCCTATCTCCCTGGCCCATTTGCTATCAAGCAAATTCCCTTCTGAGCCCGTGTCCACCAGTGCTGGGGCCTTCAGGGTTAAATCCTCATAAAGGATTGTAACTGGGAGTCGTGTGGCGATGTGGGTGTGTCCCACGTGAACGTCTCGGCCCCCCCCTAGCCCAGTGTCTAGGGGCGGGCGTTGGTGTTTAACCGTTCGGGGCAGTCTCGTACCTGATGCTCAATCGAGCCACAAACAAAACACGCTCCGCGGGCCAGCCTCCTTTGTGTGACCGGTGCCCTAAATGTTGCCCTACTCGTGTCCATAGCTTCGTCAGCAGGGGGAGCTGTGATCGCACGGAGCGCAGGGGCCGTGGAGCGTGGGGAGGGCGGAACGCGGTCGGAACCGGAAGGGAGAGGGACGACGCGTGCCTGGCCACGCCCTTCGTCTCGTTCCCGACGGCGCTCATTTAACCGATTGTCTAATCGTATGACAAGATCGATAAGCCCATCCAAATCCCGCGGTTTGTCCTTAGCCACCAGGTGCTCCTTGAGGACCAATGACAGTCCGTTTACGAAGGCGGCGCGGAGGGCAGTGTTATTCCAGCCGGACCTCGCAGCCGCGATGCGGAAGTCGACTGCATAGGCAGCTGCGCTCCGGCGCCCCTGTCTCATTGACAGCAGCACGGCTGAAGCAGTCTCTCCTCTATTAGGGTGATCGAACACTGTTCTGAGCTCCCTCACAAACCCATCATATGTCTGAAGGAGCCGTGACTTTTGCTCCCAGAGCGCTGTAGCCCAAGCGCGTGCCTCACCACGAAGCAGATTTATCACATAAGCTACCTTGCTAGCGTCGGTCGCGTACATGACGGGACGCTGTGCGAAGACGAGCGAACACTGCATAAGGAAATCCGCGCACGTCTCCACACAGCCTCCGTACGGCTCTGGGGGGCTTATGTATGCTTCAGAGGATGGTGGGGGGGGTCGTTGGACAACCAGTGGAACGTCGCTGTCACGCACAGGGTCTACGGGAGGGAGAGCCGCAGCGGCGCCCGGAGGGCGCGCTTCCACCTGCGCGGCGAGAGCCTCCACCCTGCGGTTCAGGAGGGCGTTCTGCTCGGCCATCGATTCTAACCGAGTCGTGAAAGCGGTGAGGATCCGCTGCAACTCACCGATTACCCCTCCTGCGGACGCCTGTGCGCCTTGTTCTTCCATTGGCCGTTCAACAGCCGGTTGACGCCCCTCGGGATCCATGACGCCGGCCGAGATATCCTGTTGGGAAAGTGTAGGAACACGGACCCACAACAGGGGGCGCAAATGAACGGACAATGGAGTAAGTCAAATAACAACGCTTTACTGTTGTGAATGTGCACAACGAATACAACCAATCACAGAAATGGACAACAGTCAATTTACAAAAGTGTCGTGTGGGCAGGCTCGAAGATAGGAGACGCCTCTCCAAGGTAAGACCGGTACCACACGGCTTCCTCCGCCACAGGACCCCGGGTATACTGGAGCCGCCAAGTCCCGAACTCCCAGGTGGCCACTGCCTCCGCGTGTCGGACCTGGTACTGCTGGCGAGGAACAAAAACACAATTAAAGGTGGGCGCGTTTGCACCCAGTAATCCACACGGCAGGAAAGCTACCTCCACCTCTCGTTGGAAAAAAGGTCTGTTATCACTCACAAAAGTCACAAAAGGTTACTGTCAAGCAGTCAGCTGAGAATATTACCTTCCAGGTAGAACGATATCTCGGCAATGAGGTGGAGATGCCGTCCTGCTGATATACCCCACTGATGATTGCCGTCAGCTGTCTCAGGTGATGGGTGACAGCTGTCACCGAGGCTGCTCCCGTGAGGCGGCGGCGCCCTCTGGTGCCTGGAGCCCGCACTCCAGGCAGGGCGCCCTCTGGTGGTGGTGGGCCAGCAGTACCTCCTCTTCAGCGGCCCACACAACACTGTATAATAATTAATGTCATGATTCCACACACTCCAATACAGTAGGTGGTGGTATGCATCTCTGAGCCTGGTTTGTGATCCAAAGAATTAGTTTACATAGACGTTTAAAGTTTATTGTCAAACTGTGGTTGATGTCTTGTGTTGTGTACCGCTCACTTTACTTTCGTAAGCCTGACGAAACGATGAAGCTTCACTGAAACTATGACACATTTATTTACAGGATTTTCAAAGAAAAACAACCATTTGTCTCACTCATACCACTCTACTTCTGCCCTGCCTGCCTTGCAGTCACAGCCTTATATACTCTTGTCTATACTAGCGCCCCTGCAGGAAACCTTCATTACTGGAGTCATAGAAAGTTCCAGATACTACAGTCCTCCCCTGTAGACTTTTAACTGCACTTGCTTTCTCTTACAACTACTACATGTGCAGTTCTTTTCAACTCTTATTTACACAATCAACTTTTATTTTCACAAATCCAAGCATTGTGGAAGACACACATTTCTCCTTGGACGTTCCACATGCTGTGTACTCCCAGGCTTGTCCACAGCTTGGTCCATTTTCACTGAAACCGAGGAGTATCATTCTGATTATTTTGAAGACCAATGGGTATCAGTTCACCTGCAGTGTCCTTTGACACTGCAGGTGTCATTTCCTGTATTGTTCCTTTCAATGTCAAAATCAAAAACAAAATGACCATCATTATTTATAACATCAAAATTCACATTCTTCCTCTTTTTTTCCCATGGAAAAACTCCTGAGTGTACCCTTTGCATTGGACAGTTTCTGTACATGTCGATCCTGGATAGTCAGAGAGGAATTTGGTTTTAGCAATGACAACCTGGTGTGGACCTCTCTTTTCAAAAAAAGTTCTGCTGGTGTCTTCCCAGTTGTCATGTGTGGCATATTTCTGTAACCAAACAAGTAATTTGCAATGCAATGTTGCAACGACATACTGTCAAGTGCTCTGCTTTTGGCGAAGCACCTTTAAAAATTCTGCACCAGCCTTCCTGCCAAACCATGTGAGACTAGATGGTAGCATGGAGTTTTGATATGCTTAACAGCATTGAACTTGAGAAATGTGTCAAATTCACTTGCAATGAATGAACTGAGGTCCGTTATCAATTACCACCTCTTTAGGTAACCCATAAACAGAAGACAAGTTCCTAAAAACTTTGATTGTTTTGCACATGGTAGTATTCTACATATGTATGATTTCAGGGCATTGGGTGTATGCATCCATTACTACAAGAAACATTTGTTTTTTGGACTCTGCAAAATCAAGGTGTATTCTTTCCCATGGACCTGATGCCCACTTCCATGTGTGTATTGGTGCTGTAGCAGGAACACTATGCTGTTGTTTGCAGATGTCACATTGGTTTACTTCCATTTCAATATCCTGATCTAATGAAGGCCACCACATTAAGGTTCGAGCCAAAGACTTTTTACATGACACTTTTTACAAGACATTTTAACCATGCCCCAGTGGCTGTCATGTAGTTCTGAAAGTAACCTGTGTTGCAGACTTTCTGGAATGTCTACTCTGAATCCCCAAAGTAGGCAATCATCTTCCACAGTCACATCAAATGTATTGTCAAACAACTGTCTTTACTCTTTAAATCATAATGACAACAGAACCCAAATGGCCCTGATCAAAAGTTTACGTACCCTGTTGATTTTGGCCTGACAACATGCACACAAGTTGACACTAATGGGTTTGAATGGCTACAAAAGGTAACCATCCCCACCTGTGATCTGTTTTCTTGTAAACAGTGTGTGTGTACAAAAGGTCATTGAGTTTCTGGGCTCCTGACAGACCCTTGCATCTTTCATCCAGTGCTGCACTGATGTTTCTGGTCATAGGGAAAGCAAAACAATTGTCAAAGAAAAGGTAATTAAACTGTATAAATCTGGAAAGGATTATAAAAAGATATGCAAGGGACTGAGACTGCCAATCAGCACTGTTCAAAGTCTAATTAAGAAGTGATAAATGAGGGATTCTGTTGGAGCCAAACCATATCTTGACCAACAAAATTTCAGCAACACCTGCCAGGAAACTTGTTCGGGATGCAAAGAAAAACCCACAATTATCTTCAGCTGAAATACAGGACTCCCTGAAACAAAGTGGTATGGCTGTTTCACGATGCCCAATAAGGAGGCACTTGAAGAAAAATGGGCTGCATGGTCAAATCGCCAGAAGAAAGCCATTACTACGCAAATGCCACAAAGTATCCCACTTACAATATGCCAAACAGCACTGAAGACAAAGTAATTTGGAGTGATGAGACCAAAGTTGAACTTTTTGGCCACAACCATAAACATTACATTTGGAGAAGAGTTAACAAGGCCTATGATGAAAGGTACACCCTTCCTACTGTGAAGCATGGAGGTAGATCACTGATATTTTGGAGATGTGTGAGCTACAAAGGCACAGGAAACCTGGTCAAAATTAATGGCAGGATAAATGCAGAATGTTATCAGAAAATTCTGGACGAAAATTTGAAGAGTTCAGATGCAAAAACCCAGTAAGTCCTTTTTTTTCTAATGGAGAAAAATGAAGTTGAAAATTGAGATTTAAAGGAAGCCCTACGTGGAAATGCACAGACTTTTTATCAATAACACAAAAACAGGTTGTTCAAATTATTTCATATTTTGCACACTGATGGTCCCCTTAAGAGCCAAGTACATGTTGGCGTCAACTAAAAATTTATGGTTTTGGAGATATTGACTTTTGCATTTGAACTCTTCAATTTTGCACTCCTCAGTCCAGAGGCCACACATGGGATGTACTTGGACATTCCAACATGACAATGATCCAAAACACAAGGCTAAGTTGACCTGTCATTGGCTACAGCAGAATATAGTGAAGGTTCTGGAGTGGCCAGCTCAGACTCTTGACCTCAATATTATTGAGCCACTCTGGGGAGATCTCAAATGTGCAGTTCATGCAAGACAGCCCAGGAATTTACTTGAATTGGAGGCTTTTTGCCAGGAAGAATGGGCAGCTTTACCATCAGAGAAAATAAAGAGCCTCATCCACAACTACCACAAAAAACTCCAAGCTGTCATTGATGTTAAAGGGGGCAATAAGAACTTGCATATGTAAACTTTAGATCAGGGTCATTTAGGTAGTTTCTGTTGTAATTATGATTTAACAAGAGTAAATACAGTTGGTATAAGTGGCTTCACACAACCACTAACCATGAATGAAAAGCAAGTTTTTGTGTTATCATTCACATTCTCTGAAAAAAAAATCAGAAATTCTGCAGGTCCTATGTATTATTTTTCATTATCTATCTGCACAAAAAGGAAAGCAGCATAATTTGTGGCAAAATTTCAACATTGATGCATGTTGTTGGCTTACATTCCTGACTGGCCTGATGAAGACAAATTATTATTAATGATCACATTAATGTCACTGGTTCATTTTGATGGAGTGTGGGTTATTCATTTACATAAGAAGAGGCTGACCATTTGTGTTGGTCATCGCTTATTTGTCATTATCAAAAGCTGTAAAATTATTACCACATGTAGGTAACTAGGGCACCAGTTAAAAAAACAAAACAAAACATCAGACTTACCAATAAAAGAGGATTATCATAAAATGAGTGTTGTGATATAGTTATTTGAACACCTGTGTTAAGTCTGCTGTTCAGACGCAGGAACAGTGGAGGTGCTGCACCCTCCTTCTTTTGGCCTACATAGCTCGTGCATTCAAAAATTGACCTGTGCACGTGAGGTCAGCACGTCTGACGTCTTCCTCAATCTGCAGTCAGTGCGGCGTCAGGTGTGGAAAAAAAAACATGTCAGTTTATTAGTTTTTATTCTTATCTCTCACAAACACGTTCAAGAGCCGGGAGGAAAAAAAAATAAAACAATAAATGTGCAGAATAGGAGATGAACAAACTGACCACACGGTCAGCAGCAGCACCAACTGAGGTCACGGAGCCGCCGGGTTTTATCTGTAATTTGTGATTCTATTACATATATGAGTAGCTGAGGAGAAATGTATCCATCATACAGTAACTGTGATACTGTGTTCCTTTTTGAGGAATAACAGAATAGCTGCTGGCCTACATAGTCAGAGAAAACTTATTTTAGTGATTCTCTGTCTTTGCTAAAATGGTTTGGTTTTGTAGTGCAGAGCAGGGTTTCAAAGCAGATTTTTGTTTGTTTGTTTTTAATTGGTTTAAACAAAATTATTTAACTTATCTTAACAAAATTGTTTAAACAAAATTGGACAGGTGCATAACTTTGGGCACTCTTGTTAAATTATTGATTTGAATACATTTAGCATTAATTACTGGAACCTTGACCTCCGCAGGTGAATCCAATCAAGAGAAAGGGTATTTAAGGTGGCCATTTGCAAATGTTTCCCTTCTTTGCATTTCTTCTAATGAGTGGCAACATGGAAGCCTCTAAACAACTCACAAATGACCTGAAAACAAAGATTGTTCAACATCATGTTTTAAGGGAAGGATACAAAAAGCTATCTCAGAGATTTCAGCTGTCAGTTTCCAGTGTGAGAAACATAGTGAGGAAACGAAAGACCGCAGGCACAGTACTAGTTAAGGCCCGAAGTGGCAGACCAAGAAATATCTCAGATAAGATGAAGTGAAGGATGGTGAGAACAGTTATAGTCAACCCACAGACCTGCTCCAACATGATCTTGCTGCAGATAGTGTCTCTGTGCATCCTTCAACTATACAGTGCACTTTGCACAAACAGATGCTGTAATGCAGAGGAAGTCTTTTCTGCGTACACTCCACAAACAGTGTCGCTTGAGATATGCTAAAGCACATTTGGACAACCCAGCTTCATTTTGGAATAAGGTGCTGTGAACTGATGAAACTAAAATTGAGTTATTTGGACATAACAAGGGGTGGTATGTATGGCTGAAAAAGAACACAGCATTCCAAGATAAACACTTGCTATGGTAAAATTTGGAGGTGGTTCCATCATGCTGTGGGGCTGTGTCGTCAGTGCAGGTGCTGGGAATCTTGTTAAAGTTGAGGGTCAGGTGGATTCCAGTCAATATCAGCAGATTCTTGAGAACAATGTTCATGAATCAGTGACAAAGTTGAAGTTGCACCGGGGCTGAATCTTTCAACAACGACCCTAAACACTGCTGAAAATCTACTAAGGAATTCATGCAGAGGAACAAGTACAATGTTCTGGAATGGTCATCTCAGTCCCCAGACCTGAATATTATTGAAAATCTGTGGTGTTTGTAAGAAGAATGGTCCAAAATACCTTCAACCAGAATCCAGACTCTCATTGGAAGCTATAGGAAGCGTTTAGAGGCTGTTATTTCTGCAAGAGGAGGATCTACTGATTTATTTTTTCTGTTGGGGTGCCCAAATTTATGCACCTGCCTAATTTTGTTTAAAGAATTATTGCATACTTTCTGTAAATCCTATAAACTTCATTTCACTTCTCAAATATCACAGTGTTTGTCTGCTATATGATATATTTAACTGAAATTGCTGATCTAAACAACAAATGATTTATAAAGGAAAATCATGAAAATCATCAGGGGTGCCCAAACCTTTACATAAAACTGTATCTCTTCGATGTTATAAATATGTCTGGTGCTGTTTAGGCTATATTTTACTCTGTATAGTTTATCACTAATGCTGCACTTAAGAAGCTAGGTTATGCTAAACATGCTAAGCTTAAGAAGAGCTAGCTAACTATTTCCAACATTATTCATATTTGCATGTTCTCCTGACCATCAAGCATGGATGAAGTTGATGCCTAAGGCCAACATTTCTAAACTACATAGGACAAAAATGACCTGCTTTGGTTGGAAACAGGGAAACTGCACCACATTTTATTTTTTCTCCGCCATTCAAAGATGTGCATGATGATCAGAGAAAGATGGGAAGTAAACTCACCACCAAGTTAATGCAAGCAGAAAATTTTTAATTTTGAATGAAAGCAAAATGAAAAATAACATTATTAAATGGTTATCATTATTTCAAATGAACAATTTTGTTCCAGAACATCATTAACCAATTACATTTGCGACCACACCCTTTCACAAGGATTCAGAAAGTGGCCAGGTGGAGAGGCATCTCGTCCAGGTCGAATTACTTACAAAAAAATAAACCTAGCAAACGATGGAACTGGATTAGAATGGAAATAACGCGTCACTGGTAAAATGGATATTTGCCACCATAATCCATCATTTAAATAAGTCCCTATGTCTGCTCCCTTGTTTGCACTCGGGGTCACCACAGCAAATCCAAGGTGGATCTGCATGTTGAATTGGCACAGGTTTTACGCCAGATGCCCTTCTTGCTGCAACTCCACATTACATGGAGAAATGTGGCAGGGGTGGGATTTGAACCGAGAACCTTCCACACTGAAACCAAGTGCATTATCACTTGGCCACCACCCCTGCGGACTGTAATCCAGCATTAACATCTGCAAATCATGAGACATGAGGGGGGTTATCAGGCCCGGATCCAGACCGGTTTGGACCGATGCAGTTGCATCAGTCAATTTTTTTTTATGCAGCGTTCGTCGTTGGTCAAAAAAAACCCCAAAAAACTAAAACTTGAATAATCCCAAATAGTGCCGAACGTGTCCCCGCGGTGAACACAGCTTTTCGGTGGTTTTCATGTCATAGTCCGTAAATTATACGGATATTTTTGAGTTTCAGAGTCATACGGACGTACAAATAAAGTCGGATATTCAGAGATTGGTCTGCAGCGGCTCTGTAATCTATCGTTTCTGCAGCGCGACTCCACTTTGAAGCCGTGAACCACTGAAGCAATGCTTCGATTCAATGGCTCGTGGCTCTTTGATTCTCTGCTCTTCAGAAGCGGTAAGTCCGCTTCTTAACCCCTCTCAAAGCCATTAAAATATAATGAGTTACTTTTGTGTGTATTAAAGTCACTAACTGGGTCTCTTGTCTTGTTGCAGTCAAGAAACGAGAATCGTCCTCCATTCCGTTCACACAGCTCGAAACACTGCGCGGCTCTCTGCCGAGACAGAGTCCGGTCGGAATTAATAACTTCAAAATGAATTGCCGCTTTAAATAAAATGACACCTCTTTCCAAACGTTGTAATACAGACAAGAAACAATTGACTAAAACGTTTTTTCCTCCCAAAATGAAACGTGCTGTATTTCTTTATAAATTACATCCTGAAGTGAAGCACAGCACAGCTGAGCTCAGCTCAGGTATATGGAAAGACATTCATGCCAATAATGTCTGAAAGGAAAATGCTTTTGACAAAAACTACAGATTTTGTTTATTCCTGTTTATGTCCAGAGATCAAGGATCCACCATGTAGAGTTTATTATTTCCAAAGTTTAAGGATCCAGTGACCAATTTCATATTTATTTACTTTAAAACTCAATAAAGTGTTCAATTTCAATTCAGTTTCAATTTATTTGGCTTACAAAGTGCCAAATCACAACAAAATCTAAATAAACTAAAACAAATACATCACAATTCTACACATATCACAACTGTGATATGTGTAGAATTGTGATGTATTTGTTTTAGTATATTTAGTCATGGACACGATGAATATTGTTACCTACTCGACTGTTTCTAATTTTGATTGGTATCAATGGAAAGTGTCTTCTGTGAACTGTCTGTATCTCAGTATATTATTAAGAATATATGCAGTCATATTTTTATTGATTTTATCAATTGAAAAAAAAATCATATATAGATTCAGGTATCACTGAAAGAGTTTGGCAATAAATTTGATCCTGTTTACAGTCAGTATTTGTTATAGTGTTTCATATTTATACAAATAAGAAGTGTTCACTATGGTCCATGAAGTATAATAAATATATTAAAAGAAGTGTGACAGTGTATGTTGCACACGAATAAAAGAATGAAGATTATTGAATAACAAGACGCGTACGATTTTTATTTTATCATTGGGCAAAAATGCATCTGTCAGATTTTCACTCTGGATCCAGCCCTGGTTATTCTCTAATTGTTGCCATTGATACGATAACATCCACAAACTGCGAAAAGGACACATTATTGAAACTACTCAACCCTTTTGATGCCAGAATATTTTTGTTTTGGCTCATAGTGCAGCAGAATGTACTGTCAACACCCAGAAGAAGGTCATGACATCAAACGTGACCTGTCTGTGTGGTGTTTGTGTGTTGTTCCCCTGTCTGTGTGGGTTGTCTAACGTCCTCCCATAATACAATAAATTATTAATTAGTGACTCTAAAATTCCTGTATACAGCCCTGTGATAGACTGGCAGTCTATTCAGGTACACCACATCTCTAGCTGGTAAAGTTCTTCATGACTCTGAGAAGGAGAGGTGGGCAGAGATGACGGATGTGTCTTCTATTAAAAGCTACCAGACAGTCCTTTTTAAACCGTACATAAATGACTCTCCCTGCTTTCACTCACATTCTGCCTGTGTTCAATGAGGCTCCCATTCCTGACTGATAAATTGACTCTCCACGGGCTCATGTTGACCGGGCAGCGCGATCCAGATGTCAGTAATAGTGTCTAGCTCCTGCAGGATGTGATGAGCAGAAAAGGTCAACTTGTACATCTAAAAGACAAATACAGTTGTGGTCAGAGGTTTGCATCCACTCACCATGGATGTAAATGTCATGGCAATATTAAGGATTCAAATTATTTATACTGGGCAAAATCAAAGCACTATACACTAGTACGGCCTAGAACCCTTGAGAAAGCACACTGGTGACTGTCATAATAAAAACTCAGTCATCTTCAACTGCTTACTTCAATTAAGGGTCACAGGGGGCTGGAGCCTATCCCACCAGTCAGAGGGCGTGAGGCGGAGTACACCCAGGACAGGATGCCAGTCTGTCGCAGGGCCACATGTAGACAAACAAACACAGTCACACCCACACGCACACATATGGACAATTTAAAGTTTCCAGTCCACCTAACCTGCATGTCTTTGGATGTGGGAGGAAGCCGGAGCACCCGGAGAAAACCCACACAAACATGGGAGAACATGCAAACTCCACACAGAAAGGCCACAGGTGGGAAGTGAGCCCATGACCTTCTTGCTGTGAGGCAACAGTGCTAACCACTAAGCCAGTGTTGCCCAATAAAAACTCAGTGGTTCTTCTTTTTTTTGGAACAGGAAGAATCCATAAGCAGACCGGATTCAGTGGGGTGGCGATCTGCTAACTGACATTCTGCCAAGAACAAACAGAAGGCACAACACAAGACTGAATACATATTAATATTTAACAGCTGAGGTGCAAATGAAACAGTCAAATGTAGGTCCTTGTGTGAAGTGGCTGGAAAACAACTGAACACACAATAACAAGGCACAGGTCAGATTCCTAGAGCATCATAGTTCATAGAGTTTATGTGTATGTCATCGGTGTTTTCAGTCATTCATATTGGCGATATCCAGAAGCTTACTCTACAGCAACTGGGCTAGCAGTGTGGATAAGGAATTGGCCTGCCAATCTGTAGACGTTGGTTCTAATCTGGCTCACGCAACCTGTCTGTGTCCTTGGACAAGACACTTCATCTACACCAGGCTTGCTTTTAACTAGTTTTATGTTACTGTTTTAATTTCTGTATTTTATTTTATTTTGCTGTAAAGCACTTTGTGATTTTATCTTGAAAGGTGCTATACAAATAACATTTACTTACTTACTTACACTTTGTCAGTTCCAACCTGTCTACCACACAGCAGTTTGCAAATTTTAACTGAATTTTTAAATCTATCGGTGGATAAGAAGGAAAAGTCTTCTGCTGCTGCTGCTGCAGTAAGCACTGTGTTCAGCATTAACCTTACAGACAGTCTCTGGAGGGCCTATTGTGAAAGATGGAACAAAGCTGGTGACTGCAGTTCCATCATCAATGGAGTTTAAGAGAGTCGGCTTGGTGTAGTTGCTGTGCTGGCTGGCATTCTGCCAGGAGACTCTGCAAAAGCTAAGAATAGTTTCCTGACTGCAGATATTTAAAGTAGGCTTTTCACAACCTTCCTCACAGTGATGCGAACTTTGTCTGTATAACCCTTTTTTCTTTGCTCTAATTTTGTTTCACAGTACTCAGATAAAAGTTTCACAATGTTATATCGCTAATACAATAATACAATCTTTTCCAGAAAAAAGTAGAAAAATTAGAACCATGTGGGTAAAAGTTCAGTTTCCCAACTTCACAGAGCCAAAGTAATGTAGTAGACATTTAAATGTGACAGAATGCTGCAACATCACAAATCTCAGCCTCAATGGGAAAAGGTACTAGAGAGGAGACTTAGACCGTTAGTCAAACCTCGGATTCAGAAGGAACAGCGTGGGTTCCATCCTGGCCATGGAACAGTGGACCAGCTCTTTACTCTTGAAAGGATATTAGAAGGGGCTTGGGAGCATAACTAACCAGGCTACATGTGTTTTGTGGACTTGGAAAAGGTGTATTACCAGGTCCTTCAAGGTGTCCTGTGGAGGTGCTGTGGAAATGAGGGGTACTGCAACCGCTGCAATGCTCCATCCAGCCTCTATACAACCAAAGCAGGGGGTGTGTCCACATTCTTGGCATTACACTAGTCCTGTTCATGGTGGGTGTTGGACTCCACCAGGGTTGCCAGTGCCACCAATCCCTGTTTGTGATGTTCATGGAAAGAATTTCAAGGCGCAGTCAGGGACTGCTGGGTCTCCAGTTTGGTGACCTCAGATTTATATGTCTGCTTTTTGCGGATGATGTGGTTCATCAGACTGTGACCTCGATGTGCATGGAGCAGGTGTGCGGCTGGGTGTGAAGCGACTGGGATGAAGATCAGCACCCCCAAATCTGAGACCATGGTCCTCTGTAATGGACCAAAAAAAAAAAAAAGTAAAAATCTCTGCCAAATGCTGTTTCTGAACCCTCTATTCAGCAACAAGTGACTCAGGTAGATACATCTGCAGTAGACCAGGGTTCAGCAAGGTACAGGAAGGGTGTTCACTTTTTTAGCCACAGACATTTCAAATGTTCTCTGTTACTTGTCATCATAACATCAGAGCCTGCAAGTTGAGATACACTCAAGGAGCTATTTTCCCCTGAATTTTGTCTTGCAGGCCCTAATGGTGAAATGCGGGATAATGCGCAATAATGTTGACAACGTGTTGAGTCTCACGCCAAATGAGACCTGACAGGACTGTTTTAAATACGCGAGTCTTTTGTGGTAAAATATGTGCCAAAATGAAGGAAATGGCACCTAAAAATTAAAAAATTTACAAAATACTGGATCTGCTCCTTCGAGCAGGTTTGGTCATGTCCCTAGAGAGGTCTTCCGGGCATGTCCAACTGGAAGGAGACCCATGGGAAGAACTCCTCGTGGTTGAGGAATTATATTTCTCAGCTTGTTTGGGAACTCCTCTGGATCCTTTAGGAAGACTTAGAGGACTTGGCTGAAGATTGGTGGGTGTTGGATGAGCTGCTTGGTCGACTGCCACCGTGACCTGGATAAGCAGCAAAAAATGAATAAATGACTGAATGAAAAAAATGGAATGAATCAATGTACCAAAAAATGACATCCAGAAAGACAGTGACGGACACAGCTAATAAACACAAGATACCAGAGATCCCTTTCAGAAAAAAACCTACGGTTAAAATTTTAAATTTCAATTTTAACTCATAGATTTATTTTGAAATAGTTCACTTGTTTTGGCAGTTTGAGTAATCTGACATTCTATGCACACTATTTACACGTGAATACACACACAGCAATAAGCATCACTTATTTGTCACCATCAACAGCTTTCAAATTATTATCAAATGTAGGTAACTGAGGCACCAGTTTAAAACCTCAAATCACATCATCACAATGAAGATAAACAGGAATAACATAAGAGGATTTTATTGATTATAGTCATCTGAGCACCTGTGTTAAGTCTGCTGAGGTGGTGCGGGAAATTCTTCTGGCCTACATAACTCGTGCATTCAAAAACTGACACGTGCACTTGAGGTCAGCACCATATCACACTGACATCTTCCTCAATCTGTAGTCAGCACAGTGTCAGCAGTGGATAAAAACATGTCAGTTTGATGCACGAGAAACCCCACACACGTGCACAGGTAGGGAGGAAGAACAGAAACTATAAACGCGCAGAAGATGCTGAGTTTTTACTGTAATTTTAAATTTGATTAAATATGCGACTAGCTGAGGAGAGATGTGTCCATCGTGTTCTTGTTTGTATTCCTGGAGGTTGGTGGGACCTTCTTGAGGAATAGTAACAGAGTGGTTGCTGGTCTGCATATTCATAAAGGAAACTCCTCATTTTAGCAGGTTTCTGGTTTTGCTTAATGTGGATAACTGTACTTCTTAGTATCTTTAGAGCTTGATTTTATCAGGTCTGTACAACTGGTTCGGCTGGACACAAATGCAGGACTCTGACAACAAGCTCTGTAGGTAAAAGCAGTTTACTGAAACAGTAAATGGGGTCCGATACACAGTAAAGCAGTCCAACAAGAATAACAAAACCAAAAACATCAGGCAAAGGCGTGGTCGAGGATACAGGCAGGTAGTCGGAACACACAGGAGGCAAGCAGGTCGAGAATACAAACAGGGCTAGAGAGAAGGCACTAGGTGCATCAATCTGGCAAATGACAAGGCGAACTGAGGAGCTTAAATACACCCAGGTGATGAGGTGCTGATTGGGAACAGGTGTGTGTGGAACAAACCAGAAGGAGGACGTGACCAGAGAGAGAGGGAAACGAGTCAGCAGAGACAGACAAGAGAGAAAGGGACAGACAGACCCAACATAATACCCCAGCAAGAGACTAAACAGAACCAACAAACCACGACAAGCAAGCAAGACCAGCAAACAAAACCCCAATACTGACAGATTTGTGTTTTTAGTGTAGAAACATTGAATATTTGCTCTCAATGCACTTTATTCCCATCTGTTAGTGGACAGTCCATGGTGACATTAAGCAGGAAGCCATAATGTTGTGTATACACTGCAAAAACAGTCCCTCTCAAAATAAGCCAAATTATCTGAAATCTAGCCAAATTATCTTGCATTAAGCAAAAATAAATAAATAAATAAAAAATCTGCCAGTGAGGTAAGAAAAGTTTACTTGGTTACAATTCTGAAAACTAGCAAAATATCTCAGCCCTGAATAATCAAAATGTGCCTTAAAACTAGACAAAACTCTTATTTTAAGATTAGCCTCTGTCTTAAAATAAGGAAAACAATCTTCTTCCTTTGCTTGGATGATTTGAAATCCATTGTCTTTCCTTATTACTGGTTAAAAACAGCTTGATATTAGCTGGAAAACTAAGAAAAAGTGAAATGCATTTTCCCAAAATAATACATTTTTTCTTATGTAATAAATGCTTCACAAGCTTATTTTACCTGACACAAATCTAATTCCATTCAATCTTGAACATTACCTTTCCTCTTTATGTTTGTACTCCATAAAAGCGTTTATGAATTTATGTTTTTTTTTTTTTTTAATATTTCCTCATATTAGTGTTCCATATAATCCAGTCACATTAAATCCCAGAGGAAATGAATAATGTTGAATGGCTTTAATTAACGTGGAAACGTAGACATAAAAGACAAAGATATGCGTGCCAGGACCCACCCTGCTCAGCATGACATTCTCGCTGGAGCGACATCTCTGCTATTTTGGCATTGTGGGATAGCTTGCTGGACTACTTTCGCCTGACCCACTGCTGAATTTGCCGAAATCAGAAGATGATTATATTGAGTTACGGTTATTTAGGTGTAAAAACACACTAGATACACAAGTTCTTGTGCCAGATATACTCCTTATGTTTTTGTTACCCATGAAAACTTACTGTCATTGCAAATACAGCATTGTTTGGGAACTACTTTTTGTGCAGGAATTCATCAAGCACGTTGGCCGGGGGTGCGTACTAACAAAGAATATATAAAAACTGTATAGTTGTTCAGCCAAAAAGAGAGCGTGCACTTTTAGCTTGCCATAAGCTAAGCTAGTGGTGCTCGTGAGAGTATGGCCAGGACCTTATTGTTCAGTGTACCATGAAACAAGTGCATCATTTGACATGAGTGTATCTTGTTTTTGGCTCATGGAACAGAGGGTTGCATTGTCACCTCCCATCAACAAGTTGAGATTGAAATCTCGCTTTCTGTGTGGAGTTGAGTGTTGTTCTCATATCTGCATGGGTTCTCAGACTTCCTCCCACAGTCAAACGGCATGCTGATTAATTACTGACTACAGTTCCTGTATATAGCCTCGCAATGCGTTCAGGTACACACCTTCTCGTTCAGTGTGTGTGGATAAGGTTCTGACCCCCTTCGTCCGTCAAGAGGAGAGGCGGGTAGCAATGACGGATGTACCTACTTTTAAAAGTGACCAGATGGCCTATTTTTAAATAAAAGAAAAAATGACTCTGCCTGCTTTCACTCACATGGTGCCGTTGCTGAGTGCAGCTTCCATCCGTGATCGATAAATTGTCTCTCCATGGGCCCACATTGACCGGGCAGTGTGACAGTAATGGTGTGGAGCTTCTGCAGGAGTTTGTGAGGAGATAAGGTCACCTCGCACATCTCACTGACAAGCAGCCTTTGTTAAAGAAACCGGAGCCTGATTCCTGCAGTTTTTAACAGAAGTCAGGACTGTCTGCTGTTATGAAACAGGCCAAACTCCCAAAGTTGGATGCGCATGGTGGTACGTGCATCCATATAAATGAGCGCACACTCTGCAGGCGGCGATGTGATGAATGCAAACTGCAATTCTAATCCAATTACATTTTTTCCACGAATCTGATTGGTTAATTGTGTGACATAATCAGGCGTATAATATCTGTGGAATGAAACAAAATATTAGACCAGTGGCCAAAGATGTATTACTCCGCACCCTGATCAGTGTTCTGACGAGATGTCATTACTGTTGAATGTCATTCCTGTACTCCGCGCGCAACAGTGAATGCGCGCGCAACTACGCATGCGCAGTATTGTCGGGATGCAGAACTTTCGAAACTCACAATTCGTCAGAACACCGCCTGCGTGCTCTGGTAGATGCACTGTTAGCTCAGAGTGAGAGAAAGTCACGTGCTGACGAAATGGGGTGAATTTAAGCTACCGTACAAAAGTATTGATGTGGATTCTGATACAGAATTACTGTTTCACGTTTGATGGATTTGATGGATTTTCACATTTGATGGATTACTCCGCACCCTGACCGCTGTTGGAGTGACGGCTCGCTGCTTCACGGTAAGCCTACCCTCGGCGACTGAATTACCTACAGAAAAATAAACCATGCAAACAATGGAATTGGATTAGAATGGGAATAGAATGGGAAGTGTTGTTCCTCCTCAGAAGAACAACACTTAAGCCTCGCTCCCTGGTCTTCCCCCCTCCCCTCAGCTTCTCCAGCTCTGATGTGAACTGTGGACTGTCCAGGACTTTCTCAGCCTGCGCAGGGCTGTTCCCTTCCCCCCCCAGACTGTCAGACAAGGCCGAAACTGGCTGCCTTCTGGAGTGTTCTGATAAACTGGTCCTTTCAAATCTCGGTTGTCGTCCTGTGTCCTTGTTTTGTCTCTGTGATTATTGTTTTTTGTGCTGATGGGATTTTTTTTTTCCTCATTGCCGCTGTGTAATGCAGCGGCTATGAGGGTTTTTTTTCTTCTCCTTTTTCCTCATGTTTTGCTTCATATATATGTTTTTATGTACCGGGCCGGCCTATGTGTTGTGTGTTATGTGTGTTGTTTGTTATGGGTCGGTGTTGGTTTGCTCAGCCCTGCTGTTGACCAAGGCAGGGATGTACATCTGGAGCTGGTCACCGGGCGCCTAATGGCGACCTCTGCTCCTACTGGTAAATAGGATGGGTTAAATGCAGTAGCCACATTTCATTGTGCAGGAAAGTTCTTCTGTTCTGTGCATATGACAATAAAATTTCCTTGATTCCTTGATTCCTTGAATAACCCCCTTGTGTCTGATGATGTGTCAGACATTCATGCTGTTATATACAAGTGAAAATATCCATTTTACTGGCTCCGCTAAACCCGTCGGCGATAAAACTCCTTTTAAAGCAATATTTTCGACCGTATATCCCAGCATGAACTTCCGACACATCATCAGACACAACAGGGTTATTCCCTAAATGTATAACGGTGCAGAATGGAGTGAATACATCATCTTTGACCATGTTGCTTCATATATCCACCCCAGTAAACCCCAGACAGAGCGAAGCCACATAAACATTCCTCATCCTTAATTGTGCCATGAGATCTTTGACATTATACTTAAATAGTGCTTGAAGTGGACATCAGATCTGTACCGCCACAGCATGCTTTCTGTGACATGACATTCCCTCACTGCAGGAAACAGACATTTAGCGACTGCACGTTCCTCCACAGTCACCATGCTAAAAGGAGCCGACTGTAATCCCATGTTGCAGGTCTATTCATGGCAGGTATGACATAAAGTAGACAGGTGAGACAGTTGTGAAAATAGGCTAGAACAACATAAAAACCTCTGCATCCTCCATATGGCAATGTTTTTCTTCAAATACCAAACCAGGGTCAAATAATTTGCACACACACATACTGGTCTATAATATTGTTTTTAATGTAATAATTTTGACTATTTTTGCAACCAAATGCAGCATTAATGTACTGTTAGACTGCAAAAACACGTTATTAGTCATTAGACGAACAAGGGAATGGTAAGCCTTAGCATGAAGACAGTAAGGGCTATGGCAATATGACATTTGACCTATTCGACATTACCTTGACATTCATCCAATTAACTGACCTCTGGTTGACTTGTGTGTGCCACATTTGCGCCAGATACAACTGAAAATCAAATTCAACCTTTTGCGAAAATCATTTATTTCGGGGAAATTCACTTTAGCCATGGCAAAAGTCAGCAGCTTGTGATTGACAACAGCTGTAAACCTCAACTCTCCAGCAGTGTATGGAAGTGTCGAACAGCTAGGTGAAGGGCAAGCAGCTCCTGGTTAAAAGTGCTATACTTGCACTCACTGGGGCTTAACTGCCATCTAACAGGGATGAAAATATCTCCTTTTTGGTGAATTTCCACTTTTTTGCCAGTTGCCTGGGTCATTTTGAGATCACTGTTCATTAGGAAGCGTTCAAGCCCTGAATTTAGTGTTTTTTACATCAGGCACCTTGTGGGGCAGCTAAAGGGCCCTCATGGTTTTTGAGCTGTTCGTTTCATGCACTCTCGTTCCCTTGACTGTCTGTGTTTGTGATAAAGGTATAATGGTCCATTAATGATTATTAATTTGTTCTTAATACATAAGACAAACTATGAGCAGAGTGCTTCTTGTGCTGCTGCCTTAAGACTTAAGTGAAAGTTGACTGTGCTGCGCTGCAGTTTTGAAGCAAACCTGTTGCTCTTTACTCCTTATTCTCTTACTTTTTCTGTGCTAAACCTTAAAGAGCAAATATGTGTGAGTAATAATTACCTTTTTATGTTAAACTGTGATGGCCTTTTGAAAAGTTTATAGTTGTATTTTATAACTTAAAAATGGGAGCGATGCTAATGCATTAGCATGTCTATCCACCCTTTTCAGGTTTCAAATCCCGCAAAACCTCAGAGAGGTCGCTGCGCTACGAGATCTCAGTAACATTGAGAACTGCATTGAGACGCTCTTATCTGGCTGCACTTTAACCGCTGCACACGGACAACACCATTAACATCGCAACATAAAACTATTTTTATGTTGTGGCTAAAACTCTCGTGAATATATTCTCTGGGTTTATAGACATTATTGCGTTTGTTTTATGTAAACATGCGAGAATCACAGGCTGTCTCTCCGTTATTTTCAATGGGAGCTGCTGTGAGCTACGCTCGCTTCCTGATCATGTCGTTCTGGGGGAAAGTGAAGTTTGCTCTTTAACGTCTTGATTATTGTTCTTGTTCAACACTGTTTGTCCTCTTTGTTCCAGACTAATATATATAATATGTCTGAAATTTGGTTTCCGTTTATTAAATTCCACGCACATTAAACGCAGCAGACACGGATTATTCGTTATAATTGTTTTAGCAAGTTTTCAGGGTATCATGCATGCAGTCTCTTATTAACGCGATGACAAGCATAAAAAATTACATTTTTGTAGTATAATATTCATTTACAATTGTCATCATGTGGATTCTCTATGTTGTTTTGACTGCAGCGACTCTCTGGCGTGCAAGGGATTATGGGATACATGAAAACATTTTCAATGTTTCAGTGTTTCAAATTCAGTTTATTTCATTTTATATAGCACCAAATCACAGCAAAGTTGCCTCTAGGTGCTTCACACAAGTAAGGTCTAACCTTACCAACCCCCAGAGCAAGCACACGGGCGATGGCGGTAAGGAAAAACTCCATCTGAGGAAGAAACCTCAAGCAGACCAGTTAACCAATGTTAAAGTTAGCATTAAGCTGTTCAACAGTCAGCATCTCAACACATTTGTGTGCATTTGTGTTCTGTATAATAATTAATGACTCAGCATTTGTTGACATTTGTACAATATCTGTGCTGTTTGAAATTTTACTATATCTGTTCATTTTAATATTTTTGACTTTAAGAAGAGTGAGTGAATATGGTCTTGATAGCCCACATTATCAATGACCCTTGTTGCCTTTTTTGAAGAATAGTTAGTGATTTTATTGAACTCATGTAGTTATTGCCCCAGATCTCAACACAGTAATTGAAATCTGGTAAGACAATGGAACAGTGTAGGATGTGTAAAGAATAATTGAAAATATATGTTATTTTACTCATAATTAGCTTTGCATTCTAATGATGCTAAAAGTTACCTAACGGAATAAAAGGTTTTGTGTTCTTTATTTTCAAAAAGTAACAAATGTTTAGAAGTATGTACACCATGCAGGTTTAAATGAACTAGGTGCTGTATTGAATGAATGAAGCTGAACAGAGTGTATACTTGTGCCATAATGTGTTTAAGGGTTTTATCACGATGTCAAATGAATGAAAATGTGTATGCCTATGCTTTGATAAGCGTTCAATTGATTTATGATGGTTTTGAAATGATACAATATTATACAGTTTGATTAATGATTGAAATATGTGCTTATGATAAATTGTATTGAACATGTGGAAGTGTTGAAAGGTGTGTTAGTTTAAGGGCCCTGTCCCACTGGCGTTTAGAAGGATTTGCACATGAAATGAGGAGACAAAAGCTGAGCGTCCGCAACAAAGGTGGGTGGAAATGACAAATGTCCCAGGGTGGATCAGCGAATACATGAGGAAGAAAAGCGGATATAACAGGGAACAGAAGCGAAGGCGACTGTGGAGGCGCCCCCATGAGGGGCACAGCGGCCGTGATGCACTCGCTCCATCCGTGCCCACTCTGTCTGAATGCGCGACATACCATTTGCGACATGATGTGGCCGTGCTGGGCATGCGTCATATCTGTTTTACACGCTGTCCCGGTCCGCCGCCAAGCTGCGCCAACCCGTCGGTTGAGGATATCAGCGGATGACAGGGGATATGCGGCGCGTTGGTTGTGTATGTCCAGCGTATGTCTTCAGTATGTGTTCAGGCAGTGATGCGAATCTCATCCGCAGCAGGATTTTTGAGCCGCTCAAAAATCCTGGCTGCGGACATGCGTGCCTCTGCAGATGATCATGGACGTGTTCGGATGGCGGCCAACTCATACAGGAATGTTACACTGTTGTTGCGGTTGTTTGGCGGATGTGGGCCACTTTTGTGCACATTCCATCCGCAAATTCTCCTAAATGCCAGTGGGACAGGGCCCTAAGGTTTTCATAAATAGCATATGCTTAAGTAGGGTGTAACATGTTGGTTTAAAACATGTCAGACATTGACCATTTTCTAATTAAGTCATGACTAATGTTTGACATGATGTTTTGTGATATTTTCAAAGGTCATGAGGTAGGAAGGGTTTGTCTATTTATGTTTGAACTATGATGAACCTAATGTACAGTTGAATGATTGTACTGTTCAAAATTAATTGCTGCTTCTGCATTCTGTAAAATGTGAGTGATCTCATATTTTGACTGTGAAAGAATTTTTCTTCCAGAGAGAAACAATGACTGGGTTATTTCTTATCGGAAGCCAACCTTGAGAGTGTCTGGGGAAATACAATAACGTCTCTGTGAACTGAACTGAACTGAACATGGACCTGTTCTCATACTGAGCTGTAACAACAAGCTGAAGAGAGTGATTCTTTAACACTGTTCTACATTAATTAATTAGTTACAGTGGCACAAAGGCAAAGTGGGGGGTGTATGTGCTCGTAAACCTCTGCACCCAGGGTGATTATCAGATCAGTTTCCATCACAACGAGGGACTAAGGATTAATAACAATGTTCCACCTCTACCATGAATTACATTTTTGTGCTCAGACCAAGGATGTGTGGGACTGGGAACCCCGCCTGGACAGATTTCTGGACTGCAAGTTTAAAAACTCTGTTTTTGAAAAGAAGAGTGCTCATTTGCTGCACAATGCTGTGGGTATCAGTTTTGTGGTGTTATTAAAGATGTGTATGCATTCTGAACCCATTTTTGCGCAAAGACGAGTGATTTTTGATGACTGATCTGCTCTGCTGTTTTAATAAACCTGGTAGGATTAACTTGAATTCAATAGACTCACAGGGGGAAACCTGAGATTTTCTGTGTTTTGAGAAAAGGTTATTTTCCCCAACAGATGTGGAGTGATTTGTGATCCAGAGCATGTTTTGCTTTGTTTTAAGCCCCTTTCACACGGGCAAACGTAGAGTAACATTTTGTTGCGTTTAGAGTATGCCTGAAATGCGCACGTAAAGAATATAATATATAATATATAACGTAAAGAATATAACCATGTTTTGTGATGTGCATTTTAATGGGTGGATCCCTGCTGGGGCTCATGTACACATGCCAGGCTGTGTGGATCATTTATCACAGACTTGTGCATGTTGGATCACACGCACTGCGTGCAGCGTGGATCAAACCTGTTCACACACGAATTTGAAACCTTCTCACATTTGAAGTCACGCTTCTGTAAACTGCTGCCTGGTTTGCACAAACCGAGGTGCAGTTCACTCTGATCACCGTGTTGGCCCTCAGCAGCACCAAGACAACGAGGGTGATTGCGCTCTGGCAAAGCCCCCCTGCTGTGAACAAATACACAGCCATCAAGGATCATGTCGGCACTCATCAGCAGCACCACGGCAGTGAGGGTGATCACGCTCCTGCAAAGCCTCTCCCTCCAAGCCAGCGCTCACAAACCGGCTTCTGTTTCTACCACACAATGTTTGGAGCCACTGACTCAGTTTCTACAGTGTACAGTTGTATAGATTTGCATGCAGTAGCTCAGTGTAGTGCAGACACATGCAGAAGTGTAGATTTGTTTAAAATGGCATGCTTTAAATGTCCAGTGCTCTACGCAGAAAAAAAAACCCTCGCCGGGGTCCTGACACAAAAACATCAACGGGGCCGAAACACTTTGGCATGCACTTCACACATGTCAGCATTTTGTCACATACATAACTGGAACAAACATCAGCCATTACCCACGCAGGGGTCCTGGCAGAAAACGGGAACAAACATTGCCCATGACCCATGCCGGGCTCCTGACAGGAAGACATCAAAGGGGCTGATACACTTTGACATGTGCTTCACACATCTCAGCATGTTATCACATGCAAAACAGGAAACACTCTAACCACAGGTAACGACACTTGGTATGGTGAATTATGTCCACAATGTCCATTATGTGTTGAATGTCCGCCACTGTATACATACATACATACATACATACACACACACACACACACACACACACACATATATATATATATATATATATATATATATATATATATATATATATATATATATATATATATATATATATATATATATATATATATAGTGTATTGCTGCATACCTACCTTAAAGCCCCTTCACACATAGTATGACTAAGTACGAATCAGGGCAAATAATGGCGGAACAGGTCATATGAACGAAGCTTGAAAACATCGAGCCGACAGACAGGCGTGCACGATGCCGCTGCACCGGTTTTGTGCACGCGGGAACACAGTGCGAGCAGCTGCAGCATGTGTAACCACATCACGCAGCTGCTGTGAAAATAAAAAAATTAAAATTGCATGCCACCCATGGGATTTGAACGTGCACTTTCCAAAAACTCTGATTGCCAGCCAGAAACTTTACCACTAAGCTACCATCACTGTCCTGTAAAAGGTGCGGGAAAATGCCTGATATTAAGAAAGACACTGACATATTAAAAAAAATAAAAAATAAAACCACACACCGTCTGCTCCTCTGTAGATGACCCATGGTCACAGATGTACAGTCATGAAATTACATGAATGAGAACCACGGCACTCTTATCATGTCCACATCTGCTGGTGGCATGTCCAGCCCGACATGCATCTTGTGAATGGCACATCGCAGAACAGATGCCACGTCATGGGACAGAGCCCATGTAGGTGACGTGACATTCAGCTCGCCCGCTCCGTGTTATGTTCTGACGGTCCGGTTCACCTGGGGTAGTCTGTCAATATGTGCACCATGCACACTTGCTGCAGCCCACTGCAACAGCGATATATGTTTTTATGTCTGTCCACGTGAGGACAGCAAGCAGACACATACGCGTCACAGCGGGGAGTTGTTAGTTCATGTCTGTCCAAACACACTACGTGTTCCCCAGCCATGACGTCCAGAACCACAGATCTCCACAGCCACTCCTGTGGGCCGACACAACCCCTGTCAGTTCAGCACACACACCAATGTGTCACTGTGTCTGTTTGCAAAGCCACACTTGTGAGGCACTTAGACAAATTTCCCATCCAGGTCCACAGTGATCGTCTGTTGACTGTTGCACTAATAGTGTAAATGGCCACACATTTACTAAGTGCCATGCCAGCGGTGTTAGATGTTCATGTGTGTCAGCTGGAATTTGGCTGACACTTGCCACGAGAGGGTTTGATGGGCTCTCACAGCGCACACTCTGTCTTTCAGCTGCTGGTGTGCACAAATAGTTGTAGCAGCACGTGTACGAGGGGTTGTAGGCAGCTACGATTTTACACGTATTGCATACGATTCCTGCTCATGCGCACTTCATGCGCAATTCGACCACATTCGTACTATGTGTGAAGGGGCCCTTAGTGATGTTAATCCTCCTAACGAACCAATAGGGATGCCTGACCTCCATCCCAAAACAAATTAAACTTGAATTGACTGAAAAAGTCCCAGTTACTCACAACAGTTAAAAAAATGTAACAGTACAGTCAGAAATATGAAAACTTTTGCACAACTGCAAATTTCTTTGACCTCCATAAGTCATGCGCAAGCACATTTGCAAGTACATGCAAATTTATAAAGAAGGCCTTATTTCCTTATGAGCTCCTGGTAATCTTTGAACTTATAAAATGGTTGGAAAAGCAATAAAGAGATAATAATAACATGAAAGTGAACTTAGCCTGCAAGGACTAAGATCTGTCAGTCAGCGCCCAATGACCCGCCTGCCCTTCTAAGAAAGCTTTCTTAGGAAAGGACATTATTAGTTTGGAAACTCTCCAAGTGGGTTGCTACAGGACCTCTGATACTGGGAATGTAACTTTCAATTTGACACATCAAGAAGCAGGCACAGTCATTTTGACGAGAGATCATTTCACACACTAGTCCTTCATGTGCATCTCAGTTGAAACAAAATTTAGTTTTCAAGTGATAAAACTGTAATTTGGTTTTCTGCAATAAGAAGTAGATAACCTCTGAAGTGAAGGAGCAGGTAAGAAAAGTCCACTTCCCTTAGCAATACCCAGTGGAGAGGATTTAATTTCCTTTAACATCCAAAATGTTCAAGGTATGTGAAATCTTAAAGTTTAAAGATAAATGTGCTACCACCTTGTTTCATCCAGCAACTGATTATTATTATTACTTTTGGACTTTTTAAATCCATTTCACATCGTAAAAGTCAACATCGCATTATCATGAGTAGCAGTTTTTTACTCATCACTAATAGATAGATAGATAGATAGATAGATAGATAGATAGATAGATAGATAGATAGATAGATAGATAGATAGATAGATAGATAGATAGATAGATAGATAGATAGATAGATAGATAGATAGATAGATAGATAGATAGATAGATAGATAGATAGATAGATAGATAGATAGATAGATAGATAGATAGATAGATAGATAGATAGATAGATAGATAATATGAATGAATGGAAGAGGACAAATAGCACAGCAGTTATGTTTGTGTTTTAGTTTTTAATCTGATTGTCTGTGTAACGGTGTAGACAGTCATTGTTAACGACATCTACCGGGCCAATTACCACCACCAGTTGACAAACAACAATGCCGTTGTATTTTCATGGATAAAAGATGTCCACAGAACTTACTTTGTGTAAAATTTATTAAATTGCACACACACACACACACACACACACACACACACACACACACACACACACACACACACAAAACATATAGATATGCTAAAATACATTTTTAAAAACTATAGTTTTCACAACTGTTGATGCTCGGAGTAGCTTCTTGGATCATGAACTTGAGGTATGTAGAGTTCGATCAAGTTGAGTTGATGTTGTCACAGGGTGTAGCTGGGATATTCTGACTTCTAAGCACAAACGGAATGCATTAAAAGCAGTAACAAGAACAAGAGAACTGAAAGAATAAATCTGTCTTTGGCACAACAGGTATTCAAAATCTCAGGGTGACCCAATCTCAACTTGATGTCTTTTAATGATTATCCCATGAAGCATTTTAATTTGTTGTAAAGACCAGCTAAAAGCAGTGAAGTAGGTAACAGAACCCATTAGTCATTCTGAACAGGACAGCGTGCTCAACAAAGACAAAAGTTCTCCAAAAATGGTTTGTATGTGCTCAGTCATGACCACATCAAGGATTCTAAATGGCCATACTTCTGGCTGCCATATTTGACTTTTACTGTTGTTTTTGGAGAAAAAAAAAAAAATCCATCTTTTTTTTTTTTACCTTTTTGCTTATTTTCTATACTGTTGTGGTTATGTAATGTTATACAGAAATACACATTTCACTGAGTCCTAGCAAGATCACAGTCTCACCACAACCATGCATATTCATGTGTGTGTGTATTTGTACAAATGTGCATCTTTATTGCGTTGTGCAACATATTGTTGCGCTGAAGTCTCATTAATGCATAAAGAGTAGAGCCTCAGTAATGCTCCAGGATGGTTGTGTCACCTCACCAATTATCTGTGACAAAGTGTTGCTTTTAGGGCCTCATTTCCGCTTATTATTTAGAGCCCCATTTCCAGTGAAAATATTATCATTACTGATGAGAGCCCACTGAGCAGACACACTATGATTAGCTGGAGGTGGCCTTCAGTTCCCCTACTCCAAAATGTGTTATCTCATAATGACTGTGCGTACTGTTTATGAAGCTGTTCGGGTGGTGACAATGGCCTTGACATGACTTTGATCCTGTTTTTGTTGCCCTCAGAGAAAGCTTGCAGAAATGTGTCCAAAGAATGGACCCTCCCCCCCCCCAACACACACACACACACACACACACACACACACACACACACACACACACACACACACACACACACACACACACACACACACACACACACACACACACCCGACATGTCCTTGAACAATAGGAGTGCAGCCATAATTCCCTCCTCTTGAGGGGATTTGCTTACTTTCAAAGGGATTTGCTGAAGCTTCTTCGCAGGCTTTCTAACAAGACTCACTTGTCAGCTTGTGGCCTTCTTTGTTGTTACATACAATAGAGGAATCTGCCGAAACGGTGCATGGCTGCACAGATATTTTTGATCCATGATAACAAGTGGAGGAATTGCTGTCTATGCAGTGACATGCAGGTAGGTTACAGCAGACACAGGTTCCGAAGAAAGACACAGCAATTAGTCAGGACAACTTCAGCTGTGATGTTGAGCTGATATGGTGCAACATTCTGCATGAGGTGCAGATCCATAATTAGAGAGCACATCTAATGCCTGGTTCACACAACAGGATTTAAAAAATATATGCAGGTTTCCAAAACTTGAGAGACCACACACGTGGAGATAAAAAAAATCATAGATCTAACAGGATTGGTCGTACAGTGTGTGGTGTTCAGCCACACGGTGAAGTCAACACACCACACACGAACAGATTTCACACAGCAACATTCCCAGGTCAGACAGGGAATCTCGCAAAATCTCGAGATTAAGCGTGACTTCAGACTAAACAAACGGAGATAGTTTGTGGACTATTTAAAACAAAGGGGAAAAAAACGATACAAAAAGAAAAAGAAAAGGCATTCTTTGATAGGAGTGGAGACCACCTGACTTTCTGGTAAGTCAAGAACAGCTGTTTTGATTTTATTTTCCGCTCCATGCGTCCATCACCTCGCTTTCTGATTGGCTACACGTCACATTCAGCAAGCTGTGTGTTAATTTGTGGTCGGAGGACACAACACACGCTGCAATATCGGGCCAAGACAATCCAACATGTTGAATATCTCTGATTTGTGATCGGAGCACTCCTAACACACCACACACGGCAGGAATATCTGATAAGATAATCTTTAACACCATCACGATGGGCGTCCTTAAGATTGTCAGAAGGGGAAGATCGGGTCCGATATCGGCTTAATTATCTTGCCGTGTGAACCAGGCTTAAAAGGTGAAAGGACAGAGTGCAGAATCCAAAAGAGTTAGCAGTGTTTCTATAAGTTAGACAAAGGTTGTGAGTCTTTATAGAATTCTGGAAGCAGAATGATAATTTTACAGAAAAAGAAAGCATTTGAATCAGTACTTATTTGATTATATTTAAGTCAGTATATTAGCACTCTGGGGTGTGTGTGTGTGTGTGAGACTTTGTAGCTGTCAGTGCCACATTCTCACTGACAGAACATGGAAAGAAAAGCTTATGAACTCAAAATAGAGCCTTCTCAGTGACTGAAAACTACCGTAATTTCCAGACTATAGAGTGCACCTGAATATTTGCCACACCCACCAATTTTAAAAAGAAAAAATAAATTGTACATAAATAAGCCGCACTTGTCTATAAGCCATGGGTCTCCACATTGTAACATGAGATATTTACACAGAAAGATGTTAGACAGAAAGATTGTTTTATAACTTTTAATTAAATACGTACCATAAAAGCTTTTTTCCCCTGAAGTGTTATATGTAAATATTGATGCACACATCATCCAGCACACACGCAAAGTGTCTCTGCTCCACCCGGAAAACTGAGTAATTTTAACTTTTTTTTGAGATTTCATCGCATGCAGCCAGGATTGTGTGGTAAATGAGACGTTAATGAGGCGCTGTGACTTTTTCGACTTGTTGCACCAAGCCAGAGAACCACTGTGGAAGGTTGTTGGGGTAGAAGGCTCTGCTCTGCTGACGGCGCAACTCTGGCACCGGAGAAGGACTTTTCGTCACTAAAATGAACAGGTAAGACCTTATATTTACAGTGTGAATTTACACCTCATGAAGAACGCAGCTTTCAGGAAATCAATTGACAGCATCAATTGATGTATTTGGACTTATGAAAAAGCCTGTAAAAATCCATAAATTAGCTGCATCATTGTAAAAGCCGCAGTGTTCAAAGCATGTGAAAAGTAGGTGCTTATAGTCCGGAAATTATGGTAATTTTTATTCAGTCTTTCACAAAAAAGGAAATTATTATGGAAGAAACACATGAGAAATTATTCGGCCATATGGATCAGCATAGAGCAGCTGTGGGTTTTATGGATGTGGATGTCAGACATTAGCTTCATCTGATATGAAGTTATGTGAAGTTACTAGACATCCATCTGACTTGGTAAGTGCTCTTGCTGTCAGTGTGTAATGTCCAGGTTGCTCTAATGGGGCTATTCCACAGAGCACCGTTCCTTCCCGTTTAATCCTGCATAGCAAATCGGAAAACGTTTTGAAGCATCGTCGTCTTGATCCATCTTTGTCAATCTTAAACAAACTTGCTATTCATAGTGGTTAGTATAGTAGTCATCATCAACACCAGATTTGAAATCGGGATCCAATTTTGAACTATTCAAAAATTTCATCCCGATTCTCGAAATTGTTGATAGTATGTGGTAACTTTGTGGTATTCGCAGTCTTAATGGCTTCAGTCATGTTTGAACTTCGTTAAATGGAGTATTGATAGAGACTACAGCTTGAAACTTGTTTGACTGTGCTCCATTTGAGTAAAAATCGGAAACCAAAGCAGTATTTGTTGCGGGATTTGTTCAAAGTTGAACAGCTTGATCATGTCTGGGGCCAAGGGCACAGCATCTTTCTTTTGTTTTCAGACAGGTTGCCAGGTCTGCACTTTATAAGCCAGCCTGTTAGCAGGCAAACTGCATTAAACCATTTCATCCCATTTTTTCACTTTTTTGGAACGTGGGCAATCTAGTAGAACAGCGCTCTGTGGAATAGCTATATAACAAGTGTTTGCTTTGGATGTGCAGCGCACGGCTTAACAGCTCTGTTTTATCAGTATGTGTGTTTGTATGTGCCTGTGTTTGACAAATGTGACTGAACATTAGTCTTACTGTTTCAAAGTGATCATAAATCCCTCTCCATGACTTATTTCTGGTATAAAAGTGAACCATAATGGTTATGAATGGCTGTCTCCTGAATATATTCTTTTCCCTGGTGTTTTTCTCTTTCCCTCCCTCTCTTTCCTGATTATGAGATGCACCTGCAGCACACCTGTCGGTAATTAGCGGCATCTTCTTAAGGCCTGGCTGAGCAGGAGGACGCCACCAGATTATTCCACTCTCAGTGTGGTACAGTTGGCCTCTTGTTTCGTGTTCTGTGTATTTAGTTCTGTTCCTTCCTTGACCTTTCGTGTTTGATACTTTGGGGGGTTTTTTGCCTCTTGCAGCTCCACTGTCCCACCTGGTTTCACTCCCTTCCAGTCCTGCCGTATCCTCCTCCATGACCTCAGTCATCAACTCCATTTATTTGTTAATTTGACAACAAACTTTTTTTTTTTTTTTCACTGAATCTCGCTGCCTCGTTGCATTTTGTGTCTTGTGGACACTGGACATTATTTTGGACATGGGTTAGGCATGTAAATTTTTAAACACTCAGGTCATTAGAAACTCGTGCTAACTGGGTTTTATCTTTAGTCTTGTTCTAAGTTTCATGAATATGCATCCCAGAAGGTCACAGTTTGAAACATTCTGAAAACCTTACAAGTTCCAGGATACTGTCATTATGGTGTGGTCTTTTTTTTTTTTTTTTTTTTTGACTGTGGCCAAAGTTTCAAGATGTTTGAAAACTTTGGCAAAGTTTAGAAATCCATTGCATTTCCATGGAGCTGTGAAGAGGTTTTCTCAAAACATCAACGTTTTGTTAAAGTATTCCTACAAGCATGTCAGTTATATTTACATATGACATTTGAGAACTCTGGTGCATTACATTATCAAACTGTGTAGTACATCACATTTGTGGTCAACTATGGTCTTCTGGTTTGTCGTGATTATAGACCGTGACCTTCTGGGATGTATATCTGTGGATGTGACAAAGGAAATTTTAATAGTATAGATTAGATAGAACTTTATTGATCCCCTGGGAAGACTCCCTCAGGGAAATTGAGATTCCAGTTAGCAGCACACAGGGTAAGAAGCATACAGAGTATCAAAAGTGAAAGGAAAAAAAACAGTATAACAGGAAGGCAAATTTACATGGCATTTCACAGATTTACATTACTGCCACAAGACAAGAACAGTCATATTACTTTAGTGCTGGTAAATGCAGATTACTGTGTGTTTGCAGCATTCATGGGATTGCAGATTAGAATGCAGATGTTGCAGTGACCAAGTTGTGCATTTTTCTATGTATTCCTCGATATGAACACAGGACCATCAGTGTGTGAAATCCTTCACAGTGGCTTTTTGTTCCTGATGTAACTAACACCAGGGCCCAACATTCCTGAGAAGCACACTTGCTGAATTCCAACATAGGATTGGTTACTTTTCTTCCACACAAAATACAATTTAAATGTCAGAAATATGTGCAGCTGGACCTTGACAGTGTTTTCTTGAACCCAATAAGGGATTGTGAAATTGTGACAGGCCGTTTCTGCTCATTAAATTTGCAGAAATGCATAAAACTGAGTTATACTGAAAACAAGCAATCTGTGGCTGCTTGAGGACACTTTTAGTGTTAATTCATTTTCAATAAATGTATCTTAATAAAAAATACTTTCAGCAAAAGCTTGAAATCCCCCAAATCCCTTCTGTACTAAAATTCAGATTTATTTTGAGAGTGAGAGAAAAGTGTCCACTTAAAGGGGACATTAGACCATTTTCATTCTTGGTTCTGTTTTTAGATGTTTTGGGGTTCATCTTTTCCTGTGCAACCAAAAATGAATTTAATCAATGCAGTATTGATTTAGAATGCAAACACCATCATGGGCTAACCGGCGATATAATGTGATTGGTTTGAGCAAGCTATAAACACTCACAGCTGTTACTGAATAGGCCAAAATGTCATTAGAAGTGCCTGGTAACATGGAGAGGATCCCTACAGAGGAAAACGTGCATATTTACTATACTTGGCAATCTGGCTTGAGATGGATTCAATCCAGATTGTTTTCTAGATGGCTAGCATTCAGACCTGTTTTTCAAATCTGGCTCATCCTACACACGTGTCCAGACTCAGTCCGGCTCAAGTCGAATTCTTTGCAGCTTCACCAAGTAGTAAGAAATTGTTGGACCTGGATATGAGAGTGCTATTGCATGTGACACGTGTAAGGGAACGCACCCAGCAAATTCTCTTGGTGAGAAGATACCTCAGTGAAGGAAGGTTGTTTGCTGTCTTCGCTGTTGCAGCCGCACTGAACCTCGCCACAGTGGAGAGGATGCAGGGAGTGGACAGATGTAGTGATCCCAGAGGTACCCGGATTCAAGCCTTATTTGCATTCAGACCTCAGCGAATCTCACTCATCTATCTCAACCCACCCATGAGAGGTGGGTTGAGACGGATAGAAAATAGTCCATGTTCAATCTGAATAGTGCTGTTCAGACTTAAAAATAAGAGTAATAAAAAAATACCTATCTTGCTTGAGCCAGATTCTGACCCACACTGAAAAATTTGATGATTACTTAAAATAATTGTGGCAACAAAGTGACACATAGTATAATTGAACAGTTTTTAAGTTCTACAATTTTGATTCAAAAAGTATTGAATACATTAACTAAACTTAAACTAAAAAATTAACAAAAAAATTCTGTCATCAGCACATGCTGATGACAGAAACAACAGCAGAAGAGAGCCATTTTTCATCCTGTTAATAACAGAACAGAACACATGTAGCACTCTACAAATAATATATCACAAAAGAAAGCAATTACCTGGGCTTCCTGGGTGCTGAAATGCACCTTAATGTTGCCACAATTCATAGGAACACATAAATTCATCCAATCAGCTTCTTTCAATATACAACAGAGACAACATGTTGAATTGTGGGTCTGTATGTTAGCATGTCAAAAAGCCTCTGTGTACTTTGATTACCCATAATTCTCTTGAGTACAGCCCAGCATCTGACAACAGGTCCCTTTGGACATACAGGAACCTTTGAGTATTCGATGCGCATGCACCTAACAAAATCAGAATCAAGTTTATTGCCAAGTAAGTTCTCACATACAAGGAATTTGATCTGGTGTTATTGGTGCATAACAACAATAATAAAAAACAAAAGGAAAAATACGTATGTAAGAAGTAAAAGAGTCAAATAGGCAAGACTATGTTCACTGTTAGCAATGGTTAGTAATGAGAAGCAGTTAGTGTTAGTGAATCAATAATATACTATGGGATTCAAATAAAACCTTGAGATTAGCTATGGATCTCCTGGGTTGCAGACTGAGATTTTTACAAACAAAATTTTCAAGTCCTGATATAAAGTGGTATACAGTGACTTAACTGTGTGTGAGTGCATTTATTCAACTGAACTGTTATATTGTGCAACATTTTATTAACAGTAAAAAAAAAGAAATAATTTTGGGTGCTCGCCTGTAGTCTCAGACAAGTAGATAATCGCATCAGCTTCTTCACATCTTTCTTCTATATATCTTTTGGAAGATGGTAAGGGAATTATTTTAGTCCAACTAGAGCAAGTTGCTAGTTATATCTTTCCTTTGTGGGGACATCCAACATGAACATACACTATTGCAATGTTACAATCACATGATAAAAAACATCAGAACAAAGTATGGTTTTGTTGTAAATCATAAGACATCAAGAGTCACCAAAACTGACGCAGCCTCAAATTAACTGATAATCTGTGTATCACTTATTTTGAGGATGATAAAGTTCATAACTAGATGCTAATCTAACGCAGACGTCTTGATATAGACTTAATTTTTTTGTTACGCTTTTCCCAATTTTACTCATTTGATAGCTTTGACCAAATATATTCAAATGTATTATTTTAAACTAGCTTGTAATTTTGTTGAACAAAGTAATTTTCAATTTCAGCATACACAACAGACTTTGCAGTGATAAATTAACACTGGAGTGAGTGCATATGGTTCCATTCAAAAATAATGTTAAAGTGACAGGATTTAGGGGTGTTTATTATCAAAAATGGAATATATATATACGAAGCTGATGGCGCAGCAAAAGCGCCTTCGTGTTGAAGTCTCACAGGACATGTTGGGACATGCCCAGCTCTTCCGCCATTTGGAAGATTCAGACAGCTTTCGGTGGCTTCAGTCATGTGACTATCCGAGAAATTGTGGACAGACTGCTCCAGTTGTTCCGCCATTTCCTTGCAAAGAAAAAACGACGAGAGACTCCACCCATCCTCACACAAAGGCTGCTTACAAGCAAATGACACAATCGACAGGCGTGAAAAAATTAACGCATGCGCACGAAGGTTCAATCCATCAGGTTTTTGAAAAAATAAAAAAGTCGGTTACTTTTCTAACAGACCTTATATATATAAACAATCTGTTGATTGATTGGTGTATAATTGCCCGCAACAACAAATTAATGTGTTGTCATAATCTTAAACTAAGACCTTCATATC
This sequence comes from Thalassophryne amazonica, assembly GCF_902500255.1. Classification (NCBI taxonomy): domain Eukaryota; kingdom Metazoa; phylum Chordata; class Actinopteri; order Batrachoidiformes; family Batrachoididae; genus Thalassophryne; species Thalassophryne amazonica. The sequence goes on along the minus strand of NC_047112.1, from coordinate 46,803,267 downwards.
TACATTGAGGCTGCCATGTTGCTGTTTTGATACAGCAACCCAAGACAGTTACTCTGTCTTTCACATTTTTTAGCATGGCCAGAAGACTGAAGAAAAATAAGCAGAATCAGTGCTTGCTCCACAATACACCAGTTACTGGTTATTAGTGCAGGCTGACGAGTTTGAGAACACTTGTTTTTGTGACTGGAGTATCGTACATATTGCTTATCACAAGAGAAGACAAAGAAACAAAATCATAACTGGTGACGGCATAAAGCATTCTCCAATCTCACCACTAGATGATACTAAATCCTACACACTATTTCTTTAAATCAACTGCATCATTCTAAAAACTATTATTGTTGCTCAACTTGATTTAACACTCCAATAAAGTCAATTTAACCCTATTGCAGAGATGAGTTGATGCTATTGGAGTCAGTAGTACAGAGTACATTTACTGTGCAATGGAAAGATGTGTTCATCGGTTTGAACTTAAAAGAGCACAAGATGTTTATCTCCTTTAAATTTTGATGTAACATTGTTGATGTTCGATACACAAGCAGACACTTTGTTATGAAGAGCACATGGTTTAAAATCAGGAGGAAGCTCTGTATCCTCTTGACAAGAGCTGCTTTTTATGTCTTAAGAGAATGAAGAGAGGTTCAGGGCCGTGCCGTGATCCTGGACCTGGTGCGTCTGCTCCTTTGTGATATGAGGATGTTGGTTTGCTCAGAACATGAGGCCTTGGAGAACAGGTCTGCGGTGTATTAGGTTTGATAATCTTCCCACACAAGCAGCTGAGCTCACACAAAAAGGACTCAGAGAAAATGTCCGAGTCCGGTTGTGGTCAGTAATGTGTTACATCACGGGAGAATGAAACAAAACAATTTGGGGGCAATAGCCGTATTGATTTTAGGGTTATATAAGCACCCAATCTAATTTGGCTACCAGCTAGTAAAACAAAATGCTCACCTCTTCCAGTGTGTGAAAGCCTGGCAGCTCTAATGGGCCTTTCATTATGAATGACCCCATTAGGAACGGAACTTATACCACGCTGTTTGTCCGAGGTTGGCCGGATGTGTGAGCCTTTTCTGTTGCTATAGTGAAAACCAGCTTGATGTGAACCTTTGGAGTAAGGACAGTTTCACAACAAATCTTAACTTTTATACCAGCTGTTGCAAAACAAGGATGTACTTAGATTAAAAATATACATTTTATAGACCCGGTGTTGAAATTGAACATAGATAATTAATATTAGCTTTAGGTTCAAGGGCAGCTTAATGCATTTAAAACCAGGGCCACCAAGTCACATAGAGCACCCCCCCTCCCACACACACACACACATTTGTGCGTTGAGAATGCTTTATTTGCAGCAGGGCATTCAAAAGGCGGACTCTAGGCTAGAGACGGCCAAGTTTCTCCTGGCTGCTGCAGATAGATGGTTACTTTCAAGAGGTTGGCAATGGATGAATTGTCTGTGTATAGTGGTAGTGGTCTTTAGGGTTGGGTATCGAGAGCTCGATGTTTTTGGGTATCGTTAAGAAATGATTTGATCCACCGACATCAATAGCCTTTTTACTTAACGATTCCCTTATTGGTCCTTCAGAGTGGCTGTTGTTTTTGAGGGTGTTTGTCGGGAAAATGATAATTTCTCTCCGTTGATTGCAGATCCTGCAGCGGGCCTGTAATCAACCACTTATGCTGCATTTACACATAACGATGGCACATCACGAATGCCATGAAGTATACATTCTTGGCCGCTGATCACGAATGTGATGATTCGGGGCAGAGGTGTCAGGTGTCCTCAGGAACTGCTGCAATCTGTTCATACGTTCCGATTAATGGCACGTGCTGCTGGAGAATTATCAGGAACCGTTATGCACGGTCAATAATGTTCCGCGTTGTTGCACACTGTTGCGCCTAACAGCTCATCGTTAATTTCTGTCATGTTGTGAATGAGGTGAATTGTCTCCACACACACCCCCATATTCATCCAACCGTCAGTTGCCAAACAATTCAGATCGCTCCTGTTTGTTCCTCAAAATCCATACCAGAAGAACTTTGTGATTACATGCTTAGTTGGGCTCTGTGCCATTGAGTAGTGCAGAGAGGAGGAGGAGATGGAGAGACAGCCAAATGTGTGGCTCCACACGCTTCTCGTCTTGCTCGTTTTCTCAAACATCAGGCACATGCAGCAGGTGGAACACCTGCAGGAGTGTGCTGAGGAGCATTGGAATGAGACTTTTAGCTGACTTGGCACCACTGTCCTCCTTCGGCATACTGCAGCAATGAAACTGAATTCGGTGAAGCAGGGTTTAATTGTGCACGTCAGAGAAGAACACTGTCACACTCTATTAAGGATCGGCACTAATCAAGTACTAGGGGAGCTAAGACCACTACCTTTGCACCCCCCCACCAGGACTAAACCAAACCAACTTTTTTTAGGTTCCTTAGATGACCCCAAAACACAATCAGGATGTTCCCAATAATAAAAACTGGCCTCAAGCCAGTTAGCCAAGATTGCATCCAAGATGGCCACCAAAATATTTTTTTTCAGGTTTAGTCCTGGGGGTGGGGGTGGGGGTGGGTGCAAAGGTAGTGGTCATAGCTCCCCTACTAAAGATGGATCAACACGCTTAGTTGCGACCTCCATGACATGAGGTGAAATGAGGGTGGTGCGTGACATTCATGGAAGATTTTTTGACAGCCAAAAACATGCTCCACGAATAGCACGCACCAACACGCACTATTAAGAAACCTGTTCAGATGCATCAAGTCAAGTTAAGAATGTCAGGAATGTGCCAGGAATGACGCAAATATGACATTTGTAACGCATCTTGCCTATGTGTAAATGCACCTTTGAAGGCCACTTTGAACCTTGAACCAATGAACCAGTGCTTCGATCCACTGCTTTAATGGTTCGTTGATTTGCTGCTCTTCAGAAGCGAAAAGTCCGCTTCTTAACCCCTCTCAAAGCCATTAAAATATGTCAATCATGAGTCACTTTTGTGTGGATTAAAGTCGCTAACTGGGACTCCTGTCTTGTTGCAGTCAAGAAATGAGAATTGTCCTACGTTCTGTTTGTACCGCTCCAAACACTACGCGGCTCTCTATTATTAGCTTCAAAGTGAATCACCGTTTAAATCAAATGACACCTCTTTCCAAACACTGTAGTACAGACAATAAACTACAATCAACTAAAATGTTTTTTTCCTCCCAAAATGAGACGTCCTGCATTCTTTATGAATTACATTGATGCAGACGAGCAGCACAGCCAGCTGTAAGATCTCAGTGCAGAGGTATGGAGTAAGATTCATGCCAGTAATGTCTGAAAGGAAATGCTTTTGACAAAAACTACAGATTTTGTTTATTTCTATTTATGTCCAGAGATCAAGGATCCACCATGTAGAATTTATTTATGTCCAGAGTTTAAGGATCCAGTGACCAATTTCATATTTATTTACTTTAAGACTCAGTAAAATGTTGTTGACATAGAAAACCTGAAGCCTACTTTTAGTACACAAAAAATTCACAAGAGGTATCGATAAGGGAATCGATAAAGAATCGGATCGACAAGCAGAATCAATAATGGTATCAATATCAATAAAATGTTATCAATACCCATCCCTAGTGTTCATATAGTATAGTGTTGGTGTTGTTCCATAGTGTGTTCAAATCTGGGGACGTGCAGCATGAGTGCATGCTCTTAGTCCAGACCCAACGTGACCTAAATCATAGCAGCTTTGGGGCTGTCATGGTTACAGACTGAACTAGGCACGACACAAATGCCGGACTCAGAAACAGGAAGGATTGTTCAAAAGGCTTTAGTCGTTGTCCAGGCTGGATTCGGTACACGGTACAACAGGCAGCACAAAGTAACAGTGTCCAAAACATGAGACAATTAGCGAGGTCAGACTGGCAAGAGGTCAATACGCTTGACGAAAATGAGGGACAAGGACACTGGGACATGAGAGCTAGAAATGCAGGCATAGAGCACAAACGATCAGGCAGAGAAGTGCAGGAAACAAGGGGCTTAAGAGCAGAAGTAATCAGGGATAATCAGGCGCAGATGAGGGAGAATGAACGGGAAGAAGGCGTGACGAGACAAAAGGGAACCAGACACACCCACACCAAGACACAGTGAGAGGCAAGAGAGTGCCAACAAAAAACACCAACCAAAACTGCACAGAAAAACCAGAAAAATAATTAACTACAAAATAAAGCACACAAATTACCCACAACCCCACATCATGACAGGGGCCCTCCACAAGAAAGCATTTCATCAAAACAATTTTATTTTAAAGTAAAGTGAAATGAAGTGCTATTTGTAACATTTTAATTTCACGATACTCACTTGTATTCTGTAGTCACACTGGGGTTTTAAAAGCAGACAGAAACAGAACACGTGGTCACTTTAATCCATCGCTGGCTAGGTTTGGGTAAGAGAACACACACAGATGTAGGTTACTGAGGGGGCTGAGGTTTAGGACTAGAACATAGTCCACATACTTTGAATCTTCCCAAATGTGGTAATGGTGTTTGTCAGAAATAGTGCATTTCATTATGCAGGATGGAGCTGGATGACCAGAGAGAGAAGGATGAGGAGGAGGGTGGACTGTCCCAGTTTCCAGGATCTCACCCTGCCAATGGATTGGGTGCTGCAACCAATTTTCCTTTATCACTAAATAACAGACGTCATGACCTTGTTGACTGAAGGAGCCAGTTGCTCTTTTTATGCTAAGTAACCACATTGTTTATTTCCGTCCTGTCATGTCCAGCACATGTCCAGCACCTATGAGTGTGTTGGTCTGAAAAGTGTTGTCAGGTGCAGTGATGGGGTATTGCAATTCTTCCTATTGCATAGTCACCTATACACGACAACAGAGGGCGCTCTATCAGTATTGCCTTATTTTGCTGAGATTTACTGTTAGCTGTATTGTAACTGGCACAGTGATAAAAATACCTCCAAAAAGTGTCAACCAGAACTGACAAACTAAGTAATAAATAATACATAAATACACTGAAATACAACCACATCCTGCTGATTTTACTTCTCCACAGGGCTTTGTATGGTCCCCCAGTTCAACATGACCGTGATTAAACATCCGATTGCAATCATCACATTTGTATTTCTTGATTGTTTCATTTTTTCTCACTGAGTTCATGAATACAGCCGTCCACTTCATCAGAAGTGTCACACAGCTGGTTCAGGCTTCATATGGCTTTGGAAACCTTTTTATTTCTAAGTTGGACAAGGTTGGTATTCAGTTGCCGGCATCACCTTTGTGTTGCTTGATTCTTTTTTTTTTTTTTTTTGTCCAGTCACAGTCAATAACCAGGTAAGCACAGACATCGCAAACAGTTATCAGTGCTGTTAGTCATCCCATTGAGATCCCGAACAGAGCTGTCTGTCTTTAGATGCCATCCTAACACCGCTTCCTCTCCAAACCTTCATCGTCACACTCTGCCAAAATCAGATAAACTTGCGTTCAGTTTTACCTACTGTATGTGCAATAGGGAGAACTACGAGGAAGCAGAAAGTGATTGCACCATAGAACAACAAAAACTTGGTGTAGAGTCTATCACAATATACAGATACACCTTACGTAGAGGGATTTAAATCACGGCTACACTCTGAATGGGATGTGTGTTAATGTTCTTCCTTCTCATCACCATTCAAACTAAAACTAAACTGGATTGGAAACATAAATCAAACATGAAATAAAAGTTAAAATTAATTGAACAATACAAAACTTAATAACACCAAAGGAGCAGCACTAGCTGGCTGTGCCTGATAAGATATGGAAGAAATCAAGATGTTGTTGGAGGAGCAAGTGTTGGAGGATTAAGACAGCAAAAGGCTTCACCTCATGGAGCATTGGTGGATGACAGCTGCTCCTGTATATGATCTGCTTGCATGTATACTCCATTAACTCACCAGAAAACCTCTCACTTTTGAAGAGTGCTCAGGATGTGAATTTCAACAAAATATTTATTGAAAGGGGTGAGATACAGCCATTCTGCTCTGTGTGAGTCTGATCCCATCAGATCTCAGAAGCTAAGCAGTGCAGCATCTGGTTAGTACTTGGATGGGTGACCTTTTTTGAACAAAATTGAAATTGAGCAGCTATAAATATAAATATTACCACTGTGCTACCATCGCTGTCCTGTAAATGGTGAGGAAAAATACCTAAAATCAACAAGGACATGGACGAGGTGTGCTGTGTGCGGCCACTGCAGCCCGGCACAAAGGCAAAGACACGCGCCTCATGGATGAATGTTGTGAGTTCATGTCCTTCAAAACACGGTACGTATTCTCCAGCTGGGACGTCCAAGAGCAGAGATCTCAACATCAGTGGCTGTGGGCAGACATGCCCCCCTGTCCGTTCAGTGTCCAGATCAACGTGTCAGTCTGTGTGTTATGTGGTCATTTTCATTATTTATGTAATTGTGTATGTAGGTTTTGTCGTACTTATTTATAAAACCGTCCTGGCAGTGGTTTCTGTGTTTGTAATGTGCACTGAGCCCTCATCCAGCTGTCAGTGTGCTGTGATCACCTAACAGGCGCCTCCCCGTGCTGTGTGCAATCAGACCTCGCTGGTGGGGGGGACACATGCACACATGCGCGAAACACATGCAGCACATGGGTGTTGCTTTTTGCAAAGTCACACTCGTGGGGGCACTTAGACAAATTTCACCACCAGCTCGAAAGTGATCGTCTGCTGACCGTTTTCGTGCTGACAATGCGAATGGCCACACATTTTCTAACTGCCAAGCGAGCGGTGTTAAATGTTCATGTGTGTCACCTGGAATTTGGCCGACACCTGCCGCGAGAGGGATTGAATGGGCTCTCTCAGCGCACACTCTGTCTTTCAGCCACTGGTGTGCACAAATAGTTGTAGCAACAGGTGTATGAAGCATTGGATGCATGTCCACATCAAGTAAAAATTCCAGACATCTCCAGTCCACTCACGGACGATTCATTCGCGCACGCACATGTGAACAATTAAAAGAAAAATAAACTGCCTGCTGCTGCAGTTCCTCACTCTCCCCTCAAACTCTTTCATCATTGTGTTAAGTAAAGGACAAAAAGGGACATAAGTCCTGCTCACAGACTGATTGCCAGAGATCGGACATGTCCACATCAAATATAACTCCAGACATCGCCACATTTACTCACGGACGGTTTGCGCGCATGTGAACGCAACTCGTGGTCGTAGGAAGAAAGATAAACTATAACAGCACTCAGAGTACAGACCTGCAGCTCAGCACAAGAACAAATATAAACTAGAAGAGAAATCAGAGTGGACAGTCTGTCATGTTTTAGCCCTCAACCTGCCCAGAATTTGCTTTTGTCCCCCCAGTCTTTGTTTGTTTCCCTTTCTTTGTCCTGCTGTCTGTCCCTGACTGTTCATTTTCTGTTTCTTACACTTTAGTCTCGGTTTCATGATCTGTTACACTTCAGCCATGTTAAGTTTGATTCTAGTTTAGTTTCTGTTTCTTATTTAGTCATTATGTGTTATCAAGTGGACATCATAGCCAGCCGATACACAGGGACTGTGACTGATGTGGGCCGAGTGTCTGACTTTTTCCAAATAAAAACTGCCATTTGTCGGGATGTATTCTGACTCCTACACTGTTCAGTGGTTTCATGGGTGTTGGGTAGGGTTGTGGAAATTGGCAACCTATGTGCCTTTATTGGTAAGGAAAAGTTAACTGACCTTGACTCACAGTACCTGTGTACAAGCTGGCTATGATGTCCAGCAACTTCCTGGGGATCCCATGAACTCTCAGGATGTCCCACTAAGCAGCTCATTCAACTGAATCAAATGCCTTTCAAAAAATCAACATAGGCTACAAAGAAGAACTGCTGATATTTACACTTGCATTCAGTGGGTAATCCCAGAGTTAGGATGCAGATGATGTTTCTGTCTAGGCTCTCAGTTGTCCAGGTGGTTTCCATAGTAGAGAAGCTTGAATCTTCGACTGGGCTGGGTTGCTTGATGCGAGGACATTTCACTTCAAATCGCAGAAGCTTCCTCAGCTAAAATTCTTGCACTGGTAGTCTGACTTCTGTCTTGACTCTTGTAGAGAAGAATAAACAGAAGCCACAAAAGCTGGAGTATTAAACCTATCCAGACCCCTCCTACCGAGAGGCAGACTGCTATAGGCTAGTGACTAAACAATAGCTCTAATTAGCAACTATTGTGCTCTAGTTAGCACCCTCCTAATGACAGGGCAGCTGTCCCTCCTAATGATGAGATGGGTGCCTCTCCTGATGGCTCCCTTGACGACTCTCCTGATGATGTGAATGACTCATTACCATGAACAAAAGACTAAAACTGCTTTGACCTGAGTACCCCGTTGTAAACAGGGGACAAAGCGTGTCTCAGACCCCCTCCCTGGTTATGGCTGGGTTTCAACTGTTTCACAAAGAATGCCTCCTTGACCCTTCTCTCAAACCATTTCTTCTCTCTGGCTAAGATTTTAACTTCCTTGTCCTCAAATGTGTGGTTAGTGTCTTTAAGGTGGAGATGAACTGCAGACTGAGGTCCACTGGCGCCTTCTCTGCGGTGCTGGTATAGCCTTTTGTGTAAAGGTTGCTTAATCTCACCTATGTAGTGTTCGTTAGTTTTTCTGACATCTGATAGAATACACTACATTGCTCTGTTTGTAACTAGGAATCCTGTCCTTAGGGTGAACTAATTTCTGTCTCAAGGTGTTAACCGGTTTAAAGTAAACTGGGATTTTATGCTGTCTGAAGATCCTCTGTAGTTTTTCCCCTACTCCTGCTAAATAAGGGAGAGACACTCCTCTTCTTCTTGTCTCTGTCTCCTGTCTATCTGGTCTCTTTGTTCTCTGGGACTTCTGCACTTTGTCCAGGGACTATCGTGGGTACCCACATACTGTGAGGGCTTTCTGGACAAGATGTTGTTCTTTAGCCCTTTCCTCTGCAGTTGTGGGCACTTGTAGGGCTCTGTGTTGAAGAGTTCTGATCATCCCGAGCTTGTGCTCAAGGGGGTGGTTTGAGCCAAAGAGCAGATATTGGTCAGTGTGAGTGGGGTTTCTGTAAACCTCTGTCTGGAGCTGCCTGTTCTCTCCAACTGTAACAGCACAGTCCAAGAAGGCTAAATGGTTGTTTCAGGCATCCTCACGTGTGAACTTGATATTGGAGTCCACCAAGTTGATGTGTTTTGTAAAGTCCTCAACCTCCTGTTGCTTGAGTTTAATCCATGTGTCATCGACATATCTGAACCAGTGACTGGGAAGGAAGCCCGTGAAAGACGTCAAGGCTGTCTTCTCCACTCGCTCCATGTACAGATTGGCCATAGTGGGGGATACCGGAGACCCTATCACACAACCATGGATCTGCCTGTAGTAATTCCCTCTAAACATAAAATACGTGGTGTTGAGACAGATCTAGTTGGCAGATGTGGTCTGGTGTGAGTTTGGTCCTTTCAAGTAGAGACACATCCTCCAGCAGTCTCTGCCTCACAGCTGAGATGGCCTCAATGGTTGGATGCAGGTGAACAACGATGTCACATCAAATGACACCATAGTTTCATCTGCCTCCAGCTGCAGGTCCTTGATCTTGTTCACAAAATCTTGTGTGTTCTCCACATGGTGGTCTGAGTTACCCACTAGAGGAGCCAAAATCCACTTGAGGTGCTTGGCCAAATTGTACGTGATGGAATCTGTGCTACATAAAATAGGCCTGAGTGGCACGTCCTGTTTGTGGGTTTTGGACAGTCCATAGATGCATGGAGTGGCATCCCCAGGGTACAGTCTGTAGTATGCCTGCTTGTCGATGAGTCCCTCTTTCTCCAGGTTTTGGAGGTAGCTAATGATTTTCTTCTTATAGCTGCTCGTGGGGTCTCTCTTCAGACGTTCATATGTATTGGAGTCACTGAGCAACATGTTGATCTTGGCCTCGTAGTGCGATGTGTTCAGGACCACCGTGCATCTGCCTTTATCCGCTGGAAGGATGATGATGCTTTGGTCCTTCTGCAGTGCTGACAGAGCTTTCCGTTCTTCTCCTGTGATGTTGGACGGAGGAGGCTTAGCACTGTTCAGCACTGCTGTGACTCTTAGTCGGAGGTCCCCAGCTTCTGACTCTGACAAACAGTTATGTTTAATGGCTGACTCTACTGCAGTGATGTAATCTACTGTCGGTATATGTTTTGGGGTCACTGAGAAATTTAGTCCTTTAGCGAGCACATCCTTTTCTGTCTGTGTAAGAACCCTGTCGGAGAGATTCTTACCCAATTTTCCCTGTTGTCACTAATTTGTCTGGGTGTATCTTTAAAACTACTCCCACTGAAAGTATGCCTTTTCTGCACTAAAAGGTTGTGAAACTTCCTGATTTACCGCTCCTTGCTTTTTAAATGCTCAGCCATTTGAATTTTAACTATGAACTTTGTGATCTTATTATGGGCCTCTTCCCCCACTAAAGTTTCTAACCTTTTGTGAAGACTATCAAGATTATTTTGGAGGTCTAATATTTTAAAATGAAGCCTTCTAATTCTAAGACCCAAAATCCTCCTAATGTAACTGTGCTGGATCTTTTCTGCTGTGTGACCTGCTTCTAGTGCCTTTTGCTTCATGCATTTGGGAATAACATTGTTCTGTTTGCATCTCAGGTTAAATCTTAAGTGGTTTCTAAAGTTAGCTATCTTTTTAGCAGTCTTTTCCAGCTTACGTACCAGTGCCAGGGCCTCATGCCCACAGTTGGTCGCAATGTTTCTGTGTAGGCTCTCAGTTGTCCAGGTGGTTTCCATTGTAGAGAAGCTTGAATCTTCGACTGGACTGAGTTGCTTGATGCGAGGACGTTTCGCTTCAAATTGCAGAAGCTTCCTCAGTTAAAATTCTTGCTCTGGTAGTCTGACTTCTGTCTTGACTCTTGTAGAGAAGAATAAACAGAAGCCACAAAATCTGGAGTTTTAAACCTAACCAGACCCGTCCTACCGAGAGGCAGACTGCTATAGGCTAGTGACTAAACAATAGCTCTAATTAGCAACTATTGTGCTGTAGTTAGCACCCTCCTAATGACAGGGCAGCTGTCCCTCCTAATGATGGGATGGGTGCCTCTCCTGATGGCTCCCTTGAGGACTCTCCTGATGACGTGAATGACTCATTCAAAATATTGATGTCTAGCCGCTGTTTTATTTCATAATAATTACGTTTCGGCCAAAAGGCCTTCGTCAGATAGCAGCTTCCGTTGGACCAAGAGTTCAACTCTGAACTCTTGGTCCAACAGAAATAAAATGAAATAAAACAGCGGCTAGACATCAATATTTTGAGTGTGCTATGCTTTTTCTTTATATTTGAGTTAGTATTTCTGCATGTGCACCTCAGCGGAGGATCTTGGTGTGCATTTTTTTATCTATTTAATGTGAATGACTCATTACCATGAACAAAAGACTGAAACTGCTTTGACCTGAGTACCCCATTGTAAACAGGGGACAAAGCGTGTCTCATACCCCCTCCCCGATTAACGCTGGGTTTCAACTGTTTCACATAGAATGCCTCCTTGACCCCTCTCTCAAACCATGGCTAAGATTTTAACTTCCTTGTCCTCAAACGTGTGGTTATTGTCTTTAAGGTGGAGATGAACTGCAGACTGAGGTCCACTGGCGCCTTCTCTGCGGTGCTGGTATAGCCTTTTGTGTAAAGGTTGCTTAGTCTCACCTATGTAGTGTTCGTTACAGTTTTTCCTGACATCTGATAGAATACACTACATTGCTCTGTTTGTAACTAGGGATCCTGTCCTTAGGGTGAACTAATTTCTCAAGGTGTTAACCGGTGACAGGGTTTTCTCTATATTGTCAATATATATTATCAAATATTAATGTCTTTACTTTCATGTACTCTCTGTGATCGTGTCTTTGATTCTGTTCTCTATTTTTCATATATACATGTATGCATGTGTGAGAGTTCATGTACCATTATTCCTTTAAATAATTACTCATTGTCAAAGCAATCACTGTTCAAGTGATCATTAAAACTGCCACACGAGAAAGTGAGCAGATGATCTTTGGCTTAGTCAGTGTGCAGACTGTTTTGCTAGAATGTGCAGACTGTTTTGCTAGGGTCATGTTTTTGCTAAGCCCAGATGTGCACCTTTAATTAATGGTTCAGCCTTGAGGAAAGAGCATTGTAACTGGAACACCAGTTCAGGGCTGGACATTATTATGGTAAGCTTAGGAGACTGAGGGCTCAAAGCCATAACAGTTTTCATATCAATGTGAGACCAGACTTTGTGTCTTTCCATTGTTTTGTAATATTGTCACTCCTATATGCTTGTATGTAACTATATTCAATAAAAAGGAGAAGCAAATGGGCAGGGCCTTCAGAGCAGACGACAGTTCTTTCTGAAGGAGCGGCTCGTTTGTTTTCTCCTGATCAGGAAAAGAAATTCAGTGTCTCTTGCGTGATCATTTCTGTGTGTAAACTGGGTTGTTGTTCTTTTCAGGTCCGAACAACTCTGACAACCGGTTTAAAGTAAACTGGGATTTTGTGCTGTCTGAAGATCCTCTGTAGTTTTTCCTCTACTCCTGCTAAATAAGGGAGAGACACTCCTCTTCTTCTTTTCTCCGTCTCCTGTCTATCTGGTCTCTTTGTTCTCTGGGACTTCTGTACTTTGTCCAGGGACCATCGTGGGTACACACATACTGTGAGGGCTTATTATGTATTCAAATTAATAAAATGACAAGGATGCCCAAATTTATGCATCTGCCTAATTTTGTTTAAATAATTATTGTATACTTTCTGTAAATACTAGAAACTTCATTTCACTTCTCAAATATCACTGTGTTTGTCTGCTATATGATATATTTAACTGAAATTACTGATCCAAACAACTAATGACTTATAAAGGAAAATCATGGAAATCATCAGGGGTGCCTGAACTTTTGCATACCACTGTAGGTTGTGAGAGAAAGAAAAAAAGAAGATTTCTGGCGTGAGTTAGATGAGGTTGTGGAGAGTGTGCTCAAGTATGAAAGAGTGCTGATTGGAGCGGACGTCAGTGTGCATGTTGGCGAAAGGAACAGAGGTGATGAGGAAGTAATGGGTAGATATGTTATCAAGGTCAAGAATGTGGAAGGGCAGGTAGATGATTTTGCAAAAAGGATGGAAGGGATGGCTGTGGTGAATACCTACTTTAGGAAAAGGGAGGAGCACAGGGTGACATAAGAGTGGAGGAAGGTGCACACAGGTGGACTACATTGTTTGTAGGAGAAGCTAAAAGAAATTGGAGACTGTAAGGTGGTGGCAGGGGAGAGTAGCTAGACAGCATAGGATGGTGGTTTGTAGGATGACTTTAGAAGTGAGGAAGAGGAAGACAGTGAGAGCTCAACAAAGGATCAGATGGTGGAAGCTGAAGGAGGAAGACTGTTGTGAGGTGAGAGAAGCACTGGATGGAAGGGAAGCAGTTCTGAATAACTGGAAAAGTACTGCAGATATGGTGAGAGAGACAGCTAGGAAGGTACTGAGTGTGACATCTGGACAGTGGAAGGAAGACAAGGAGACTTGGTGGAATGAAAATGTCCGGGAAAGCATAAGGAGAAATAGATTGGCAAAAAAAGTTGGGATAGTCTGAGAGATGAAGAAAGTACAAGCAAATGCCTGGTAAGGTAAAAAGAAAGCAGCAAAAGCTAAGGAAAACGCATTTAGCAAGCTGTACAAGAAGTTGAATACATAGGAAGGAGAAAAGGACTTGTACGGATTGGCCAGAGAACGGGACAGAGATGGAAAGCATGTGCAGCAGGTTAGGGTGGTAAAAGATGCAGATGGTAATGTGCTGACAATTATGATGCAGAGCTGTGGAGAGAATATTTTGAGTAGGTGATGAATGAAGAAAATGAGAGAGTGAAAAGGCTGGATGATGTGGAGAAAGTAAATCAGGTAAAGATGAGTAAGGATGAAGTAAGGGCAGCTATGAAAGGGATGAAGAATGGAAATGCAATTGGTCCAGATGACATTCTCGTGGAGGCATGGAAATGTTTAGGAGAGATGGCAGTGGAGTTTCAACACAGATTGTTTCATAAAATCTTGGAAAGTGAGAGAATGCCTGAGGAATGATGAAGTGTGCTGGTTGCTATTTTTAAGAACAAGAGTGATGTGCAGAGCTGCAGTAACTACAGAGGCATAAAGGGGAGAGGAGAACCTTCCAGAAGGACAAACATCTCTGCAGCAATCCACCAATCAGGCCTGTATGGTAGAGTGTCCAGACAGAAGCCACTCCTTAGTAAAAGGTACAAACTCCAGCCCGGCTGGAGTTTGCCAAAAGGCACATGAAGGACTCTCAGACCACGAGAAACAAAATTCTCTGGTTTGATGAGACAAAGATTGAACTCTTTGGCGTGAATGCAAGGCATTATGTTTAGAGGAAACCAGACACCATCCCTATAGTAAAGCATGTGGGAATGGTTTTCAGCAGCAGGAACTGGGAGACTAGTCAGAATTGAGGGAAAGATGAATGCAGCAATGTACAGAGACATCCTGGATGAAAACCTGCTCCAGAGCGCTCTTGACCTCAGATTGGGGTGACAGTTCATCTTTCAGCAGGACAATGAACCTAAGCACACAGCCAAGATATTAAAGGAGTGGATTCAGGACAACTCTGTGAATGTTCTTGAGTGGCCCAGCCAGAGCCCAGACCTGAATCTGATTGAACATCTCTGGAAAGATCTGAAAATGGCTGTGAACCGATGCTCACCATCCAACCTGATGGAGCTAGAGAAATGGGCAAAAGTGCCCAAAGATAGGTGCACCAAGCTTGTGGCATCATATTCAAGAAGACTTGAGGGTGTAATTGCTGCCAAAGGTACATCAACAAAGTATTGAGCAAAGGGTGTGAATACTTAGGTACATGTGATTCCTTAGTTTTTTTATTTATTTATTTATTATTTTTTAATAAATTTGCAAAAAAAAAAAAAAATTCCAAAACATTTTTTTTCATGTTGTCATTATTGGGTATTTTGAGCAGAAGTTGGAGAGGAAAAAATTCATTTAATCTATTTTGGACTAAGGCTGTAACAGTGTAAAAACAAAATGTGGGAAAAAAATGTGTGAATGAAGTGCTGTGAATACTTTCTGGATGCACTGTATGCACTTATCATATGTGCACATAAAGTTGTATACTTGTTCAGACATTACTCAGGAGTTTTTTTTTTTGTTGTTGTTGTTTTTGTTTTTTTGTCTGTTGTCAGAACGCTTCAGCAGCTTTATGTGATACTAACACACCAGTGCATGAAAGTCATCCTGGTGTAAATCTGTGAGAGCTGAGGATAGTTTCCACCCAAAATATCAGAAGGATGAGATCAGTTTCATCTCAAGGCTTTGTGGTTTTCAATAAAGTAACAAGTTGATAGCAAAAGACAGGAGTCCCTGAAAGCATGTTGATTCTAATCATTGCATCATATATCATAGCCCAATTTAGCAAAAAACTATTTAATGAAATTACAGGCCAGAGCATGAGTTCCTGTTGCTCAGAACGTCATATTGAGCTCATTAAAAAAAAAAATCAAGAAATCTCATAAAGTCTGTAAGTCACTTTCTCATTATCTATAGTGAGACAGTGCTGCCTCGCCTGCCATCAGAGGTCTGTCGTGTCCCAGACTCCCAGAGCCTATTGATCCCAGTGCTCTAATGCAATCTGACTCACCAGCGCTGCTTATTGACGCAGGACCTTCAGACTTAATGTCTTTCGAATAAACACTGATGTCGTCATGTGCAATAACGGAGAATAAATGGAGCACAGCAAAAGAGAAAACAAGAAAACAGGTAAATCTGGGTAAATCTGTTCCCCCCCAAAAAAAAAAGATTGGGTTTGATGTCAACCTGTTTGCACTTAAATAAAACCACAAACTGTATTGATTAATCCATATAATTTAACATGATTACTGTTTCAACAGAAATCCAAGCAAATTGGTTCTACAGTTCTCAAATCAGTCACAAATCCGTCAAGTGTTTGTGTAATTGTTGTATCATCATATAATTTTGATGTCAAATTGTTCCCAGCATACAAAACCACTTTCCTTCTGCATTATATCACCAGAGGTTGAAAGACTGGTACTGAACTGTGATTACCATATTTTCCAGACTATGTACTGTGCCAGATTGGCAGTTGAATCTGTCCAAAAATGCAGTATGAAGAGGGAAAACCCCATATATGTTGCATCATTCTGTAAGTCACTTTTATTCAGAGGAAAAATAAATCTAATCGGCACATTATTTATTTATAAGGCAAATACCATGTTAGTGAACAGAATCTAAGGGATTAATTAATGTTATTGTACAAAGTGCAACAAACTCAAGAAGAAACTGCTACTGAACAAAAGAAAATGTCAAGAAGCTTAATGTGTGCACATTTACATCACTAAATGTAAATACAGTGGTCCCTCGCTATAACGCAGTTCATCTTTCGCGGCCTCGCAGTTTCACTGATTTTTTTAGTGCAATTTTTCCATGCTTCTTTTTTTTTTTTAACAGCGCAGTGTGTTCTGCGTCCTTATCAGGTGGGCCGGTCGTGGCGCCGGTCGGCATTACCGTGATTGCTCTCACTGCCTCCGATGCGCTTACTGAGTCTGCGGGCTCGGTAAGCGCCACAGCGGGCCACTCACACCGCCCCCTCTCTGCTGTGTGGCGCTGCGGACAACTCT
This sequence comes from Thalassophryne amazonica, assembly GCF_902500255.1. Classification (NCBI taxonomy): domain Eukaryota; kingdom Metazoa; phylum Chordata; class Actinopteri; order Batrachoidiformes; family Batrachoididae; genus Thalassophryne; species Thalassophryne amazonica. The sequence continues at coordinate 46,786,624 of NC_047112.1, read as the reverse complement.
GGTAACAGGTCAAACTCGCTGTTTTGATGCGGAGTGCTCCAGCAGCCCGCAAGGATAGACTTCTTGCCGAAAAATCCGCAGCACCCGCTGCATGGTCTCGGTAACCGCAGCCGCAGAGCTCCGTGGCCATGACTTGGATTCTTTGCGGGTCCCGCATCTGTACCCCCGGAGGCAGTGAGTGAAGGGAGAGCACGTGCATTGTGTTCTGCGTGTGTCTGTTTATAATCTTCTCGCCCAGAAGAAAAAAGAGAGTGTTTACACAGGAGAGAAAAGTGAGAAAATGTTAATGCCTGTTTGATAAAAGTGTATAAATTGTGTAGTGAGGGGTTTTACAGTCTTAAAACATCTATAATAATTGTAAAAAAATAACGCTGACTACTTCGCGGATTTCACCTATTGCGGGTTATTTTTAGAACATAACTCCCGCGATAAACGAGGGACCACTGTAAACTTAATTTACTACCTTTTTAAAACATTATACGTAGCCTTACCTTAGCCCAGCTGGCCTCCTCATTGTCCTCCTGCTGTCCCACAAAGTGCAAACAACTGGAGTGCTGAATAGTATGAATGTTATTCCTTCTCTTTGTTCAAGAACACATGAAGGTTATTCCCTCTGTCTAAGGTTATTACGCCTGCCAGTCAGTTCGATGTTTTCGTGGTTCACTCATATGAGCTGTTCCGCTGTGAGCCACCCTGATTTGTACTTATTCGTATTATGTGTGAAGGAGCCCTTAGATCAGTAAGCATCCTGAGGTCAGGATAAGTAACAATGGTCACGAGAGGTCAGGATTAAACCACAGAAGAACCAGTGCACATGGAAACAACAGTACAAGGAAGTACATCAAAGGCCAGAATCATGAGGAAATTATTAGACTGTGATGACTGTGAGGATGACTGAGAAACACAGTCCAGCGGGAAAAAAAACGAGATGATGAAGAAAACAAGTGTGATAAAAGCACGTCAAACCCGAATGTAAAACCACAGAGACACCTGCAACATGTTCCGTATGTCATGGGAAACTAAACAACACAGAAGAACCAGTGCTCTGTGGGTAACAGAATATGGACCAAAACAACCAACCAAGTAAAGAAACACGTGCCTGCAAATTGTTACAGGAATGCATTTATGACTTTCTAAAAAGAAAGACCATGTCCAAATGTAACCAGATTTTAGTAAATTCCAGTACTTATTTGCCTCAAGAGTGTGAACAAGAACACTAGATGTGGATGCGTAATGCAAAATTCATTAATGAGCAGTGCAGAAAAAGAGACATATCTGACATGTTTGACATTGCAATGATTGAAGCTCCTCATTAACTCATCTTGAGCAAATACTGTGGAGAAAAAGCAAATGTTCATATATGAAGAAGTTAATTCATTTAAGGAGCATGGGAAGACTGGTGCACAAGCATTGCTGTGTGTTAGGAGCTTGCACTCACACACACACACACACACACACACACACACACGCATAGAAGAATCCTACAAACCAGCTGGTCACAAAAATAGCAACAGCAAAACAAAAATCAGTTGACCAAATCAGCTGACTTGACTGCCTGACACTGTATGTCAACTTTTTATTTTGTTTTGTTTTTGTTGTGTGTGCACCCGTCATCCATGTCTGTGCCTTGTTTGTGTGTTTGTATTCGCTCACCTGTCTCTTTCTGTGTCTATGTCAGGTTTGGTCTTCTCTCGGTGTATTTGGAGTTGTATTTTAGTTTTGTGAGTTTCTCTGTTGTGTTTTGTAATTATTGTTTCATTTTATTTTCTACTCACCTGTAGATGTCTGTTTAGTTTTTAGTCACCTTGTGTTCTGTTAATTTCCACGTGTTCCTGCTCCCTTAATTTGCGCACCTGTGTTTGTTAGTCATTTTGCATTTAATGGTTGTATTCCTTGCATTCCTTGGTTGTATGTTAATTCCGTTGGTCTGCTCTTCATGTTTCCCAGTGAGTATCTTAATCGCCCCTCTGTTTTCCCGACTGCCTTTTTGCTCCGTTTGTTCAGTGCTCATTTGTTTATGTGTTGAATTCTGTAAGTGTGTGTTGTTTGCCTCACGTACTGGTTGGACTGTTTGCACTTGGATCTGCCAATAAATCATCTGGTTTTGACACACCCCCAGTGTGATAGCTGTCTGCATAGTTTGGGTTCACCACTACAGCAAATTGTAACAATTTTTTTAAACTTGTGAAAAATTGGCGTCCTGTCCGGGGGGTACACCATCTTATACCCTATAACTGCTGGGCTAGGCTCCAGCCCCCATGACCCTTGATTGGAGTGGGTATAGGAATTAAGGAATTAATGTTTTTTAAACTGTGCAGGGTGTTGGGAGACACTGAAAAACTGACACGTGAAATGTGAAAAGCATATTATGTAAGCATTCTGTCACCTTCATTTAGACATAAATCTGAGAGATGGAGGAACAGTGTTAATCAGTGTGATGTGCAGCAGCTATTGCGTAATACGAGGTCTATCAGAAAAGTATCCTACCTTTTTATTTTTTTAAAAAACTATATGGATTTGAATGACGTGCGATTACACCAATCATGCTTCAACCCTCGTGCGCATGCGTGAGTTTTTTCACGCGTCAGTGACGCCATTTCCCTGTGGGCAGGCCTTGAGTGAGATGTGGTCCCGCCCTCTCGGCTGAATTCCTTTGTTTCACACGGTGCTCGAGACGGCGTGCATTGCTTTATCAAAATGTTTTCTGGACCTGTGAGGAATATCCGAGTGGACACTATTCGAGAAATTAAGCTGGTTTTCGGTGAAAAGTTTAACGGCTGATGAGAGATTATGGGGTGTTTCTGTCGGTGTAAGGACTTCCCACGGAGCGGGACGTCGCGCAGCGCTTCCAGGTGCCGTCGTCGGCCTGTTTCGACCTGAAAACATCCTAATTTAAGGCTTAATTCACCCAGGACGTCGTGAGAGAACAGAGAAGATTCAGAAGAGGCCGGCATGAGGACTTTATGCGGACATTCCACTGTTTAAGGATATTTTGTAATGAAAGACGTGCGCGCAAATTCGCAGAGTCGTTTCCATGACGACTCGGCAAATCTGTGTGCGCCGCGACAGGAAAAACACCTCCGTGTTGAAAACCATTCAAACCAAATTCAGGCGGCTTTTGATGGCTTTCAACAAGTGAGTAACTGAGAAATTGTTTAACAGCTTTGGCATGTTCCAACTTGCCCGTTAAGGTTTCCAACGGAGGTGTTTTTCCTGTCGCGACCCCCCGCGGACGGGTCCGGCCCGACATGCGACTCTGCCCGCACATTCTTTCATTACAAAATGTCCGTTAACAGTGGAATGTCCAAATAAACTCCTCATGCCGACTTCTTAGTTCTCTGTTCTCTGACGACTTCCTGGGTCAACAGAGCCTGAAATGTGGAAGTTTTCACCTTGAAACGGCAGAGACGCTGCCGCCTCGAAGCGCAGATCGCCGTCAGGCGCCATGGGCCGTCCTTACGGCGACACTACCAGACCAAAATCTCTCATCAGCCGTGAAAATTTTTACCGAAAACCAGCTGAATTTATCGAATGGTGTCCACTCAGTTGTGCCTTACAGTTTTGAAAAAAGTTTGATCAAACAAAGCAGCAGTCTCTGAGCCATTCCTAAACAATGAAAAAATCGACGAGAGGGTGGACCACTCCTCACTCAAAGACTGCCCACAGGCGAATGACGTAACCGACAGGCGTGAAAAAACTCTCGCATGCCCACGAGGGTTCAAGTATGTCTGATGTAATCACACGTGATTCAAATCCATATGGTTTTTGGAAAAAATAATAAGGTCGGATACTTTTCTAATAGACCTCGTAATTTGACTGAATGGTACAGGAGCAAAGACACAAGGTCGTGTAATAAAAAACTGATGTGGAAAAGAAGAAAAGGTCTTCATCTTTCTATATAGCTGTTCTTCTATTCCCTCTGCTCATCTCATTCTTGTAACAAATTTAGACACGTGACACACTATGAAATAAAAGGGTCCTCTGAGTGCATACCCACTCACTCATCACTCATCTTCAAATGCTTAGCTGGGATCGGGTCGTGGGGGCAACAGCTCCAGCAGGGGAGCCCAGACTTCCCTTTCCCAGGTCACATTGACTACCTCTTATCCCAAGGCGTTCCCAGGCCAGTGTGGAGATATAATCTCCCTACCTATTCCTGGGTCTTCCCTGGGGTCTCCTCCCAGATTGATGTGTCAGGAACACCTCCCTAGGGAGGCACGCAAGAGGCATCCTTGCCAGATGTCCGAACCACCTCAGCTGGGTCCTTTCAATGCGAAGGAGCAGCGGCTCTACTCCGAGCTCCCCACGGATGACCAAGCTTTTCACACTATCTCTAAGGGAGACACCAGCCACCATCCTGAAGAAGCCCATTTCGGCCGCTTGTACCCACGATCTAGTTCTTTTGGTCATGACCCAACCCTCATGACTATAGATGAGCGTAGGAATGAAGACTGACCAGTAGATCGAGAGCTTCGTCTTTTGACTCAGCTCTCTCCCACAATAGAGCGAATGCAACACCGCCCCTGCTGCGCCAATTCTCCGGTCAATCTCACGCTCCATTGTTGCCTCACTCATGAACAAGACCCCGAGGTACTTGTAGAGAAGAAATTCTTCTGTTCTCTACAAGAGTCAAGACGGAAGTCAGACTACCAGAGCAAGAATTTTAGCTGAGGAAGCTTCTGCAATTTGAAGCAAAACGTCCTCACGTCAAGCAACGCAGTCCAGTCGAAGATTCAAGCTTCTCTACTATGGAAACCACCTGGACAACTGAGAGCCTACACTTTAATTGTGATTGATGATCTTTTATCATGCTCACAGATCTTTCATCTGCATCTTAAACTATTCATTACATGATAAATTAAATTTAGCAGCTGTTCCCTTACTCGGTGCAGCACCTTTATTTTGCTTGTTCTTCTTTTATCATCTTATCCCCACAGTTACAATTCACTATGGGGGTATTTCACTGTAACAGAATTATAGTCATGGCAGATTTTTAATGGTGAGCTAATACGCGTATATGGCAAGATTTTGCTTTCATTGTTATACATTTACCATCAAATGCCCTATATTGCATTTTTTTTCTCCATCTTGCTCTATTAGTGATCGATCTCTGCTCCCCTCCACAGCATGTCTTTTTCCTGGTTCTCTCCCTCAGCCCCAACCAGTCCCAGCAGAAGACTGCCCCTCCCTGAGCCTGGTTCTGCTGGAGGTTTCTTCCTGTTAAAAGGGAGTTTTTCCTTCCCACTGTAGCCAAGTGCTTGCTCACAGGGGGTCGTTTTGACCGTTGGGGTTTTACATAATTATTGTATGGCCTTGCCTTACAATATAAAGCGCCTTGGGGCAACTGTTTGTTGTGATTTGGCGCTATATAAAAAAATTGATTGATTGATTGATTGATTGATCTTACAGACGATTTTGTCGTGAATTGGCGCTATATAAATTAATAAATTTGAATTTGAATTTAGGAAGCCGGTAAGACCTGGCAGGCCCAAACGTATCATGAGGGTCTGCTGGGAACGACTGGCAGAACCCTCTGTCAGCGAGGTCTTCAACTCCCACCTCCAGGAGAGCTTCTCCCAGATCCCGCGGGAGGTTGGAGACATGGAGTCCAAGTGGACCATGTTCTCCACCTCCATTGTCGATGCGGATGCTCATAGCTGTGGTCGCAAGGTCTCTGGTGCCTGTCGCGGCGGCAATCCCCGAACCCGGTGGTGGACACCGGAAGTAAGGGATGCCATCAAGCTGAAGAAGGAGTCCTACTTATCTTTGTTGGTAGGTGGGACCCCAGAGGCAGCTGACAGGTACCGGCAGGCCAAGCGTGCCGCAGCTCGTGCGGTCGCAGAGGCAAAAACTCGGGTCTGGGAGGAGTTCGGGGAGGCTATGGAGGAGGACTATCGGTCGGCCTTGAAGAGATTCTGGCAAACCGTCTTACGCCTCAGGAGGCGGAAGCAGCTCTCCACCAGCACTGTTTACGGTGCGGGTGGGGAGCTGTTGACCCTGACTGAGGATGTTGTCGGGCGGTGGAAGGAGTACTTTGAGGATCTCCTCAATCCCATCGTCACGTCTTCCGAAGAGGAAGCAGAGACTGGAGACTCGGAGGCGGACTCATCCATTACCGAGTCGAGCCGCTGCTCCTCCACGTTGAAAGGAGTCAGTTGAGGTGGCTTGGGCATCTTTTCCGGATGCCCCCTGGACGCCTCGCTGGAGAGGTGTTCCGGGCACGTCCCACTGGGAGGAGGCCCCGGGGAAGACCCAGGACACGCTGGAGGGACTACATCTCTCGGCTGGCTTGGGAACGCCTTGGGGTTCCCCTGGAGGAGCTGGAGGAGGTGTGTGTGGATCAGGAGGTCTGGGCGGCTTTGCTTGAGCTGCTGCCCCCGCGACCCGACTCCGGATAAAGCGGAAGAAAATGGATGGATGGATGTTTTTGTGTTGTAGTGTACTTGGCAAGACATGTGAGGCTTATTTACTGTATGCTCAATATTTAGTACAGACACAGACGGATAAAGGCAGAGCCATCTGTCTGCACTCTGCATACATTTCCTCTGTATTTGTTTTCATTTTCTAAAAGCTTACAGATACGGATGACAGTGAGCAGTAGAGCTTAAAGAGACCAGAGGAGCCTTGGTTCAAATCTCCATCAGACTAGACAATCAGTGAGGTCCCTTGGGCAACGTCCTTAATCTTGATGTTGCCCCCAGTGTGGACTTGAGCGCCTTTCATGGGAGCATGTTGACACTGGTGTGTGACTGAGTGGGTGAATGTAAAACTTCATTGTAAAGCGCTTTGAACTTCTGCTTCAGATTGAAAAGTTCTATATAAATGTGGTCCATTTACCACTAGAGCAGCACCAGTCGTAATCATGGGGTTAGTACAGCCGGTTAAAATTGGACACAACTTCAAAGCAAAAAGACACAAAAAATACCATGAACAATTTCGTGTAATATTTTGACAAGAGTGCCCCCCCCCCCACCATACATACCCCCAGATGACATTTAACAGGAGTAAACGGGTTCAGAAAATGTATGAATGTTTTTCTTGTTGTGAAGTGTTTAATGGCTCCTCCATCTACAAACCTGCCAAGTTTTTTTTTTTTTTTTTTTTTGGTTTTTTTTGGTTATGACTTCATCAGCCATCACCATATTTGATGTTGTCAGAAGGTTTGCAGTGCTCTCTAGTGGATATGTTTTTAACATCTGTAAGGGTCGTGGAAGTATGTGGGCAGTGACAGTTACACTGTTTGAAATGCACAGAGAGATATATGGCATATATGGAATGCATTACAGCATATATGAGTTTTTAGCTTGAATTACCAAAAAAAAAAAAACTGCAATGAAAAGATTTTCCATTTGGCTGTTGTTGGCATAGGATTATTGAGATATTTTAACATTTCATGTTGTGTTTGCATATCGACAAAGGAGGGGAAAAAAGACCAAACAATTTCTATGAACCTTTTAAAACCACCCAGGGGTGGGATACAGCACCCTGGAGCAATGTTTATGTTTTATAATAATTATTTTTCCACCAAGGAGCAAAACATCATCTTTGGAATCATACAGCACCTTCTCCAGAATAAAATCCGCACAAACACAGCAGGTAGGCACAATATCAACAATTCAAAATAATAAAACCAAGTAGTAATAAATAAATAAATGTATTTATTTATTTTTGCTGATCCAAAAAATCTGATCCATTGCTTAAAAACCATATCACATCTGAACCAAGGTCTTTGTGACCCATGACACCCCTATTAACTATACTGCATGTAAATAATTTAGCTGAGGGTTCAGAAAGCAAATAAAAGGTGATCAAAGAGAGTGAACAGATTTTCCCAGCCAAAACATACTTACAGTCTCACATGTAGTCATTCATTATAAATGGTCCAAATTAGTTTAAATTATATGTTCCAATTTTGGAACATATAGTACCTGCCTATTCCTTTGAGAGATCGGTGATGAAATGGCTTTGCTGTAACACGGCAATAAACAAAGTCATTTCCAACACGAGTGCAGACCAGATGGCCGTGACACGTGCTGTCACTGCGAGTCATGATGAGGGCATTTACACATCTGTCTTCTGCTCTTTTATGTATTTTTACTGCTGATTTCTTTCTTCTTACTTTCACCTGATTGCACGTGTGTGGTTATATTGACTGATCATGTATCTCTCCTGCAGTTTATTCACATGTAGCATTTCTTATCAAAGTGCACAAACAACAGCCTTCTCTTTGCACAGTTAATATTTGATTATTCCTTAAAGCCTGCATGTCATATTCTATAAACTACTTGAGATGAATTCTGTTTTGATGATGCTCTATGGAGTCACAATATTTGGAGTCAGAATATTTGTATAAAAAGTGGCCCGTTTTAAATGGAAATGGAAGCAAGTCTGCGATTTGAAATGTTTCCACTGTCGTTACAGGTTTATGGCATTTGATAAACTGGTTTATACATGACATTTATCCAGGCTCCAACCACCAGTCCTGTCAAGTCCAGTCTGGGAGCATGGGCTGGTTCCTCACTATGGGTCCCTGATAGCAACCACCCAGGCAGATAACTGGTAACTCCACATTTTTAAAATAACCATCTCTCTGCTGCAGCCAGGTGAAGTGTCCCCGTCCCTTTGGCCTGCTCCACCTGCTGTGGTCCTCAACAATCAAGCACCTGTGCACTGGATCATGTATACAGAAATGCGCCAAAGGAATAAAATGCTGAAGCTGGTGGTCTGGACCTGTGAAATTAAGCAAACACAGGAATGGAAAGTGTTGCATTTCCTTCACTGAGCACTTGAGGCTGGACCCAAAAGGCAGTGACTTCCAATGAAGCCACTTGGCTGAGTGGTAAAACATTTCCCAGCAAAACAAGAAGACCAGACGTCTCGACTAAAGTTTGGGAAGCTTCTATTGTCATGGATATGTACTGATTTGTAATTTCTGATCTCTACTTTACGAGGTCTGTTAGAAAAGTATCCGACCTTTTTATTTTTTTCAAAAACCTGATGGATTTGAATCATGTGTGCTTGCATGAGCAAACCTTGAACCTTCGTGTGCATGCGTGATTTTTTCACACCTGTCGGTTGCGTCATTTGTTTGTAAGCAGCCTTTGTGTGAGGACGTGCTGTGCGCTCAGCGGATTTTCATTTCAAGGAAATGGTGGAACGACTGGAGCAGCACGACTGCATCAAATTTTGCCACAAACTGGGCGACAGCCAGGTGGAAACCATTCAGATTATTCAGATGGCTTTCGGTGACGATCCTCTGGGCATCAAACAGATTAAGGAGCAGTACAACCGGTTTAAAGACATGTGCACCATGGTGGAGGGCGAGCTGCGCTCCAATCGGCATCAACACGCTGAAACGACCGGATCATTTCCAAAGTGAACGCCGTGGTGATGTGGGACCATCATGTGATTATCCGAGAAACTGCGGAAGAGGTGGACATCAGCACTTTTTCGGCACATTCCACTGTGAAAGAAGATTTTGCCATGAAAAGAGTTGCAACGAAATTCATCGGCACGAAGCTGACGGCGCAGCAACAGCGCCTCCGTGATGAAGCCTCACAGGACATCTAACATGCCCAGCTTGTCCACAATTTCTCGGATAGTCACACAACTGAAAAGCCACCGAAAGCCGTCTGAATCTTCCGAATGGTTGATGGGCTGGGCATGTTATAACATGTCCTGTGAGACTTCAACACGGAGGCGCTGTTGCTGCGCCATCAGCTTCGTGCCAATGAATTTCACTGCAACTCTTTTCATGGCAAAATCTTCTTTCACAGTGGAATGTGCCGAAAAAGTGCTGATGTCCGCCTCTTCCGCAATTTCTCGGCTAATCACACGACAGTCCCACATCACCACAGCGTTCACTTTGGAAATGATCCGGTCGTTTCAGCGTGTTGATGCCGATCGGAGCATGGCGCACCCTCCACCGTTGTGCGGACATCTTTAAACCGGTTGTACCGCTCCTTAATCTGTGTGATGCCCAGAGGATCGTCACCGAAAGCCATCTGAATAATCCAAATGGTTTCCACCTGGCTGTTGCCCAGGTTGTGGCAAAATGTGATGCAGTCGTGCTGCTCCAGTCGTTCCGCCATTTCCTTGAAATGAAAATCCGCCGAGCGTACAGCACGTCCTCACACGAAGGCTGCTTACAAGCAAATGACGCAACCGACAGGAGTGAAAAAAATCACGCATGCGCACAAAGGTTCAAGGTTGGCTCATGCAAGCACACGTGATTCAAATCCATCAGGTTTTAGAAAAAATAAAAAGGTCGGATACTTTTCTAACAGACCTCGTATTCAGTCTGCTCTAACTTATCATGCATGAATTTATTTTGCATGAGTAAAATCAGTTTGAAAATCAAATGAGTAAAATGAGAAAAATCAAATGATTGAATCATTTGATTTTAACTAAGAATAACTGGTTTGAGCTAATCAGTTGCCTTTAAAAACTTTGAGTCTAACTATCTCAGGTTTTACAGTGTTACAATGTAGTGGATACATATTTTGATATGCATGTGGATCTGATTTGAAATGTTGAGATTTTCTCATAATTATATAATAATTAATAATAATAATAATTCATTTATTGTATAAAAATGTATATATGAAAGTATATAATGACACATCATAACAATAAAAACGTAACAATAAAAACAAACTATGGCATGGTGCCATTGGTGGTGTTTTTTGCATTATAAATGCCGTCATATCTATTTTTAAATGCGTTCACACTTGGCAAGAGTACCACATTGCTAGGTAGACTATTCCGAATTTCTCTGACACTGAAAAAGTTTTTTTCTGATATTCAACCGTGTTCTTTTCACCTTCAAACTCATTTTGTGACCAGTGAGGCCAGTATACCTTCGTAACTCAAAAAAGTCTTGATAGTCTATATTCTCATAACCATTTAATATTTTATATAATTCGATTAGATCTCCCCGGACACGTCTCTCCTCTAAGGTGGTCAAACCAAGCTGGCCGGCAGGTGTCGGCCAAATTCCAGGAGACACACGACACGAACATCTAATGCCGCTCGCTTGGCACTTCGAAAATGTGTGGCTGTTAGCACAAAACAGCAGACAGCAGACGATCACTTTCGAGCTGGATGTGAAATTTGTCTAAGAGTTGCAAAAAGCAACACACATGTGGTGCATGTGTCTTGCACGTGTGCACGTTGCGCCTCCCCTCCCCCAACACATGTGGTGTGCTGGGTGGAGCACACTTGCATAAAATGCTTATATGTATGTACAGATCTGATCGCATGGGGGCTGGAAAGCCAGGTCTGATTACACACAGCACAGGGAGGGGACTGTCAGTTGATTGTAGCACACTGACAGCTGAATGACAGCTCACTACACACATTACAAACAGAAACCACTGCCAGGACAGGTATATAAATAATTACAACAATACCTACATACGCAATTACATCACAAATAACTAAAACGAATGACCACATAATACAGAGTGACAAGTTGGTTTGTGTGCTGAAAAGACAGGGGGGCGTGTCCTCCCACAGCCACTGCTGTTGAGATCTCTGCTCCTGGACGTCCCAGCTGTAGAACGCGTACCGTGTTTTGAAGGACATAAACTTACAACATTCCTCCGTGAGGCGTGTGTCTCTGCCTGCTGTCCTCACGTGGAAATTCATAAAACATCTTTCACCTTTGTGCCGCGCTGCAGTGGCCGCGCACAGTGCACTTCATCCATGTCCTTGTTGATTTCAGGCATTTTTCTGCACCATTTACAGGCCAGCAATGGTAGCACAGTGGTAAAGTTTCTGGCTGGCAATCAGAGCTTTTGTAAATTGCACATTCTAATCCCGTGGGTGGCATGTATTTTTCTTTTTTTTTTCACAGAAGATGCGCGATGTGGTTACACATGCTCCAGCTGCTCACACTGTGATCTCGCTGTCATGCATGAAACCATCACGGTGGGATCATTCACGCCTGCCCGGCAGTTCAATGTTTTCATGGTTTGCTCATATAAGCTGTTCTGCCGTGATTCGCCCTGATTTGTACTTATTCGTACTATGTGTGAAGGGGCCCTTAACAATGACTCTACAGTGAGACAGCAGTCATGGAGCGTTTTTCCCAAATCATAAATCTTTGCTTCACACAGCTGTGTATTTCTGTATGTTTGAACTCACTGAATTCAGCACTGACTTGTTCATATGACGTTTGCAGCCCTTGAATTCTTTCACATGTTGAATTTGAGGCCTGTTGCACCATATACACACAGCCTGCTACATTAAGCACTCTGTCCTCAGCTCACCTCACAACACCTGATCCCATCATCCCTCTCTGACCCATCGCTGGTCCAGACAGCAAGTCAGCCGTGGGTGAAGAAATGTAATACTCTAAAAAGCCCCAGAATGATTTCATGAAACAAAAATTAATGAAAGGACATGAAGTTGTCCATGTTACTGGACAGTGTGTTTATTTCCATGCACTGCTCCACGTGACTACGATTGCAAAATGCTGATTTAGAGACATTTGTGAACTATTTTTAATCATTTCTCATAAAGTTCTGGCTGTAAACATTGCCCATCTGTGCGATCATGTCGCTGATTCTTCTGGTTGGGACCAAGATGAGCTATTTTGTATTGTTAGAAAAGTGGCCAAATGTAATCTTTTTTAGGTCAGATCCAACATTTTATGATGTTTCATAAGAAACGTGTTTTTGCACTAAGCCCTGTGCCTGAAGCAGAACACCATTTTCTGATGAACATGCCACAGTTTATGTTGTCTGTATGAGGCTTGTTTTTATATTCATGCAAAGTTTCAAAGTGATAAATGCTTTTCTTTTTTTAATCCTTGTAGGAAACTGTCATTTCAGTTTGTATCTCATTTGGTTCTCTGATCTGGTATTTTCCATACTATATGTCACATTGGAGGATTAGTCACATTTTTCCCCCAAAAAAATGCATCCTCAATCGCATAGATATAGATGTTACATTTATTTTTGAGACATGGTGCTACTGCTTTATGCAACAAGAAGCAAAATGAATTTAATCCATCCAGTTTCTGTACTCGCTTACTCCAATCAAAAGTCACGGTGGGGGGAGCAGGAGCTCATCCCAGCAGTCACAGGGCACAAGGCAGAGTACACCCTGGACAGGACACCAGTCTGGCACAAGTTAACATACAGTGAGTAAAATAAGTATTTGATCCACTGTCATTTTTGCAGGTTTTCCCACCTACAAAGAATGGAAAGGTCTGTAATTTTTGTCGGTACACCTCAACTGTGAGAGACAGAATTGAAAAAAAAAATCAGAAAATCACATTGTATGATTTTTAAATAATTAATTAGCATTTTATTGCATGAAATAAGTATTTGATACAATAGAAAATAGATCTTAATATTTGGTACAGAAACCTTTGTTTGCAATTACAGAGGTCAGATGTTTCCTGGAGTTCAGGTCTGGAGACTGGCTCGGCCACTCCAGGACCTTGAACTGCTTCTTATGGAGCCCCTCCTTAGTTGCCCTGGTTGTGTGTTTTGGGTCATTGTCATGCTGCAAGACCCAGCCATGATCTTCAATGCTCTTACTGAGCGAAGGAGGCTGTTTGCCAAAATCTCAAGATACATGACCCCATCCATCCTCCCTTCAATACAGTGCCGTCATCCTGTCCCCTTTACAGAAAAACACCCCCAAATATAAAGTTTCCACCCCCATGTTTCACGGTTGGGACGGTGTTCTTGGGTTTGTGCTCATTCTCCAAACACGGCGAGTGGAGTTGATACCAAAAGCTCTATTTTTGTCTGATCTGACCACATGACCTTCTCCCATGCCTCCTCTGGATCATCCAGATGGTCACTGGTGAACTTCAAGCGTACCTGGATATGTACTGGCTTGAGAAGGGGGACCGTGCTGCCCTGCAGGATTTTAAATCATGACAGCGTAGTGTGTTACAAATGTAATCTTTGCAACTGTGGTCCCAGCTCTCTTCAGGTCATTGAGCAGGTCCTCTGTGTAGTTATGGGATGATTCCTGACCTTTCTCAGAATCATCCTTACCCCACAAGGTGAGATCTTGCATGTAACCCCAGACAGTGTAAGATTGACAGTCATTTTGTGTTTCTTCCATTTCCTAATAATTACCCCCAACAGTTGTTGCCTTCTCACCAAGTTGCCTGCCTACTGTCCTGTAGCCCATCCCAGCCTCGTGCGCAGGTGCAATTAATACAGGTGCAGAATAGGAGGGTTTCTTAATGAAAAACTAAAAGGTCTGTGAGCACCAGAATTCTTGCTGGTTGGTAGGTGATCAAATACTTATTTCATGCAATAAAATACAAATGAATTATTTAATAATCATACAATGTGATTTTCAGAATTTTTTTTAGATTCTGTCTCTCACAGTTGAAGTGTACCTACAATACAAATTACAGACTTCTCCATTCTTTATAGGTGGGAAAACTTGCAAAATCGACGGTGGATCAAATACTTATTTGCCTCACTGTATAGACAGACAAATGCATTCACACATGGACACGTGCCTGTGGTCAGTTTAGAGTAGCCAATGTATGTAGCCTGCATGTCTTTGGAAGTGAGTGGAAGCCAGAGCACCTGGAGGGAACTGAATTTAATCCATGCATTAACTATTTATAATGCAAACACTGCGTCAACAGAAGCTAACAAGCTAAGTAATGCTATTGTACAAGGTACAAATAACTCAAGTAAACTGTTTCTTTTCACCACTGAACAGACAAAGTGATGCAAAAATCACCACAATGATGGCAGTTGCACAGGAGAAGAAATGTCCAGGTACATTCTGATGGAATATTCAAGGTATTCAAGGATGCATACTTACAGTTTTTGCCAATAGAGGGTTTTCATGTGACGTATCGGTCACGTCATTTTGTGTCCCGTGGCCATTCTGGATTACGACGCGGTGGCCGCTGTGATTACACTTTGTGCATTTGGTGAACAACTGCAGAAGTTTCAACGTCGGTGTGAAGAAGCCTCACGGCACCGTGTCGCTGTGAGAGATTCGCCGGTAACAGAAATCCACTGCTCCCAGAATTTTATTTTATTTTTTTCGGCAATAAAATTATATAAGAATACATAAAAATACTGCAGAGGATAACACAAGAACGCTTCCAATACGGATGCTTATTTACATTGTGGTCCTCAAGCACCGAGCTGCTGATCCACAAGCTGCTCTTCCAGCGCCTGGTGAGAGAAATCGCTCAGGACTTCAAGACGACCTCCACTTTCAGAGCTTCGCTGTGATGCTCTGCAGGAGGCCGGCGAGGCTGACCTGGTCAGCAGCTTCCTAGTTCACAATATCGCAGTGTGACACGGTCGGCCAGTTCGTTACATTAACATTAAACTCACTATCTGGTATAAGATACGGATCCACTGAACCGATCGCTACACATCTATCACGTAATAACCGGACATTCTCTTCATTTTTCTATCACACGTCAGCCTCCTTGTAATCCAGAATGGCGACGGCACCTGTCCTGCAGCAAATCGGTCACGTGATTGAAAACCCTCTATTGCTTACACACATTTTGCAAAATTTGGCTCACTGTGTCAAAACTCTACACACAAGTAAGGTAAGACACAACACTTGTTGTAAAGCTCCTCACAGCTCTGTCAAAATGAAACCCTACAATCAAGACCTGACAGTCTCTTCTAAAAATGTCATTCTAGCAACAAAATGATACGCACATGCACCATTATGAAACACTTTCAAATCAACAGCAACACACTGTTTTACCCAAAACACTGAAGTCATTATATTTTTACTTATATAAAAATATAATATTTTACTATATTTACTTTTTCTCAAACAAGAGCTGGAAGTGTATTTACCAACAAAAGTGTTATTTCTCTGGTTTTTTAACAAAGAAATAGAAATTTCTTACAAATACCTAAAGAAAGATACAGTTTTAATTCAAAACACAAATCAAAACAATGACAAGTGGTTACGGTACTGTAGTTTATGTACATGGTACAGTAACATCAGAATTATATTGCACTTGCCAGTCCTATCCACTGTGCAGTCGCTGTGGTTTGGGTGGACCCTTTGTCCAGCTTCCCTCAGTGTGAGGTCGTGGTTCATCACATGTTCCACCAAAGTTGCTCAGATTTCCTCTGAAACATTTCTCCTTCTTGCTCTTCTTTGCCTTTGTCCTTGTCATGTATCTGTCTTTGTTTTTGTCGTGTTTGTCTTCCTCTTTCTCTTTCTCTGGGTCTTATTGCCTCCATTATTGCAGATTTGACAAAATGTCTTTGCTGAGCTCTATTTGTAGTGTCAAAGGTCAGACTGATTGGTGGTAAGTTTTCTGTGTGAGTGTTTTCAGATGTGTGCATAAATATTTCCAATGCGTTGTGCATTTTTACTAAAAGATAAGATAAGATAAGATAAGATGCCTTTTATTGTCACTGAATAAAATTCAACCAAATTTAAGTTGCAGCTTCACCTTGTCTAGCATACAACCTCATACAACAATTTAAGACAAAGGACAAAAATACACATTCAACTATATACACAGAGAATACAGTAGGCAAAGAAATGCAGCAGGGGATATCAAAAAGTGCTGTATGCATAGCTCTATAGATAAAAGAGCTGTGTGCATGACAGTTCTATAAATAAAGTGCAATGTGCCAGGAGTTGCAGACCCTGTAAATAAATAAATAAATAATAAAACAGGCCAGATATACTGAATGCATGATTACAGTCCCTAAAAAAGTGTGTGTGTGTGTGTGTGTGTGTGTGTGTGTGTGTGTGTGTGTGTGTGTGTGTGTGTGTGTGTGTGTGTGTGTGTGTGTGTGTGTGTGTGTGTGTGTGTGTGTACATATGTGTCTATGTGTTGATAACTACAGAGTGGTGGGGTGTATATGAAAAACTACAAGGGGGGGCAAGGGCTAATATCTCTGACAGTCCTAGGAAAAAAACTGTCTCTCAGTCTATTTGTAGTGACCCTTATATTTCTGTACTGTTTGCCTGATGGAAGCGGTACAGTCTGTGGCCTGGGTGACTGGGGTCCGCAGCGATAGATTTGGCCCTTTTCTTGACACGACCCTCATAAATGGAGTCCAAGTCTGGGAGGCGGCAGCTAACAATGCCCTGTGCTGTCGCCAGGCACTTCTTCTCCTGGGCCGTACAGCTGCCGTACCACACAGTCACACTGAGGCAGAGGATGCTGTCTATTGTGACCCTGTAAAAGTTTGCCAACAGTCGGGAAGATAGTCCAGAGCATTTCAGTTTCCTGAGGAAGAAGAGCCTTTGTTGCACCTTCTTCACCAGATGGGAGGTGTTCATGGACCAAGACAGATCAGATGTAATATGGAGGCCCAGAAATTTGATGTTATCCACACGCTCCACCACTTCTCCGCCTATGAGGAGGGGGGCGTGGTCCGTTTTCTTGGCCCTCCTAAAATCCACAATGACCTCCTCGGCCTTCCCTGTGTTCAGTGTCAGATTGTTAACTGAACACCACTGAATTAGCCGCTGGACCTCCTCTCTGTAGTGGGTCTCATTATTATCTGAAATAAGACCCACTACTGTGGTGTCATCTGCAAACCTCACAACTGTGTTTGTGGGGTGGATAGCAGTACAGTTGTGTGTGTAAAGAGTGAAGAGGGCTGGGCTAAGCACACAGCCTTGCGGAGTGCCTGTGTTAAGGACCAGAGAAGACAATGTAAGGTCACCTATTGTCATCACCTGAGACCTATTGATGAGAAAGTCTCTGATCCAATAGCACAGCAGCACAGGCAAACCCAACTGGTGTAGCTTCAGTGTCAGCTTGTCTGGGATGACTGTGTTAAAAACTGAGCTGAAGTCTACAAATAGCATCCTAACATATGTGTTGGGGTGCTGCAGATGAGTCAGGGCTGTGTGCAGAGTGATGGAAACAGCATCCTCTGTTGAACAGTTCCCTCTGTAAGCAAACTGAAGGCTGTCCAGGTCCGCAGGAATGAAGTCTCTGATATACCTTAGAAGAATCTGCTCAAAGCATTTCATGATTACCGGGGTCAGAGCAACAGGCCGGTAATCATTCAGGCATGTGATGGATGTCTTCTTTGGTATCGGTATTATGATGGAGGACTTGAGGCAGGAAGCTTGGCCAGGCAATGTAGACATCACCTGATGGTGCTGCAGGACAAGGGGCTGATGCTGCTCGTCAAGTTTGGGGTAAATGTACAGCCTCCCTGCTGTTTGACGTGTCAAAACAGGCAAAGAAGTTGTTCAAGGTGTCAGGCAGGGTGGGGTCATGGCTGGCCAGTTGGTTCTTGCGCTTATAATCCGTCATGGTCCTGATGCCTCGCCACATATTCTGAGGGTCGTTATTATTAAAATGCTCCTCTATGCGCTGTTTATACCGGAGTTTTGCCTGCTTAATTCCACTCCTCAGTTCAGACTGAGCCCTGCAGTAAGCCAGCCTGTCTCCAGCCCGGTAAGCAGCATCTTGGGCCTTCAGCAGGGACCATACTGCGCTATCCAACCATGGTTTCTGATTGGGAAACTCCTTAGTGGTCTTTACAGGGAGGATAGCATCAGTACAGAACTGGATGTAACCCAGGACAGATGATGTATATTCTTCCAGGTCCGCCCCATCCCTAAACACACTCCAGTCCGTATCCTCAAAACAGTCCTGTAGTGCGGAGGAGGCCTCATCAGACCAAACTTGAACTGTCCTGATGGTTGGCTTTGATCTGAATGCTTATAGGCTTATAAGCAAGAATCAGCTGAACTGTGGTCGGACATGCCCAGATGTGGTGCTGCTACAGCCTTGTAAGCATCAGGAATATTACAATATACCTAATCCAAAATATTATTGTCTCTGGTAGGGAAGTTTATGTACTTGTGAAATTTAGGAAACACCGCCATTCAACATGATTAAAATCTCCAGCCACAGTCACAGCCACCTCTGGGTTGGCGCTCATCTGCCCGTTAATCAGGCTGTACAGCGCCTCTAACGCTACTTTAGCATTTGCCCGTGGTGGTATATACAGTAGACAGTAACGATCACAATAGACGAGAGCTCTCTCACCAGCTTAAAAGGTCTGCATTTCACCGGCAAGTATTCCAAATCAAGAGAGCAGAATGTTGCAACAATATATGTGGCTGTGCACTAAAGATTGTTTACATACAGCGCCAGACCCCCACCTCTGCCCTTACCCAAAGCTACAGTCCTGTCCGCCCGGAAGAAAGAGCGTCCCTCTATCTCCACCGCTATATCTGGGATGTTATCGTCCAGCCAGGTCTCCGTAACAGCGGCCACACAACTGTCCATTCTTCGCGAGATAATCCTGAGTCGGATCTCGTCAATCTTGTTGGCAAGAGACCTGGCATTGGCAAGGAAGAGGCTAGGAAGCGGCGGTCTGTACGGGCTAGCTTGTAGCCTAGCACGCAAGCCAGCTGTCTTACCCCTTTTCTGTTTACGAAAACGCTGTCTCCTGGGCAGTGGCATGGAAAAAATCATAGGCTCAGTAGTCCTTTGCAACTCCGGTAAAATAAAGTCCAGTTTTGGGGATATGTGAAGCCTGCACTGTAGCCCAATATTCCATAATTCCAACCTACTGTACTATTGTAAAGTGTTTTCCTAATGATAACAAGGTTTTTTATCTTTGTGTAATGTGTAATGAAACTGTGTGTAATGTTCTACAACAACTATGTTGATGAATTGCAAGCAAAGTGCAAAGCAGAAAATGTGTTTAAGGTATTGTCACCTTGTGTTTTAGCTATTGTTAGTTGCTATTGTTAGACAAGAAGTCTTGGATTTGAAGTTTTAGTCTAAGCATTTGCTTTTTGGGTGTAAGCAGTTGGCAAAAACTGTAAGTGGGAAAGAAGTCAACAAGGTGGAGGAGAAAGAGTTTTGCTCATTCCCATTTTGTCCTTCAGCACACAAGTTATATCCTTGTTAATTACTTTTTATTGAAGTACTTTGCTTTAACTGTCAGGAAAAAAATGTGTGTGTGTGCACGCGTGTACTTAGCTAAATAGCAAGATTCTGCATTAAAATGCTTTGTGGGCTTTAACAGTGGTTATTTAACTAGAAATGGATCTCCTAAATGTTGTAAAGGTACACATAAGGTCACATAAGCTACAAGTGACAGAGGCAAAGCAGCAACTTGCCATTCGTTTTCAATCAAAGTAGGCATTTTGCATAGGGAAGTGACAACAGTTGTGCTGCCATCAGCTAGGCAGGTACAAAAGGTCTATTTTATGTAAATACTGATCAACGTGACACTGCAACTGCCAATCAGAGTGAATAGGCTGTGCAGCGTCAGCTCGAACAAAATAATCTTAGATGGCGGTATGCGCTCCAAAATTGTTGATTTCTGTATAAATCTAATATGTTTCTCATATATTTTGAAAAGGTTCAAGAGAAATAAACACTTTTAAAACTAAAAATGTTTTTAGAATCAGATAACTCCTTATTGATTTTCAAGACATCTTATGGAGATATAGGGCCTGATGTATCAACGTTGCGTACGGCGATATTTGAGCGTATATGGGGTGTACGCCAAAACGGCTGTGCTACTTGGCATTTATCAATGTGGTCGTTGGCGTACGCTGCGCTGAAAATATACACCAGGTCGAGAGGTGGCGTAAATTATACACCAAAATGAACCAGCACTGGAATCCACATAAAAACGAAGATGATCAACATGATAAACAGTGCCATTATACAAATCAATGCATATGTTACATAAATAACACTTTCCTGATTATACTACATAATAATCAATACAAATCCCGGTTTTGCGGGATTGTTATGGAGCACGATCCGTGGCTACAGCGCTGACTGCAAAGACAGCGCTGCACGCCCTTTTCTCCAGACTTCGAGCCTGGAGCCAGAGCAGCGCTGAGCTTAACTTCATGTGGTGTGATCGTTTTAGACTATGAAATTGATAATAACAACTGTAGTTCCGTCATTCCCTTAATTCGCCCGTGCTGCAACCAGGTTTTGTCGTCTCCATTCAATAAAATAAATACAGAAATACATTTAAAAAATACAGAAATCTGACAGATTAGGCGTGTCTTATTAATTGAGCGAGCAAATATCCACGTCAAGAATTATTGACATGTGAAAAGAGAATACAGTGGTCCCTCGCTATAACACCGTTCACCTGTCGTGGCCTCGGAGTCTCGCTGAGTATTTAGTCCAATTTTGCATGCCTTTTTTTTACAGTGTTCTGTGTTCTGCATATCTGTTTATAAGAATCTTGTCGCCCAGAAGAAAAAAGAGCACCAACAACTACTCATAACTGTGTTTGTCACACGGAAACAAACACCTGCTGCAGCCAGGTGTGAGTGGAAAAAGGCGCGGCGTCAGGACGCAGAGGAGCAATCTGTGACATACTGGTCAGTCACTATTAATAATTTCTTATGTGTCCGACCTCGTTCGTTGATCGTTAAAATTAATTCGTTAGTTCTAAATGCCATCATAATTATTTATAGGAAAACTTTCTATTTTTATTTCTCAAACAAATGTTTGGGCCTGAAAACTGCCCAGACCTCCCAATCCACACACACCTCCCCCAGCTCCTCCGGGGGAACCCCAAGGCGTTCCCAAGCCAGCCGAGAGGTGTAGTCCCTCCAGCATGTCCTGGATCTTCCCCGGGACGTGCCCGGAACACCTCTCCAGTGAGGCGTCCAGGGGGCATCTGGAAAAGATGCCTGAGCCACCTCAACTGACTCCTTTTGACATGGAGGAGCAGCGGCTCGACTCCGAGCTCCTCCCGAGTGACCGAGCTCCTCACCCTATTTCTAAGAGAGCGCCCAGCCACCCTGCGGAGGAAACTCATCTCGGCCGCTTGTACTTGCGATCTTGTTCTTGCGGTCATGAGCCAAATCTCATGACCATAGGTGAGGATCGGAACGTAGATCGATTCGTAAATTGAGAGCTTTGCCCCCCTACTCAGCTCTCTCTTCACCACGACGGTCCGATACAGCGACCGCATCACTGCAGATGCTGCACCAATCTGTCTATCGATCTCACGCTCCATCCATCCCTCACTCATGAAGAAGACCCAGAGTTTAAGTATCTCGGGGACAGGAGGGTCGCCAACACAAATACAACTTCCATCTCTGGATGGAGCTGCACCTTAAACAGAGAGAAAAAACAGAATCAGGCATCAGAAAGACAAAAAATACTGTATAATTTCCAGCATTAAACAACAAGAAAAACAGAAGAAATACTAAGGTGATCGCCGGCCACTAGCCCAAAACTTCACTAAAAGACCCAGAATTTAGGTAAAGTTGAGGCCGCGGCCCACTCCAATTACTAATAAAATGAATTAAAAGAGTAAAAAGTGTAAAACAAAACTGTACCAGTATGCTAGCCATATGAAAGGGAAAATAAGTGCATCTTATGTCTGGACTTGAAAGTCTCCACAGAATGTGACTGTTTTATTGACACAGGGAGATCATTCCACAGAACAGGGGCACGATAAGAGAAAGCTCTGTGACTCACAGACTTCTTATTCACCTTAGGGACACAAAGTAGTCCTGCACCCTGAGAACGTAAAGCCCGGGCCGGTACGTAAGGTTTAATTAGGTCAGCTAGGTAGGGAGGTGCCAGTCCATGAATAATTTTATAGGTTAGTAGCAGAACCTTAAAATCTGATCTCACTGGGACAGGAAGCCAGTGAAGGGATGCCAAAATGGGTGTAATGTGGTCGAACTTTCTGCTTCGTGTCAAAAGTCTGGCTGCAGCATTTTGAACCAATTGGAGAGCCCTAATGCTAGACTGCGGTAAACCAGAAAATAGAACATTGCAGTAGTCCAATCTAGAAGAGATAAATGCATGGATCAGGGTCTCAGCATCAGCCATAGACAGGATGGGACGAATCTTCGCTATATTCGCAGGTGGAAGAAAGCAGTCCTAGTAATATTTCTATACTTCTTGGGACCTAACCAGAACTGGACACGGACACCAATCAATTAAAGACTCAAGACGGATTGCTTTTTAGTTCAACTAAGGACTCTGTTTTTGTTGCTCTTCTGTTTTTTTTCTGTTTCTGTTTTTGCATTTCTTCTGTTTGTTAAAACATTCTTGTAAAATCTGTATCTGTAAAAGCCTTGTAACTGTTAGAATCAATCAATCAATCAATCAATCAATTTTTTTTATATAGCGCCAAATCACAACAAACAGTTGCCCCAAGGCGCTTTATATTGTAAGGCAAGGCCATACAATAATTATGTAAAACCCCAACGGTCAAAACGACCCCCTGTGAGCAAGCACTTGGCTACAGTGGGAAGGAAAAACTCCCTTTAACAGGAAGAAACCTCCAGCAGAACCAGGCTCAGGGAGGGGCAGTCTTCTGCTGGGACTGGTTGGGGCTGAGGGAGAGAACCAGGAAAAAGACATGCTGTGGAGGAGAGCAGAGATCGATCACTAATGATTAAATGCAGAGTGGTGCATACAGAGCAAAAAGAGAAAGAAACAGTGCATCATGGGAACCCCCCAGCAGTCTACGTCTATAGCAGCATAACTAAGGGATGGTTCAGGGTCACCTGATCCAGCCCTAACTATAAGCTTTAGCAAAAAGGAAAGTTTTAAGCCTAATCTTAAAAGTAGAGAGGGTGTCTGTCTCCCTGATCTGAATTGGGAGCTGGTTCCACAGGAGAGGAGCCTGAAAGCTGAAGGCTCTGCCTCCCATTGTACTCTTACAAACCCTAGGAACTACAAGTAAGCCTGCAGTCTGAGAGCGAAGCGCTCTATTGGGGTGATATGGTACTACGAGGTCCCTAAGATAAGATGGGACCTGATTATTCAAAACCTTATAAGTAAGAAGAATAATTTTAAATTCTATTCTAGAATTAACAGGAAGCCAATGAAGAGAGGCCAATATGGGTGAGATATGCTCTCTCCTTCTAGTCCCCGTCAGTACTCTAGCTGCAGCATTTTGAATTAACTGAAGGCTTTTTAGGGAACTTTTAGGACAACCTGATAATAATGACCTAGGCATAAGAATGGCCTAAGCAGTGGGTCACCCCCTGAGTCTGTTCTGCTTGAGGTTTCTTCCTCAATATCACCAAAGGGAGTTCATCCCTTATCACTGTTGCCTGTGTGTTTGCTCAGGGGATTGGTAAGGTTAGACCTTACTCATGTGAAAAGCCTCGAGGCAGTGTTTTTGTGATTTGGTGCTATACAAATAAGATAACCTGAATAGATAGATAGATAGATAGATAGATAGATAGATAGATAGATAGATAGATAGATAGATAGATAGATAGATAGATAGATAGATAGATAGATAGATAGATAGATAGATAGATAGATAGATAGATAGATAGATAGATAGATAGATAGATAGATAGATAGATAGACAGACAGACAGACAGACAGACAGACAGACAGACAGACAGACAGACAGACAGACAGACAGACAGACAGATAGATAGATAGATAGATAGTCCCCATGAGGGCAATTCAGGTGCAGTCAGCAGTAAAACTTACATTCATAAAAACACATCATACAAGTTCATAAAAACACAGCAGAATAAATATACAAAACAAAAACCAAGAAATAAGGTGCAAGTCAGTGTAGACTTAAGTGCAACAGTGAGTCCTTAGGTGTTATTTAGGAGAGCAATGGCTGTGGGAATAAAAGAGTTTTTTAGTCTGTTGGTTCTGCATCTGGACATTACCAGGCGTCTGCCCGAGGGCAGAAACTTAAATTGTGAGTGCAGAGGGTGTGCCGAATCCACCATAATTTTCCTGGCTTTTAACACAACCCTTGTTTTAAAATGGTCCATGATGTCCGTGCACTGAGTTCCCATAATTTTACCACATTCCTTGACAATATTACAAAGACTGTTGCGATTCTTAAGGGTCAGTAAGTTGAGCCAACACAGGAAGGAAAAGGTTAATACAGACTCCACAAAGCAACTGTAGAACATTTTCATGAAGACACATCTACGTTGTAATTCCTAAGTTTTCGCAGAAAGTGCATTCTTTGATGCGCCTTACTGCACACTGCATTAACCTGCAATTCAAAAGATAATTTATTGTCAATTTGGGTGCCCAGATACTTATAATTCTCAGCAACATCTATGGGCTTCCCATCAATGCACATTTGATTCAGAACAGGTGATGTTTTCCTGAAATCAATGTGCATTTCTTTAGTTTTGTCCACGTTTATATATAGCATGGCACCACTCTAAAAAGTCCAGCAAGACCAAGCTATGGTCTGTGGAGTCATCACCGTGCAGAATGGACAGGATAACTGAATCATCTGCATATTTTATGATGTGATGATTATCATGTTGGCTTTGACAGAGATTAGTATAAAGAACAAACAACAAAGGAGATAAAATGCAGCCCTGAGGGACTCCAGTGGATTAGATAGATAGATAGATAGATAGATAGATAGATAGATAGATAGATAGATAGATAGATAGATAGATAGATAGATAGATAGATAGATAGATAGATAGATAGATAGATAGATAGATAGATAGATAGATAGATAGATAGATAGATAGATAGATAGATAGATAGATAGATAGATAGATAGATAGATAGATAGATAGATAGATAGATAGATAGATAGAGCAGTGAACATGGGTTACTGAGTAGTGCAAAAGTAACAAGTAATTTAAAGAATGATGTAATGAGTTGCTTTCCACAGACAGTATATTAGTCAAGCAAGGCATTACATTTTTAATGTAGTCAGTATATATATTGCTTTTTGAGTAATGACCCCAACACTGGTTACTGACACCCACATTTTCATTCTCATGTCTCCATCACTTTCACATCATATTATCTGGGGGAAATAGTGGCCGAGAGCAAGTTAATTAGGGAGAAGAGACACAGAACTGCTGACTTTTCCCAATTACACTGCAGCCAGAGCCCCGTTACTGGCAGTACCAATTAATGCCCCTGCTTTGGGAAACCTTTCAGAGCCAGTCTTGCGACCTGACATTCACCTCTGCAGCCCCACTGTGTGTTATCAGCCAAACAATAATGAGATCACATACAGAGGGTGCGTGTACACGCGTCCCTCAGGGCACATGTTCCATACAACAAACTGGCTGAAAATCTGAGATCGACTGCATTTTTATATAGCGCTTTTCCATCTGCATCAGACGCTCAAAGCGCTTTACGCTCACCACACACCAGGAGCAACTAGTGATTTTCCGGTTTGAACCGAGGATCCTCTGGTCTCAAGCCCAACGCTTTAACCACTAGACCATCACCTCCACCCGCGAGAGATGACCATCACCTTCCCTGAGATGAACTCCGATAGATAGTTTGGCATTGTGAAGCTGCCAAATGTGTGAATGCTTTGTACGCCGAAACCAATGCCACAAACACATGATGACTGATCATGCCAAAGATACTTTCCAGTATTTCTAAATCTGTTAGCTATTGTAGTGCAGGTAGTTCAGTTGAATACGTGAAGCTTAGGGCGAGTGGCCCTCGATCACTTTAGTATGTTCTCTGCTTTCCTGTTGCTTAATGCTGGTGACTTTTACCTTGGGTGTAGTTTTTCTGGCCGACTAATTCTGCTTTTTTCTCCCTGTCCAAGTTGCACATGATGCCATGACATCATGTGCTGGATTTAACGACTGCATAATTTCTGAAACGGACTTGGAACAGACTCTACCGCGCGAACAGGTCCACTGAACGGCATGATGGATGATCCCTGCCTGTGATTGGACGCCTGCATGCATGAACGTCTCATTGAAATAAATTGAACTGAAGGAGTCAGGCTACCAATATGTAGACTTGGGTTTAATACTTCATTTGCTTCATATGCATTCTCCCAATCCACCCAGTTGTAAATGGATACCAAACTTGGCTGTGGAAGTAACTTGTGCAGGTGCCCTGTCTAGTGGGAGTGGAAGAGCTACTGTACTGAAACCAATTTTTGCTGTATTCCAAAATGTTTTTTGAATTGACTAGAAACATCCTTGGCATTCGGGTTTTTATGGTAAAGCTGACAACAGCTATCCACCAACATACCTACTCCACTGCACACCATCTTTGCACAGTTGTTGACACTAGTCTAGCTGTTGCTCTGCCTATGTCATATGTTTCTTTGCTCTGATTAGCTGTATGTTTATCCAGAAGCATCCAGAAACAGTTTTGTCTGCATCCAGTGGTACTGCCACTGGAACTAAAACATGAATGGAGAGGTACCAGGCTAATTCTCAAACTGCTAGGCTAGGGTATATCCAGAGAAGGATGGCGAGGATGGAGCCACTAGCAAGACGTGAAGAGGAAAGCAAAAGAGGAGGTTTATGGATGTGACGCAGAACATACATGCAAAAGATGCAGAGGACAAGGGAGCTGAAGACAGATGTTCTTCTGTGGTGACTCCTAAGAGGAAAAACTGAAAGAAGGTGTGCGTGTAGTAATAGTTTACCTCACACTTTCACATTCTCACATGCAAGCATTATAGAATAGAAGCCTGTGGTGCTCCACTTTCTACTGACATGACCCAGTAGGAGTATGCATGAAGTTATAGAGTAGTTAAGAAAAACAAGTTATGCAACATGTGAGCTAAAATAAAAACTGAAATAAAAAGAGGACAATTTTCGAGATGACAGCTTTTGCAGCTAATGGCTGTAATGAGCTGCAGAGCTCAGCTGGACCACAGGTCATTATCACAGCATACATGAACTTTACAGCACTCAGACATCACTTTATAAATAGGAATCAAATATCTTAGATAAAAATATGCTCTCAAGCACGAAACACATCATATCCTGGTGTTCAAGTTTAGGCTTCATATATTTTGTCCAATATCAAAGGGTAATGATAAGACAGGATGACACTTCCAGGTCAGATTTTGGATTTTTCTTTTCCCCCTTACAGTCAGACGAGGTTTGTGGATAAGGGCTGTGCAGTCAGTGCAGCCTTGAAAATCGTGTGCAAAGCCACAATCACACTTTCATAAATATGCATCATGGAAGATCACAGATTAAAACATTGTTATAATTCCTTGGAACATCATAGAGAGTAAGTAAGTCCCTTCAGCTGCTCCCTTGTTTGCACTCGGGGTCGCCACAGCAAATCCAAGGTGGATCTGCATGTTGAATTGGCACAAGTTTTACGCCGGATGCCCTTCCTGACGCAACTCCACATTACATGGAGAAATGTGGCAGTGGTGGGATTTGAACCCGGAACCTTCTGCACTGAAACCAAGCGCATTAACCACTTGGCCACCACCCCCACTGTTGGAACATCATAGAGAATAGGTGTCAAACTGATTCCAGAAAGGGCCAAGTGGGTGCAGGTTTTCGTGGTAAATCACCCGCTGCACCAGGTGATTTCACTGATTAACATCACTTTGAGCAGATGGAATCAGTTAATCAGTGAAATCACCTGGTGCAGTGGGTGGTTACCAAGAAAACCTGCACCCTCTTGGCCGTTTCTGGAATCAGCTTGACACCTGGAGGGAGTCTGCAATAAACTGGAATATTTTGTCATTCTGCCATGATCATGTTTTAATACACGAAAAAGGATCATGGGGTCAGTCTCCCATGTTGCTTCTGGCAAAAGGTAGCTGAAATTTCACAACATGCTTTGTTCGTCTCCACTGTGAACCTGTGACATATGATGAAAAAAGAAAAGTTTGCACTACATAACATGCAATATACACAAAAATGGAGGGGGAGGGGGAGTCACAGCCACATAAGCCTATAATCCTTCAGTTGTCATGGATGTCTTGGTGGCTTCCCTCACTTGTTTCAAGGTACTTATTCCCCAAGTTGTTCCCAGTGTGTAGCTGAGTACCTTGCATGGTTTCAACCTGGCAATAGTATATGAGTGTGTGTGTGTGTGTGTGTGTGTGTGTGTGTGTGTGTGTGTGTGTGTGTGTGTGTGTGTGTGTGTGTGTGTGTGTGTGTGTGTGTGTGTGTGTGTGTGTGTGTGTGTGTGTGTGTGTGTGTGTGTGTGTGTGAATGAGAGCCATCCCTGTAAAGCACTCTGAGCATCTGCAACAGATGGAAACACAGTCTACCTAATGACAGATGACAACTCCAAATCAAAACAAAGTTCTGATGGTATGTAAAATGCACATTAAAAAGCAACAACAAAACAACAAATAAAGCATAGTGATTCTTGCATATATGTTAACTTTTATTTCATTACAGACAGTACAAACCCAAGATATTTCATGTTTACATGGTCACCTTCATTTACTTTGATAATATATGTACATCCATATGGACTGAAGGCCTGCAACACATTTCAAACAAGATCGGATGCTACAGCTTACTTGCAACACTTAAACATAGTTTTGGCATTGAGGATACAAGCAATGAAGCCGTTTCAGATGTTATTTTGTCCCATTCTTCCTGCAAGCACGTCTTAAGGTGTGCAAATGTAAGGGGTTGTCATTGTTGCAGTATTATGTTTCGAAATTGTCCACACATTCTCTATTGGGGATAGGTCAGGACTACAGGCAGACCAGTCTAGTAGCCATTCCTCCTTCTTCTGCAGCTGTGCGTTTGAAACGTGCAGAATGTGGTGTGCATTGTCTTGGACCTTTCTGGAAAATATCTGAAGGTAGGATAATGTTGCTCTTAAAACCTCAGTGTACTTTCTGCATTAATGCTGCCATCTACTATTTCAGACCCTGGCTTTTGGACCTCTTGCATATAAGTGTCTGAACAGTCCTTTTTGTCTTTGGTCTAGAGCACGTAACATCAATTTGTCCTGAAAAAAGATCTGGAATACAGGTTTGTCTGACCACAATACATGTTTCTCGTGTGTGATAGTCCAACCCTGATGCATCCAAGCCCAGAGAAGCCTGGACAAGGTTAAAAAACAGAGGAAAAACTCTGGAGTTAAGCACTGCTGTCTCAAAGGACTATAATGATGAGCAAAGTAGGCCTAATTATTGGTGTAAATCTGGCTTCTGCCCTTCTACTCTTATGGGGAAACTCACACCTCATATCGAAGATTTTTAAATATCCAGGAAACAATGGGTATATCAGTAAGGTTGGAAAAACACTGATGCTCACAATATTGCAAGATTCATTTTTATGGCATGAGAATTAATTTTTTAAATCCAGAATCAATACAAAACTAAAATGAATTGTGTGTACAAGAGTTAAACATAAAGTGATACCTCTTTCATTCAGCAGAGGGTGAGTTCTATTTCAGTCTGTGGTTACAGAATATTAGGTGACGTCACCTCTGTTACAAACACAGGAAAAAAAAATGATGACATGACAGATTTTTTCCAAAAGATCAAACTGAACACTAATGAATATGTATTTTAAGGAGCAGCAGCTAGAGAGTGCAAAAATTAAGGATATAGGCGAGCCTTTATTTGTATATGAAATGGTTGAGGTGTAGCGACCGACTGCAGATGAGTGTTCTAACTGGACATACCACTGATATGGTGGCGACACTTACCCTCCAACTTTTATGCTGAGTATATGAAAATAAAGAAAAATTAAATCAAGATAGCAATAAGAGTTTGTCTGCCTGATGCACCATAACAGACACTGTGATATACCAGTTAGGCAAACATTGCCCAGCCCTAATGCAAGCTATTTTTAACACTTATGCAGGCAGCAAGGTGGCTTAATGGTTAGCACTGTTGCCTCACAGCAAGAAGGTTCTGGGATCGCTTCCCACCTGGTCCATTCTGTGTGGAGTTTGCATGTTCTCCCCGTGTTAGAGTGTGTTCCCACCTGGAGGCCCCTACATCCAAAGACATGCAGGTTAAGCAAGCTGTGGACTCTCAATTGACAGCAGACATGACTTTAAATGTATTTGTTTGTCCATATGTGTCTCTGCGACAGACTGGCAACCTGTTCAGGGTGTACTCTGCTTCTCACCCAGTGACCACTGGGATAGGCTTCAGCTCCCCATGACCCTTAATTGGAATAAGTGGATATAGAAAATGCTGAATAATTCCTAAACATGCAGATAGGTTCTCCTGGGGGAAAACAGAACTCAAAATATCATGTGCATTGTTTTTGTAAGTGTGATTTATGAATTGCAGTAGGACAGGGGTGGTCAAGTGGTTAAGTGTGGAAGGTTCCTAGTGTTAGGCCACCCCTGCCCATTGTCTATATAATGTCGAATTGGGTCAGGAACTTGTGGTGAGTCAACATGCAGATCCACTTTGGATCTGCTGTGGCAACCCTGAGAGAAACAAGGGAGAAGCCAAACAAATTTATGATATGCAGTCCCTAGAAGTGGATTCAACTTGTTCCTCATTGTCTTGTGTTACAAAATGCAAAAATCATAATATATTGTAGTTTCAAACTGGAATACTTGTAGAATTGCATTTCTTAAGAATCACGATACATAATGAATTGGCACCAAAGTATTATCTCACAATCTTATTGTATGTTCATCCTGGCTATAAGAATCAGTACACCACGATTCGTACAGTGCAAATCTCATTAATCTCCCTTCACACATTCTGTGAATTTTCAGCAGGTGCAGTTTTCAGCACCTTTTACAGGACAGTGATGATAACTCACTTGGTAAAGTTTCTGACTGGCAATCAGAGCTTTTGGAAGGCGTGGATTTGAATCCCGTGGGTGACATGTATTTTCTTTTTTTTCTTCAGCTGCCGGGGAAAAGCTGCTGTGTTTCTGCGTGCACAGAACCGTCACAGCATGTACTTTTTTTTTTTTTCTTCACACGATGTGTAGCCACATCGTGCAGCTGGTGGCACTGTGTGCATTGTGCACACCTGCCCATTGGCACGATGTTCCGTGATGTACTCATACCAGCCGCTCTGACTGGTATTGCCCTGGAGTTGTACATATTCACACTATGTGTGAAGGGGCCTTTACACAGTGTTCAAAACATGGTGCAAGGGCAGCTGATTCCAAATGCACAGAGGATAATGATCAGAGGATATTGTCAGCGATTTTAGCAATGAATTGCCCCCAACTGTTTACACAAGTCTATTTTTAGCCTTTTGCACAGCAGAAGGGCTGCTGTGGGAGCACGGTTTCTTCAGAAGAGAAGGTGATAAATTAGTGCAAAATTCAACAGCATAGCAACAAAACTAACAGTGACAGACATGTTTGCTCTATTCTTTTTATATACTTGACACTTGTCTTCACTCAGCTCAGAGACAGACGAAAACTGCGCATAAAGACAGAAATAAAGAAGTTTACTTGAACTTAAATTTAACACTCATATTACTTCAGATAAAGAGGCGAGTTGCCTTATTTGACGCTCGACACACTTTGTTCAAATTCCTAGCTGTAATATGTGTGTATGTGGTGGTGTTTCATTCTGTGGACAGATAAACGTTGAGTTTGTTTGACACGTGTCAGTGAATATGCCGAAGCACAAACCAGCTGTGATCAGGGAGTGATCGTGAGGAAAACTGCAGCTTCTCCAGACAATTGGCACGTGTCGATGGCAAGTAACTGAACAGTTGTGTGTCCTCGCACTACAGCCCGTGATGACACGGAAGCAGTACACTGTAATAGCAGAACATCATATAGCAGCAAAAGCGGGTGGTGGGGGGGGGAACATTTGTAAAAATTACATGTGTTTTAGATGAAAGAAAGGCTATATGAGGAAATTCAAATTGCCTCGTGCAGTTCCACAGGAATAACCTAGCTAACACATAACGTTTTGGTAACGTTATATATTGATTATATATAGGTTATGGTTATTAGACACATTTCTAGAATGTTTTCCTAATGTTATTACTCCTTTTTATATATTGATAAGTCGTGTTTAAAGCTGAGGGAAATTTGACAAATATATTAATTCTAGTCTCACCGTCTTTCTTAGTCGCGTTCAGACCGGACGCCACGCAACGCAACAAATTCATGTCCTTCGCATGGCGACGGACATGGCCATCATCGCCCGGTGTGTCGCTCTGCTTTCGCTGTGAAAATTCGCCCCAGTGCGTCATCAAATAGGAGGAGCTTCCATTCCGCTCGCCGGCTCCGGTTGTCAGTCAAGACAGGCAAAGTTGAGCTGAATCCCAAAACCTTGGACCAGCATTCATGGGTGCATTCCAACACAATTGACCGCAACTGCACGCCCCAGCATGAATGTGGTCCTCGCACACCACTGACAAGGGCTGCAATCGAACTGGGGAAATGTCGAATGGCGGTCGATGTGCAGCCATACCGATGTCTGAATGCAGTCCACAGTGTTTGGCTCGCATTCAATGGAAGCGTGACATGGATCTGGCAATACAAATGGTAAATGGACTGCATTTATATAGTGCTTTTCCAACTGCATCAGACACTCAAAGCCCATCTGCTCAAAGTGACGTTAATCAGTCAATCAATCAATCAATCAATTTTTTTTATATAGCGCCAAATCACAACAAACAGTTGCCCCAAGGCGCTTTATATTGTAAGGCAAGGCCATACAATAATTATGTAAAACCCCAACGGTCAAAACGACCCCCTGTGAGCAAGCACTTGGCTACAGTGGGAAGGAAAAACTCCCTTTTAACAGGAAGAAACCTCCAGCAGAACCAGGCTCAGGGAGGGGCAGTCTTCTGCTGGGACTGGTTGGGGCTGAGGGAGAGAACCAGGAAAAAGACATGCTGTGGAGGGGAGCAGAGATCGATCACTAATGATTAAATGCAGAGTGGTGCATACAGAGCAAAAAGAGAAAGAAACAGTGCATCATGGGAACCCCCCAGCAGTCTATGTCTATAGCAGCATAACTAAGGGATGGTTCAGGGTCACCTGATCCAGCCCTAACTATAAGCTTTAGCAAAAAGGAAAGTTTTAAGCCTAATCTTAAAAGTAGAGAGGGTGTCTGTCTCCCTGATCTGAATTGGGAGCTGGTTCCACAGGAGAGGAGCCTGAAAGCTGAAGGCTCTGCCTCCCATTCTACTCTTACAAACCCTAGGAACTACAAGTAAGCCTGCAGTCTGAGAGCGAAGCGCTCTATTGGGGTGATATGGTACTACGAGGTCCCTAAGATAAGATGGGACCTGATTATTCAAAACCTTATAAGTAAGAAGAAGAATTTTAAATTCTATTCTAGAATTAACAGGAAGCCAATGAAGAGAGGCCAATATGGGTGAGATATGCTCTCTCCTTCTAGTCCCCGTCAGTACTCTAGCTGCAGCATTTTGAATTAACTGAAGGCTTTTTAGGGAACTTTTAGGACAACCTGATAATAATGAATTACAATAGTCCAGCCTAGAGGAAATAAATGCATGAATTAGTTTTTCAGCATCACTCTGAGACAAGACCTTTCTGATTTTAGAGATATTGCGTAAATGCAAAAAAGCAGTCCTACATATTTGTTTAATATGCTCTTTGAATGACATATCCTGATCAAAAATGACTCCAAGATTTCTCACAGTATTACTAGAGGTCAGGGAAATGCCATCCAGAGTAAGGATCTGGTTAGACACCATGTTTCTAAGATTTGTGGGGCCAAGTACAATAACTTCAGTTTTATCTGAGTTTAAAAGCAGGAAATTAGAGGTCATCCATGTCTTTATGTCTGTAAGACAATCCTGCAGTTTAGCTAATTGGTGTGTGTCCTCTGGCTTCATGGATAGATAAAGCTGGGTATCATCTGCGTAACAATGAAAATTTAAGCAATACCGTCTAATAATACTGCCTAAGGGAAGCATGTATAAAGTGAATAAAATTGGTCCTAGCACAGAACCTTGTGGAACTCCATAATTAACTTTAGTCTGTGAAGAAGATTCCCCATTTACATGAACAAATTGTAATCTATTAGACAAATATGATTCAAACCACCGCAGCGCAGTGCCTTTAATACCTATGGCATGCTCTAATCTCTGTAATAAAATTTTATGGTCAACAGTATCAAAAGCAGCACTGAGGTCTAACAGAACAAGCACAGAGATGAGTCCACTGTCCGAGGCCATAAGAAGATCATTTGTAACCTTCACTAATGCTGTTTCTGTACTATGATGAATTCTAAACCTGACTGAAACTCTTCAAATAGACCATTCCTCTGCAGATGATCAGTTAGCTGTTTTACAACTACCCTTTCAAGAATTTTTGAGAGAAAAGGAAGGTTGGAGATTGGCCTATAATTAGTTAAGATAGCTGGGTCAAGTGATGGCTTTTTAAGTAATGGTTTAATTACTGCCACCTTAAAAGCCTGTGGTACATAGCCAACTAACAAAGATAGATTGATCATATTTAAGATCGAAGCATTAAATAATGGTAGGGCTTCCTTGAGCAGCCTGGTAGGAATGGGGTCTAATAAACATGTTGATGGTTTGGATGAAGTAACTAATGAAAATAACTCAGACAGAACAATCGGAGAGAAAGAGTCTAACCAAATACCGGCATCACTGAAAGCAGCCA
Source organism: Thalassophryne amazonica (assembly GCF_902500255.1). Classification (NCBI taxonomy): domain Eukaryota; kingdom Metazoa; phylum Chordata; class Actinopteri; order Batrachoidiformes; family Batrachoididae; genus Thalassophryne; species Thalassophryne amazonica. The sequence continues at coordinate 46,751,389 of NC_047112.1, read as the reverse complement.
AAGATAACGATACGTCTTTGGGATGGTTATGAGTAATTTTTTCTCTAACAGTTAAAATTTTATTACCAAAGAAAGTCATGAAGTCATTACTAGTTAAAGTTAATGGAATACTCAGCTCAGTAGAGCTCTGACTCTTTGTCAGCCTGGCTACAGTGCTGAAAAGAAACCTGGGGTTGTTCTTATTTTCTTCAATTAGTGATGAGTAGAAAGATGTCCTAGCTTTACGTAGGGTTCTTTACGTAGAACAGTGGTATGTAAACATTGGATCAGGGTCATTTGGGTAGTTATCTTATTTTGATTTAAAAAGAGTAAACACAGTTGTTTGACAATAAATGGCTTCACCCAACCACTAACCATGAATGAAAAAAAAGTTTTTGTGTTGTCATTCATATTCTCTTAAAAATGGCCAAAAAAGCAAAAATTCTGCCAGGGTATGTAAACTTTTGAGCACAACTGTATATGTTAGTGATCATTAATGCATCAGTAACGTAGTACAGCGATGTAGTTGGCACCATGGCCACATCCATGTGACATTGGAGGCGTCCGGTGCATTTTACAGGCCTCGAATGTGTGTGAATCATTTGAGGCAGCTTTGACACACATTCTGGGTATTCGTCCGGCATACGTACAAGGCTGTGCAAATGTCTGTCCCATACGACTGTGGCTCGAATTCTGGCTGTTTTTCCCATTCAGGCTGATTTGCTTCATTCCACACTCATATCGTGCGAGGTGTGACAGGGCCCTACTGTCCCTAAGGTTCTTAAGAAACTCTACAGATTCATCAACGTGTTCTTAAACTGCAGAATTGTTCGCAGCTGTGTTGTTAAGTTGATGAATCCCATGTCCTCGTACCTGAAGGCGTGTTCCTGGTGAGCCTAATTAACATATGATTAGCATAAGTAACAGCCCATCAATGCCCATAAAAGGGCATGGAACTGCATGGCGATGACCAGACGCAGATTTCATAAAGAGGAAACAAAATGCCAAAAGCAAAAGTCAAATTCCAGCGCAGCAGGCAAAGAGAAAAAAGAACTGGGGCAGTTCAGAGGTGGAGGTACCGCTCAAGGAAATCAGTGAAAAAGAAATGGTTTAATTTAAAATCAGACACTAAAAAAAAAAAAAACATCTCAAAATCCAGACGGGAGATGCAGAGTACTGGAGGAGGAACAGCAGATATCCAAAAGCTGTCCAAGTTGGACCAGTGCATCAGGGCCATGATCGGGGAATTGGCACTCTCAGGTTGCCTACGGGAAAAATCTAAATCATTTTATATTTAATTTTCCCCCACCCTACTTTTTAGGAGTACCATCGACTGAGTGTCTAGATACAGACCTGGGCCCCGAAGCAATCCTTCCACCCCTCCCTGTGCAGCTGCTACTCCACTTGATTTATGTTAAAGTGTTGGTACACTGAAAAATGTGAAGTTCACCAGCTGTCTTGAAAATGTGAGTTCATTTAACTGAATATCAGATAACTCACCTTACTGATAAGCTTCATTTCCACTCATAATTAGTGAAGACAATGGATAGCTTTAAGTTCAGATGTTGAAAACATATACTTGAGTCCAATATCCTAAACTTGCCATTACAAGTGTAGTAAATGAGAAGACAAGAGAAGTTCACTTAACTTAATGGGGCGATCATTTTTTACAGTGTACATTTATTTTATTTTAATGTAAAAATACTCTGTAAATTACCAAAATATATAACAATGAACAGAGTTATTATGGACATATCACTGCAATATTGTATTTTAATGACCTTCACATAAGCAGACAACGCAACCAATGTGACATGTCGGCACACTGAGTGTACGTAGGATTTGTTCTTACCTAAGAGTAAATCCTGGATAGGAAAACATTCATGAATGCCACAGTCTCCATAAAAACCTTGTAAGCAGGACTTAGGACCAAATTTGTTTGTAAAACGGTTCATGAATGAGGCCCATTGTCAGGAATGGATGTTTCATGTATATGAAACATGAAGTACTTTAGTAGATCATGCGTATAGTCAAGAAAATTTTACAAAGCATTTAACAAGGACATTACTTCTAATTCCACCTACTCAGTAAAATCATGGTTCATGTTCAATCTCAGCTAACAATTTGACGTTGCCGGAACGTTGCACAGAAGTTGCAATGACGTTGTAGCAACGTGAATTTGTAGACTCCCCACAACGTTGCTGCAACATTGTCAGCAATGTTGCTGACAACATTGCTGACAACGTTGTAGCAACGTTGTAGCAACGTTGCTGACAATGTTGCAGCAACGTTGCTGACAACATTGTAGCAACGTTGCTGACAATGTTGCAGCAACGTTGCTGACAACATTGCTGACAACGTTGTAGCAACGTTGTCGGGAGTCTACAAATTCATGTTGCTACAACGTTGTCAGCAACCATCCAGCAACATTGCATTTACATTGTGTGTTACCTGGGATGAAACATGAAGTATATAGTATAGTCAAGGAAAATGTACAAAACATTTTAAAAGGAATCTTCCAATCTCACATTCTTCTCAAAATTTCTTCAGTGAATATGGGTGATGTTACCAGAATGTTCTGGGAACGTTTGAGAGAAACATTGTTGGGAAGGCCAATGTCTGTTTGTGTATAATGAAAAATGAAGCACTTTAAAAAGGTCCCATGCATAGTCGAGGAAAAATTGACAAAAATGGCCAGCTCTAGGAAGAATCCTGGAAGAATGATGGAGGCCACTGTGCTCATTGGCACCTTCAAATAAGCAGAAATGCTTTTGTACCCTTCCCCAGATTTGTACCTTCAGACAATCCTGTCTGAGGTCTACAGACAATTTGACTTCATGTTTGGTTTGTGCTCCGACATGCACTGCACTGAAAATAATTTGGAGTAATATTTACTTGAGTTTCACTCAGAAATTCCAAGTAAATTTTACAAGGAGAATTCTTAAGTAAATTTTGCTTGCATATATTAGTTTTTCTAAAAGAATAACTCAACATTTACTAGCAATTATCAACTGAATATTTTCATTGAATTTTACTCTCTCTTTATTCATAAAAAGTAAGACTTTTCAGCTGTTCCCCTTGTTTTCACTCAAGGTTGCTACAGCAGATCCATTTTGGACCAATTAAGCTGTAGAAACCTGAACTCAATTTTGAGCTTCATGGCAAAGGTTGTTAATACTTATGTACATGCCATTTCTTACCTGTTTTTTTTTTTCTTTTCATAAATTTGCAAAAATCTAAAAAAAAAAAAAAAAAAAAAAAAACTTCTCACATTGTCATTGTGGGGTATTGTGTGTACAATTTTGAGAAAATAATTTAATCAATTTTGGAACTGTTTACAGCAATAAACAGTTGTAATGTTTTTGTTTGCTGGTTTTGGGTGTCTTTTATATATATATATATATTCTACATAGAAATAATTAGAGGGCACTCAGGGAGACCATGTCTCCTGTTGCAAGAGCCCTCTGTTTATCTGCCATAACTGAGTTCAAGGGCTGGTGAAGGTGGCGTTTCCCAAATAATGTGTAAATCAGCAGAAGGTGGTTATGAAAATGTTAATTAAAAATTATTATGGATCCAACTGCTCTACAAAATTACAATTTAATAAACTCTTCCCTGACCTGAGGCTGACCTCTCCACAAAATTTTATTAAAATATGTTTTTGAGATATTCCTTTCAGAAAAGGAAACAAATTGGTCTGAAAACATTATTTTCACATCATAAGTAGTGCACATGGAAATACAATTGCTTATTTCCAGACTCTTTGAAAAGACGTTTGCACGCGCAACAACACAACACATTTCCTATCAAGTCCTGCAACATTAAACCTCTGTTAAAGAACGGCCACAGAAGAAGGGTGCGTGGTGCACATCAAATCCCACTGGCACGTGTGACGGCCACCTGCTGTGGCACCCTGGTGCACTGTGAGAAGGAATAACAAGAAAAGGGCTTGACTGATCATCTATTGCACAGAAAAACATCACTCAGCTGTCACTCGGTGCCCGCAGGGGCAAACAAAGAAAAGGGAAAATAAATATGAATGAAAACTGCACAGAACTTAAAGAAAACTGGGTAAAACTGGAGATACAGTGAGGAAACTGGTTAAAAATTTGTTCTTTAACTTCATAAAAAAAAGCATGCCAAAATACTGAATGTGCTTTTTTACCCGAGGCCATCAAATATGGCCATTGGGAATTGCAAAGGCTTTGCGTCCGTCCATCTGTCTGTCTGTCCGTCTGTCTGTGCTCAGCCCAAGTCCAGTCCTATTACTGCCAGGGTCTTCAAATTGACAGGGAACATTCTTGGAACATAGACCTTGGACAAGTTCAAAGATGGCTAACCTTTGCCTATTTTAAGAGGTTATGAATCACATTCTGTTTCAATCTGTTCCATTTAGTTTTTGAGTGGTGGGGGTGACAGCCAATCAGAGCAGAGCTGCACTATGATGTCAGTGGCTGGTCTCTCCAAAACTCCTTTGTTTTGTGTGTTTATATACATGTTTCTCATATATTCTGTAAAAGCTTGCGAGAAATAAACACATGTAAAACTGAAAATGCAGTTTTTGAACTGCAATAACACCTCTGAACCTATTTATAAAAACATTTTGTGGACATTAGCATGGTGACGTCACGGGCTGGCAGCTAGTTGCAAAACTCTGTTTTGTTTTTATGTAAATATATCCTCTTTGCCATATATTATGTAAAAGCTAGCGAGAAATAAATACTTCTAAAACTGAAAATGCCATTTTTGTAACCTGATAACACTTCTGGAGTCATTTACAAGACATTTTGTGGCATTAGCGTGCATGCTAACATCTGCTAGCTCAAGCTAACTTCCTATGGAGTTAAATTTGTCTCATTAATACCTGCAAATGCACAGAGGGTGATCTTGTCAAAAGCTCATGTTTACACACAGGCAAAGCTCCTGCAGGATGCGCTACAATGTAAATATTGTTTTTGATGATTGGTTGATAGAGGGGGCTTTACTGAACATGTACAAATTGTATGTAAGACAATAGGATCTTAATAATTAATTAAAGAAATGCAAATATAAAGAACACAATGCTCATATGGCTGAGGTATTTTAGCATTACATTAGATTTTTGTTTTGTTTTTTGAGAGATGTTAAAAAACAGAAAAGAACATTTCAAATCAGTTTTTGCCAGAGAGTGTACATAACGAATATTTCAGGGGTCTCGGCAATAATGGTACAAGCACCAAATCTGGCCAAAATACTCCAAAGACAATCTTTTGAAAAAAATGGGTCACTCAAATTTTCAAAATGTCAGCCACTTTCCAACATGGATGCCATGTTTGGTATAGAAATTCATATTTTGATGATAAATATGCTCAGACTTGTCAAATATTGATGCTGCTATCATCAAATCATTCTTTCAAATCAACTACAAAAGCCATTCCTCAACTCAGTTTAATTCCAATTCTGATGCCTATCACCATCTGCAACACTGTAGTCCAACCAGCTGTACGTAGATGGGTACCAGCTTTGGCTGGCAAGAAATAACCGGTGATGGACAGGTGTCCTATTCAGAGTTTTAGACGCTCATCTGCTTCAAACCATTATATATAGCAGGATAAACACAGGCCCCATGGACCTCAGGGCCTGGACAGGACTTACTTCTTTGTCATCAGAAACCTACTTTAGACACCAAGGTCATCCAGACTGACTGACATGATCTTATCCTCTGCAATTCAATATGGCAGAATGCCTTTTTTTATACAAGTGGCCTGTGGGTTTTTTCAAAAGAGTAATTGCTAAATAGTTGTTTTTTTAACAATGTGATGCTGTGCCTCCATTTGAAAGAATATTTCAGTTACCTGCCACATGAAGATGCCCAAAAACACATGCCCCAAAATTTTGCATTTTGAATTTTTTTCCTTCAATGCATGTTTTAATGCAGACACTATCTATCTATCTATCTATCTATCTATCTATCTATCTATCTATCTGTCTGTCTGTCTGTCTGTCTGTCTGTCTGTTGGGCCTGCGATAGACTGACAGCCTGCCCAGGATGTACCCCACTTCTTGTCCAGTTATCGCTGGGATAGACTCCACCCCACACACACGACAATGACCCTTATTTGGAATAAGTGGGCTTTACAAAATGGATGGATTTCATCAGCTGCAAACGTTAGCCAACCTTGATGGCGCTGAATTTGAAGCATAGGTTTCTTGGATGGCTGTCTCTCACTCTATGGTGATGTAAACCTAGATTAACTGCAGACAGCGACACTGGTGTTCCAACAGCTCATAGTTCACACCAGGCTTGAGCTTGATGGTTCCTGGTTGTTCCTGACCATCTGAACCAATTTCCTTTCAGCTGATGGCGAGAGATTGAATCTTCTTCCAGGTCATGGAAAAGTGGCTACACCTCCCAATAACTTATTTGGACTGATGACGGAATCTGCTGTTGTTTAGAAATGGCTCCAGAATCTTTCCTGAATTGTCTAAATCCATGATCCTCTTTCTCAATCTGCACTGAGCTTCTTGGACGCTCCATTGGAAAGTGTATTGGTCAATCCGAGTGACTGGTGCCAACAAAACCTTTTATGTTTGGTACAAAAGAAACTTCTTGCTGTCATCAAGATAACCAGCAATATGAATTTTGGCAATTAAAAAGACTTTAGAAACTTTTGACATCACTTAAGTAATGCTTTAACAGGGTGTATGTATATTTTTGATATTGCATGCATAATTTAGCTCCATGTTGGAGTTTAGAAAACCCAGAATAAATGGTACATAAACTGACTGAAATTTTTGCAGTGCTTTTTTCATCTGAAGCAGATGTTCAGAGTGTTTACCTCACAATGGGGTATTTGAACCAAAAATCCTTTACTTTAACTTTGAGACCATCACCTCTCCTACTAAATGAAAACATGTGCACTAAACCCTTGGTGTGGGGGGGGGGGGGTTCTTCTATTAAAGATGTGCAATCATTCTGCTCCAGAAAAAGAACAGTTCAAAGACATTGAAAGCCCAATATTACCGTGACATTCATGTCCATGATGAGGGTTTGTAAACTTCCGATCATAACGGTTTGAGTAAACACTTTAAACAGCAGAAGAAAACAGGCCAAGAGAGTGTCACCAATGTAACTAAAAAGGTTACCAAACATCAGCGGTAGCATGTGAAGGTAAGAGATGACTAGAGAAGCAGATCTTGATGGAAACCTGGAGAGCTGGATGTTGGTTATCACATCAGAAATGTAAGTCAGTGTGTCAGGCAGGAGGGCTGCTACAGGACAGGAGAGACAAAGCAGAGACTGGCCTCAAAAAAAGGTAAACAAATAAATGAATCATAGAGGGACACTTATTGAAAAAGGGCAAGAGAAAAGACTGAGAGGACAAATCAATCATTCCAATTGCTTAGAGATCACCAGGGATCCTGTGGGGGTGGTTTATATTCAGTGTGCAGCTATAAAAGCCTGAAACCATTCAAATCTGGATTGAGGTCAACAGCAATACAACCCCTGGCAAAAATTATGGAATCACCGGCCTCGGAGGATGTTCATTCAGTTGTTTAATTTTGTAGAAAAAAAGCAGATCACAGACATGACACAAAACTAAAGTCATTTCAAATGGCAACTTTCTGGCTTTAAGAAACACTATAAGAAATCAGGGGAAAAAAATTGTGGCAGTCAGTAACAGTTACTTTTAAAAAAATATGGAATCACTCAATTCTGAGGAAAAAATTATGAATCAGTTTAAAACAAAAGAACGCTCCAACACATCACTAGTATTTTGTTGCACCACCTCTGGCTTTATAACAGCTTGCACTCTCTGAGTATGGTTTTAATGAGTGACAAACAGTACTCTTCATCAATCTGGCTCCAACTTTCTCTGATTGCTGTTGCCAGATCAGCTTGCAGGTTGGAGCCGTGTCATGGACCATTTTCTTCAACGTCCACCAAAAATTTTCAATTGGATTAAGATCCAGACTATTTGCAGGCCATGACATTGACCCTATGTGTCTTTTTGCAAGGAATGTTTCACAGTTTTTTGCTCTATGGCAAGATGCATTATCATCTTGAAAAATGATTTCATCATCCCCAAAGATCCTTTCAATTGATGGGATAAGAAAAGTGTTCAAAATATCAACATAAACTTGTGCATTTATTGATGATGTAATGACAGCCATCTCCCCAGTGCCCTTTACCTTGACATGCAGCCCCATATCATCAATGACTGTGGGAAATTTACATGTTCTCTTCAGGCAGTCATCTTTATAAATCTCATTGAAACGGCACCAAACAAAAGTTCCAGCATCATCACCTTGCCCAAGGCAGATTCGAGATTCATCACTGAATATGGACTTTCATCCAGTCATCCACAGTCCCGATTGCTTTTCCTTATCCCATTGTAACCTTGTTTTTTTCTGTTTAGGTGTTAATGATGGCTTTTGTTTAGCTTTCTGTATGTAAATCCCATTTCCTTTAGGGCGGTTTCTTACAGTTTCGGTCACAGACGTTGACTCCAGTTTCCTCCCATTCGTTCCTCATTTGTTTTGTTGTGCGTTTTCGATTTTTGAGACATATTGCTTTAAGTTTTCTGTCTTCACGCTTTGATGTCTTCCTTGGTCTACCAGTATGTTGCCTTATAACAACCTTCCCATGTTGTTTGTATTTGGTCCAGAGTTTAGGACACAGCTGACTGTGAACAACCAACATCTTTTGCAACATTGCGTGATGATTTACCTCTTTTTAAGAGTTTGATAATCCTCTCCTTTGTTTCAATTGACGTCTCTCGTGTTGGAGCCATGATTCATGTCAGTCCACTTGGTGCAACAGCTCTCCAAGGTGTGATCACTCCTTTTTAGATGCAGACCAGGGGTTGTATGTGTAGAAGGCTCTCAGCAAGCGCATACCACAGCCAAGGTGTCAAAAGTTCCTCTGTCTGTGTATTTTTTTTAATTGTTTTTCATTGTGATCACATTAGTTTTTCAGATATTTCTTTTAGATCCCATTTGTTGACGTGGATCCTGATCTTAGTTTCTTATCACTCATCAGTGATCCTAATTACTAACATTTGAAACTGATTCTGATTGTTCATCTTAGACCCAGACTTCAGGTTTTTAATGTTTGAACCTCCCCACAGAGTACGATTTTAATGCTGTTGTCTTGATTTGATCCTGGATATGATGAATCCTGATTGTTGAACTTATCAAGTTTAAGTTTCACTTTATTTATCCTTAAAAACAGGAAATTAGTGGTGCAGCAGGATGTGAATGAATGAATGAATGAGTTTATTTATTTGGCACACGTGTTAATAATATAACAATTTAACAAAAACAATAAACAAACCAATATAACATTATAACAAAATAACAATAATATAAACCAAAAAACAAACCCCATGTGTCCGAAAGGGAGTGGGTTGAAAGCAGAGCTTATCACACCCACCCCTTATACCACAAATCTAACAATTGTATTTACCTCATACTCACAGACTCATAAACACATATCATTATGCAGACACAAACTCACATATTCATACACTCACACAAGTCATGATACATACATGGTCCCACACACACACATATGCATATATTTGTCCATAATTAAACAATACCTATAATTCAAATCATATTTTCTTCACTGTAATACTTTGTTATAATATTCTTTTTACATAATCTCTTGAAAAATATTAAAGTACCACACATTCTAATCTCTATCGGACATTCATTCCATTTCTTTACCCCAATCGCAGACAAACAAAACCCACTGCATTTGTTCTTAATGGTGGTTTCTTAAAAATTGCACAACCTTGTAAACTGTAACCGGATTCCCTCAATCTGAACAGATTCTGGACATGTCTCGGTAAGGCTGTGGCTTTTTGCTTTAAACAAGTTTGAATTGTGATGTATCCACCAATCTCTGAATTTTAATAAATGTAAAGACACAAATAGAGAATGTGTTGGTTCACAGTAATGTTTATTGCAGATGATTCTTATAGTTAATTTTTGTAAAAGAAATATTTGATTAGTATTGATTTGTAAGTGTTTCCCCACATCTCAAACAATATGTCATGTACAGAGTTATCAAGGAGTGATATAAAGATAAGTAACCCTTTTTTGTGAGTATGTCTTTAGTTTATATCCAAAATGGCGATGGAGTTTGACATTTTCGATTTGATATAATTTATATGTGGTTTCCAGCTGAGTTGTTATCAATTATAAACCCTAGGAATTTGTTCTACGATAGTACTTCTACGAGTAATTATCCAATATTGTTTATAGTAGGTTTTTATATTTAGGTACTTGTTTATTTCCAAATATAATACATTTAGTTTTCCCAAGGTGGAGTGACAATTTATTAGCATTAAACCAAGCCTTAAACCTTTTTAAACTCATTCTTCACCATGTCCAGAAGCTGTTCTAGATTATCACCACTCTACATTACTCTTGCTTGCCTCTACTGGTGGTTGGCTCTCACTGCGGTAATTGTATCACTTCCTGTTCCGGAGCACAGCGGTGTTTTTCTGTATCTGTTAGCTGTTTAATCCTGCGCAGTTAGATTGATCTAGTTATCTAGATTACGATTTGTTTCCCAGTGTAATCTTTACCGTGCCTTAACTAAAGCACTCCTTCTGCTGAATCACCTCTAAATTATTTACACATTATTCACTTTGCGTGTTTTTAGGAATCCGCTAGCTTAGCGTAGCTACTAGCTCTTAGCCGATTTAGCATGGCGGCTTCTCCTGTCTCTCCCGCACTTTTCTGCTCTGGGTGTGAAATGTTTAGTTATTCCTCGGCCTCCTTTAGCAGTAATGGTACTTGTAATAAGTGTAGCTTATTTCGTAGCTTTGGAGGCCAGGCTGTGGCGAATTGGAGACTCGGCTCCGCACCGTGGAAAATTCTACAGCTAGCCAGGCCCCTGTAGTCGGTGCGAACAAGGTAGCTTAGCCGCCGTTAGTTACCCCCTGGCAGATCCCGAGCAGCCGGGAAAGCAGGCCGACTGGGTGACTGTGAGGAGGAAGGTAGCCCTAAACAGAAGCCCCGTGTACACCGCCAACCCGTTCACATCTCTAACCGTTTTTTCCCCCACTCGACGACAACACCCGCCGAGGATCAAACTCTGGTTATTGGCGACTCTGTTTTGAGAAATGTGGAAGTTAGCGACACCAGCAACCATAGTCAATTGTCTTCCGGGGGCCAGAGCACGGCGACAATTGAAGGAAATTGAAAACTGCTGGCTAAGGCTAAGCGTAAATTTGGTAAGATTGTAATTCACGTCGGCAGTAAATGACACCGCGGTTACGCCAATCGGAGGTCACTAAAATTAACATTAAAATCGTGTGTACTTTGCAAAAACATGTCCGGAGCATCTGTAGTTTTCTCTGGGCCCCTCCCCAATACGGACTGGGAGTGACATTGTTTAGCCGCATGTTCGCTTGATTGCTGGCTGTCTGAGTGGTGTCCAGAAAAAGTGAGGTGGGCTTCATAGATAATTGGCAAAGCTTCTGGGAAAAACCTGGTCTTGTTAGGAGAGACGGCATCCATACCCACTTTGGATGGAGCAGCTCTCATTCTAGAAAATCTGGCCAATTTTCTTAAATCCTCCAAACCGTGACTATCCAGGGTTGGGACCAGGAAGCAGAGTTGTAGTCTTACACACCTCTCTGCAGCTTCTCTCCCCCTGCCATCCCCTCATTACCCCATCCCCGTAGAGACGGTGCCTGCTCCCAGACTACCAATAACCAGCAAAAATCTATTTAAGCATAAAAATTCAAAAAGAAAAAATAATATAGCACCTTCAACTGCACCACAGACTAAAACAGTTAAATGTGGTCTATTAAACATTAGGTCTCTCTCTTCTAAGTCCCTGTTGGTAAATGATATAATAATTGATCAACATATTGATTTATTCTGCCTAACAGAAACCTGGTTACAGCAGGATGAATATGTTAGTTTAAATGAGTCAACACCCCCGAGTCACACTAACTGTCAGAATGCTCGTAGCACGGGCCGGGGCGGAGGATTAGCAGCAATCTTCCATTCCAGCTTATTAATTAATCAAAAACCCAGACAGAGCTTTAATTCATTTGAAAGCTTGTCTCTTAGTCTTGTCCATCCAAATTGGAAGTCCCAAAAAACAGTTTTATTTGTTATTATCTATCGTCCACCTGGTCGTTACTGTGAGTTTCTCTGTGAATTTTCAGACCTTTTGTCTGACTTAGTGCTTAGCTCAGATAAGATAATTATAGTGGGCGATTTTAACATCCACACAGATGCTGAGAATGACAGCCTCAACACTGCATTTAATCTATTATTAGACTCTATTGGCTTTGCTCAAAAAGTAAATGAGTCCACCCACCACTTTAATCATATCTTAGATCTTGTTCTGACTTATGGTATGGAAATAGAAGACTTAACAGTATTCCCTGAAAACTCCCTTCTGTCTGATCATTTCTTAATAACATTTACATTTACTCTGATGGACTACCCAGCAGTGGGGAATAAGTTTCATTACACTAGAAGTCTTTCAGAAAGCGCTGTAACTAGGTTTAAGGATATGATTCCTTCTTTATGTTCTCTAATGCCATATACCAACACAGTGCAGAGTAGCTACCTAAACTCTGTAAGGGAGATAGAGTATCTCGTCAATAGTTTTACATCCTCATTGAAGACACTTCTGATGCTGTAGCTCCTCTGAAAAAGAGAGCTTTAAATCAGAAGTGTCTGACTCCGTGGTATAACTCACAAACTCGTAGCTTAAAGCAGATAACCCGTAAGTTGGAGAGAAATGGCGTCTCACTAATTTAGAAGATCTTCACTTAGCCTGGAAAAAGAGTCTGTTTGCTCTATAAAAAAGCCCTCCGTAAAGGCTAGGACATCTTTCTACTCATCACTAATTGAAGAAAAATAAGAAACAACCCCAGTTTCTTTTCAGCACCTGTAGCCAGGCTGACAAAGAGTCAGAGCTCTACTGAGCTGAGTATTCCATTAACTTTAACTAGTACTGACTTCATGACTTTCTTGCTAACAAAATTTTAACTATTAGAGAACAAATTACTCATACACATCCCAAAGACGTATCGTTATCTTTGGCTGCTTTCAGTGATGCCGGTATTTGGTTAGACTCTTTCTCTCCGATTGTTCTGTCTGAGTTATTTTCATTAGTTACTTCATCCAAACCATCAACCTGTTTATTAGACCCCATTCCTACCAGGCTGCTCAAGGAAGCCCTACCATTATTTACTGCTTTGATCTTAAATATGATCAGTCTATCTTTGTTAGTTGGCTATGTACCACAGGCTTTTAAGGTGGCAGTAATTAAACCATTACTTAAAAAGCCATCACTTGACCCAGCTATCTTAGCTAATTATAGGCCAATCTCCAACCTTCCTTTTCTCGCAAAAATTCTTGAAAGGGTAGTTGTAAAACAGCTAACTGATCATCTGCAGAGGAATGGTCTATTTGAAGAGTTTCAGTCAGGTTTTAGAATTCATCATAGTACAGAAACAGCATTAGTGAAGGTTACAAATGATCTTCTTATGGCCTCGGACAGGTGGACTCATCATCTGTGCTTGTTTCTGTTAGACCTCAGTGCTGCTTTGATACTATTGACCATAAAATTTTATTACAGAGATTAGAGCATGCCATAGGTATTAAAGGCACTGCGCTGCGGTGGTTTGAAATCATTTTGTCTAATAGATTACAATTTGTTCATGTAAATGGGGAATCTTCTTCACAGACTAAAGTTAATTATGGAGTTCCTCAAGGTTCTGTGCTAGGACCAATTTTATTCACTTTATACATGCTTCCCTAGGCAGCATTATTAGACGGTATTGCTTAAATTTTCATTGTTATGCAGATGATACCCAGCTTTATCTATCCATGAAGCCAGAGGACACACACCAATTAGCTAAACTGCAGGATTGTCTTACAGACATAAAGACATGGATGACCTCTAATTTCCTGCTTTTAAACTCAGATAAAACTGAAGTTATTGTACTTGGCCCCACAAATCTTAGAAACATGGTGTCTAACCAGATCCTTACTCTGGATGGCATACCCTGACCTCTAGTAATACTGTGAGAAATCTTGGAGTCATTTTTGATCAGGATATGTCATTCAAAGCGCATATTAAACAATATGTAGGGACTGCTTTTTTGCATTTACGCAATATCTCTAAAATCAGAAAGGTCTTGTCTCAGAGTGATGCTGAAAAACTAATTCATAGCATTTATTTCCTCTAGGCTGGACTATTGTAATTCATTATTATCAGGTTGTCCTAAAAGTTCCCTAAAAAGCCTTCAGTTAATTCAAAATGCTGCAGCTAGAGTACTGACGGGGACTAGAAGGAGAGAGCATATCTCACCCATATTGGCCTCTCTTCATTGGCTTCCTGTTAATTCTAGAATAGAATTTAAAATTCTTCTTCTTACTTATAAGGTTTTGAATAATCAGGTCCCATCTTATCTTAGGGACCTCGTAGTACCATATCACCCCAATAGAGCGCTTCACTCTCAGACTGCAAGGCTTACTTGTAGTTCCTAGGGTTTGTAAGAGTAGAATGGAGGCAGAGCCTTCAGCTTTCAGGCTCCTCTCCTGTGGAACCAGCTCCCAATTCAGATCAGGGAGACAGACACCCTCTCTACTTTTAAGATTAGGCTTAAAACTTTCCTTTTTGCTAAAGCTTATAGTTAGGGCTGGATCAGGTGACCCTGAACCATCCCTTAGTTATGCTGCTATAGACGTAGACTGCTGGGGGTTCCCATGATGCACTGTTTCTTTCTCTTTTTGCTCTGTATGCACCACTCTGCATTTAATCATTAGTGATCGATCTCTGCTCCCCTCCACAGCATGTCTTTTTCCTGGTTCTCCTCCCTCAGGCCCCAACCAGTCCCAGCAGAAGACTGCCCCTCCCTGAGCCTGGTTCTGCTGGAGGTTTCTTCCTGTTAAAAGGGAGTTTTTCCTTCCCACTGTAGCCAAGTGCTTGCTCACAGGGGGTCGTTTTGACCGTTGGGGTTTTACATAATTATTGTATGGCCTTGCCTTACAATATAAAGCGCCTTGGGGCAACTGTTTGTTGTGATTTGGCGCTATATAAAAAAATTGATTGATTGATTGATTGACTACTGAAGACAGTTGTATCATCTGCAGATAATAAAATACACTTTAGTGATTGTGACACCCAACCTATATCATTAATATATAAAACAAACAACAAGGGACCAAGCACAGAGCCCTGCTCCACTCCACAAGTAATTTCCCAAAGTACAGAGTCAGTGTTATTGAACTGAACATATTAAAATCTTCCCTGTAAATAACTTGATATCCAGTGATATGCAAGACCTCTGATCCCATATTTTTGTAATTAATTAGTAATATTGCATGAGTCACTGTGTCAAACACTTTCTGTAGATCAAAGAAAATGCCAGCTGTGTATTGTTTTCTATCAATTGCCGTCGCTATACTTTCAACAAAATCCATCAATGCCAGTGATGTAGATTTTCTGAATCCATATTGCTCATCACAAAGTATCTCATGCTTTAATAAATAGTCATGCAATCTCTTAGCAAATATTTTTTTTCTAGAATTTTGGAAAATTGTGGTAGGAATGAATAGGGTCTATATTAGAAAAAACATGTTTGTCACTGGTTTCAAACAAGGGTATTACTTTAGCTATTTTCATTTGAGAGGGAAATTTACCAGTACTTAAAGACATATTGCAAATGTGGTTGAAAGGTTTTACTATACAATCAGTAATTATTATTAACAATCAATAAAGCCATATCCAGATTATTATAGTCAGTCGATTTCTTTCTTTTAGAATTATGAACCAAATCAATTATTTCTTTTTCGTCGGTTCCACCAATAAACATTGACACAGGTTTATTAAATATATTATTGTTAATCCAAGAATTATTACTTTAGCACTTTTTCGGCACATTCCACTGTTACAGGAGTTTTTGTCATGGAAAGAGGAGCGGAGGAATTCGCCACGGAGTCCCTAATGGCACGGGACAAAAGCACCTCCATGTTGGTCTCACAGGACATGTTGTAACATGCCCAGCTCTTGCACCATTCGAAGATTCAGACGGCTTTCGGTGGCTTTTCAGTCGTGTGACTATCCGAGAAATTGTGGACGAGCTGGACATGCCACAACATGTCCTGTGAGGTTTCATCACGGCGTTGCTTTTTGTTCTCCGCCATTAGCGGCTCCGTCCCGACGCGTGAATTCCTCCGCACGTCTTTTCATGACAAAAACTCCTGTAACAGTGGAATGTGCCGAAAAAGTGCTATGTCCACATCTTCTGCCATTTCTGTAGTAGTCAGACGACGTCCCGGATCAACACAGCGTTCACTTTGTAAATGATCTGGTCATTTCAGCCTGTCGATCACCACTCGGAGCGCGGCGCGCCCTCTGCCATTGTGCGCCGTCTTTAAACCGGTTGTAACACTCCTTAATCTGTGTGATCCCCATAAAATCGTCCCTGAAAGTCGTCTGAATCTTCCGAATGGTTTCCACCTGGCTGTCTCTCACAGTTTCTTGAAAAATTTGATGCAGCAAAGCTCCAAATAGTTCATTTTCCTCACAATGAAAATCCGACGATGGGGATGGACCACTGCTCAACAAAGCGTGCTCACAGGCGAATGACGCAACCGACATGTGTGAAAAAACTCACGCATGCGCACGAAGGTTCAAGCTTGGCTGATGCAAGTGCACATGATTCAAATCCATATACTTTTTGCAAAAAATAAAAAGATTGGATAGTTTTCTAACAGACCTCGTACTGTATAAAAAGATCTAAGGGATGTCAGTCCAATGAATTCCGGTGTCACAGACTGAACGGTCCCCCCTAAAAAAATCTATCCACCCTGCTTTCATTGTGCATGCGTCATTAGCTGCATTTCAACGATTATCACATTGTTTTTGCTTCAAATTGCACTCCAGTCATCATCTGTCTCAACAACAGATATCTGAAGCTTTTGTACAACAATCATTTCCACATCAATTCAGATTTATTTCATCATAAAAGACAGATGAAGTGATCAGAGCACAGCAGCTACACAAGCTGCTAGCTGATGTGTTCACTGCGTGTCAGTCATTTCAAAGCGTCACCAAGTATTGCCTCGTTTCTGCTTAAAATGACCTAGTTTCTGTGTAAAACTGACTTTAGAATGATTTAAGAGGTTTTACCTTGTCATCTTATGGTTAATAATCACATTAATCCATTTGATCGCTTTGGGTGAAGAGACTCTGTCTCAGAGCTCCGAAATGACATATGCGCAGTGGAGGCAGGGCAGACCAATTTTTAGGGGCGGACCGTTCGGTCTGCAACACTGGTTCCTAATAGTCACAGGAATGGAAGAATCCCTGGCACATCTAGTTCTTGACATACCAGAGGGGAGCAAGTTAAACTCCCCAAAAAGTGGGTACTCAGGGCAGTTCAAAATATGGTTAGTCTTATCCCTGAGCCATTTATCATATATATGTTGCAGCTGTGGTAGCTGTACCCTAACCACCTTAGACGTTGGCCAGCTTACGCTTGGAGCTCATTGGAAGATCATCGTACCACACCACCATACACAATGTCAGGACTGATTCAATAAAACACTGATAAAACAGAGTCAACACAGTCCTGCACACGCTGAATGATTTCATCTTCCTCACAAAGAAAAGTCTCGGTTGGGCCTTTTTACAGACAGCATGTGTTGCTCTGAAAAGATAATTTGCTGTCAATGATGGTTCCTAAATATTTGTACTCATCTACTGTATCAATATTCATGTTCTGAAGAGTTTGTGAAAAATGGTGCTGTGATCTTCTGTAATTTATGTTTGTAGCATGGCCCAAGCAGAGGGTCACCCCTTTGAGTCTGGTCTGCTTGAGGTTTCTTCCTCAGAGGGAGTTTCTCCTTACCACTGCTGCTCTGGGGGTTAGTAAGGTTAGACCTTACTTGTGTGAAGCGCCTTGAGGCAACTCGTGATTTGGCGCTATATAAATGAAAATAAATTAAAATTGGAATCTTCTGAAATCAGTGATCATATTCTTTGTCTTAGGGCCCGGTCCCACTGGCGTTTAGGAAGATTTGCATATGAATTGCGCACAAAATTGGTTCATATTCGCTAAACATCCACAATATCCATGAAACATGCTTGTATGAGTCAGCCAACACCTGCACATGTCCGCAATTATCTGCAGAGGCACGTTCTTCCGTTGCCAAGATTTTTGAGCTGCACAAAATTTTGGCTGCGGATGACATCTGCCTTACATACTCAATACATACTCAATATATACACAATACATACTCAATACATATTCAATCTATGTGCTGTATATCTGCTGTTAACTGCTGATATCCGGAACTGACGGGGATTTGTGGCTTGGCAGCGGACTGGGACAGTGTGTAAAACAGATATATAGCATGCCTATCATGTCCACATCACAAACTAAAATAAGTTGTAGTGAATGCATACAGATTGGCCACAGATAAAGCGTTTGGATTACGTCTGCTTTGTAGCTGATTTGCGGACAATCTGTGAATGCATAACAAACACGTCACGTAAAGCCAAAGTACTATATGAGGCATAAATGGACATACCTGCCAGCCAGTGCCAGTCCAGCTGTGTAGATCCCCAAAGACATAATAGCTGCTGCAATACAACAACATACTGTAAATCCCCAGCTGCAGAAAAGTCAGCCGTGGATCTCGGGTCTCCTTCAGGACTTTTATTTAAAACAAACAAAAGGAAGAGTTGTTGTTACAGCCGCAACTCACACTGAAGTCTCTGTTTTCTCTGATACTCTCAAAAAAACAACAACAAAAAAAACACCATCTCACACCCCGAGCGGCTTCATCAAACTTGTAATGCAAGGGTTAACTGTTCACAACATGAACAAAAGCTATTGAGTCAAAACAGTCCAGCTATTGCTCCAGATGCTGTATTGTTGGTGTGAATAGTGATGCCGAAAGGCCCGAGTGCGCTTCTTTTATGACCTCAATGCAGATGCTGTGCACGCGCAACACGTGCGCGATGCATTCATAATACACCCGTAATACTGCCGTGATAATCGCAATGTGCAGGATCCGTTTCCTCACTACATGCGTTATATAACCGCGATTGTTCATCATATATTTGCTATACATTATTAATATATCCGTAATTCATACTGGGACATTTGTCATTTTTGGCCAATTTTGTTGCGGATGACAGCAACCTTTGTGTACTCAGTTCATGCGCAATTAATCCTCTTCCCAGTGGGACCGGGCCCTTAGAAACATTGATGGACAGATAAAAGTTTTCACACAAAGCAATGAAATCATCAACTACAGGGCCACACCTCTCCTCATCATTATTCAGACGGCTCACTATAACAGTGTCATCTGCAAATTTCACACAGTGCCTATTCTCATATTTACTCCTACAGCCATTAGTGCATAAAATAAAAGCAATGGTGAAAGAACACATCCCTGTGGAGAGCCTGTGGAAGAAAAGGCTTTTGAGGATAAAACATCATTAACCCAATCACACTGCAACCTATGGGACAGAAAATTCAGTATCCAGCCAATTAAGTTAGGGTTTAGGTTCAAAAGAGCCTGATGTTTCTCAGACAACAAATAGGGCTGAATAGTATTAAACACTGAAGAGAAGTCAATAAAAAGAAGCCTACCCTGAGTTTTTGAGGTTTTCAGATGTTGATAAAGGAATTATAACAATGTAAGTTTTTCATCCACAACAACTCTGTTAGTCCTATAAGCAAACTGGAAGTGATCCAACTGTTCCTGCTTCAGTAACTCCTGCTTAACTAACCTCTCAAAGGACTTCAACATCAACAAGGTGAGAGCTACAGGTCGAAAGTCATTTAAGACCTTAGGGTTCTTATTCTTAGCCACAGGAATGATTGTAGAGTGCTTCCAAATCTTTGGCACTGTTTGTGTCTGAAGTGACTGAGTGAAGATCACTTTGAAGATCTCACATAACTGACCACCACAAGACTTAAAGACTTGACCACTGATGTTGTCAGGGCCAGGGCTTTGCCTTGTTTAAATAATGATTTAACCTCAAGAGACATCAAAAACAGTGGAGTCACTGACCAAATTCTCACTCGTGACTGATTCTAGCACTAAAATCATTTTTAGAAAAGCTCATATAAAAGCATGTAAGCCTTCATGTAGGCCTATTAGTTTCTTACTATCCCACACAGATCTGAGATCAGATTCACTGAATTTGGACTCAATTTTACTCTTATACTGAAGTTTAGGCTTTGCAAATTCAGTTCTCACAACCTTCCTAATTTCAGCATATGCACTCTTGTCACAAGCAAATCTGTTCGCTCACAGTGGCACCATTGCACCACTTAGGATGGATGTATAGGCAGACACCCCCTCCGTGCCGCTTCCCCGTCACAGTCCAAACGGGTTGGAACCCCAAAACCATCAATGTTCACGGTAGGATCCAGGTCCATGTCTGTCAGTCACGTCTTGGTGAAAGCCATCACGCAAGCGTCCCTGAACTCACGCATAGAGGTGACACACGTTTGCAGGTCATCATTCTTATTCTTTAAGGACTGAACATTAGCAAGCCGTATCACTGGTAAGGGAAGACCCCATGACTTAATAGCCGGATTGTGTCTAGGACCACCACGCAATTGCTTGATTTAAATCCCAGGAGAAAGCCCCTTGTATATTGGATCCTACTGGGCTTGACAAACAAACCCTATGGGATGTTCAGCACGTTTGCCAGGAGTAGGAAGGAAATATCTCCATTGTTAGGCTTGATAGGCACGGCAGAACACCCGTACACAAACTGATGAAAACTTGATAGTTTAAAAATAAGAACACGGACAATATAAGCTACAAACAAACAGACATGGACACCTGTTACAGGTCACCACAAGAGCAGTGCCCAACTCCAGCAATCCTGGTTAAAAGATTAAAGGATTGAGGATCAAAGACAGGCTCAGGAGCAAACAGATCAAGATCAAAAGCAAGCTCTGCCACTTAATCCAGGGTTGATCCAATACTTAATCAGATGAGGAACTACATAATTAACTAACTATCTGACAGACAAAAAAAAAAAAAAAAAATGGCAACAAACTATAGCTTCTTGGCAGAAAACCTACAATCACTTACAGTCCACTGGATGGCATGTTTGTTCAGTCAGGTATAGGAAAGATGTCATGTTGTTGTCAGAGGCCTGTCAGCCAATCATTAGAACCAGCATGCACTGGAATGGAAACAACTCTGTTCCAACTGGCACTGAGAAATCAAAGTGCCCCTGCAGTGATGACCATAAATAAGGAACCATGGCCATTACATAATGCAGTTAAGTGGAAGCACAGCAGCTTCCGTTTGCAGTTCCAAAAACAGTGGCTACCAAACACCCCTTATGCACAGTGGGTAGTAACCATTGGTACAACCCCTGGCAAAAATTATGGAATCACCGGCCTCGGAGGATGTTCATTCAGTTGTTTAATTTTGTAGAAAAAAAGCAGATCACAGACATGACACAAAACTAAAGTCATTTCAAATGGCAACTTTCTGGCTTTAAGAAACACTATAAGAAATCAGAAAAAAAAAAATTGTGGCAGTCAGTAATGGTTACTTTTTAGACTAAGAAGAGGGAAAAAAATATGGACTCACCCTGTAAATTTTCATCCCCAAAACTAACACCTGCACCAAATCAGATCTGCTTGTTAGTCTGCATCTAAAAAGGAGTGATCACACCTTGGAGAGCTGTTGCACCAAGTGGACTGACATGAATCATGGCTCCAACACGAGAGATGTCAATTGAAACAAAGGAGAGGATTATCAAACTCTTAAAAGAGGGTAAATCATCACGCAATGTTGCAAAAGATGTTGGTTGTTCACAGTCAGCTGTGTCTAAACTCTGGACCAAATACAAACAACATGGGAAGGTTGTTAAACGCAAACATACTGGTAGACCAAGGAAGACATCAAAGCGTCAAGACAGAAAACTTAAAACAATATGTCTCAAAAATCGAAAATGCACAACAAAACAAATGAGGAACGAATGGAAGGAAACTGGAGTCAACGTCTGTGACCAAACTGTAAGAAACCGCCTAAAGGAAATGGGATTTACATACAGAAAGCTAAACAAAAGCCATCATTAACACCTAAACAGAAAAAAAACAAGGTTACAATGGGCTAAGGAAAAGCAATCGTGGACTATGGATGACTGGATGAAAGTCATATTCAGTGATGAATCTCAAATCTGCCTTGGGCAAGGTGATGATGCTGGAACTTTTGTTTGGTGCCGTTCCAATGAGATTTATAAAGATGACTGCCTGAAGAGAACATGTAAATTTCCACAATCATTGATGATATGGGCTGCATGTCAGGTAAAGGCAATGGGGAGATGGCTGTCATTACATCATCAATAAATGCACAAGTTTACGTTGATATTTTGGACACTTTTCTTATCCCATCAATTGAAAGGATGTTTGTGGATGATTAAATCATTTTTCAAGATGATAATGCATCTTGTCATAGAGCAAAAACTGTGAAAACATTCCTTGCAAAAAGACACATAGGGTCAATGTCATGGCCTGCAAATAGTCCGGATCTTAATCCAATTGAAAATCTTTGGTGGAAGTTGAAGAAAATGGTCCATGACAAGGCTCCAACCTGCAAAGCTGATCTGGCAACAGCAATCAGAGAAAGCTGGAGCCAGATTGATGAAGAGTACTGTTTGTCACTCATTAAGTCCATGCCTCAGAGACTGCAAGCTGTTATAAAAGCCAGAGGTGGTGCAACAAAATACTAGTGATGTGTTGGAGCGTTCTTTTGTCTTTCATGATTCCATAATTTTTCCTCAGAATTGAGTGATTCCATATTTTTTTCCCTCTGCTTGGTCTAAAAAAGTAACCGTTACTGACTGCCACAATTTTTTTTTCCTGATTTCTTTTAGTGTTTCTTAAAGCCAGAAAGTTGCCATTTGAAATGACTTTAGTTTTGTGTCATGTCTGTGATCTGCTTTTTTTCTACAAAATTAAACAACTGAATGAACATCCTCCGAGGCCGGTGATTCCATAATTTTTGCCAGGGGTTGTAATTTTGTGAGAATATGCATACATGCACATTCGCCAATATCCAGTATAGTGTCTGACAAAATTAGAAAATAGATGACAGGTTATTTTAGAAATAATTATATTATATATTTTTGTGTCACCTCCCATCTCTCATAGATTCCAATGCAGTCTCATGAACATGGACTCAAAAAGACTGGACACGAATGCAAGATTCATTCACAGGCATGGAGTGAGTAAAAAGTTTTACTTGGTAAACTGGCAGGAAGGCAGGTAAGAATCAACAGTGGTGTCCAATCTATCAGACAAACACAAGGTCAAAAACAGACAAAGGGTTCAAAAGACACGGCGTGGGAATAACAAAAGACGAGGACTGTGAAAAGGCTGGTAGTGATGACACAAGGTACAACAAACTGGCAAAGACAGGAGGAAAAACAAAGGACTTAAATAAAGCAGGTAATGAGGGGAGAATTAGGAACAGGTGTTAGAGAACAATCAGGCACGAGGTGTGGCAAACAGATGGGAAAAGACACACCCAGACCCAGCCCCAGGTACAAGACAAGAGAGTGCAGTAACCAGAAGACAAAAACAACACAAAACCCAAACCTGAACACAAAGCAATACAAACATCCAAACATGAACATAAACTAATACAAAATCCCAGACAAGTACATAGGCCCACATGACATGTAGCTTTATCACAATGCAATAGCAAATTGCCTTAGAGGAATTATGTGGGAGGTTTACTTCTTGTGTAGGCACCTTCCTTTTATAATGAGTAAAATAAGCAGCAACTTCCAGTGCTTAAAAATGAAGCCAACATGGATGTGCAGAAACTGCAATTCCTTAAATGGTCACCAAAAGCAAGTCACTCCCCATAGCTCATTTTAAAATCTCCACATTTATAGAAGATGTAAATAGAGCAACTGGTGATTTTGTGGTCACGCAGTTAGTGTGCTTGTTTCCAGAGCAGAAGGTTGCCAGATCAAGACAGCCAGTGCCCATCCTCAATGTAATGTGAAGTTTCACTAAGAAAGGCATCTGGGATGAAACTTGCAGATCTGCTGTGGTAGAAAAAAGGGGGTCACCAAAGAACCGTACTTTAATGCCTGGTACAAAAAAAAATGTTTTTATCTCTATAGCTAGTTTCACCATTCATGACAACTGAACAGGGGGTGAATTTTAATAAAACTCATCCATATAAGGTATGAATAATTACAATGTGGTCACTTTGCATAACAGCTAGGCTGTTTCTCAATTCAGGGTTGGCACCCTTCTATGTCCTGTGTCCCACAAAACCTTTAGGCTTCAGGACGTCAGAAACAGCAGAGGCCGGAACAACCCTTTCTGAAATGAAATGGTCGATCTAACCCATAGAGTGTATGACTGTCATTAGCTTTTCCTAGACTACTCCCTGTCACGTAGCAACCTTGATGTCTGTACGTAGTAAACTAGTGTAGTGGGAGTAACTCATAGTTTACTAATCATTTATCAGTACTTATTCATACTGAAAAACATTATTTATTTACAATTGTACATACAGAGCCTAAACATCCAGAGGCTGCTGTCAGGCATGGCACAAACAGAGCAGGACACAAATGCAAACTCTCACTGCAGGTGCTGTTAGAATTAGGTTTAATCGTAAAACAGACAGGGATTCGGTACACAGGTGGTCCAGCAGCGAAGGCAAAGGTACAGATAGACGTGTGGCTGAGGCTTGGTCCAAAAAACAGGCTGAGGTCAAAAAACACGGCATGGTGGTATTCAGAGGCAAAGACAAGTACGAGGTCAAGCGCAAAACAAGGTCAAGTACTGACAGGCTGATACAAAGGCTAAACAAGACGAGAAATGGCTGGAAAGTGAAATACATTCAACAATCGGGCAGTGAGCTGTGAGACTATGAGGGCTTAAATAATTGGTGGTGTAATTAGTGGAAAAAGAAGCAGGTGTCAGTGAAAGTTCTGGAACAGCCTGTGACTAGTGAACAAAGATTAAGCATGGGCAAGATAATGGGGAAGGGAGTGCACAAAGTGGAGTGAAGTCAGATACAAAGATGCGTGAGCAGGTGCAAGAGTGGGAGTGAATGACAATGCAAAACAGACAGAATCAAAGTGTGGGAGACAAAGACACGAAGCGGGTGCAGGAAGTGGAGTGAACATAAACAAATGAGGATGACATGAGAAAGCAAAAACAGAATATGATACTAGGGGACCAGGACAGAAGAATAATGGGAACTAAAAGCAAACCAAGATACAAATAAGTACAAAAGAAAAAACTGTGAGAACTGATCAGAAAGTCAATACTGAAGCAAAACTAAACAGTAACTGACTAATTAACAGAAAGCAAAAACCCAATATAAAAGTACAAGAGAAAAGAACAGAAATGAGAACAGCAGATAAACAAAACTGGTGACTACAGAATAGTGCAATAAATAAAAAGAACTAACTGATGAGCAACAAGTGAACAGAACATAATCAGAAGAAACACTTGAAGATAAATAATAACCAATATCTGTGACTAAAGCATAATACAAAAATGAAATAAACAGAATCAAACTAAGACTGGAATGACCAAGTGACCAAGAGTGAACAAATACAAGGTTAACAGAAACAAAACTAATGATAATATGAAACATGGATGAAACACAGAAGGCATAGAATACAAATGTGGATACAGATCCATACTAATGACAGATGGCCCTAAAGGGCTGGATCATGACAGCTGCTAGCTGCTGTGGATTCAAACGTGGCTGTATTTTTCAACATGTTATTGCAAATATCAGAGCTAACATGGCTTTGGCTTCCTGTGAGGTTAGTTGTACTAATGGACGATGTATGAAGTATGCACTCCAGTACTTCTGTTGAGTGAAATTGTGAGCTTTTTTTTTTCTTTTCTTTTTTTTTTTTTCTTTTTTTTTGGTAGGTTAGGAATGTTTGCATTAATTAGCAATGTCGTTAGCTACACTGATAAGGCCACAGTTATAGACACAATGTGCTTGTTTTCCTCTAGTTTTCAATACCCACACTCAAGCCACCGTTAAAAGAAATACAACCAAGTCTATAAAATATGTGCATTAAAGAATCATTCAAATCCAGAAGACCTGGGCTGTTTACCTTAGTTAGCTTGATAACAGCTTGGGACTCCGATGAGGGCGGTCGCATCTCCTCCTCTCTCCCTTATCGCTCTGCCTCTGCCTTTAACCATCAAGTCCCTACTCACCAGACGGTGAATTCCTCAAAACTATATTGGATTCTGGATCTATTGGACTACTATTGGATTAACCATGGAATTCATCAACTGGTCTCTGAACGCTACTGACACCATTTTTTTCTACAAGAAGGTCTGGACCGGGGGATCCTACCTGCCTGACTATGTCCTCGACTCCTGGGGGTCTTGCCGTGTTGCATGCTTGGTGCCTTTCTCCGTGGAGGACGTCGAGGATTTATTCATCTTTGGTCTCATGGTAGTGGGGCTGGCACTTTTTGGCTTATGTGCTGCCCTGATCTACCAGAAATTTGGCAAGACGGCGGCATCAAGAACCACAGGCCCTCGCTTGGCCGTCATGATTAACGAGGTTGGCAAGGCAGTGCATTCTCAGACTGCGATGACTAGTGAACTCAGACGCAAAGTAGATGACACCCTGGAGCTGATGCGTGCCTTACAGTTGAAGCTGAAGGTTTCGGAGGCCGGCGAATATTCTTAATTCATAATTGGGAATATTCCTAATTCACAATTGGTTTTGGTTTCGAGTGAAGCTTTGAAAAGTGTTTTTCACTGCTGTAAGCCATAATCAACGTCAAATTGCCCACTGTTTTTTTGCCCACTCCTGAGGAATGTGGCCTTGGTGAGATATTCGGCTCTTCATATCTCAACCCACATAGACAATATCCATGGTAACGGACAGATTTCTGAAGCATGGTTCCACTCCCTTCCCCCTACCCCCTCCCTTCCCTGATCAACACCTCCCCTCTCCAGCGCCGTCAACGTCACTTTCCCAAGCTGGCTGACTGGCGGCGCGACTCAAGGTTGCAGCGGCTGTAACACACCACATCGCCTCAATTGGGAAAACGGACTGTTCAACTTTTAGTGCACATAACAATGTCAAATGTATATGTGTTGTCTGAATTTCTGATGTGTGCCATTATTACGGTGAACAAGTAATAACTGTGGATTAATTGCGGTTTGTCTGTGGTATGTGAGTGTGCAAATCTCGTTGTTGTCATGACAATGATAAATAAAGCTATCTATCTATCTATCTATCTATCTATCTATCTATCTATCTATCTATCTATCTATCTATCTATCTATCTATCTATCTATCTATCTATCTATCTATCTATCTATCTATCTATCTATCTATCTATCTATCTATCTATCTATCTATCTATCTATGAATGAGATAGTTGGGTGTGTTCTGGCTTCATTCATCCAGACCAGGTCATGACAGTTTTGCCTATGCGCCAACTCTTTACACATTTATGGTTTGACCGGGAGTTAGGCACCCAACCCATAAATGGAGACATCTAGAATCACCCCATTTGAGCTTCAAACCTGCTATCCAGAAAAATGAGGGGTGAAGTCACTGAGAGTTTGTCCAGCATATATACAATCTGTGTAAAAACAAACTGAAGGTGTAACAATTAAAAAAAAAAAAATCCCCTGTGGGAATAAAACCTGGTCGAGTTTGAGAATTTGAACAGGCAGCGATGACTTGTGCTGGTGACAGGAAGCTGCATTTTAACAGAAACTCTAATACAGCTGATTTAATCAACAGTTTTATCCCATACGAAACAATAACATTAGCTGAGTGAAGTGCTTTGGTAAAAATGACGGAGCGTTTTAAACAGCGTTGCTGTTTGCCTGGCACCCCGCTGCTCGCTGAAGTAGCTTTGGCTGAGGAGTCGTCCCCTTTTCCCTCAGCAGGCTCACCTGTCTGTGAAGAAAGTAACACAAAGAGAGGACAAGCAGTGAGTCTGGAGCAGCGGGAGCACCTGTTTGTTGTTCGGGATGTGGGTCAAACTCATCGAGGCTGACACTGTGCCGATAAAAACATTCTACCTGGGAGGAAAGATTCATTTGTTTTGTACATTTTCACCAGACTGTGCGTGAATCCCACACTGGCAGCTTTTGTTGACCTTCAGTGTGACCACATGCCAGCATTTAATCTGCTGCGCTCTCCTGCGCAATTTCCTCCTGTTCCTTTGTCATTTCACCTCTCTCTCTCTCTCTCTCTCTCTCCTCTCTCTCTCTCTCTCTCTCTCTCTCCTCTCTCTCTCTCTCTCCTCTTCCTCTCTCTCTCTCTCTCTCTCTGTGTCATCTTTATAACTCCTATGATGTCAGTCGTGGCCTTTATGTCCAGTCACTAATATTCAGTTGGTCAGACCTCACAAAGGGCAACATGAAGAAAAACAGATACCGTGCATCCGGAAAGTATTCACAATGCGTCACGTTTTCCACATTTTGTTATGTTACAGGCTTATTCAAAAATGGAGTTAATACATTTTTCCCCTCAAAATTCTACTCACAACACCCCATAATTGCCATGTGGGACTGTGCACGTTTTGTTTGATGCCGATGTGTTGCTCGACCAAGAACCATCATTTCGGTTTTGGCGGAGTTTAGAAGTGAGAAACTGTTAGACATCCAGTTTTTCACTGATGCAAAGCAATCCTCTAAGGACTTTATGTGTACAAGATTA
This sequence comes from Thalassophryne amazonica, assembly GCF_902500255.1. Taxonomy (NCBI): domain Eukaryota; kingdom Metazoa; phylum Chordata; class Actinopteri; order Batrachoidiformes; family Batrachoididae; genus Thalassophryne; species Thalassophryne amazonica. The sequence continues at coordinate 46,722,700 of NC_047112.1, read as the reverse complement.
CCAGCAGCTATCAGCATGTACAACTGAGTGTCATCAGTGTAGCAATGAAAAGTAATCCAATTACCCTGCAGTATGTGCCAGAGGGGTGCTATATAAAGGAAGAAAAGCAAGGGGCCTAAGATAGACCCCCGTGGAACCCCATGTTTCATGTCACCAAGGTTAGAGGTAGTGTTGTTGAACAAGACACAATGAGAGTGACTGGTTAGGTAAGATGTCAACCATGCAAGGACATTCCCAGTAATCCCAAAATGATTCTCCAGCCTATCAAGTAGAATACAATGATCCTACGTATCAACCGCAGCGCTAAGCTCTAACAGCACCAAAATCGTAGCAGCGTCTGAGTCCATTCCAAGCAGAACACCTTAATTGTGTGAAGCGCCTTGAGGCAACTCTGTTGGGATTTGGTGCTATATAAATGAAAATAAATTGAAATTGAAATTGAAGATCATTTACCACTTTAGTGAGAGCTGTCTCAGTGGAATGATATGTTCTAAATGTCAGGGGGTGTGTTTGATCCGCTTTTATTTCTTGGTTGTGATCCGTTTTTGTCTGCTGGTTGTCTTCCCTTTGTTTATTTTCCTGTTGGATTCTTTTCTGTTCGGGTCTTTCTGCCTTTCTTGGTGGTGGGCGTGTCTGTCTCTCTCCCTGGTCACGCCCCCCTTTCTGGTGCTTTCCACGCTCACCTGTTCTCAATTTTCAGCTCATCACTGGGGTGTATATATACTGCTCACTCTGCTTTGTTTTTTCGCCAGATTGATGTGCCCTGTGCCTTCTTTCCAGCTCTCATTTGTGTTCCATAGTCCTGCTTGCCTCATTGTGTATTCGACCTCCTTTGTTTGTTCCGACCACAATTAAGCCTGATGATAATAATACTGCTGCTGTGTTTTTTTGGACTGCCTACCCATGTACCGTCCACTGCTTGTCACACCACTAAAGTTTGTCAACCAGAGCTGTGTTTGTGAGTCTTGCATTTATGTCCTAACTGAACCACCTGTCAGATCAATCTGGCCAACGATGGACACAGCAGGCTCAGACCCCTTTCAGCTGGCAGTGCAACACCACAGCCAGCAACTCGCGCAGCAGGAAGACCAGCTCGCTAAGCTGAGTTCTGGGTTTAGCGAACTTGCTAAACGCCAGGGCACATTCATGTCCACAGTCAGCGCGCAGATGAGTCAGCTTCTGGCGCAACTCAGTCCTCAGGCTTCGTCAGACGCAGCCACCGGGGTCTCCAGCCCACCTCCACCGGGGCCGTTAGTAGCCGCACCGACGCCTGCACCGGTTCCCGCATCAGCCCCAGTGGTCTGTAATCAACTGTCGCAACCGGAACATTTCTATGGAGAAACTGCCGAAGTCAGACCGTTTATTACACAGTGTGAGCTCCACTTCAAGCTGATGTCACCCATGTTCTCGACAGACAGAACAAAGATCGCGTATATGATCACTCACTTTTCTGGTCGAGCGGCTGCCTGGGCAACAGCGGAGTGGAGTAGACAATCTCCCGCCTGTGCTTCTCTGTCGGCATTTACCATGGCTCTCCAACAAGTTTTCGAGCACACAGCTCCGGGACGCGAGGCAGCGCGCTCCCTCATGAGGCTGAGGCAGGGCAGCCGCCGGGTAACAGACTATGCGATTGACTTTCGCATTCTCGCAGCCAAGAGTGAATGGAACCCGGCGGCCCTCCTCGATGTTTTTTTTCCAGGGTCTGTCTGCTGACATCCAGGATCAATTAATAGCCACCGACTTGCCGGATGATCTGGATAAATTAATAGTGCTGGCCATTCGTACTGACCGCCGTCTGCAGGACCGCCCATGATGAACAAACCGCAATCCCGACCACGGACGGACACGCCTCCAGCCCGTTTCTCCTCCTACTCCACTCACACTCGGCCTGACACCCCTCCACACAGTTCAGAGGAGCCAATGCAGCTGGGGAGAATGCACCTGTCACAAATGGAGTGACAGCGCAGCCGTGAAGATGGCCTCTGCTTTTACTGTGGACATTCTGGACACTTGATTTCCAATTGTCAAGCCAGGGGTGCCACCGTGCGGCCAAGATCTGAGGTACGGGTGAGTCTTAATTCCATCTTCTCTGTTTCTACTCAAAATATAATCCCAGCCAAATTAACATCTGACCATTCCGCCATAGACATATCTGCTTTTGTAGATTCTGTTTCTGATGCCAATTTGATCTTGTCCTCTCTTGCCAGGCTCCTTCACCTTAAGACATTTATGCTCCCTTGCCCCCTGGTGGTACGTGCCGTGGATGGTCACGTTCTTGGTCAAATCACGCACCGCACTCAGTCTGTCAAAATGCTAATTTCCCACTCTCACTCTGAATCAATTAGCTTTCATGTAATAGATAATATGACTCACCCAATCATTCTGGGGCACCCCTGGCTACAACGCCATGGACCTAACTTTGATTGGGTTAAAGGCGAGATTATTTCTTGGAGCCCATCATGTATCAATGTATGTTTGCCAAAAACTGTCTGTATTTCGCAGGGAATCAACCCGGATCTTACTGGGGTCCTCGAGTGCTACCATGATCTCACAGCTGTTTTTAGCAAAGCAAAAGCTAAATCATTACCACTGCACCGCAGTTATGACTGTGCCATTGAGCTTCTCCCTGGGGCGACTCCACCACGAGGAAAGCTATTTTCCCTAGCCGCACCAGAACGCTGCGCTATGAATGAGTACATACAGGAGTCCTTAGCGGCTGGGTTAATATGCTCATCTTTGTCTCCGGCAGGGGCGGGTTTCTTCTTTGTTGAAAAGAAGGAAAAAACACTCTGTCGCTGCATCGATTGCCGTGGTTTGAATGAGGTCACAGTAAAAAATTGTTAATCTCTTCCGCATTTGAGTTGTTGGAAGGAGCCAAAGTTTTTACTAAGCTCGACTTGCGGAATGCATATCATTTGGTAAGAATAAAACAAGGTGATGAATGGAAGACGGCCTTTAACACACCATCCGGTCACTATGAATATCTTGTGATGCCATTTGGACTCACGAACGTGCCCGCAGTTTTCCAAAACTTGGTTAATGATGTGCTACGAGACTTCCTGAATAAGTTTGTTTTTGTCTACCTGGATGATATCCTTATTTTTTCACCCAATCTGACCACTCATACCCGCCATGTTCACCAAGTGTTACAAATGTTATTGCAAAATGGGCTGTTTGTGAAAGCAGAAAAATGCAAGTTTCATAAATCCATGGTCTCCTTTTTAGGTTTTGTAATTTCCGCAGGGGAGATTAAGATGGATCCCGCAAAGGTGGCGGCAGTGCAAGAATGGGCGGTTCACACCTCCCGTAAGGAGGTGCAGCGTTTTTTAGGTTTTGCTCATTTTTATCGCAAATTTATTTGAGGATTCAGTACAGTTGCTGCTCCCCTGCACCCTATCACCTCGTCCCTCCGCCCGTTTGTCTGGTCGCCGGAATGTGATGAGGCGTTCCGAGTCCTAAAAAATCGCTTCACCGTGGCCCCCGTGCTGCTCCTCCCTGACCCCGCACGGCAGTTCAATGTGGAAGTTGATGCCTCCAATGTAGGAGTGGGCGCTGTTCTGTCCCAGAGGAACCCCACTGACAACAGGCTGCACCCATGTGGCTTTTTGTCAAAGAAACTGACCCCAACAGAACGCAATTATGGCACTGGTGACCGCGAGCTGTTAGCGGTTAAAGTGGCTTTGGAGGAGTGGCGGCACTGGCTGGAGGAGGCACAATTCCCGTTCATCGTTTACACTGATCACAAAAACCCTGAATACCTCCGCACTGCTAAATGGCTCAATACCCATCAGGCCCGATGGGCAATATTTTTTAGTCGTTTCAATTTCACTCTGTCCTACCACCCGGGCACTAAAAATGGAAAACCAGACGCCTTATCTCGACTGGGAGATCCGGTAGATACGCCCGTTGATCCAGGAACGATTTTACCTGCTTCGTGTTTTGTGTCTGCTTTAATTTGGGACATTGAGTTGGGGATGCGCCAGGATGCGCCAGTTCCTGGTGGGTGTCCGTGGGAAAACTTTTTGTTCCTCCTAACCTCACGAGTGAGACGATCCGCTGGTGTCACAACTGTCGGATGTTCTGTCATCCCGGAATTAAAAAAACCTTGTTTGTAGTGCAGCAAAGATTTTGGTGGCCAGGCCTAGTTAAGGACGTCTCTGAATATGTATCCGCCTGCCAGGTATGCGCTATGCATAAGTCCTCTAACCACCCACCTGCAGGGTCCTTGTTACCATTGCCACTTCCGTCTCGCCCGTGGTCTCATATTGCCATGGACTTTGTGACCGGCTTCCCGCCCTCCAAGGGACACACTGTGGTATTAACTGTGGTCGATCGACTCTCAAAGATGGTTCATTTTATTCCTTTAAGGAAACTACCGTCAGCAAGGGAAACAGCAATGGTCATGTTAAACGAGGTCTTTAAACTACACGGCTTGCCTCAGGATATAGTCTCCGACCGGGGCCCGCAGTTTGTATCCCATTTCTGGCGTGAGTTTTGCCGTCTCCTCGGGGTCACATCCAGTTTGACCTTGGGTTACCATCCACAGGCCAATGGGCAGGCAGAACGGATAAATCAGGACTTGGAGAAAGGCCTGCGGTTGCTTGCGTCATGGCACCCTGCCTCCTGGTCGGACCAACTTCCTTGGGTCAAACTTGCCCATAATAGTTTACCCTCGACTTCCACCGGTTATTCCCCCTTCCATGTGGTTTTTGGTCACCAGCCTGCGCTTTTTCCCTCAGTCAACCTTAACTCCTCAGTGTCCTCAGCTCTCAGTTTGATCCTTCATTGCCGGCGAACCTGGGAGCATGCATGGACTTTTTTGTCACGTTCCTTGGGAACTTATAAGGTGGCCGCTGACCGTAAGAGGACCGCTGCCCCATCCTACATCCCAGGGCAGCAGGTATGGCTCTCTACGCGGCATTTGTCACTTCGGGGCGTACCTAGGAAATTGGCTTCCAGGTTTGTCGGTCCCTTTCCGGTCTCCAAGGTCATTAATCCTGTTTCGGTCCGTCTCCGTCTCCCTTGGCCCATGCGCATCCACCCAACTTTCCATGTCAGTAACGTCAAGCCTATTTGGTCAAGTGCTTTGTTCAAATGGTGGTCGAGCCACTCTTATGGCATATCATACACAATTCAAAGCATTCCGACTGCGTTCGAGGGGCTGTATGAATTGTTCTAGCACATCAACTCCTGGCTGAATGTCTCAACTGTCCTCCCCGTTATACTAGAGCACGAATTAACCCCAATTGCCACACGAATGGATACTCGAACAACAGTCAGGCGAAGTCGAGCTGCATCCAAAAACCTCAGACAGCATTCATGGGTGCATTCCACACAGTTGGCCACAATCACACACTCAGCACGAATGTGGTCACACGCACACCACTGACAAGGGCTGCAATCGAACTAGGGAGATGTGGAACGCCGATTGCAAATGCGATTTAATTCAGACAGCTGTCTGAATGCAATCGCGTTCGAGGGAACCTTGATATGGATCAGGTATGCCAAATCCTGCCAGCATGTCCGATTGTGCCCCAGATGAGCTGGACCCCGTGCATCCTGTTTGATGCGCACAAAGGAAATATTGTAATGTGCAAAGTCTGTGGCACGCAATCATTATGTGCACTAGACGTGAACATGGCGCAGTCACACCAAATACACCTTGTGTCACAGCCAGTCAGTGCATCTCAGAACCACGCTGCATTGCGCATGGCTGAATGGGCTGTCACATCCATAACAGGCTTGAGATTACAGGTAAAATGACATCCCCACTTATGGCATAGATATTGTACCTGTATCACTGTGTCCAATGTGCGTGGCGATACATCCTCTGACACATGAAGTGGACTGACAATGGATATGTGATATCATGCGCATTCTGGACGTTACACTGCGATCACAGGCGCTGCACATCAGTGGGTCATGGAGACGATCACCTTAGTAATTTCTGTTTTTCTGTTGATTTACTGCTGATGAATTGTACCTTAGGTGCAGTTTTTTTTTTCCGGCTGACTCATTCTGCTCTTTTTCTCTCTGTCTAAGGAACAAAAGATGGACGGATCCAAACTGAAGGGCCCGCATGGACTGTGAGGTGGACAGCCAGAGGCGGGTGCTGCATGCTGCAATCTGCATTTGATATGATTGGGGACAGTCCCACTGACGGCGTGGATGACCCCTGCCTGTGGTGTTGACACCTGTGTGGACTTCTCTTCTTCTTTATATTATCATATTGTTGTTCTATTTTCTGTTTCTTCAGCTTTGTAAAACTTTGTAAAACCTTGTAACGGTTAGTATGGCCAAAGCAGTGGGTCACCCCTTTGAGTCTGGTCTGTTTGAGGTTTCTTCCTCAGTATAATCAGAGGGAGTTTTTCCTTACCACTGTCACCTGTGTGCTTGCTCTAGCTGTTGGTAAGGTTAGACCTTATTTGTATGAAGAGCCTTGAGGCAGCTTTGTTTTGATTTGGTGTTATATAAATAAGATAAATTGAATATCTTTCTGAGGTATCTGGCTGCTATGACAGTTGAAATTTCCCTTCGGGTATTAATAAAGTTTATAGTGAGGAATGTAAGTATTTGAACACCCTGCGATTTTGCAAGTTCTCCCAATTAGAAATCATGGAGGGGTCTGAAATTTTCATCTTAGGTGCATGTCCACTGTGAGAGACATAATCTAAAAAAAAAAATCCATAAATCACAATGTATGATTTTTTAAATAATTTATTTGTATGTTACTGTTGCAAATAAGTATTTCAACACCTGTGAAAATCAATGTTAATATTTGGTACAGTAGCCTTTGTTTGCAATTACAGAGGTCAAACATTTCCTGTAGTTTTTCACCAGGTTTGCACACACTGCAGCAGGGATTTTGGTCCACTCCTTCATACAGATTTTCTCCAAATCTTTCAGGTTTGGAGTTTCAGCTCCCTCCAAAGATTTTCTATTGAGTTCAGGTCTGGAGACTGGCCAGGCCACTCCAGGACCTTGAAATGCTTCTTACGGAGCCCCTCCTTAGTTGCCCTGGCTGTGTGTTTCGGGTCATTGTCATGCTGGAAGACCCAGCCATGACCCATCTTCAATGCTCTTACTGAGGGAAGGAGGTTGTTTGCCAAAACCTCGCAATACATGACCCCATCCATCCTCCCTTCAATACGGTGCAGTCGTCCTGTCCCCTTTGCAGAAGAGCACCCCCTGAGTATGATGTTTCCACCCCCATGCTTCATGGTTGGGATGGGGTTGTTCTCATCCTCTAAACATGGTAAGTGGAGTTGATTCCAAAAAGCTCTATTCTGATTCATCTGACCACATGACCTTCTCCCATGCCTCCTCTGGATCATCCAGATGGTCACTGGTGAACTTCAAATGGGCCTGGACATGTGCTGGCTTGAGCAGGGGGACCTTGCTGCCCTGCAGGATTTTAAACCATGACAGCATCATGTGTTACTAATGTAATCTTTGTGACTGTGGTCCCAGCTCTCTTCAGGTCATTGACCAGGTCCTCCTGTGTAGTTCTGAGCTTTCTCAGAATTATCCTTACCCCACAATGTGAGATCTTGCATGGAATCCCAGACTGAGGGAGATTGACAGTCATCTTGTGTTTCTTTCACTTCTACCAAGCTGCTTGCCTGTTGTCCTGTAGTCCATCCCAGCGTTGTGCAGGTCTACAATTTTGTCCCTGGTGTCCTTAGACAGCTCTTTGGTCTTGGCTATGGTGGACAGGTTGGAGTGTGATTGACTGAGTGTGTGAACTGGTGTCTTTTATACAGGTAACAAGTTCAAACAGGTGAAATTAATACAGGTAAAGAGTGCAGAATAAGAGGGCTTCTTAAAGAAAAATTAACAGGTCTGTGTGAGCCAGAATTCTTGCTGATTGGCAGGTGTTCAAATACTTATTTGCAGCAGTAACATACAAATAAATTATTTAAAAAAAATCATACATTGTGATTTCCGGATTTTTTTCTTTTTTTTTTCTTTTTTTTTTAGATCATGTCTCTCACAGTGGCCATGCACCTAAGACGAAAATTTCAGACCCCTCCATGATTTCTAAGTGGGAGAACTTGCAAAATCGCAGGGTGTTCAAATTCTTATTTTCCTCACTGTATCTATCTATCTATCTATCTATCTATCTATCTATCTATCTATCTATCTATCTATCTATCTATCTATCTATCCATCTATCTATCTATCTAATGTACATATGATGTCTTAGTTTTTTGAAGAAAAAAAAACTTTTTTCACATTGTCATTATGGTGTATTATGTGTACAGTTTTGAGGGGGGGAAATGAATTTCATCCATTTCGGGATCAGGCTGTAACATAAAAAAATGTGGAAAAAGTGAAGTGCTGTTCATACTTTCCGGATACACTGTGTGCTGAATTATGTTCCTTATCATTAGCTTGTTTTGTATTGTCATGATCAATCATGGCACAAGAAATGAAGACATAGTGATATAAGGACAATGGTTATATATGTTGGGAATAATTTGACACCAAAATCCTATAGATTATACAACAGGTAGAAAAAAGCCGTATAATGCACGGTTTATTTGATATGTTCTGCCATCCACAGAATGATGCATGTAGACAGGCAGAATATTTTGCACAGTCTGAAACTTAACATGTGGTCATTGCAGATGTTGACATCTGTGGTCTAGATAACACAAGTCTTTTATTGTGTGTCAGCTGTAATTTTCCCATTAAAGAACAAAGTCAGTCTTTCATTTCTACAGGCTCAAACCTACGGACCATCCTGTCAGCCCGTCACTAACACCACCACGCTGGCGTTCACTGTATAATGAACTTGAGATGAAAATAGATGTGGGGGTGATGTCAGTGTGAGAAGTGCTTCAGCCGGGAGTGTTTGACTTCTCTGTCAGGAATACCGCTGAGTCACCAGCTGCTTTGGCAGAAACATGGAGTGTGGCCGCTCACCATCTGGGTGAAGAAATGAGGACAGAGGCGTGAACTCTCAGAAGGTCTCGTTTGGCAGTGACTTATAAAGATGCTCTGCATAATATGAAAGAGGTTCTTCAGAAGTTAAGGTTGTTTGCTTGTTGCTATGGCAATGGCCTGTCACTGACTTTCTCTTGATGTTCAATTAAATCAGTCAGTAATAGAAATAATGAGTGTTAATTAAATTTTCGCATATAATAACAATGGCTTTCTTAAACTGATGTGCACAGTCTCTCCAGTCAGAGCCAATAATACAAGGTCTATTAGAAAAGTATCCGACCTTATTATTTTTTCAAAAACCATATGGATTTGAATCACGTGTGATTGCGTCAGACAAGCTTGAACCCTCGTGCGCATGCGTGAGTTTTTCCATGCCTGTCGGTTGCGTCATTCGCCTGTGAGCAGGCTTTGAGTGAGGAGTGGTCCAGCCCCCTCGTCGGATTTTCATTGTCAGGAAATGGCGGAATGATTTGGGCTTTTTTTCCATCAGAATTTTTTCAGAAACTGTTAGAGACTGGCAGCTGGAAACCATTAGAAAAATTTATCTGGCTTTTGGTGAAAATGTTACGGGCTTTGTAGAGAATAAGGAGTGTTAATGTTGCTTTAAGGATGGCCCCCAGTGGCTGTGGGGCGCGCCGCACTCCGAAGCCGCCATCGACAGGCTGAACGACCAATTCATTTCTAAACGGATGGCTGTCTGGATCCATGACCATCGTGTGCCATTTCTCTGGTTATCACAAGAGCTGGACATCAACCATTTGCCGGCAGATTTCACTTTTAACAAGAGATTTTGTCATGGAAAGCCAAGTGGAGGCTTTGCGCGTCACGATGGATTCGCTACTGGAGCGAGACAAAACCACCTCCGTTTTGGTCTCACAGGACGGCTTTGAGATGGCGTTCAGACAGCTGTCGGTGGTTTTTCCATCGAGTGATTATCCGAGAAATTGTGGATGAGCCTGGACATGCCAGAACATGTCCCGTGAGGCTTCATCACGGCGTTGCTGTGCGCCATGCGGCACCGCCGCGATGCGCGGAATTCCTCCGCACGTCTGTCTCAATGTGCCGAAAAAGTGCTGATGTCCACATCTTTTCACAATTCCTGTGCTAGTGAGACGACGTCCTGGATAAAACACAGCGTCCAGTTTGGAAATGAATGGCACATTCCACTGTTACAGGAATTTTGTCATGGAAAGAGGAGCGGAGGCTTCGCGCGTCGTGGCGGTGCCGCATGGTGCACAGCAACGCCGTGATGAGGTGGTTTTTACTTTCAATGTGAAGGAGCAGCGGCTCTACTCCGAGCTCTTCATGGATGACTGAGCTTCTCACCTTATCTCTAAGGAAGACACCAGCCACCCTCCTGAGGAACCCATTTCAGCCACCTGCACCCACAATCTAGTTCTTTTGGTCATGACCCAACCCTCATGACCATAGAGTAGGACCGAAGGTTGACCAGTAGATCAAGAGCTTTGCCTTTTGGCTCAGCTCTCTTTTGTCACAACAGTACAGTAGATTGAATGCAACACCACCCCTGCTGTGCTGATTCTCCGGCTAATCTCACTCTGTTACGGGTGGTTGTATATTGAACCCAAAAATGCAAACAGAAGCACTCCAAAGGATATGATAATGATTCAGATGTCTTAATAGTTAAGTCCAGTGATAAAATGTACAACAGAAAATGAGCACAAAAAGGAATCCCAAAAAATACTTCCATAAAGGCAAAAATTCAGTAAACAGGAGAGAGATTAACAAAACATGGAGAGCCGGAGGAACAAAAGGAATGTCCAGAAAATAATAAGAATAATCACAACGCGAAAGGTGGGGCTGACAGGATGACCACCGCACACTGTCGAGCAAAGACGACTAATGAGCCACCACCGAGCAACTGAATCAGGGTGCTTAAACACCAAGACTACTAATGAGATAGGTGCGTAAACAAAAACCGCACGTGCGGGACATTAGGTGGTAAAAGAGTGTCAGAACTGGAAGGACAAAGATGGAGATCAGAAAAATAATGGACAATCACAGGTGAGTGGGAAATAAATAAAACATAATCAACAAGAGAAAAACAACCACACGAAAATAAAGAACGACTATGAGGTAAGTGCAGCAGAATAAAAACAAATCAGAAAAAAGCAATAACAGTGATCAACCCTAAATAACAATCAGGGCAAAAATAAAGACCAACAACAATCCAGAATATCCGGACATAGTACAAAAAAATGATTGAATGATAAATTTAAATCACAGACATGAAATTATAAAACAGATCAGAGTGAAATCAACAAACTACACACAAGAGGTGGAACATCTGACAGCGGGGAAAGGCAAAACCAGAGGTGAGGGGCAGAGATCACACCAGCCCCACATATGCAGGAGTTGAAAGCCAGACACGCACGCACACACGCTGGAGAAATGACACGACAACTCAGTCGCACACACGCTCCCAGGTGCAGGACGCCAGAACATGCTCACAGGTGCAGGACAGCAGGACACACACACTCACATGACACAGGTCCATTCACATCAGTCACACACACACATGCAGGTGCAGGATGCCAGGATACATGCATGACACAGGTTAATTCACATCAGTTACAGACAGGACCCACACCCACTCGCTCAAGAACAGAAAATAAAGATGGAATAAAAATCCCAATAACCTACAAACTCAAAAACACGGCTAAACGGGACAATGGGCGGAACCCCAACACACGCTCCATTGTCCTCGCACTCGTGAACAAGACCCCGAAGTACATGAACTCCTTCATTTGGGGCAAGACCTCCTTTCTTACAGGCAGTCCTTTGGATTTCTGCTGAGAACCATAGTTTCAGATTTAGAAGTGCTGATCTTCATCTCAGCCGCTTCACACACAGTTGAGAACCAACCCAGCGAGTGCTGGAGGTCACAGGCAGATGAAGCCAACAGGACCACATCATCTGCAAACAGCAGTGATGAGACCCTGAGCCCACCAAACTGAAGACCCTCCTGATACTTTGTTGCTTTATTATCATAATAAAAGTTTTTGTTCAGAAACAACAGAACAGTAACAAAACAATTTTCACCATACATTATCATGTCTGGATATTTGAGAACAAATTAAATTCTTTTCTTTTTTATCAGAAATATCAGAAATAAAAGACAAAAATTTAATAAAATTTCTCCCCTCATCATTGCACTTCTTTTCTGGATTTTTTTTTGGTTAGTCCCTTTGACTTGTCCCTTGTTTTTCACTCAGCACCACCACAGCAGATCCAAGGTGGAAATGCATATTGAACTGGCACATCACTGGATACCGTTCCTGATGTGACTCCACATTACATGGAGAACGGACAACAGTGGTCTTGAGCTGAGATAACCTTCCGCTCTTGAAACAAGCACACTTACCCACTTGGAGAGCACCACTGCCACTTAGTTTTGCTGTATTTTTATTTATTTTATTTTATTTCTTTCTTTCTTTCACAGAATTATTCTGTCAATCACAGCTGCCAATTTTATTTCTGAAAACAAATGATATTTTTTTAGCCACGTACATACACATGCAACCAAACCAGAAAAGTTTTAAAAATAAACAGAAAAAAAAAGACTGACAAGCTCAGATAACAGTCCACAGAGGGAGTGTTGTCCCTGCTCAGGATGGTATTACGTCACAAAATTTTGACATAGAAGATAGTTGTTGGCTGCCTTATATCATTCAGGTCAGGTGTGGCTACCAACCACACATGCCGCATGATAGAACCATCCTGGGACCTGGATGTCAAACACACAGGCACACAACCAGCCCACCCCTACCTCTCAAAAGTTACAGTTAGTGCAGCAAATAACTGAAACAATACTTCACATGGTGATACAAGCACCAAATCCAGCACAAATTCTCCTTAGACATTGCTCTGTTGAAAAAACCTGACGGCCACTTGAATTTTCAATAGGCAGCCACGTAGTGGTCAATTGAAGAATTACACAGCGGTTAAAATATAAAAATGCTCCAGTCATATTGAAAGCTATACCACATCATTTGTCTGATCATAAAGATTACAAAAAGGTATAGTTTGGACTATCTATGACTGAATGTTATGGAGTTATGTGGTAAAAACCTTAAGAATGGTGACAAAGGTCAATTTCAGTTTGTAGAGGGGTCAAAAGTTAAAGTTGCTCCAATTTTAGTAAAAAATGGTGCAAATTGTTGATTGAGCTGCTTAGATTAATAAATGGAATAGTTTTGACTGTGTTGAATGCTTGGTCTCAAAAGTTAAGGTCAAATAATGTTGACATCCACTGAATTCTATGACATGTTACATATGTTACCCCATAATGTGATAACTAAGCATGATACATGGTGCAAACTATTCCTTTTTGAAGCCCTGTTAACTCAACCAATAATTTTCATCACCTTTGAACAAAATTGGAGCAACTCTAACTTTTGACCCCTGTACAAACTTAAACTGAATTTTGTCACCATTCTTGTTGTTTTTACCCCATAACTCTATAGAATTCAGTCATAGATAGTCCAAACTATACCTTTTTGGAATCTTTACAATCAGACAAATAATGTGGTATAATTTTCAATATGACTGAGGCATTTTTATATTTTGACCCCTATGTAATTCTTCAGTTGACCCCTATGTGGCCGCCTATTGAAAAAAGAGTAATATCTAAGGCAGGGGTGGGCAACGAGGGCCGAGACACTGCAGGTTTTCCTTGCAACCAATCACCTCACCTGGTGGGTTGCTGATGAGCTTCTCCCCTGCACATAAACACCTGGTCATCAATGAAATCACCTGCTGAGACACCTGAACATTAATGAAATCACCTGCGAAGGTGAGTGGTAGCAAGGAAAAGCTGCAATGTCTCAGCCCTTTATGGCACATGATTGCCCACCCCTGATCTAAGGTGTACTTTTGCCAAATTTGGTGCTTGTATCACGATTCCTCTGTAAATATTCTGCTGCACTACGTCTGTCTGTTGTAGCCAGCTGAAATGTGGATGTCCTCTTGGCTTTCTCCAGGTGCTGGGTTCCTCAACACTGAAGCACTCTCACGTTGGATCATCCCCCAAGAAAGGCAACACATGACCAAAATGCCGTAGTTGACATTCCATCACAATGCAAGTAATATGCTTCATCTGAGTCTTCATAAGTAACTCTTTCTTTGACATAAAGTCATTCAAGCAGTATCCAAAGTTCCTCAGAACACACCGAGCACCAAAGACATCTAAGCATTGTTTTAGTTTGCTGATCCAAGTTTCACAACCATAGATCTACAGCTAGTACCAGCACGGAAAAGACTTGAACTTTAATTCTCCTGCAAAGATATCAGCGTTACCAAACACATCTGTCCAGCGACCACATGACTCCATGAGGTCATCCCAGGACTCTCTTAATGTCAAAGGCAGCAGACCCAGAGACATGAATGTCACTGCTGAGATATATTAATGTTTAATATTCTATTTAGAGTACCTTTAATATTATGAGTGTGAGGTTTTTACTTGATCATTTTTAGGAGCTTTTCCCCTTCATCTCCATCTAATCTGAGTGAAGCTTTTAAAAGAGTGCAAAAGGCATGAATGGGACGACCTTGTGATTGTCTTCTCTAATCCACCAGCTGAGTGTGTGTGCTTAATAATATCACTTCACCTTCACCTTCATATCCATTGTGCACATGTTGTGCCAGGAGTGTACTGTGGCCACCAAATTTTACTCACACACGTAAATAAGATCATTTATGCTGCAGGTAATTAGCGGAGTGGGAGTTGATGAACGTCCCATAGAGTCCACTAATAGTGCCACTAATGTCACTAAATGATGAGATTTCTTACAAATATACACTGACCTGCGAGCCTCTTATATGACTGTCTTGATGATGTGAGAGGAGCCATGATCTGTCACATTGGGCTGTAACCTGAGTGGTTCTTAATGACTACTGGAGCTTCACTACTGAGACCCAGCTGCATGTATTGTGGCACACTGACCCACTTATGTGGTCTGCAGGGAGCTCGTCTGTGTTTTAAATCTGGTCTGGATCAAAGGCAACAGAATGGACAAATGAATCACTGCATCATCACCACACGAAGGCGGCAACCTTTATCCTCATCCATGTGTGTCAAGGAGGTAGACAGATGGTCAGACAGAACATGATGGAATCAGTTTCAGCACATGGAAGCTGCAAATAATTAATACCATCCTATACCGTTAATAAAGTATGCACACAGTCCCACAGAGCACCTACAACTAGATCTCACGTCTCAAGATGTTGCCAGAAGCTATGTGGAAGTCGAAAAAAATGCATGCACGCACGCACAAAGTCAGGAAGGAGTTCAAAGGAAACTGAATTTAGTCTTGGAGGTGTTTCACTACTCATTCGAGATTTCAGAAGTTCTTCTGACTAATGGCACGTCCTATGAGATCCTGCTTGTGTGTATTGCACTATTGCTTGGGTCAGATTACTTTGAAATGTATCAGATACCCAATACAAATTACACTGAACTTTCTGGGGACTCTGTTGGAACTTTTAAAGAGAAGCTCAAGACCCACTTGTACATGCTTGTTTTTAACTACAATGAACAAAAATAGAAACACAAAACTTTTGTTTTTTCTCCCATTTTTCATGAGCTGAACTCAAAGATCTAAATAATTTTCTATATACAGTACACAAAATACCTATTTCTCTTAAATATTCCTCACAAATCTGTCTAAATCTATGTTAATGAGCACTTCTCCTTTGTCAAGATAATCCATCCCACCTCACAGGTGTGACATTTCGAGATGCCGATTGGACAGCATGATTATTGCACAGGTGTGCCTTAGGCTGGCCACAGTAAAAGGCCACTCTGAAATGTGCAGTTTTGCTCTTTTGGGAGAGTCTGGGAAGAGGGTCAGACAACCAGTCAGTATCTGGTGTGACCACCATTTGCCTCACGCAATGCAGCACATCTTCTCATAGAGTTGATCAGGTTGTTGATTGTGGCCTGTGGAATGTTGGTCCACGCCTCTTCAATGGCTGTGTGAAGTTGCTGGATATTGGCAGGAACTGGAACATGCAGTCATATACACTGATCCAGAGCATCCAAAATATGCTCAAAGGGTGACATATCCGGTATACTGGCCATTCAAGAACTGGGATGTTTTCATCTTCCAGGAATTGTGTACAGATCCTTGCAACATGGGACCGTGCATTATCATGCTGCAACATGAGGTGATGGTCGTGGACGAATGGCACAACAATGGGCCTCAGGACCTCGTCACGGTATCTCTATGCACTCAAAATGCCATCAATAAAATGCACCTGCGTTCGTTGTCCAAAACATACACCTACCCATACAATAAACCCACCGCCACCACGGGCCACTCGATCCACAATGTTGACATCCGCAAACCACTCACCCACAGGACGCCACATATGCTGTCTGCCATCTGCCCTGGAAAACAAGGATTCATCCATGAAGAGAATACCTCTCCAATGTGCAGACACCATCGAATGCAAGCATTTGCCCACTCAAGTCGGTTGCAATGACGAACTGCAGCCAGATCAAGACCCCGATGAGGATGACGAGCATGCAGATGAGCTTCCCTGAGACAGTTTCTGACAGTTTATGCAGAAATTCTTTGGTTCTGCAAACTGATTGCTGCAGCAGCTGCCCGAGTGGCTGGTCTCAGATGACCTTGGAGGTGAACATGCTGGATGTGATCTAATCTTGACCCTAGTGTATTGAAACAATATAGGTCACTATCAAATCTATCATTTTGCTCTAAAATTCTGGAAAAGGTGGTTTCACTGCAGCTCGTGGACCACCTTACTGAGAATAATCTTTCTGAGCCACTGCAGTCTGCATTTAGAACATATCATTCCACAGAGACAGCTCTCACTAAAGTGGTGAATGATCTTCTGCTTGCAATGGATTCAGACACCACTACAGTTCTGGTGCTGTTAGATCTTAGTGCTGCATTTGATACCGTGGATCATCATATTCTACTCGATAGGCTGGAGAATCATTTTGGGATTACTGCGAGTGCCCTTGCATGGTTGACGTCATACTTGACCAGTCATTCTCATTGTGTTTTGTACAATAACACTACCTCTAACCTTAGTGACATGAAATTTGTGGTTCCATCCTGTCTATCACATGCTGAGACCCTGATTCATGCATTTGTCTCTTCTAGATTGGACTACTGCAATGTTCTATTTTCTGGTTTACCGCAGTCCAACATTTGGGGTCTCCAATTGGTTCAAAATGCTGATGCCAGATTTTTGACACAAAGCAGAAAGTACAACCACATTACACCCATTTTGGCATCTCTTCACTGGCTTCCTGTCCCAGTGAGATCAGATTTTAAGGTTCTGCTACTAAAATAGTTCACGGACTGGCACCTCCCTACTTAGCTGACCTAATCTAACCGTATGTACAGGCCCGGACTCTGCGTTCTCAGGGTGCAGGGCTACTTTGTGTCCCTAGGGTGAATAAAAAGTCTGTGGGTCACAGAGCTTTCTCTTATCATGCCCCTGTTCTGTGGAATGATCTCCCTGCATCAATAAAACAGTCAGATTCTGTAGAGACTTTCAAGTCCAGACTTAAGACGCACTTAATTTCCATTTCGTATGGCTAGCATACTGGCATAATATGTTACTATGCTTTTTACTCTTTTAAATTAATTTCATTAGGAAACGGAGCGTGCCGCGGCCTCAACTTTATCTAAATTCTGGGTCTTTTAGTGAAGCTTAGGGCTAGTGGCCGGCGATCACCTTAGTATTTCTTCTGTTTTTGTTGTTGTTTAATGCTGACAAATTATACTGCATTTGTTGTCTTTCTGATGCCTGATTCTGTTTTTTCTCTCTGTTTGAGGTGCAGCTCCATCCAGAGATAGGAGTAGTGTCTGTTTCTGTAACCCTCCTGTCCTGTGCACCGGTAACATTTCCTGTATATTTGTTTTGTGAATTGTTTCGTAAATTGTGCCGGTAGCATGGCACAAGCAGAGGGTCACCCCTTTGAGTCTGGTCTGCTTGAGGTTTCTTCCTCAAATCATCAAAGGGGGTTTTTCCTTACCACTGTCACCTGTGTGCTTGCTCTGGGGGTTGGTAAGATTAGACCTTAAGCCCTAGTCCCACCAAATAATGAAGGATGAATAATGAGCCACGCAGCATGTTTTTTTTTTCCTACGAGAGGGTTTATTCAACTATTATGGGAGAATGGTGGCTCTGAGTGGCTCTTCGAGGCATTATCTTTGGTTAACAAGCCTCATCTCTGAGCGTGGCACTTTCAAGCATGTGCGTGGTGCTTACGAGTCTGCTAAAAGCCCATTATCCCAGCACCTGGCAGCTAGGCAGGACCTGAGAGGCTATTTTTGGAGCTGCTGCCCTCTTGCGCACACAGTTCCACCTGCTCTGTGCTCCAGATGCTGTATGTAAAATAATTATTTTGTAGCGGATTAATCATTTCCTGCCAAACCTTGGTTGCTGAAAGCACCGCTTCTGGAATCACAGAAGACTGTTTCATCTGGGTACTTTTTTCCCTCTCTTTCCTGTTCCATGAGGAAACAAGTGTGGGAGGGGCGGAGGGTAGGACCAAATGTGCGTTTGTGCACCGATGTCGCGCTACACGGCACGGCATGGCTCATATGTGGCTCTATGTGGCTTAGCGTGGCTGACACGAGCCATTCGAAGCTCTAATGACTAGTCAGTCATGGCTCACTAGAGGCTGCTACGTGGTACATTTGGGGAACAAAGAGACACATAGAGGCGCCTTAGTAGTGGATACGTGATAGATGAAAACGTGGGTCATTCTTTGAATAATCACTACACACCCATGCATGGCTCTTTATTCATGGCTTATTATTAAGTGGGACCAAGGCTTTACTTGTGTGAAGCATGTTGAGGCAACTGTATAAATGAAAATAAATTGAAATTGAAATGTGGAGGTTCTGGGCTGGTGTGGTTACACGTGGTCTGCGATTCTGAATCTGGTTGGATGTACTGCCAAATTCTATGAAACACCTTTGGAGATGGCTTATAGTAGAGAAATGTACATTCAATTCACGGGAAATAGCTCTGGTGGACATTCCTGCAGTCAGCATGCCAACTGCACGCTCTCTGAAAACTTGCAACATCTGTGGTATTGTGCTGTGTGATAAAACGTAGGAGGAAGCGTAGTCCTAAACAGAAGCCCCGTGTACACCGCCAACCCGTTCACATCTCTAACCGTTTTTTCCCACTCGGCGACACACCCGCCGAGGAACAAACTCTGATTATTGGCGACTCTGTTTTGAGAAATGTGAAGTTAGCGACACCAGCAACCATAGTCAATTGTCTTCCGGGGGCCAGAGCAGGCGACATTGAAGGAAATTTGAAACTGCTGGCTAAGGCTAAGTGTAAATTTGGTAAGATTGTAATTCACGTCGGCAGTAATGACACCCGGTTACGCCAATCGGAGGTCACTAAAATTAACATTGAATCGGTGTGTAACTTTGCAAAAACAATGTCAGACTCTGTAGTTTTCTCTGGGCCCCTCCCCAATCGGACTGGGAGTGACATGTTTAGCCGCATGTTCTCCCTGAATTGCTGGCTGTCTGAGTGGTGTCCAAAAAATGAGGTGGGCTTCATAGATAATTGGCAAAGCTTCTGGGGAAAACCTGGTCTTGTTAGGAGAGACGGCATCCATCCCACTTTGGATGGAGCAGCTCTCATTTCTAGAAATCTGGCCAATTTTCTTAAATCCTCCAAACCGTGACTATCCAGGGTTGGGACCAGGAAGCAGAGTTGTAGTCTTACTCACCTCTCTGCAGCTTCTCTCCCCCTGCCATCCCCTCATTATCCCATCCCCGTAGAGACGGTGCCTGCTCCCAGACCACCAACAACCAGTAAAAATCTATTTAAGCATAAAAATTCAAAAAGAAAAAATAATATAGCACCTTCAACTGCACCACAGACTAAAACAGTTAAATGTGGTCTATTAAACATTAGATCTCTCTCTTCTAAGTCCCTGTTAGTAAATGAGATAATAATTGATCAACATATTGATTTATTCTGCCTTACAGAAACCTGGTTACAGCAGGATGAATATGTTAGTTTAAATGAGTCAACACCCCCGAGTCACACTAACTGCCAGAATGCTCGTAGCACGGGCTGAGGCGGAGGATTAGCCTCAATCTTCCACTCCAGCTTATTAATTAATCAAAAACCCAGACAGAGCTTTAATTCATTTGAAAGCTTGACTCTTAGTCTTGTCCATCCAAATTGGAAGTCCCAAAAAACAGTTTTATTTGTTGTTATCTATCGTCCTCCTGGTCGTTACTGTGAGTTTCTCTGTGAATTTTCGGACCTTTTGTCTGACTTAGTGCTTAGCTCAGATAAGATAATTATAGAGGGCGATTTTAACATCCACACAGATGCTGAGAATGACAGCCTCAACACTGCATTTAATCTATTGTTAGACTCGATTGGCTTTGCTCAAAATGTAAATGAGTCCACCCACCACTTTATTCATACCTTAGATCTTGTTCTGACTTATGGTATGGAAATTGAAGACTTAACAGTATTCCCTGAAAACCCCCTTCTGTCTGATCATTTCTTAATAACATTTACATTTACTCTGATGGACTACCCAGCAGTGGGGAATAAGTTTCATTACAGTAGAAGTGTTGGGAAAGTGTAGGAACACGGACCCACAACAGGGGGCGCAAATGAACGGACAATGGAGTAAGTCAAATAACAACGTTTTACTGTTGTGAATGTGCACAACGAATACAACCAATCACAGAAATGGACAACAGTCAATTCACAAAAGTGTCGTGTGGGTAGGCTCGAAGATAGGAGACGCCTCTCCAAGGTAAGACCGGAACCACACGGCTTCCTCCGCCACAGGACCCCGGGAATACCGGAACCGCCAAGTCCCGAACTCCCAGGTGGCCACTGCCTCCGCGTGTCGGACCTGGTACTGCTGGCGAGGAAACAAAGTACAGTCAGATGGGGGCGCGTTTGCACCCAGGACTCCGAACAGCAGGAAAGTTACCTCCACCTCTCGTTGGAACAGTAAT
Source organism: Thalassophryne amazonica (assembly GCF_902500255.1). Classification (NCBI taxonomy): domain Eukaryota; kingdom Metazoa; phylum Chordata; class Actinopteri; order Batrachoidiformes; family Batrachoididae; genus Thalassophryne; species Thalassophryne amazonica. Next base: position 46,701,731 of record NC_047112.1, on the reverse strand, counting down.
CCAAATAACTAGCTCAATCCAAAAAAGATACACTCTGTTAGCGTCAATACGTTACCTCTCCGGTAAAAACGATATCTCGGCAATGAGGTGGAGATGCCATCCTGCTGATATACCCCACTGATGATTGCCGTCAGCTGTCTCAGGTGATGGGTGACAGCTGTCACCGAGGCTGCTCCCGTGAGGCGGCGGCGCCCTCTGGTGCCTGAAGCCCGCACTCCAGGCAGGGCGCCCTCTGGTGGTGGTGGGCCAGCAGTACCTCCTCTTCAGCGGCCCACACAACAGGACCCCCCCCTCAACGGGCGCCTCCTGGCGCCCGACCGGGCTTGTCCGGGTGGCGACGGTAGAAGTCGGCCAGGAGGGCCGGGTCCAGGATGAAGCTCCTCTTCACCCAGGAGCGTTCTTCAGGGCCGTACCCCTCCCAGTCCACCAGATATTGAAAGCCCCGGCCCATCCGTCGGACGTCCAACAACCGGCGCACTGTCCAAGCCGGCTCGCCATCGATGATCCGGGCAGGAGGTGGCGCCGGACCGGGTGTACAGAGGGGCGAGGTGTGATGGGGCTTGATTTTTGACACATGGAATACTGGATGGATCCGCAGTGAGGCTGGAAGCCGAAGCCTCACTGCGGCGGGATTGATGACCTTGAGAATCTTAAACGGACCTATGTACCTGTCTTGCAGTTTTGGGGAGGCCACTTGCAGTGGAATGTCCTTGGTGGACAACCACACTTCCTGCCCGGGGCGATACGTAGGGGCCGGGGTCCGCCGCCGGTCTGCATGGGTCTTCGCCCTCATCCGGGCCCTCAACAAAGCAGAACGGGCGGCACGCCACACCCGACGGCACTTCCGCAGGTGGGCCTGGGCCGAGGGCACACCGACCTCTCCCTCAACCACCGGGAATAATGGGGGCTGATACCCCAAACACACCTCAAAGGGGGAGAGGCCGGTGGCTGATGACACTTGACTGTTGTGGGCGTACTCGATCCAGGCCAGATGAGTACTCCAGGCCGCCGGGTGCGCGGCTGTCACACAACGTAGCGTTTGCTCCATTTCTTGATTGGCCCGCTCTGCTTGCCCGTTGGTCTGGGGGTGATACCCGGATGAGAGACTGACCGTGGCCCCCAGTTCCCGGCAAAAGCTCCTCCAGACATGCGAGGAGAACTGGGGACCGCGATCGGAGACGATGTCTGATGGTATTCCATGCAGGCGGACGACGTGGTGGACCAGGAGGTCCGCTGTCTCCTGGGCCGTTGGGAGCTTCGGGAGGGCCACGAAGTGGGCCGCCTTGGAGAATCGGTCCACTATCGTGAGGATGACGGTGTTTCCCTGGGACGGCGGGAGGCCCGTGACAAAATCCAGGCCGATGTGGGACCAGGGGCGATGAGGCACGGGCAGCGGCTGTAGCAGTCCCGGAGCCTTGCGATGGTCGGCCTTGCCCCTGGCGCAGGTGGTACAGGCCTGGATATAGTCCCGGACGTCGGCCTCCAGGGACGCCCACCAGAAGCGCTGCCGGACAACTGCCACGGTTCTTCGCACCCCTGGATGACAGGAGAGCTTAGAGCCGTGACAGAAGTCCAGGACTGCAGCCCTTGCCTCTGGTGGGACATAAAGTCTGTTCTTTGGTCCAGTCCCGGGGTCCGGGCTTCGTGCCAGGGCCTCCCGGACGGTTCTCTCTACGTCCCAGGTGAGGGTGGCCACGATAGTGGACTCCGGGATGATGGGTTCCGGTGGATCCGACAACTCCGTTTTGACCTCGTCTTCGTGTACCCGGGACAAGGCATCCGATTTCTGGTTCTTGGTCCCGGGCCGGTAGGTGATGCGGAAGTCAAAACGGCCGAAGAACAGTGACCAGCGGGCTTGCCTGTGATTCAGCCGCTTGGCGGTCCTGATATATTCCAGGTTCCGGTGGTCAGTGAAAACCGTGAATGGCACGGACGTTCCCTCCAACAGATGTCTCCACTCTTCAAGAGCCTCTTTCACCGCAAGGAGTTCTCGGTTGCCGACGTCATAGTTCCGTTCAGCCGGGGTCAACCTGCGGGAAAAATAGGCACACGGGTGAAGGACCTTATCGGTCTTCCCACTCTGGGACAGCACAGCTCCTATCCCTGAGTCCGAGGCGTCCACTTCAACCACTAACTGGCGACTAGGATCGGGCTGCACCAGAACGGGTGCAGACGAGAAGCGCCGTTTCAACTCCTTGAACGCGGCATCACAACGATCCGACCAGGTGAAGGGGACTTTTGGTGAGGTCAGGGATGTCAGGGGGCTAACAACCTGACTGTAGCCCTTAATGAACCTCCTGTAGAAATTCGCAAAGCCGAGGAACTGTTGCAGCTTCCTACGGCTTGTGGGTTGGGGCCAGTCTCTCACCGCCGCAACCTTGGTCGGATCAGGAGCGACGGAGTTGGGGGAGATGATGAACCCCAGGAAGGACAAAGAGGTGCGGTGAAACTCACACTTCTCGCCCTTAACAAACAGCCGGTTCTCCAATAACCGCTGCAGGACCTGACGTACATGTCGGACATGGGTCTCAGGATCCGGAGAAAAGATGAGTATGTCGTCTAAATACACGAAGACGAATCGGTGCAGGAAGTCCCGCAAGACATCATTAACCAATGCTTGGAACGTCGCGGGAGCATTTGTAAGACCGAACGGCATGACCAGGTACTCAAAATGACCTAACGGGGTGTTAAATGCCGTCTTCCACTCGTCTCCCTTCCGGATCCGAACCAGGTGATACGCATTCCTAAGATCAAGCTTGGTGAATATCTTGGCTCCATGCAGGGGCGTGAACACCGAATCCAACAAGGGTAAGGGGTATCGGTTACGAACCGTGATTTCGTTCAGCCCCCTGTAATCGATGCATGGACGTAATCCGCCATCCTTTTTCCCCACAAAAAAGAAACCCGCACCCATCGGGGAGGTGGAATTCCGGATCAACCCGGCAGCCAAAGAGTCCCGGATGTAGGTCTCCATTGATTCGCGTTCAGGTCGTGAGAGGTTGTACAGCCTACTGGACGGGAACTCAACGCCTGGAACCAAATCAATGGCACAATCATACGGGCGGTGCGGGGGAAGGGTGAGTGCCAGATCCTTGCTGAACACCTCCGCAAGGTCATGGTACTGCACCGGCACCGTCCCTAGATTGGGCGGGGCTCTGACCTCCTCCCTGGCCTGGGAACCGGGAGGAACCGAGGAACCTAAACATACCCGATGGCAGGTCTCGCTCCACTGAACCACTACCCCGGACGGCCAATCGATCCGGGGATTGTGTTTCAACATCCAGGGAAAACCTAAAATCACACGGGAGGTGGCCGGAGTCACGAAAAACTCGATTTCCTCCCGGTGATTCCCCGACACCACCAGAGTTACTGGTGGTGTCGGGGAACAGTTAAATGTGGTCTATTAAACATTAGGTCTCTCTCTTCTAAGTCCCTGTTGGTAAATGATATAATAATTGATCAACATATTGATTTATTCTGCCTAACAGAAACCTGGTTACAGCAGGATGAATATGTTAGTTTAAATGAGTCAACACCCCAGAGTCACACTAACTGTCAGAATGCTCGTAGCACGGGCCGGGGCGGTGGATTAGCAGCAATCTTCCATTCCAGCTTATTAATTAATCAAAAACCCAGACAGAGCTTTAATTCATTTGAAAGCTTGTCTCTTAGTCTTGTCCATCCAAATTGGAAGTCCCAAAAACCAGTTTTATTTGTTATTATCTATCGTCCACCTGGTCGTTACTGTGAGTTTCTCTGTGAATTTTCAGACCTTTTGTCTGACTTAGTGCTTAGCTCAGATAAGATAATTATAGTGGGCGATTTTAACATCCACACAGATGCTGAGAATGACAGCCTCAACACTGCATTTAATCTATTATTAGACTCTATTGGCTTTGCTCAAAAAGTAAATGAGTCCACCCACCACTTTAATCATATCTTAGATCTTGTTCTGACTTATGGTATGGAAATAGAAGACTTAACAGTATTCCCTGAAAACTCCCTTCTGTCTGATCATTTCTTAATAACATTTACATTTACTCTGATGGACTACCCAGCAGTAGGGAATAAGTTTCATTACACTAGAAGTCTTTCAGAAAGCGCTGTAACTAGGTTTAAGGATATGATTCCTTCTTTATGTTCTCTAATGCCATATAACAACACAGTGCAGAGTAGCTACCTAAACTCTGTAAGGGAGATAGAGTATCTCGTCAATAGTTTTACATCCTCATTGAAGACAACTTTGGATGCTGTAGCTCCTCTGAAAAGAGAGCTTTAAATCAGAAGTGTCTGACTCCATGGTATAACTCTCAAACTCGTAGCTTAAAGCAGATAACCCGTAAGTTGGAGAGGAAATGGCGTCTCACTAATTTAGAAGATCTTCACTTAGCCTGGAAAAAGAGTCTGTTGCTCTATAAAAAAGCCCTCCGTAAAGCTAGGACATCTTTCTACTCATCACTAATTGAAGAAAATAAGAACAACCCCAGGTTTCTTTTCAGCACTGTAGCCAGGCTGACAAAGAGTCAGAGCTCTATTGAGCTGAGTATTCCATTAACTTTAACTAGTAATGACTTCATGACTTTCTTTGCTAACAAAATTTTAACTATTAGAGAAAAAATTACTCATAACCATCCCAAAGATGTATCGTTATCTTTGGCTGCTTTCAGTGATGCCGGTATTTGGTTAGACTCTTTCTCTCCGATTGTTCTGTCTGAGTTATTTTCATTAGTTACTTCATCCAAACCATCAACATGTCTATTAGACCCCATTCCTACCAGGCTGCTCAAGGAAGCCCTACCATTATTTAATGCTTCGATCTTAAATATGATCAATCTATCTTTGTTAGTTGGCTATGTACCACAGGCTTTTAAGGTGGCAGTAATTAAACCATTACTTAAAAAGCCATCACTTGACCCAGCTATCTTAGCTAATTATAGGCCAATCTCCAACCTTCCTTTTCTCTCAAAAATTCTTGAAAGGGTAGTTGTAAAACAGCTAACTGATCATCTGCAGAGGAATGGTCTATTTGAAGAGTTTCAGTCAGGTTTTAGAATTCATCATAGTACAGAAACAGCATTAGTGAAGGTTACAAATGATCTTCTTATGGCCTCGGACAGTGGACTCATCTCTGTGCTTGTTCTGTTGGACCTCAGTGCTGCTTTTGATACTGTTGACCATAAAATTTTATTACAGAGATTAGAGCATGCCATAGGTATTAAAGGCACTGCGCTGCGGTGGTTTGAATCATATTTGTCTAATAGATTACAATTTGTTCATGTAAATGGGGAATCTTCTTCACAGACTAAAGTTAATTATGGAGTTCCACAAGGTTCTGTGCTAGGACCAATTTTATTCACTTTATATATGCTTCCCTTAGGCAGTATTATTAGACGGTATTGCTTAAATTTTCATTGTTATGCAGATGATACCCAGCTTTATCTATCCATGAAGCCAGAGGACACACACCAATTAGCTAAACTGCAGGATTGTCTTACAGACATAAAGACATGGATGACCTCTAATTTCCTGCTTTTAAACTCAGATAAAACTGAAGTTATTGTACTTGGCCCCACAAATCTTAGAAACATGGTGTCTAACCAGATCCTTACTCTGGATGGCATTACCCTGACCTCTAGTAATACTGTGAGAAATCTTGGAGTCATTTTTGATCAGGATATGTCATTCAAAGCGCATATTAAACAAATATGTAGGACTGCTTTTTTGCATTTACGCAATATCTCTAAAATCAGAAAGGTCTTGTCTCAGAGTGATGCTGAAAAACTAATTCATGCATTTATTTCCTCAAGGCTGGACTATTGTAATTCATTATTATCAGGTTGTCCTAAAAGTTCCCTAAAAAGCCTTCAGTTAATTCAAAATGCTGCAGCTAGAGTACTGACGGGGACTAGAAGGAGAGAGCATATCTCACCCATATTGGCCTCTCTTCATTGGCTTCCTGTTAATTCTAGAATAGAATTTAAAATTCTTCTTCTTACTTATAAGGTTTTGAATAATCAGGTCCCATCTTATCTTAGGGACCTCGTAGTACCATATCACCCCAATAGAGTGCTTCGCTCTCAGACTGCAGGCTTACTTGTAGTTCCTAGGGTTTGTAAGAGTAGAATGGGAGGCAGAGCCTTCAGCTTTCAGGCTCCTCTCCTGTGGAACCAGCTCCCAATTCAGATCAGGGAGACAGACACCCTCTCTACTTTTAAGATTAGGCTTAAAACTTTCCTTTTTGCTAAAGCTTATAGTTAGGGCTGGATCAGGTGACCCTGAACCATCCCTTAGTTATGCTGCTATAGACGTAGACTGCTGGGGGGTTCCCATGATGCACTGTTTCTTTCTCTTTTTGCTCTGTATGCACCACTCTGCATTTAATCATTAGTGATCGATCTCTGCTCCCCTCCACAGCATGTCCTTTTCCTGGTTCTCTCCCTCAGCCCCAACCAGTCCCAGCAGAAGACTGCCCCTCCCTGAGCCTGGTTCTGCTGGAGGTTAATTCCTGTTAAAAGGGAGTTTTTCCTTCCCACTGTAGCCAAGTGCTTGCTCACAGGGGGTCGTTTTGACCATTGGGGTTTTACATCATTATTGTATGGCCTTGCCTTACAATATAAAGCGCCTTGGGGCAACTGTTTGTTGTGATTTGGCGCTATATAAAAAAAATTTGATTGATTGATTGATTGATTGGTGTCTTGTGAGTGATTGGAGGGAGTAGGGAGCCATCTAGCGCCCGTACCTGCACAGGCGAGGTAAGCGCCACCAGAGGGAGCCCTATCTCCCTAGCCCATTTGCTATCTAGCAAATTCCCTTCTGAGCCCGTGTCCACCAGTGCTGGGGCCTTCAGGGTTAAATCCTCATAAAGGATTGTAACTGGGAGTCGTGTGGCGATGTGGGTGGGTCCCACGTGAACGTCTCGGCCCACCCCTAGCCCAGTTTCTAGGGGCGGGCGTTGGTGTTTAACCGCTCGGGGCAGTCCCTTACTTGATGCTCAATCGAGCCACAAACAAAACACGCCCCGCAGGCCAGCCTCCTTTGTGTGACCGGTGCCCTAAATGTTGCCCTACTCGTGTCCATAGCTTCGTCAGCAGGGGGGGCTGTAACCGCACGGAGCGCAGGGGCCATGGAGCGTGGGGAGGGCGGAACGCGGTCGGAACCGGAAGGGAGAGGGACGACGCGTGCCTGGCCACGCCCTTCGTCTCGTTCCCGACGGCGCTCATTTAACCGATTGTCTAAACGTATAACAAGATCGATAAGCCCATCTAAATCCCGCGGTTCGTCCTTAGCCACCAGGTGCTCCTTGAGGACCAATGACAGTCCGTTTACGAAGGCGGCGCGGAGGGCAGCGCTATTCCAGCCGGACCTCGCAGCCGCGATGCGGAAGTCGACTGCATAGGCAGCTGCGCTCCGGCGCCCCTGTCTCATTGACAGCAGCACGGCTGAAGCGGTCTCTCCTCTATTAGGGTGATCGAACACCGTTCTGAGCTCCCTCACAAACCCATCATATGTCAGAAGGAGCCGTGAACTTTGCTCCCAGAGTGCTGTAGCCCAAGCGCGTGCCTCACCACGAAGCAGATTTATCACATAAGCTACTTTGCTAGCGTCAGTCGCGTACATGACGGGACGCTGTGCGAAGACGAGCGAACACTGCATAAGAAAATCCGCGCACGTCTCCACACAGCCTCCGTACGGCTCTGGGGGGCTTATGTATGCTTCAGGGGAAGGTGGGAGGGGTCGTTGGACAACCAGTGGAACGTCGTTGTTACGCACAGGTTCTACGGGAGGGAGAGCCGCAGCGGCACCCGGAGGGCGCGCTTCCACCTGCGCGGCGAGAGCCTCCACCCTGCGGTTCAGGAGGACGTTCTGCTCGGTCATCAAATCTAACCGAGTCGTGAAAGCGGTGAGGATCCGCTGCAACTCACCGGTTACCCCTCCTGCGGACGCCTGTGTGCCTTGTTCTTCCATTGGCCGTTCAACAGCCGGTTGACGCCCCTCGGGATCCATGACGCTGTCCGAGATATCCTGTTGGGAAAGTGTAGGAACACGGACCCACAACAGGGGGCGCAAATGAACGGACAATGGAGTAAGTCAAATAACAACGTTTTACTGTTGTGAATGTGCACAACAAATACAACCAATCACAGAAATGGACAACAGTCAATTCACAAAAGTGTCGTGTGGGCAGGCTCGAAGATAGGAGACGCCTCTCCAAGGTAAGACCGGAACCACACGGCTTCCTCCGCCACAGGACCCCGGGAATACCGGAACCGCCAAGTCCCGAACTCCCAGGTGGCCACTGCCTCCGCGTGTCGGACCTGGTACTGCTGGCGAGGAAACAAAGTACAGTCAGATGGGGGCGCGTTTGCACCCAGGACTCCGAACAGCAGGAAAGTTACCTCCACCTCTCGTTGGAACAGTAATCCAAATAACTAGCTCAATCCAAAAAAGATACACTCTGTTAGCGTCAATACGTTACCTCTCCGGTAAAAACGATATCTCGGCAATGAGGTGGAGATGCCATCCTGCTGATATACCCCACTGATGATTGCCGTCAGCTGTCTCAGGTGATGGGTGACAGCTGTCACCGAGGCTGCTCCCGTGAGGCGGCGGCGCCCTCTGGTGCCTGGAGCCCGCACTCCAGGCAGGGCGCCCTCTGGTGGTGGTGGGCCAGCAGTACCTCCTCTTCAGCGGCCCACACAACAAGAAGTCTTTCAGAAAGCGCTGTAACTACGTTTAAGGATATGATTCCTTCTTTATGTTCTTCAATGCCATATACCAACACAGGGCAGAGTAGCTACCTAAACTCTGTGAGTGAGATAGATTATCTCATCAACAGTTTTATATCCTCATTGAGGACAACTTTGGATGTGGTAGCTCCTCTGAAAAAGAGATCCTTAAATCAGAAGTGCCTGACTCCGTGGTATAACTCACAAACTCGCAGCTTAAAGCAGATAACCCGTAAGTTGGAGAGGAAATGGTGTCTCACTAATTTAGAAGATCTTCACTTAGCCTGGAAAAAGAGTCTGTTGCTCTATAAAAAAAGCCCTCCGTAAAGCTAGGACATCTTACTACTCATCACTAATTGAAGAAAATAAGAACAACCCCAGGTTTCTTTTCGGCACTGTAGCCAGGCTGACAAAGAGTCAGAGCTCTATTGAGCCGAATATTCCTTTAACTTTAACTAGTAATGACTTCATGACTTTCTTTGGTAATAAAATTTTAACTGTTAGAGAAAAAATTACTCATAACCATCCCAAAGACATATCGTTCTCTTTGGCTGCTTTCAGTGATGCCGGTATTTGGTTAGACTCTTTCTCTCCGATTGTTCTGTCTGAGTTATTTTCATTAGTTACTTCCTCCAAACCATCAACATGTCTATTAGACCCCATTCCTACCAGGCTGCTCAAAGAAGCCCTACCATTAATTAATGCTTCGATCTTAAATATGATCAATCTATCTTTATTAGTTGGCTATGTACCACAGGCTTTTAAGGTGGCAGTAATTAAACCATTACTTAAAAAGCCATCATTTGACCCAGCTATCTTAGCTAATTATAGGTCAATCTCCAACCTTCCTTTTCTCTCAAAAATTCTTGAAAGGGTAGGTGTAAAACAGCTAACTGATCATCTGCAGAGGAATGGTCTATTTGAAGAGTTTCAGTCAGGGTTTAGAATTCATCATAGTACAGAAACAGCATTAGTGAAGGTTACAAATGATCTTCTTATGGCAGTGGACTCATCTCTGTGCTTGTTCTGTTAGACCTCAGTGCTGCTTTTGATACTGTTGACCATAAAATTTTATTACAGAGATTAGAGCATGCCATAGGTATTAAAGGCACTGCGCTGCGGTGGTTTGAATCATATTTATCTAATAGATTACAATTTGTTCATGTAAATGGGGAGTCTTCTTCACAGACTAAGGTTAATTATGGAGTTCCACAAGGTTCTGTGCTAGGACCAATTTTATTCACTTTATACATGCTTCCCTTAGGCAGTATTATTAGACAGCATTGCTTAAATTTTCATTGTTACTCAGATGATACCCAGCTTTATCTATCCATGAAGCCAGAGGACACACACCAATTAGTTAAACTGCAGGATTGTCTTACAGACATAAAGACATGGATGACCTCTAATTTCCTGCTTTTAAACTCAGATAAAACTGAAGTTATTGTACTTGGCCCCACAAATCTTAGAAACATGGTGTCTAACCAGATCCTTACTCTGGATGGCATTACCCTGACCTCTAGTAATACTGTGAGAAATCTTGGAGTCATTTTTGATCAGGATATGTCATTCAATGCGCATATTAAACAAATACAACCCCTGGCAAAAATTATGGAATCACCGGCCTCAGAGGATGTTCATTCAGTTGTTTCATTTTGTAGAAAAAAAGCAGATCACAGACATGACACAAAACTAAAGTCATTTCAAATGGCAACTTTCTGGCTTTAAGAAACACTATAAGAAATCAAGAAAAAAGATTGTGGCAGTCAGTAACTGTTACTTTTTAGACCAAGCAGAGGAAAAAAATATGGAATCACTCAATTCTGAGGAAATAATTATGGAATCACCCTGTAAATTTTCATCCCCAAAACTAACACCTGCATCAAATCACATCTGCTCGTTGATATTGACCCTATGCCATGACATTGACCCTATGTGTCTTTTTGCAAGGAATGTTTTCACAGTTTTTGCTCTATGGCAAGATGCATTATCATCTTGAAAAATGATTTCATCATCCCCAAACATCCTTTCAATTGTCCAAAATATCAACGTAAACTTGTGCATTTATTGATGATGTAATGACAGCCATCTCCCCAGTGCCTTTACCTGACATGCAGCCCCATATCATCAATGACTGTGGAAATTTACATGTTCTCTTCAGGCAGTCATCTTTATAAATCCCATTGGAACGGCACCAAAAAAAAGTTCCAGCATCATCACCTTGCCCAATGCAGATTCGAGATTCATCATTGAATATGACTTTCATCCAGTCATCCACAGTCCACGATTGCTTTTCCTTAGCCCATTGTAACCTTGTTTTTTTCTGTTTAGGTGTTAATGATGGCTTTCGTTTAGCTTTTCTGTATGTAAATCCCATTTCCTTTAGGCGGTTTCTTACAGTTCGTCACAGACGTTGACTCCAGTTTCCTCCTATTCGTTCCTCATTTGTTTTGTTGTGCATTTTTCGATTTTTGAGACATATTGCTTAAGTTTTCTGTCTTGACGCTTTGATGTCTTCCTTGGTCTACCAGTATGTTTGCCTTTAACAACCTTCCCATGTTGTTTGTATTTGGTCCAGAGTTTAGACACAGCTGACTGAACAACCAACATCTTTTGCAACATTGCGTGATGATTTACCCTCTTTTAAGAGTTTGATAATCCTCTCCTTTGTTTCAATTGACATCTCTCGTGTTGGAGCCATGATTCATGTCAGTCCACTTGGTGCAACAGCTCTCCAAGGTGTGATCACTCCTTTTTAGATGCAGACTAAAGAGCAGATCTGATTTGATGCAGGTGTTAGTTTTGGGGATGAAAATTTACAGGGTGATTCCATAATTTATTCCTCAGAATTGAGTGATTCCATATGTTTTTCCTCTGCTTGGTCTAAAAAAGTAACCGTTACTGACTGCCACAATCTTTTTTTCTTGATTTCTTATAGTGTTTCTTAAAGCCAGAAAGTTGCCATTTGAAATGACTTTAGTTTTGTGTCATGTCTGTGATCTGCTTTTTTTCTACAAAATTAAACAACTGAATGAACATCCTCTGAGGCTGGTGATTCCATAATTTTTGCCAGGGGTTGTAGAGTACTGACAGGGACTAGAAGGAGAGAGCATATCTCACCCATATTGGCCTCTCTTCATTGGCTTCCTGTTAATTCTAGAATAGAATTTAAAATTCTTCTTCTTACTTATAAGGTTTTGAATAATCAGGTCCCATCTAATCTTAGGGACCTCTTAGTACCATATCACCCCAATAGAGCGCTTCGCTGTCAGACTGCAGGCTTACTTGTAGTTCCTAGGGTTTGTAAGAGTAGAATGGGAGGCAGAGCCTTCAGCTTTCAGGCTCCTCTCCTGTGGAACCAGCTCCCAATTCGGATCAGGGAGAGAGACACCCTCTCTACTTTTAAGATTAGGCTTAAAACTTTCCTTTTTGCTAAAGCTTATAGGTGACCCTGAACCATCCCTTAGTTAAGCTGCTATAGACTTAGACTGCTGGGGAGTTCCCATGATGCACTGAGTGTTTCTTTCTCTTTTTGCTCTGTATGCACCACTCTGCATTTAATCATTAGTGATTGATCTCTGCTCCCCTCCACAGCATGTCTTTTTTCCCGGTTCTCTCCCTCAGCCCCAACCAGTCCCAGCAGAAGACTGCCCCTCCCTGAGCCTGGTTCTGCTGGAGGTTTCTTCCTGTTAAAAGGGAGTTTTTCCTTCCCACTGTCGCCAAGTGCTTGCTCACAGGGGGTCGTTTTGACCATTGGGGTTTTTCCGTAATTATTGTATGGCTTTGCCTTACAATATAAAGCACCTTGGGGCAACTGTTTGTTGTGATTTGGTGCTATATAAATAAAATTGATTGATTGATTGAAAACTGCACATTTTAGAGTGACCTTTTATTGTGGCCAGCCTAAGGCACACCTGTGCAATAACCATGCTGTCTTGTCAGCATCTTGATATGCCACACCTGTGAGGTGGGATGGATTATCTCGGCAAAGGAGAAGTGCTCACTAACACAGATTTAGACAGATTTGTGAACAATATTTGGGAAAAATTGGTCTTTTGTGTATATAGAAAATGTTTTAGATCTTTGAGTTCAAAAACAAAAGTGTTACATTTATATTTTTGTTCAGTCTACATTAACTGGTTGTTTAAAAGATGACCAGGAGGTAAAGAATGGAGTGCCAGTGAAATAGAGTGCATGAATAATTAAGTGATTGTGGATCAGTGATTGAAATAGGAAGTCCCCCAGTTCTCCCTGATGCATGTCAACCAGAAAACAAGATTGTGACATCATATTCAAGAAGACTTGAGGTTGTAATTGCAACAAAGGGTGTGAATACTTATGTACATGTGATTTCTTAGTTTTTTATTTTTAATAAATTAGCAAAAATTTCAAAAACCTTTTTACATGTTGTCATTATGGGGTATTGTGTGTTTAATTTTGAGGGAAAAGTGAAGCGCTGTGACTACTTTCCAGATGCACTGTATATCATATGTCATTTTAAAAAAAAGAAGAAAGTGAGCTCCAAGAGAGTGTAATCAAACTCCTTCAGAAAAGTTCTCCGCCTCAGATATTAAATCCGACCTTACAGCTGGTTTGAAGATTAAACATTAACGTGGGCATTTCTCCCCTTCGACTTTGAAGTAGGGCAGCACAGAGACCTCATTTCAGCAGGATAGAACCATATATTATGTTGGTCAAGCAGATTTCACCATTGATCCCTCCCAGAAAGCTTTAAGAATCCATCTCTCCTCAATAAAGCTGTGATACATCTTGGTCCAGCTCTTGAGACCGTCTGCTCATATATCATGCTGTTTGCTCATTGTGACATGCCGTGCTCCCTGGGGTTTGTGACGCACTGCCCAAATCTATCCAGGTCATGACGTAGGTTTTTTCATGTCATTCACACTATTAAAACATGAACTTTGTGCACCCTTTGGGAAAATAGGTCAAGATGTGCTTCTGTCTGTGCAAAAGTGCAATATGACATACCTGAAGCAAAATCATCTTGATTTTAATATGAATGGTACGAGTACAACAATGGTAGACTATTAGATAAGTAAATATTTGTAGCGCTATTTTACCTACATCTGCAGCCAACAATATTAAATTTCAGAGTAACCTTTTTAAATTTTCTTCATTTTTAAGACTGTGTAAAATAAATACTTTCATGACAAAATATTTGAATGCAAGGTTGAAAATTTTTGGTAAAATTTATGATTTACTGGTCAATTAACCAAAGGACAATCAATTAATCAAAGTGTTTCAGTTCAGTTCTGTGGTCCCAACATTAATTTGACCAATCAGAGCCACCTGTCATTCCCTCAAACCCAGAATGCACCAGGTGCACAGCGCTGTGGTACAAACCAAAGGATTGTGGGTGAATAAAAGCATCTGCACTGAGGGAGGAACCAGCTGGTAACAGAACTGTGCTGACAGATGGATCAATATGAATGTGAATATTCCATCGTATAAAACTTTGTTATATCCGCTATGTGTGAAGAGTGTTCAGACCAGAGTGCACGACTGTACATGCAAGGTGCTGTTTGAGTGTTTGAGATGGACCTCACGAAAGTTCTTGAATGAATGAAAGCATGAGAAAACTGTTCAGAAAACACTACAGAATGACACTTTAGCAGAACTGAAAAAAAATCTGTACATCAGGGCCCATATTCACAAAGATTCTCAGAGTCCACTCAGAGAGCTCGCAACATAGCCTAAAGATTCCTAGCAAGGAATCTTAGCCTAATCCAGGAAGTTTCTGAGAGCAATTCTGACCAAGGAGTGGACAGAAACATTTATCTCTGTGAGGAGGTGGGGTTGACCCTGTTGCTAGGTATGATGCAGTCTTCTAAGAGCAGTGATTGGTTGTCACAAAAAAGGGAGGAGAAAAAAACAAAACAAATGCACTCCTAGTTATGAATGGACAGTAAATCAATTGATCTTATCGCCTGAACTGTATTAAGAAATGTGTAATCGTGAAAATAATTTAATGACATGATAATGAAACTCAGGGAAATTAAATGAATTGTTACACAGCTTCAAAATGTTTGAACATACCTTGTTCACATGCCGAGTATTATATTGATTAGCTTATTATGTTTACTCTCCATGCTGGTAATTTTACTACTTAATGTATTTAATATTAATGGTGGATGCAAACTCAGCTGTCAGCAATTCCTGCAGTTGGTGGCGTCCTTATAAAAAATGGTTTGATTTGGCAGAATGACCAGAACAACGAACTAAATGGGAAAAAAGAGCAGTGCATGTTGTTGACATGGCTCGTGGAGGAGAATACAATAGTTTTAATAGGGAAATTGGGTCCCGGGATCATGACACAAGGGAAGATGCAGACTTGGGAGTATATTGCCCAACAAATGTGCTGGAATTCAAAGCAAGAGGGGAGATTGCAGCACACAAGCAAAGCTCTTCTCAAACAGGTACAGTGGGGTAAAAAAGTATTTAGTCAGCTCCTGATTGTGCAACTTCTCCTACTTAGAAAGATGAGAGAGGTCTGTAATTTTCATCATAAGTACACTTCAACTATGAGAGACAAAATGAGAAAAAAAAATCCTGGAAATCACATTGTAGGTTTTTAAAGAATTTATTTGTAAATTATGGTGGAAAATAAGTATTTGGTCACCCACAAACAAACAAGATTTCTGGCTCTCACACACCTGTAACAACTTCTTTAAGAAGCTCTTCTGTCCTCCACCTGTTACCTGTATTAATGGAATCTGTTGGAACTCATTATCTGTATAAAAAACACCTGTCCACAGCCTCAAACAGTCAGACTCCAAACTCAACCATGGCCAAGACCAAAGAGCTGTCGAAGGACACCAGGAAGACAATTGTATTTGTGCACCAGACTGGGAAGAGTGAATATACAATAGTCAAGCAGGTTGGTGTGAATAAATCAACTGTAAGAAAATGGAAGACATACAAGACCATTGATAATCTCCCTCGATGGATTTGTCAGAAATTTCAGTGATTATTCGAATAATGAGCCACATTAGTGCGAGTGATTGTGTCAGCGCACTGCATCAAAGCACAGCTCATCTGAACAATTATAATGAGATGTTAAATGTATCATAAACATACTTTCACAGCTGCTCATAAGATGGAATGAACATGCAACTGTTTTACCAAGCCATTATTATATAAACATTACAAAAAATTACCTTTTTGGCTGCTCCAAATATGTTCTCCACCTCATGAAGTGCAGGAACGAGAGAGAAAAAAAGTGGCAGCTGAAACAGTGATTCCGGAAGCGATTAGAGGTGTTTTCAACAGCCAAACTGAGAGAAAATGATTAATCTGCCATGAAATAATTATTTTAGATACGCAGTGTCCAGCGCACAAAGCATGGCTTCCAGCTTGTAAAAAAGCAGGTGGGACTGTCTCGACAAAGTGCGCAAGAGTGCAGAGCCAAAATAGCCTGTGCTGTCATCATAGCTGCCAAGTACTCAAATAATGGGCTTCTAACAGCCTCATACACACCACTAACATGCCTCTAACATCCTCATTTGTCCTTATAGTACCCCATACACAAGCTGTACCACACTGTTTTTGCTCAATTTTGAACTTCTTGAAATTAGAGCTCAGAGATGAGCCTCGTTAGCTGAATATTCTGCCCCTAAGACCCACTATTCTCCAACACTTGTGAATAACTCGACTTGTACCAAAAAAAAAAAAAAAACATGCTACGTGGCTCATTACTCATTGTTCATTATTCGGTGTGACCAGGGCTTAAGATACTTTGTGAGCTTTGTGAATAACCTTTATCTTCCAAGGGAGAATTCTAAGAAATGTCTTAGAATTCAAGGAATTCTAAGATTTTTCTTAAAATGACATCGCTAAGAGCTACTTTTAGCCTTAGGATGCTTTATGAATACAGGCTCAGCTGTCTTTAGCACCTGTTCTGAACACCTTTGATACTGTGAGGAATTTACCAACTTAGGTTTCAGTGTGTGGGGAACTGTGTGTTAACAGCGTTACTGCCACTGATGTGGTGTTTGTTTGAGCCCGAACAAAAGGCAACAACTCAGTCAGAAGTGGGTCAATCACGTTCCTGGTCTGAAATGTGTTTTGCTGTCGTGGGTAAGTGTTTCACCTCTGCTGAACTGCAAATTCAGGGTGGGAACAGCAGCCATCAGTGTTAACTATCATCTCCCCTAAACACCCCTCCACTCTCAGAAAGAACACTCTTTTGCACTTCCCCTCATTTTGTAATGATTTTTGACAGGGACAATGTGTTTTTATTTTGCCTTGTGCCTATGTGACCCAACATGATGTAGCCACCAGCTGTTAAAACTAACCCAACTTTGCAAGATTAGCCTTTACTTTAGAGATGGGCAAGTAAATGAATACGATCGGAAATGCGGCCAGGTCAATAAGTATTTGGACAATGACCATTTTTTGTGTCTCTGTACACCACCACAAGTTGTGCTTGTAGTGTAGGTAGACTTTCATCTTTAATTAACAGGGTTTAACAATATCCAGGAACCACTTAGGAATTACGGCCATTGTTATACATACTCCACGCATCCACCACACCAGAGAAAATTGCCCTGGGGCCTGGATGGGTAATCACCCAGGCAGACAATCAGTCTATCTTCACCTTCCAAAAGTATCCATGTATCTGTTGCAGCCAGCTGAAACGTCAGAGTCCTTTTCACCTTCTGCAGCCACTGAGGCACCTGTGTGATGGATCACACCCAGAGAAACGTGTCATATGTCCAAAATGCTGCAACTGGTAATCCCTGATAATTCAAGTGAAACTTCTCATCCGAATCTCCCGAATTAACCATTCGCCTGACACAGTTATTCCAGCAGTACCAATGGATCAATCAAAGAGACCTGACTTCAAAAAAATCCAGCTATTTCCTTTTCATAACTGATACGTAATTGGTCAAACTGAAGACGATCCGCTGTCGATTTTACAGGAAGAGTTCTGGTGGATCTGATCTTCTTCCATTTACGGATGGAGGAGGCCCATGTGATCATTGCGACCTTCAAAGTAGCAGAAATATTGCTGTACCCTTCCCCAGATTTGTGCCTCAAGACAATCCTGTCTCGGAGGTCTAGACAATTCCTTTGACTTCATGCTTGGTTTGTGCTCTGACATGCACTGTCAACAGTGGGACTCATACAGTGAAGCAAATAAGCATTTGATCCACTATTGATTTTCTAAGTTTTCTCACCTACAGAAGTGTTCAGAATAATAGTGCTGTGTGACTAAAAAGATTAATCAAGGTTTTGAGTATATTTCTTATTGTTACATGGGAAACAAGGTACCAGTAGATTCAGTAGATTCTCACAAATCCAACAAGACCAAGCATTCATGATATGTACACTCTTAAGGCTATGAAATTGGGCTATTAGCAAAAAAAAAAGTAGAAAAGGGAGTGTTCACAATAATAGTAGCATCTGCTGTTGATGCTACAAACTCAAAACTATTATGTTCAAACTGCTTTTTTAGCAAGCCTGCGAATCACTGAACTAGTATTTAGTTGTATAACCACAGTTTTTCATGATTTCTTCACATCTGCGAAGCATTAATTTTGTTGGTTTGGAACCAAGATTTTGCTTGTTTACTAGTGTGCTTGGGGTCATTGTCTTGTTGAAACACCAATTTCAAGGGCATGTCCTCTTCAGCATAAGGCAACATGACCTCTTCAAGTATTTTGACATATCCAAACTGATCCATGATACCTGGTATGTGATAGGCCCAACACCATAGTAGGAGAAACATGCCCATATCATGTCATGTCATTCACTGTCTTCACTGTGAACTGTGGCTTGAATTGAGAGTTTGGGGGTCGTCTCACAAACTGTCTGCGACCCTTGGACACCAATAAGAACAATTTTACTCTCATCAGTCCACAAAATATTCCTCCATTTCTCTTTAGGCCAGTTGATGTGTTCTTTGGCAAATTGTAACCTCTTCTGCACGTCTTTTATTTAACAGAGGGACTTTGCGGGGGATTCTTGCAAATAAATTAGCTTCACACAGGCATCTTCTAACTGTCACAGCACTTACAGGCAACTCCAGACTCTCTCTGATCATGCTGGAGCTGATCAATGGGTGAGCCTTTGCCATTCTGGTTATTCTTCTATCCATTTTGATGGTTGTTTTCCATTTTCTTCCATGCGTCTGTTTTTTTTTTTGTCCATTTTAAAGCTTTGGAGATCATTGTAGATGAACAGCTTATAATTTTTTTGCACCTGCGTATAAGTTTTCCCCTCTCCAACTTTTTAATCAAACTACTCTGTTCTTCTGAACAATGTCTTGAACGTCCCATTTTCCTCAGGCTTTCAAAGAGAAAAGCATGTTCAACAGGTGCTGGCTTCATCCTTAAATAGGGGACACCTTATTCACACCTGTTTGTTCCACAAAATTGACAAACTCACTGACTGAATGCCACACTACCATTATTGTGAACATCCTCTTTTCTACTTTTTTTTTTTAACCAATAGACCAATTTCATAGCCTTAAGAGTGTGCATATCATGAATGCTTGGTCTTGTTGGATTTGTGAGACTCTACTGGTACCTTGTTTCCCATGTAACAATAATAAATATACTCAAAACCTGGATTAATGTTTTTAGTCACATAGCACTATTATTATTCTGAACACTACTGTACAAAGAATGGAGAGGTCTGTAATTTTTATCATAGGTACACTTCAACTTGTGAGAGACAGAATCTTAAAAAAAAAAACACACACTCTCAAGAAAACTATTAAAAGGTGAGAACTGTAGTCATTTCATTTTAGGAGTAGTTAAGTAACTGGAGAAACTGAAGATGATTATTTTTAATACAAATCATAATTTTTCCAGGCAGTTTTCTTTAGAAAACTCAGGGGATGCTATATGAACATTTTCATCACTGAATGTGTTTTGGATTTAATTTACATCAATCACTAGGAAATACAAACAATGTGACAACATATGGTCAATGTGTCCATACGAAGTTCTTGAATTGTCAATCTTGCTTATTTTTGCATAAAGAAAAAAAAAAAAGTCCTTATTGTAAGTAACAGCAGATGTAGCGTGCACATGCGGTACTGATATCCTGTCCATTGTCAAACTCACTCTCAAGAAAACTGTTTAAAAGGGTCCACATATAGAACAAAACTGTGACTTATACTCTGGTGTGAATTATACGGTTATTTTTTTTCCTCTTCAAGAGACTTTCGTTGTTGTTTTGGACAGGTGCAACTTAGACTCCAGAAAAATATGGTAGTTATGGGTTCTGCATCAGGATCACTTAAAATTTATTCAACTTGTTCATCTTAGGACAACCATAGATTATGTTTCATAAAAATCATCTCATTACATTTTCTGCAATCCTTACAAGAAACAGCAGGGGTAGAAAAATCCACTGGTCCGAGGATACGGACCAGTGGATATTTTCCCCTGCTAGACCGATGATAGTTAAAAATCTTGTCGGTCTTGTGATTTAAAGTCTTCAACAAGGCTGGCTTTTTTTTTTTTTTTTTCAATCTTGCTCCTCAAATAACTGAGTCGCTGTTTGCAGATTAAGAAGACCTGTGCTGAGCCACTCAGTCACACCAAGGACCAAGGAGAATCGTGTAAAAGTATGTGGTGTCCATACGTTAGCTTAAATAGAAGATCTTTAACAGGAGCGCACAGAAAGAGTAGCACAGCAGAGCTGGTCCAGATAGCCTCAGGAAGAGTTACCATAGCAACACTGCATTCCCATACATGGCACACATAAGTTAACTTTGATCAACTATTGTAATTCACTACAAAATCTGAATGTGATGTGAATTTTTAAAATGATTTTCTTCAGCAATCATAAAAAAAAATATTATAGAGTCTACACAGCTGTTTTTTCTGCGTAGGAAGAACACAAGGGCAGAATTACAAAGCGAAGTATAAAGTGCACAGTACATTCACATGAAAGCAGAGGATCATGTAAGCAAATGTTTATTACTTTACATACATTCAACACAAAATGAATATGTTCTATGATGCTATAGATTTAATAATACAATATTGATTGAATACATGCGCATTATATTATGATTAATGCTACACTGAGGCTTGCTGTCAGAGGCTCTGAGCTTCCAAATACCTGGGGCCACCAACTTGGATCAGGAGGACCAGTAACAAAATTGGTGCTATTGGTCCCTACCACTAGGATAAAAAAATATTTCTGCAACTCTGAACAGACAGAGGTAGAAACATTTACACTGTAGGTCACTCAACACTGACACTGGATGATGTGTTATTTCAAGATGAAAATGAGGACTGTACTCGACTATCTCCTGACCAGCAGGAGACAGATTCAGCGGCTGCAGACAGTGAATTCTCCTTATCAAAGACAAAGAAGAATCATAATTCTATTAATCAACTCAGCTTTATAATACTGACATCATTCAGGTCACAACTCAATCATCTGGTATAGATGTGTTACAGTTACCGTGGTAGATATATATTGGTCCATCACATCGGTAATACAGTTGAAAAATATCTCCATATCCATGGTCTCTCCACCAGGTGCACAGCTGGCGATTCCAGCCACAGGCCAAGGTGTAAAACAGTTCAGGATGCTCCATGCCAATCATGGTAAAGAAGTCCTGGTCACCCAGGTGGCCCCTGAAGTGATAGTAGTCGGCTAGCTTGGCTACGCTGCTAGGTTCCAGCAGCTGGTTGTAGAGAGTCGAGGCCCTCATTGCCCCCAGGTCCAGTAACATCACACCACTGTTGAAGCCTGGTAGGCCATCAGGAGGCGGTTCTCCTACTCTGGTGTTGGGATTCTCCTTACGATACTGCCAGAATGCGTGTCTGTTAATTAAGACGGACACAGCAGTGTTAGCTATAGTCGGTTAGCCACACAGAAATACCAAAATATTTAGTTTCACAAACCCAGACTTGTAAAAGCATGAAATTGGACCCAAAGAAAATTATGGAAAAGTGTTTTTCATGATGAAGCCAAGAAAACACCACAAACTATTCATAAAACACACAATACAGACAAGCAAGAACCCAATTTCACACTTTCTACCTGTACAAAGTGCATTTCATTCTAATCTTTACTGAGTGACATTCAACAATGTTAGGGTTTCTCGTCCCACTCTTCTAAATTTGCTGAACAAGCAGGATTGTATCCAAAACACAACCACTCGAGGAGTGCCAGTGGCTTGAAGAGAAGCAGCCTGGTGTCGCAGACCCCCTAAAAATCTGTCCGCCCTGCCTTCACTGCGCATGCGTCATTAGCCACGTTTCACCGATTATCACCTTGTTTCTGCTTCAAACTGCACTCCAGTCATCATCAGTAGTGTTCAGAATAATAGTAGTGCTATGTGACTAAAAAGATTAATCCTGGTTTTGAGTATATTTCTTACTGTTACATGGGAAACAAGGTACCAGTAGATTCTCACAAATCCAACAAGACCAAGCATTCATGATATGCACACTCTTAAGGCTATGAAATCGGGCTATTATTAAAAAAAAAAGTAGAAAAGGGGGTGTTCACAATAATAGTAGTGTGGCATTCAGTCAGTGAGTTCGTCAATTTTATGG
This sequence comes from Thalassophryne amazonica, assembly GCF_902500255.1. Classification (NCBI taxonomy): domain Eukaryota; kingdom Metazoa; phylum Chordata; class Actinopteri; order Batrachoidiformes; family Batrachoididae; genus Thalassophryne; species Thalassophryne amazonica. The sequence continues at coordinate 46,679,455 of NC_047112.1, read as the reverse complement.
AACAAACAGGTGTGAATCAGGTGTCCCCTATTTAAGGATGAAGCCAGCACCTGTTGAACATGCTTTTCTCTTTGAAAGCCTGAGAAAAATGGGACGTTCAAGACATTGTTCAGAAGAACAGCGTAGTTTGATTAAAAAGTTGATTGGAGAGGGGAAAACTTATACGCAGGTGCAAAAAATTATAGGCTGTTCATCTACAATGATCTCCAATGCTTTAAAATAGACAATAAAAACAGAGACGTGTAGAAGAAAATGGAAAACAACCATTAAAAGATAGAAGAATAACCAGAATGGCAAAGGCTCACCCATTGATCAGCTCCAGGATGATCAAAGACAGTCTGGAGTTACCTGTAAGTGCTGTGACAGTTAGAAGACGCCTGTGTGAAGCTAATTTATTTGCAAGAACCCCCTGCAAAGTCCCTCTGTTAAATAAAAGACATGTGCAGAAGAGGTTACAATTTGCCAAAGAACACATCAACTGACCTAAAGAGAAATGGAGGAATATTTTGTGGACTGATGAGAGTAAAATTGTTCTTTTTGGGTCCAAGGGCCGCAGACAGTTTGTGAGATGACCCCCAAACTCTCAATTCAAGCCACAGTTCACAGTGAAGACAGTGAAGCATGGTGGGGCAAGCATCATGATATGGGCATGTTTCTCCTACTACGGTGTTGGGCCTATATATCGCATACCAGGTACCATGGATCAGTTTGGATATGTCAAAATACTGAAGAGGTCATGTTGCCTTATGCTGAAGAGGACATGCCCTTGAAATGGGTGTTTCAACAAGACAATAACCCCAAGCACACTATTAAGCGAACAAAATCTTGGTTCCAAACCAACAAAGTTAATGCCTCGCAGATGTGAAGAAATCATGAAAAACTGTGGTTATACAACTAAATACTAGTTTAGTGATTCACAGGATTGCTAAAAAAGCAGTTTGAACATAGTAGTTTTGAGTTTGTAGTGTCAACAGCAGATGCTACTATTATTGTGAAAACCCCCTTTTCTACTTTTTTTTTTTTTACTAACAGCCCAATTTCATAGCCTTAAGAGTGTGCATATCATGAATGCTTGGTCTTGTTGGATTTGTGAGAAACTACTGAATCTACTGGTACCTTGTTTCCCATGTAACAATAAGAAATATACTCAAAACCTGGATTAATCTTTTTAGTCACATAGCACTACTATTATTCTGTACACTACTGTACCTCAGTTACAGATATCTGAAGTTTTGTACAACAATCATCTGCACATAAATTCAGCATTATTTCATCAAAAAAAGATGGATGAAGTGATCAGACCGCCGCAGCTACACAAGCTTCTAGCTGACGTGCTCACTGCGCATTGGTCTTTCCAAAGCGTCACCGCGTATTGCCTCATTTCTGCTTAAAACTGACTTTAGAATGATTGAAGAGGTTTTACCTTTATCATCTGATGCTTAATAATCCCATTAATCCATTTGATCGCTTTGGGTGAAGAGACTCTGTCTCAGACGAGCTGCTGAGCTCCAAAATGACGCATGCGCAGTGGACCAATTTTTAGGGGTGGACCATTCGGTCTGTGATACTGGGAGTGCCAGAGGCTTGAAGAGAACCAGTCCAGGAGTGGCAGACGATTATGCTAACTCAGCACCATGATTTGCCAAAACACACAAACCCCAAAATGTTGAACACTAAACTAAGAAATTTAGAAATGTTGTATGTTTGCTAATATTCAACGTCTCCAGATCAGACAAGCTTTTCAGCTGTGCAAGGTTTAACTTCATAAAGGCCGCTGTGAGTTCTAGGCTGTGAAATAGTAAATAATGTAACCTGGATGTTAATGACATTAACAAATTAGTGTGATTTCATGCATGGGTTGGGAACCTATGAGCACACAGAGGGTGATGGAGCACAACATGGCTTGAACAGGTCACCACACATTCAAAGGGATTGTTACATCAGCACAGTGCAAGTGTGATTATTAGTTTCATTTCATTTTCATGACTAGCATCCACATTATGCACATAGCAAGTGCACTCATTTGTGCACACAACTTGAGGAGCTGTGGTGGCTGCTCCCATAAATGATCCAGTGGGTGTTGTGAGCAGATCAGTTTCCTTGACAGAAAACCTCTCAGTTGAGTCTGTCATCTAAAGCGCAATGCACCAGGATCCAGCACGCCTGGCACTTAGAGGTAATGGGAAATAATCTGATAGAAGTCAATCATTCCACATCTGAAACACACAGATGATTACCATATTGTTCCAAATATGACATACAAGGTAAAATCTCACATATACTGCTCTTGCTCTGTAAATTCCTATAAATAAACTAACAATGAATTATGATATAGTCTGTCATTGTGCATAGAATTTATTGAAAATCTTTAGCAATTTAACTTCTATGGGCAAAACTGTGTGTGTTCTAATCGTGCCTGTGCAAAAAGTTATATACAGTAGGTCATTACTCTGCCTTCACATGACCAGCAGTGTTTAAGTTTTCCGTCCAAGCTGTCACTCAGTGGCGGTTCTACACTGAATTACTCCTTGGGTGACACACTGTCCGAGTACCCCCCCCCCACCTTAAAAAAAAAGACAAAATTTTGCACAAACAGCCATTTTTTATTATTATATTATTAATATTTTAGAAGTGCCCCTAAAATTGCAATTGAAATTGACACCAAAAGCCGGCAGGCTACAATATTACTCCAAAACAAAACATCTATGAATTGCAAGTTTGAACAAACAGACAATTAATCTGTCTTTCAAGAAGGAACAATTAGCTCTTTTATTAAGGTGCATCTTTGTGTTAACATTTAGCTTCATGTTTGTACATATTAGGCTAAATGTGTAAATACTTAGCATTAACTAATCTGCAAATGTTATAGCTTTGACAGAAATTTGATCATGCAGTCTTTGCCTTTTTTTCTCCCAATTTTTGGTCTTTATCTGTGGATCAAACAAAAATCTAAACTGAAATGTTACTAGCATCCCCATACCAATTAAATCAAATGATTCTTTTTCTCCATTAAATAAATCAGTTAATTATGATGATAAGCCTAATTTTAAATTTCATTATCATTGTTATTATTATTATTTTGTCAGTGTACATGACAACAGAGTTGCCAGCTGCTGGAAACTTATTGTAAAAACACACACTCTTGCAGGTACAGAAAAAAGGATCAGATTCAGTCACTTCAGCTTGTAATGTGAACACAACATAAGTCTTTACAAATAGGCAGGCTGTCCTTTCTGCAAACTTTTTTCCCCACAAGTGGGCAGATTCAAACCTGTTCTTACACCCTGTCTATCTGCAGTTCTGGTTCTGCGCTGCGTCCTAAGTGGACGGTGCCAAAGCGGAGCAGATGGGAGGAGAGCGTCTCTCCATAGCTGAATCCTCTCCGTGTGCGGCAGGACATGTCACACAATTCAGAAAAATGTGCAGGAATTATAAACCTGTATTTAGAATTTCATGAATGAGATGTGCTTTATTTGGAAGAAAGTCGAGGTGTAACTGACTTTTTAGGCCACGAATCACCTCTCCCCCTCCCATTAGAGAAACCCAGATATGAACTATCCTCCGCATGCAGTGTGCGCCTCCCCTTTCTTTCACCATCTCACTGCTTCAGCAAGCAGGGGTGCCTGTAGCTGCCTGCAGGGGGTGCCAATTTGCCAATTCTACATAGTGACAAGAAACCATTTGCGGTGGAGATTATTATTATTTTAAAAATGTTTTTAAAGTGCTCGTCCCCATGGTGCTGCTCCTCCATAAATGCCGCCCAGGGTGATGGCCCGCATGGCCCGTATCAAAAACAGCTGTCACCTTCCAAAGAGTACAAAAGCGCTCCATAAGCCTATCAGTATGCTACATGACATCATCAACTGGCTTTGTAGTAGCTTGATGTGAGCTGCAGTTTCTTGCTGTAGGATTATTACACTGCATCCAGAAACTATTCACACAGCGCTTCACTTTTTCTACATTTTGTTATGTTACAGCCTTATTCCAAAATGGAGTAAAATAATTTTTTTCCCCTCAAAATTCTACTCACAACACCCCATAATGACAACATGAAAAAAGTTTTTTGGAAATGTTTGCAAATTTATTAAAAAAAAAAGAAAAAAGAAAAAGAAATCACATCTACATCTAATACGTCTAAATGGTAAATGGACTGCATTTATATAGCGCTTTTCCATCTGCATCAGACGGTCAAATCACTTTACACACTAATGCCTCACATTCACCCCGATGTGAGGGTGCTGCCATACAAGGCGCCCACTACACACTGGGAGCAACTCGGGGATTAAGGACCTTGCCCAAGGGCCCTTGGTGATTTTCCAGTCAGGCTAGGATTTGAACCGAGGTTCCTCTGAGATTTTCTGGCTCAATCTGGAAGCTGTTAAAAATGTCCAGTGCATTTTCCCCTATCACATGAAGTAAGATTTGGGCTTGCACCTTCTCATCTCTTCCTCCCGCTCCATTGGCAGCCAGATATAATTAAAATCTTTGCTTGAAATGTTTCCATTTATCAGCAGTATTTCCACTGAACTGCATGGGCGAGGGTGGGCTCAGATTTAGCTTATCCATAGCAGAGTTTTGCTGTGGAATTCACCCCGACGCCAGCTCTGGCACATTGCCATCTACACTGTTGCTGTACAAGCTACATGATGTCACCAGCACAGCAAAAAAGGTCCTTAAAGGTGTCAATTGCCGAGTTATAAAGGTTGCCCTGTATATCAGAATTAGTTTGAGTTTGATCAGCAGGCAGATGAATAACTGATATGTGAGTCGTTGATAGAAAAGTCTGTTCAAAGAAAAAAAACAAAAAAACATCTGATGCCAAAACAACTATGTACATTTTGTTTCTTTTCCTGGAAACACAATGACTGTTTGTGACATCTTTAAACAATTAATAAGCCGCAGTAGAAATTTTCAAATTTTCCCCAAATATTTTACGTTTCGTGCTTTCAAACCACAGCTGCCACCTTCTGTGGGGCAGGAGGCTACAAAATACACACCTTTCAAGCTTCCAAGTTGTGATTCTTCATAGATCATTAGTATTCCTGTGAGCCGTGTCTACACACTGTCAAAGATTTACAAGCAGCTGCTTCCTGTCAATCGCTGTGATGCAAATGAACACATGGGAAAATATTGAAAGCATTTGATTCTGGCTTGATTAAATCTTTTGGGAGCAGAGCAGTTCTCTCAGATGGATGTCATCTGTTACATTGTGCAATTCTCCAGCAGCTCTGCACGTAAATACACACTGCTTTGGTGTGCAAGGACCCCAAACCCCCGAGGAGCATTAATCTCTCTTAAAACGTACCCTGAAACATGTTCAGCAACAGAAAGGAATTATTTACACTGCCTTTTATATTTTTCCGTTTATGGCACAATATATTAAGTTTAAGGGCATTTGCTTCATCATAAATTGTGGTCATTCTGTACATTTTGGCGCTATATTTCAGATTTTTTTTTATAAATATACAGTAAAGGTTGATAATCATGCATTTTCTTCCATTATGTTTTCTTTAAAACATTAAAATACAGGAGTGTCATGACATAAGAATGAAAATATGCCTGGTGTTCTTACACAACATCAGGAACTATTTAGCTGAGACTGTTTTCTTCAGAACGACATGTGCTTACAGTTACTAAAACACCTATGTCATCCCTTTGATATAAAATACCTGTGTGTTCTTTTTGCACCTCAAAATTAAGCACTAGAGAAACCTGAACAACTTTGGTTGCAACTATGGAACCAGTGTAAAGCTGAAACAACGTGCCAGTTCATCAATTCATAAGTTGTACAGCAAAAACCAAGTGGGTAGAGATTAAATAAATAGTTTATGGTCAATAAAGTACATTTGATAATTTGATTTTCAACAAGTGGGCAGACAGCACACGCAACAGACAGAGGCACCTTAACACAACAGACCTGAAATGAGTTTCTGGAGGTCGGCCAGCGTGAAATCTACAAGATGCGGAAAAGGGTGTCATATCGCCGAGCGGAACGAGGTCCAAAATACCTCCTCAGTGCTCACCTCCCCCCCAAGAAAGCTTTTGGGAAAAAGGGGGGTCTTATGGATGTGTTTGTTCTCTTTATTTTTTTTAATTTATGTTGTGTGAAATTCACATCTATAATAAAGCTTCAACCATAATAAAATCACTTCTATTTAATTTGCTCATCAGAAATGTATTAATTCCAGAGAGTTTGTCAATTGCCAAGGCGGGGGGGGACACGACACAAAAACAATATGGTTGAGAGTTCTCCATCCTTCCCCAAACACAATTGCTTTAGTCCTATCTGACAAACAACCATCCAGGCAGATGAGCAGTTTAACTTTAAAGTATTTTTCTAAAGTAGCAGCAGTGCAACAGATCACAAAACTCAAGATTCAGATACAGTTTTTAGTCATGGATGAGATCATTATTCTGCTCAGCAGAATAATGATTATTATTATATAATGATCTGGGGAGCAGTCCATACAGATCATGGATCAACTATGGCTTGTTCTACTAGAGAGTAGTCGTCTGTCTGCTGCAGCAAGATGATTAAGAGGTCATTTCCTGCTTTTTCCAATAGCCGAAGTCCTCAGTCCAGAGAAACCTATGAACTGGATCATGCTCACTAAAATGTGCTACATAGCTGTTGTAATACATGTATGACTCTTGGTCATTTGAAGCAAAATCATTCTAACAGTACCCTAAGATTCTCTAGAGGTACCTAAAAATTAAGATGTCCAGTCATTCTGGATCCATGGTTCATGTCCAGGTCTCAACCATACACTAAGACCTGGAGCACCAGGACTGTGAAGACTTGTGGCTTCATCAACCTGCAAAGGTATCAGCGTCACCATCTGTCCAGGAATCTCATGACTCGTGGACTCTTTCCAGGTGTTTTTGGACTTCATAAATTAAGCTTGGGGTAATTTTTGATCCTACATTGTCCTTTGACCTACAGATTAGAGATATTACGAGGACTGCTTTCTTCCACCTGTGAAATATGAGACCCTGATTCATGCATTTGTTTCTTCTAGATTGGGCTACTGCAATGTTCTACTTTCTGGTTTACCACAGTCCAGCATTAGGGGTCTCCCATTGGTCCAAGATGTTGCTGCCAGATTCTTGACAGGAAGCAGAAGGTTTGACCACATTTCACCCATTTTGGCATCTCTTCACTGGCTTCCTGTCCCTGTGAGATCAGATTTAAGGTTCTGCTATTAACTTATAACATTATTCACAGACTAGCACCTTCCTACTTAACTGAACTAATCTAACCCTACATACCGGCCCATGCTCTGCATTCTCAGGGTGCAGGACTACTTTGTGTCCCTAGGGTGAATAAAAAGTCTGCGGGCCACAGAGCCTTCTCTTATGCTCCTGTTTTGTGGAATGATCTCCCTACAGAGATAAAACAGTCAGATTCTGTAGAGACTTTCAAGTTTAGACTTCCAACACATTTATTCTCCCTCTCGTACGGTTAGCATACTGGCATTGTATGGAATATGCTTCCTAACCTTTTAAAGCCATTTTATTAGCAATGGAACAGGTCTCTGCCTCAATTTCATCTAAATTCGGGGACTCTTAGTGAAGCTTAGGGCTCGCGGCTGGCGATCACCTTAGCAATTTTTCTGCTTTCCTGTTGATTTACTGCCAATGAATTATAACTTATGTGTAGTTGTTCTAGCTGACAGATTCTGCTCTTTTTCTCTCTGCCCGAGGTACTGATAATGCTACATAGGATTGCAGGAATGACTGCTACAACCTGCAGTGGGCCAGACTGACTGTGAGATGCCAGGCCAGAAGCTGGTGCTGCACACTGCAGTCTGCATTTGGAATGGACATTGTCGCAGGAACAGGCCCACCGACGGCATGAGGAATGCTGGATGACCCCTGCTTGTGCTGCAAACACCTGTGTGAACTTCTCATCAAATTCATCTTCTTTTCTTTTGCTATGTTATGCTGTTTGATTTCCTGCTTTCTGTTTCTTCATCTTTGTAAAACTTTGTAATTGTTATAATGGCCTAAGCAGTGGGTCACCCATCTGAGTCTGGTCTGCTTGAGGTTTCTTCCTCAATATCATCTGAAGCGTTTTTCCTTACAACTGTCACCTGTGTTTGCTCTCGGGGCTGATAAGGTTAGACTTATTGGGTGATATGTAAACGAAATAAATTAATTTCAACAAATTTCATTACAAAGTGGAACTCTCAACAAGGTGGACACTTCCACCACATACACAAACACTGCTGGTGGCCGAATACAGGAAGTAATTCAAAACCTGGATCTTGGTCTCCAGGAAAAATTTAGAGAGTTACTCCTCCCTCCAGCTCCCCACAACTGTAGGCTGGTCATCCATAAATACAACAAATATCACAGCATCATCTAAAAATTGAAGGCCAGTGAAACTTTCCTCATCCATGAATGCTCCAAGAATCACTGGACTCCATGACCTTATCCAGCATCCAGTCAATCAGTGAACAGAGGCCTGAACACATTCCCAACTAACCTCAAAATTCAATGTGAAAATGTCAGAGATTCTGACTGTACTCTGTTCTATAGATGGTTATGATGTCCAGCAACATAATGTGATTCCTGCTGAGTTTTCAGGATGACTCACAAAGCAGCCTGATCAACCACCCTCTCTTTTCCCTGTGGTGACATTCTTATTGTCATTAAATTGCTTAACATGGCTATTTCTGCCTTTGTGAAGTTGCATGATACAAGTACTTGAGAACAAATGCAGCACTTTTCCCTATCAGAATGGCAATTTTCTGTTCTTCTGTTGCTGAAAACTCAACACAGTCTATTAAACCAGACAGATACACTACAAGTGTCGCTCCTTCTGGTCTGCCAGTTCACAGTTTCATCGTCTCCTGCCTCTAATTTTCACTGCCATTCCTTCAAGTGAAGTGTCTGTGCCACTCACAAAAGAATGGAAAGCATTAGCAAATGGCAGGAACACTCTGCCCTGCTATCTCAACTAAATGTGTCCTCTATTTAATTCAGGACAAGAAACAGCCTGCTCCCTGAAAGCTGATGGGTACACAAAAGAAGTGTCTGGTCCTTTTCAGAGTAGTTTGGCACTATAGAGAATGTATAGTTACACGAAAACATTTGCGCACTTTCTAGCTTTTACACATTAAATTTTTTTGAGACATCAAAATGAAAATTCAGCTATGTGTATGTGAAAAATTCCTAAATTTTGCCCCTTTAAGTAACGGGGGGGGGGGGGGGGGGGGGGGGGGCATACAGTGAATGATTTTATATATATATATATATATATATATATATATATATATATATATATATATACACACACACACACACACACACATACAGTGGGGTAAAGAAGGTTTTAGTCAGCCCCTGATTGTGCAAGTTCTCCTACTTAAAGATGAAAGAGGTCTGTAATTTTCATCATAGGTACACTTCAACTATCAGAGACAAAATGAGGAAAAAAAAAGAAAAAAAAAAAATCCAGAAAATTACATTGTAGGATTTTTAAAGAATTTAATTGTAAACCATGGTGGAAAATAAGTATTTGGTCACCCACAAACAAGCAATATTTCTGGCTCTCACAGACCTGTAACTTCTTCTTTAAGAAGCTCTTCTGTCCTCCACCTGTTACCTGTATTAATGGCATCTGTTGGAATTCGTTATCTGTATAAAAGACACCTGTCCACAGCTTCAAACAGTCAGCCTCCAAACTCAAGCATGGCCAAGACCAAAGAGCTGTTGAAGGACACTAGGAAGAAAATTGTAGACTTGCACCAGGCTGGGAAGAGTGAGTCTACAAAAGTCAAGCAGGTTGGTGTGAATAAATCAACTGTGGGAGCAATTGTAAGAAAATGGAAGGCTTACAAGACCATTGATAATCTCCCTCGATCTGGGGCTCCACGAAAGATGTCATCCCGTGGGGTCAAAATGATCATGAGAACAGTAAAGAAAAATCCCAGAACTACATAGAGGGACCTGATGAATGACCTGCAGAGAGCTGGGACCAAAGCAACAAAAGCTACACACAACGCAGAGAGGGACTCAAATCCTGCAGTGCCAGGCGTGTCCCCGTGCTTAAGCCAGTACATGTCCAGGCCTGTCTGAAGTTTGCCAGAGAGCATATGGATGATCCAGAAGAGGATTGGGAGAATGTCATGTGCTCAGATGAAACCAAAATAGAACTTTCTGGTAAAAACTCAACACATGTTTGGAGGAAGAAGAATGCTGAGCTGCTTTCCAAGAACAACATATCTACTGTGAAGCATGGGGGTGGAAACATCATGTTTTGGGGCTGTTTTTCTGCAAAGGGGACAAGACGACTGATCTGTATTAAGGGGAGAATGAACGTGGCCATGTATCATGAGATTTTAAGCCAAAACCTCCTTCCATCAGTGAGAGCATTGAAGATGCAACGTGGCAGGGTCTTCCAGCATGACAATGATCCCAAACACACCGCTCGGGCAACGAAGGAGTGGCTCCGAAAAAAATCATTTCAAGGTCCTGGAGTGGCCAAGCCAGTCTCCAGACCTCAACCCTATAGAAAATTTGTTGAGGAAGTTGAAAGTCTATGTTGCTCAGTGACAGCCCCAAAAGATCACTGTTCTAGAGGAGATCTGCATGGAGGAATGGGCCAAAATATCAGTTACAGTGTGTGCAAACCTGGTGAAGACATACAGGAAATGTTTGACCTCGGACATTGCCAACAAAGATTATGTTACAAAGTAATGAGTTGAACTTCTATTATTAACCAAATACTTATTTTCCACCATAATTTACAAATAAATTCTTTAAAAATCCTACAATGTGATTTCCTGGATTTTTTTTTTCTCATTTTGTCTCTCATAGTTTAAGTGTACCTATGATGAAAATTATAGACCTATTTCATCTTTCTAAGTAGGAGAACTTGCACAATCAGGGGCTGACTAAAAACTTTTTTTACCCCACTGTGTGTGTGTACATACACACACACACACATATATATACATATACACATACATATATATACGAGGTCTGTCCATAAAGTATAGGTCCTTTTTATTTTTTTCAAAAACTACATGGATTTCATTCATATGTTTTTACGTCAGACATGCTTGAACCCTCGTGCGCATGCATGAGTTTTTCCAAGCGTGTCGGTGACGTCATTCGCCTGTGGGCACTCCTTGTGGGAGGAGTCGTCCAGCCCCTCGTCAGAATTCCTTTGTCTGAGAAGTTGCTGAGAGACTGGCGCTTTGTTTGATCAAAATTTTTTCTAAACCTGTGAGACACATCGAAGTGGACACGGTTCGAAAAATTAAGCTGGTTTTCAGTGAAAATTTTAACGGCTGATGAGAGATTTTGAGGTGATACTGTCGCTTTAAGGACTTCCCACGGTGCGAGACGTCGCGCAGCGCTCTCAGGCGCCGTCATCAGCCTGTTAAAAGCTGAAAACCTCCACATTTCAGGCTCTATTGATCCAGGACGTCGTGAGAGAACAGAGAAGTTTCAGAAGAAGTCGGTTTCAGCATTTTATCCGGATATTCCACTGTTAAAGGAGATTTTTTAATGAAACACGTGTGGACGGGTCCGCGCGTCGGGACGCAGCCGACGCAGTGCGGCGGCACAGGAAAAACATATATACATATACACACATATATATACACACACACACACACATACACACACACACACACACACACACACACACACACACACACACACACACACACACACGCGCATATATATCTCAAAGTCAAATTAATGTATACTTGCCATCATTTTTTGTTACATCGTCTGCATTATTTTTTATATTATTACTGTATTACTGTAGGGGAAACACTGTAGTGCACTGTTGGCCTGTTGCATCACCAGTTGCATAGCTTCCTGGCAGAGATGGGTTGAGTAGGATTAGGTTACAAAACAACAGATTAAATCCAGGCTCGAATCTCCATCATGTCAAAGTGTATCTGAAATCTTTGTGTGTGTGTGTGTGTGTGTGTATTTAAAAATAAAAAAAAATCATGTATTAAAAATATGATCTATCCCTTTCTTAACAAAAATTCCACAAAACACAAAAAGAAGAAAGCAGACTGGACTGCTAAGAATGAAAAACCTATATAGGCATTAGAAAATCAGAAAAACAATGATTGATGAAGGCGAGCCCCTTCTGCCTTGGTTGCAAAAGGGCAATTAAGCAGTAACAGAATTACAACCACAGCACATTTTTAATGGTAAGCTAAAATATGGCCAGATTTTGCAGTCAATGCAATTCTGTTCCTGTAGAATTGTTCAAAAGGTCAAAGTAAGGTTAATGTCCCTGAAGAACTTTGTGGAAAATGTTTGTGACAGAACACACCTGATGGCACCTACCGGTGTCCCAGATCGAATGGTCCCACCTAAAAATGGGTCCACCCTGTCTTCAATGCGCATGGGTCATTAGCCACGGTTCACAGATTATCACCTCGTTTCTGCTTCAAACTGCACTCCAGTCATCATCTATCTCTGCGACAGATATCTCAAGCTTTTGTACAACAATAATTTCCACACAAATTCTGCATTATTTCATCATAAAAGACAGAGGAATAGATCAGAGCGCGACAGCTACATGAGTTGCTAGCTGATGCGTTGGTCTGCACATTGGTCATTTCAAAGCGTCGCCTCGTTTCTGCTTAAAACTGACTTTAGAATCATTTAAAAGGTTTTACATTGTCATCTGATGGTTAATAATCCCATTAATCCATTTTTAAATAATTAATTTGTATTTTATTGCATGAAATAAGTATTTGATACAATAGAAAAACAGACCTTAATATGTGGTACAGAAACCTTTGTTTGCAATTACAGAGGTCAGACATTTCCTGTAGTTCTTGACCAAGTTTGCACAGACTGCAGCAGGGATTTTGGTCCACTCCTCCATACAGATCTTCTCCAAATCTTTCAGGTTTGGAGTTTCAGCTCCCTCCAAAGATTTTTTATTGAGTTCAGGTCTGGAGACTGGCCATGGAGCCCCAGACTGAGGAAGATTGACAGCCATCTTGTGTTTCTTTAATTTTGTAATAATTACACCACCAGTTGTTGCCTTCTCACCAAGCTGTTTGCCTACTGTCCTGTAGCCCATCCTAGCCTTGTACAGGTCTACAATTTTATCCCTGGTGTCCTTAGACAGCTCTTTTGTCTTGTCCATGGTGGATAGGTTGGAGTGTGATTGACTGAGTGTGTGGACAGATGTCTTTTATACAGGTACCAAATTCAAAGGTAAATAGTGCAGAATAGGAGAGCTTCTTAAAGAAAAAACTAACAGGTCTGTGAGAGCCAGTATTCTTGGTGGTTGGTAGGTGATCAAATACTTATTTCATCCAATAAAATGCAAATTAATTATTTAAAAATCATACAATGTGATTTTCTGAATTTTCTTTTTAGATTCTGTCTCTCACATTTGAAATGCACCTATGATAAAAAAAAATTACAGACCTCTCCATTCTTTGCAGGTGAGAAAACCTGCAAAATTGACAGTGGATCAAAAGCCTATTTACCTCACTGTACAAATTAGAAAACATCAGAGTGCCTCTGCAGGAGGGTGAAAGTGGCTGAGAAGCACTTCATGCCTCAAAGCAAATGTTAAATTTAAAGTGTAACCACTGAAAGCATAAAATACTCCAGAGTCCACATCTCAGAGCAAACTTTAGAAAAATATAGTACAATATAAAACCAAAGGACTAAGACCAAGTCACATCTACATTGTAATAGCCAAGTGGCCTCTCTCTGTGTGTGTGTGTGTGTGTGTGTGTGTGTGCGTGCATTTGGCTTTGATCACGAAGAATCTGGGGAGAGTTGACATTTGCTGGTTTGGTACGTTTATGTATTTTGATTCAAGGATGAACGCCGCCAAAATGGAACGCTGATAGGACTAATATTTTTGGAGAAACTATGAATATTAGCTAACAACACTGAATGATGGATGTTGCTAATTTCATTCTGGGGACTCATGCCATTCCAGCAGAGGGCAGTAAATCATCTACATATTAAAAGCTTGCGTGAGTGACTTTATTTAATAAGTTCAATGTAAGTATATAGTGTAATTATACACTCAACAAAAATATAAACGCAACACTTTTGGTTTTGCTCCCATTTTGTATGAGATGAACTCAAAGATCTAAAACTTTTTCCACATACACAATATCACCATTTCCCTCAAATATTGTTCACAAACCAGTCAGTCAATCTGTGATAGTGAGCACTTATCCTTTGCTGAGATAATCCATCCCACCTCACAGGTGTGCCATATCAAGATGCTGATTAGACACCATGATTAGGGCACAGGTGTGCCTTAGACTGCCCACAATAAAAGGCCACTCTGAAGGTGCAGTTTTATCACACAGCACAATGCCACAGATGTCGCAAGATTTGAGGGAGCGTGCAATTGGCATGCTGACAGCAGCAATGTCAACCAGAGCTGTTGCTCGTGTATTGAATGGTCATTTCTCTACCATAAGCCGTCTCCAACGGCGTTTCAGAGAATTTGGCAGTACATCCAACCAGCCTCACAACCGCAGACCACGTGTAACCACACTAGCCCAGGACCTCCACATCCAGCATGTTCACCTCCAAGATCGTCTGAGACCAGCCACTCGGACAGCTGCTGAAACAATCGGTTTGCATAACCAAAGAATTTCTGCACAAACTGTCAGAAACCGTCTCAGGGAAGCTCATCTGCATGCTCGTCGTCCTCATCGGGGTCTCGACCTGACTCCAGTTCGTCATCGTAACTGACTTGAGTGGGCAAATGCTCACATTCGCTGGCATTTGGCACGTTGGAGAGGTGTTCTCTTCACGGATGAATCCCGGTTCACACTGTCCAGGGCAGATGGCAGACAGCGTGTGTGGCATCGTGTGGGTGAGCGGTTTTCTGATGTCAATGTTGTGGATCGAGTGGCCCATGGTGGCGGTGGGGTTATGGTATGGGCAGGCGTCTGTTATGGATGAAGAACACAGGTGCATTTTATTGATTCCCACCTACAAAGAATGGAGAGGTCTGTAATTTTTATTGTAGGTACACTTCAACTGTGAGAGACAGAATCTAAAAAAAAAAAAAAAATCCAGAAAATCACACTGTATGATATTTAAATAATTAATTTGTATTTTACTGCATAAAATAAGTATTTAACCCCCGACCAACCAGCAAGAATTCTGGCTCACACAGACCTGTTAATTTTTCTTTAAGAAGCCCTCTTATTCTGCACTCTTTACTTGTATTAACTGCACCTGTTTGAACTTGTTACCTGTATAAAAGACACCTGTTCACACAATCAATCACACTCCAACCTGTTCACCATAGCCAAGACCAAAGAGGTGTCTAAGGACACCAGGGACAAAACTGTAGACCTGCACAAGGCTGGGTACAGGACAACAGGCAAGCAGCTTGGTAGAAGACAACAACTGTTATGATTATATATTAGAAAGTGGAAGAAACACAAGATGACTGTCAATATCCCTCGGTCTGGGATTCCATGCAAGATCTCACTTTGTGGGGTAAGGATGATTCTGAGAAAGCTCAGAACTACACAGGAGGACCTGGTCAATGACCTGAAGAGAGCTGGGACCACAGTCACAAAGATTACATTAGTAACACATGATGCTGTCATGGTTTAAAATCCTGCAGGGCAGCAAGGTCCCCCTGCTCAAGCCAGCACATGTCCAGGCCCGTTTGAAGTTCACCAGTGACCATCTGGATGATCTAGAGGAGGCATGGGAGAATCAACTCCACTTACTATGTTTAGAGGATGAGAACAACCCCAAGAAAACCAACATCATACTCTGGGGGTGCTCTTCTGCAAAGGGGACAGGACGACTGCTCAGTAAGAGCACTGAAGATGGGTCATGGCTGGATCTTCCAGCATGACAATGACCCCAAACACACAGCCAGGGCAACTAAGGAGGGGCTCCATAAGAAGCATTTCAAGGTAGCAGACAAATGTTTCTGTACCAATTGTTAAGCTCTGTTTTTCTAGGGGGTCAAATACTTATTTTATGCAATAAAATGCAATTATTTAAAAATCATACAATGTGATTTTCTGGATTTTTTTTAGATTCTGTCTCTCTATTAGCTTGGGACTCTGACGATGGCGGTTGCATCTCCTCACCTCTGCCTTATCTCTGCTTTAACCTTCAAGTCCCTACTTCACCAGACTGTGAATTCCTGTGGATACTGAATCTACTGGACTACTATTGGATTAACCATGGAACTGATCAGCTGGTCTCTGAGCGCTACTGACACCATCTTTTCTACAAGAAGGTCAGGACTGGGGCACCCTACCTGCCCAGATGGAACATATCTTGCGGGCTATGTTCTCGACTCCTGGGGGTCTTGGTGTATTGCATGCTTGGCGCCTTTCTCCATTGACGACGTTGAGGATTTAGTCATTTTTGATCTTATGGTAACAGGGCTGGTACTTTCTGGCTTATGTGCTGCCCTGATCTACCGGAAAATTGGCAAGACGGCGGCATCAGGAACCCCTCGCTTGTCCGTCATGATTAACAAGGTTGGCAAGGCAGTGCATTCTCAGACTGCGATGACTCTTGAACTCAGACACAAATTGGATGACATCTTGGAGCAGATGCGTGCCTTGCAGTTGAAGTTGAAGATTTCGGAGGCTGGTGAATATTCTTAATTCATAATTGGGAATATTTTTAATTCGTAATTGGGATTTGGTTGTTCAAGTGGAACTGTTAAAAGTGTTTTTCACTGCTCAAACCACAACACTGCAGACTTATCAAGCCTGAAGGACAAATTGCCCAACTGTTTTCCTCCAGAGGAATGTCTTTGGCCTGGGGAACATTTGGCTGTTTCTTATCTCAACTCACAAAGACAAACTGTTTTCATAGGACTGAAGCATGCTCCATTCCCTCCCCCCACTCCCCTCCTACCCCCCACTCCGGCTTCTGCCCACGTCACTCCTTTCCCCTTCTGCGGGGGCGGTGCAGTTTTAGCTGCAGCTGGTCCCCCCAAGCTGACGGTGGTACATCTCAGGTTTGCTGCGTGACCTTCACCCACTTGCTTCAATTCGGATAACGGACTTCTTCAAACTTAGTGCACATAAACAATGTCAAATGTGTATGTGCTGTCTTTAATTCTGATGTGTGCCATTATTACATTAAACAAGTAATAATTGTGGACTAATTGCTGTCTGAGGTAATTGGAGTGTAAACATAATTTCTCCACTGTGAGATCAATAAAGTACATCTCATCTCTCAAAGTTGAAGTGTACCTACGATAGAAATTACAGACCTCTCCATTCTTTGGAGGTGGGAAAACCTGCAAAACTGACAGGGGGTCAAATACTTATTTTCCCCACTGTATATACTTTATTTGTCAGTTTAAAACTGAAATTCATTTTGCATCCCTGGGAGGCTCATTTAAAAACATACAGTGAGTGACCACCCAGACACCCTATGATGATCACACTACCAATAAATACACCACATACACAAATACATACACATGGTGTTTACACTAGATAAATACACAAGTACAAGTAAAATGGACTACATTTATATAGCGCTTTTCCATCTGCATCAGACGCTCAAAACTCTTTACAATTATGCCTCACATTCACCCCGATGTCAGGGTGCTGCCATACAAGGCGCTCACTTGACACCGGGAGCAACTAGGGGATTAAAGACCTTGCCCAAGGGCCCTTAGTGCTTTTCCAATCAGGTGGGGATTTGAACCGATGATCTTCTGGTCTCAAGCCCAACACCTTAACCACTAGACCATCACCTCCCCAAGACCATCACCTCCCACGTCCTTACAAGTGCAATGAGAACTAGAGTCCGCACTCCCAATGCTGCCCACGAAACGCGAACGTCCCTTCCTGGACAGCGACATGACACCTCCTAACCGGGCAAAATATTGATGACGTTCCCAGATATAATGCATTTTCAATGGGGATTCGCGACTAAACAGAAAACCACTTGCAAAATGCATTATTAAAATGCCATTCTGACATGGATATCGAGCCTGTAAAATTAATTAACATTAAATTATGTCAGGAAAGTATTAAACTTACTCGAATACACACACATTCTGAAATATTAGTGTTGAAAGTTACATGGATCTGCGCTGTTAAGCTCCTAAAACCATCTCTCTCTCTCTCTCTCTCTCTCTCTCTCTCTCTCTCTCTCTCTCTCTCTCTCTCTCTCTCTCTCTCTCTCTCTATATATATATATATATATATAAATACAACCCCAATTCCAATGAAGTTGGGATGTTGTGTAAATGTAAATAAAAACAGAATACAATGACTTGCAAATTCTTTTCAACCTATATTCAATTGAATACACCACAAAGAAAAAAAAATATTTAATGTTCAAACTGATAAACTTTATTGTATATGTGCAAATATTTGCTCATTTTGAAATAGATGCCTGCAACACGTTTGAAAAAAGCTGGGAGAGTGGTATGTTTACCACTGTGTTACATCACCTTTCCTTCTAACAACACTCAAACATTTGGGAACTGAGGACACTAATTGTTGAAGCTTTGCAGGTGGAATTCTTTCCCATTCTTGCTTGTTGTACGACTTCAGTTGTTCAACAGTCCGAGGTTTCCATTGTCATATTTTGCGCTTTAAAATGTTCCACCATTTTCAATGGGCGTCAGGTCTGGACTGCAGGCAGGCCAGTCTAGTACCCGCACTCTTAGTACAAAACCACGCTGTTGTAACACGTGCAGAATGTCTTTCTGAAATAAGCAGGGACGTCCCTGAAAAAGACATTGTTTGGATGGCAGCATGTGCTGCTCCAAAACCTGGATGTACCTTTCAGCATTGATGGTGCCATCACAGATGTGTAAGTTGCCCTTGCCATGGGCACTAACACACCCCCATACCATCACAGATGCTGGCTTTTGAACTTTGCACTGGTAACAATCTGGATGGTCTTTTTCCTCTTTTGTCCAGAGGACACAATGTCCATGATTTCCAAAAATAATTTGAAATGTGGACTCACCAGACCACAGCACACTTTTCCACTTGCATCTGTTCATTTCAAATAAGCTCGGGCCCAGAGTAGGCAGCGGCATTTCCGGATGTTGTTGATGTATGGCTTTTGCTTTGCATGGTAGAGTTTTAACTTGCACTTGTAAATGTAGTGACGAACTGTGTTAACCGACAATGGTTTTCTGAAGTGTTCCTGAGCCAACGCGGTAAGATCCTTTACACAATGATATTGGTTGTTAATGCAGTGCTGCCTGAGGGATCGAAGGTCATGGGCATCCATTGTTGGTTTTTGGCCTTGCCGTCTATGTGTAGAAAGTTCCCCAGATTCTCTGAAACTTCTGATTATATTATGGACTGTAGGTGATGGAATCCCTAAATTCCTTGCAATTGAACATTGAGAAACATTGTTCTTAAACTGTTGGACTATTTTTTCACACAGTTGTTCACAAAGTGGTGATCCTCACCCCGTCTTTGCTTCTGAATGACTGAGCCTTTTCGGGTGCCCCTTTTATACCCAATCATGACACTCACCTGTTTCCAATTAACCTGTTCACCTGTGAAATGTTCCAAACAGGTGGTGTTCTTTGAGCATTCATCAACTTTCTGTCTTTTGTTGCCCTGTCACAGCTTTTTTGAAATGTGTTGCAGGCATCCATTTCAAAATGAGCAAATATTTGCACAAAAACAAAAGGTTCATCAGTTTGAACATTAAATATCTTGTATTTGCAGTGTATTCAATTGAATATAGGTTGAAAAGGATTTGCAAATCATTGTATTGTGTTTTTATTTACATTTCACACAACGTCCTAACTTCATTGGAATTGGGGTTGTATTTTTACACAGTTATCCTTTATTGGCCAAGTTTCATTCATGAAGTCAGTGGTGTGGATGCACATCTCTGTGTGGGTGGGACTGTGAGCACCACACTGCGGGTCATTATAATCTGTGAGCAATGGCTTGTTATAAAAAAAAAAGTCGGTCTTGTTGAACAATTTTAATCACTAACGACAAGTATTCTAACTAGACATCGGTCTAGCAGGAGAAAATATCAACTCGACATAAGTGAAGTTAATAAGTTAATGGTCCGTGTCCTCAGACGGCACAGGCACGGCAGGAAACATGCACCTTTTAATCAACCAAATGTCACAGACAAAGTAACAAGAATAACCAAAACCACTTACTTATGGAAGGAAATATTGTCTCCCTTGTTCCTCAGTTTGTGGCTACGCCAACCATTTTCTGGCTGCTGTTCAATCGACTTGTACTTGCTGTTCTCACCCTGTCAGTAAACGCAGCCGTCAACCCAGACAGTGTCAGCCACGGTCAGCATGAAGGTACATTGAGCATTACTAAAAACTAAATGGTAAATGGACTGCATTTATATAGTGCTTTTCCATCTGCATCAGATGCTCAAAGCGCTTTACAAATATTGCCTCACATTCACCCCGATGTGAGGGTGCTGCCATACAAGGCGCTCACTATACACCGGGAGCAACGAGGGGATTAAGGACCTTGTCAGGCTGGGATTTGAACCGAGGCTCCTCTGCTCTCAAGCCCAACGCTTAACCACTAGACCATCACCTCTCCAGAAGAACATAAATTACCCACAGTCAGTTTAATAATTAAAGTGGATGCATCGTCAAATCGCTAAATCTGAATGAATTTTCATGACCTTTTAAGTCCCCCCCCCCCCCCCCCCCCTTAGATTATTAATTAGTGTATAGTGCAAAGTGTATAGGTAAATAAATACTTTATTACCATAATAAAGGTTTTTGTTCAGAAACAATAGAACAGTAACAAAACTATTTTCGCCATAATTTGTCATGTCTGGATTTTTTCTTAAGTAAACAAAGTGAACAAAATTATCATTTGCGAAGAAATTAAATTCTTTCTTTCAGAGAGTTCAGAAACTAAAAGACAAAAAATTAATAAAATTTGTCCCTTCATTGCACTTCTTTTCTGGATTTTTTCCTAAAAAAGTGTACAATATTACCACTCCACAACAAATGTTACAAAACAAACAGAATTTCAAGTAGAATATGTGTTCAGGACAAATTACAAAAATGTATTTCTCCCCCTCAGTGCACTTTTCTGAATGTGGCAGTACATACATGAGAGACACTGAAACTAAAGTAGCAATCTCATTACATCGGTATCTATCATTATTAAAGTATATAAAGAAAATTATTAAAGTATATAAAGTACATAAAGTATATCTCATTATCAATACCAACATTGGTATCGATATTATCGATATTTGACATATGACTGTCATATTGACATATGACTATCATATAACAGGATAATGACAAAATGAGGATGACAATTCCGTTCCAGGATATATGATTTCAGCATTCACAATCTACACCTAGTAAAGTTCCCATCCATAGGGTGGGTAGTTTGCTAGAAATAGGTAATATATAATATCTAAGTAATGAAT
The DNA here is from genome assembly GCF_902500255.1 of Thalassophryne amazonica. NCBI lineage: Eukaryota > Metazoa > Chordata > Actinopteri > Batrachoidiformes > Batrachoididae > Thalassophryne > Thalassophryne amazonica. The sequence continues at coordinate 46,658,065 of NC_047112.1, read as the reverse complement.
TTGTAATTTTGCTTTATAATCATTTGCACATTTGATAATTACAATGAATTCATATTTTTATTTTAACTAAATCTAAACTGCTAAAGAGCATGACTAATCAGCAGTGCTTACCTGTAAACTGGCTGCATCTCTCTGGTGATGCCGATTACCACACCTGGAGGAAAGTGGTCAAATTCCTGGAAAAGATCCCTGATGTTTGTCCTATATTTCATGTCCAAGTCAAGTTGCACTATACGTGTCAGACCTGAAAGAAAATAAGTCAAAGAGCACATTAATTATGAGACAGGAACATGGCAAAGGTGTGTGTGTGTGTGTGTGTGTGTGTGTGTGTGTGTGTGGTGGTGGTGATGGGTGGGGGGTGTTATTCATCAGTTTGAGAAAAACAGCCAGCACAAACTTCTGTTGGCCAAAGTTTAGATATCTTTTGTTTCCTACCACGCAACGATTTCCTAAAACCCAAAGATGCCACAAAATATTGTAATGTTGTTATTGACTGACTGTATAGAAGAAAGTACTTTGAAAACAAGTGGTGCACATACAGATGCTGCACTGACAGTAAGCAATTCACTTTTTATTATATTTCAACACCAGAAAGGGCAAATGAAGCATAACACTTCATAACACCTGGGCCCTGTTTCATAAAGCAGTCTAATCTTATTTAGTTGAATAAACTCACTAAGTTGACTAATTTTTGATGTGAATTGCTGCACAAAGTGCTTAGTCGGCTAAAGTTTTGCGTTACCTGACTCAGGTTTTGAGGCTGGTACAGAAGAGGCTAATCTTCTTTTAGTCGACAAACCTTCAGTATCTTACCTCAAAAAATGGTGGCTATCATGTACAACCCCTGGCAATAATTATGGAATCAGCGGCCTCGGAGGATGTTCATTCAGTTGTTTAATTTTGTAGAAAAAAAGCAGATCACAGACATGACACAAAACTAAAGTCATTTCAAATGGCAACTTTCCGGCTTTAAGAAACACTATAAGAAACGGGAAACTATAACGATAAGGAAAAAAAAATTGTGGCAGTCAGTAATGGTTACTTTTTTAGACCAAGCAGAGGGAAAAAAATATGGACTCACTCAATTCTGAGGAATAAATTATGGAATCACCCTGTAAATTTTCATCCCAAAAACTAACACCTGCATCAAATCAGATCTGCTCATTAGTCTGCATCTAAAAAGGAGTGATCACACCTTGGAGAGCTGTTGCACCAAGTGGACTGACATGAATCATGGCTCCAACACAAGAGATGTCAATTGAAACAAAGGAGAGGATAACCAAACTCTTAAAAGAGGGTAAATCATCACGCAATGTTGCAAAAGATGTTGGTTGTTCACAGTCAGCTGTGTCTAAACTCTGGACCAAATACAAACAACATGGGAAGGTCGTTAAAGGCAAACATACTGGTAGACCAAGGAAGACATCAAAGCGTCCGTCAAGACAGAAAACTTAAAGCAATATGTCTCAAAAATCGAAAATGCACAACAAAACAAATGAGGAACAAATGGGAGGAAACTGGAGTCAACGTCTGTGACCAAACTGTAAGAAACCGCCTAAAGCAAATGGGATTTACATACAGAAAGCTAAACAAAAGCCATCATTAACACCTAAACAGAAAAAAACAAGGTTACAATGGGCTAAAGAAAAGCAATCGTGGACTGTGGATGACTTGATGAAAGTCATATTCAGTGATGAATCTCGAATCTGCATTGGGCAAGGTGATGATGCTGGAACTTTTGTTTGGTCCCGTTCCAATGAGATTTATAAAGATGACTGCCTGAAGAGAACATGTAAATTTCCACAGTCACTGATGATATGGGGCTGCATGTCAGGTAAAGGCACTGGGGAGATGGCTGTCATTACATCATCAATAAATGCACAAGTTTAGGTTGCTATTTTGGACACTTTTCTTATCCCATCAATTGAAAGGATGTTTGGGGATGATGAAATCATTTTCCAAGATGATAATGCATCTTGCCATAGAGCAAAAACTGTGAAAATGTTCCTTGCAAAAAGACACATAGGGTCAATGTCATGGCCTGCAAATAGTCCGGATCTTAATCCAATTGAAAATCTTTGGTGGAAGTTCAAGAAAATGGTCCATGACAAGGCTCCAACCTGCAAGCTGATCTGGCAACAGCAATCAGAGAAAGTTGGAGCCAGATTGATGAAGAGTACTGTTTGTCACTCATTAAGTCCATGCCTCAGAGACTGCAAGCTGTTATAAAAGCCAGAGGTGGTGCAACAAAATACTAGTGATGTGTTGGAGCGTTCTTTTGTTTTTCATGATTCCATAATTTTTTCCTTAGAATTGAGTGATTCCATATTTTTTTCCCTCTGCTTGGTCTAAAAAAGTAACCGTTACTGACTGCCACAATTTTTTTTCCTGATTTCTTATAGTGTTTCTTAAAGCCAGAAAGTTGCCATTTGAAATGACTTTAGTTTTGTGTCATGTCTGTGATCTGCTTTTCTACAAAATTAAACAACTGAATGAACATCCTCCGAGGCCGGTGATTCCATAATTTTTGCCAGGGGTTGTACGTGGTGGAGCACTCAAGAGCACCTCTATGTCGCTTGTATTCCTTCAAAAGGAGAGCTTCCTCCTCTTTTGTCCATGGTTGCAGCAGACGACTTATGTGTTTGTGACAGTTCTCACATTAGCCACCGGGCGCCGCTGTTACGCAGAACAAGGTTGTGTGCACAAAAAGGCTTGACAGAGGTGTAGAAGAACAAACTGAAGAGTGGAACTGCTAAACTAAGAGCTAAGCACATCATTCTGCAGTTTGTATGGGTCCGTAAATGTTAATAAAGCCAGTTAACGAAACAAAGGCTACAGTGGGGTAAAAAAGTATTTAGTCAGTCCCTGATTGTGCAGCTTCTCCTACTTAGAAAGGTGAGAGAGGTCTGTAATTTTCACCATAGGTACACTTCAACTATGAGAGACAAAATGAGAAAAAAATTCCAGGAAATCACATTGTAGGATTTTTAAAGAATTTATTTGTAAATTATGGTGGAAACTAAGTATTTGGTCAATAACAAAAATTCAACTCAATACTTTGTAACATAATCTTTGTTGGCAATGACAGAGGTCAAACGTTTCCTGTAAGTCTTCACCAGGTTTGCACACACTGTAGCTGGTATTTTGGCCCATTCCTCCATGCAGATCTCCTCTAGAGCACTGATGCTTTGGGGCTGTCGCTGGGCAACACGGACTTTCAATTCCCTCAACAAATTTTCTATGGGGTTGACGTTTGGAGACTGGCTTGGCCACTCCAGGACCTTGAAATGCTTTTTACGGAGCCACGCCTTTGTTGTCTGAGCGGTGTGTTTGGGATCATTGTCATGCTGGAAGACCCAGTCACGCTGCATCTTCAATGCTCTCACTGAAGGAAGGAGGTTTTGGCTTAAAATGTCACAATACATGGTTCATTCTTGATGAATGATTCATTCTTCCCATGAAGAATGACCATGGAGAATGAATCATTCTTCGCATGATTCATTCTCCCCTTAACATGGATGAGTCGTCCTGTCCCCTTAGCAGAAAAACAGCCCCAAAGCATGATGTTTCCACCCCCATGCTTCACAGTAGATATGGTGTTGCAACTCAGCATTCTTCTTCCTCCAAACATGAGTTGAGTTTTACCAAAAAGTTCTATTTTGATTTCATCTGACCACATGATATTCTCCCAATCCTCTTCTGGATCATCCATATGCTCTCTAGCAAACTTCAGACAGACCTGGATACATACTGGCTTAAGCAGGGGGACACACCTGGCACTGCAGGGTTTGAATCCCTCTCTGCGTAGTGTGTAGCCTTTGTTGCTTTGGTCCCAGCTCTCTGCAGGTCATTCCTCAGGTCCCTCCATGTAGTTCTGGGAGTTTTGGTCACCATTCTCATGATCATTTTGACCCCACGGGATGACATCTTGCGTGGAGCCGCAGATTGAGGGAGATTATCAATGGTCTTGTATGTCTTCCATTTTCTTACAATTGCTCCCACAGTTGATTTATTCACACCAACCTGCTTGACTATTGTAGATTTACTCTTCCCAACCTGGTGCACATCTACAATTTTCTTCCTAGTGTCCTTCGACAGCTCTTTGGTCTTGGCCATGGTCGAGTTTAAAATCTGACTGTTTGAGGTTGTGGACAGGTGTCTTTTATACAGATAACAAGTTCCAACAGGTGCCATTAATACAGGTAACAGGTGGAGGACAGAAGAGCTTCTTAAAGAAGAAGTTACAGGTCTGTGAGAGCCAGAAATCTTGCTTGTTTGTGGGTGACCAAATACTTATTTTCCACCATAATTTACAAATACATTCTTTAAAAATCTTACAATGTGATCTCCTGGATTTTTTTTTCCTCATTTTGTCTCTCATAGTTGAAGTGTACCTATGATGAAAATAGACCTCTCCCATCTTTCTAAGTAGGAGAACTTGCACAATCAGGGACTGACTAAATACTTTTTTTTTTACCCCCACTGTACATAGTTCATGACAACAACCAACCCAAAAATAAACAAAACTGTCGTGCACTGGAGAAGTTTCTTGGCAAGTGCATGCATGGGGCCATTATGCCCGTCGACCAAGGTAAGATGGCTAATCTACATGTTTTGGGAAACGGAGATTAGATGGATAATGTTGGGTGACTAGCTGTAGTCGACTAAGTTTAACAGACTAAAAGACTACACTGCTTTATGAAACTGAGCCCTGGTGATATAATGACACCCCAATTCTTCCTACCACATACAGCAAACACTGACCCAGAATTCATTGCTTTCTGGTCCCATTGTTTACAGTGTTTAATGTCCTCCTATTTTTACATGCATTGACCAGAAAGCCCAACAACTTTATCCAATTTTGCAAGTGTGTGACCATGAAGGCTTGAAGAGGAAGCGATGACGGCTTAGCAATCGCAACAGGACAGCTGTGGTGTGGACATGGGACTGTGAAGCAGTTAGCGATGTCATTTTTGTTTTCCAAGCTGTACACAGGAACACGGGAAACTCTATGTATGACTGGAACTTGATGTACATATAAAATATTTGACACTGCATATTATGCAGCAACCTCACTCTCAGGAAGAATCAATCAATCAATCAATCAATCAACTTTTTTTTTATATAGCGCCAAATCACAACAAACAGTTGCCCCAAGGCGCTTTATATTGTAAGGCAAGGCCATACAATAATTATGAAAAACCCCAACGGTCAAAACGACCCCCTGTGAGCAAGCACTTGGCAACAGTGGGAAGGAAAAACTCCCTCTTAACAGGAAGAAACCTCCAGCAGAACCAGGCTCAGGGAGGGGCAGTCTTCTGCTGAGACTGGTTGGGGCTGAGGGAAAGAACCAGGAAAAAGACATGCTGTGGAGGGGGGCAGAGATCGATCACTAATGATTAAATGCGGAGTGATGCATACAGAGCAAAAAGAGAAAGAAACAGTACATCATGGGAACCCCCCCACAGTCTACGTCTAAAGCAGCATAACCAAGGGATAGTCCAGGGTCACCCGATCCAGCCCTAACTATAAGCCTTAGCGAAAAGGAAAGTTTTAAGCCTAATCTTAAAAGTAGAGAGGGTATCTGTCTCCCTGATCTGAATTGGGAGCTGGTTCCACAGGAGAGGAGCCTGAAAGCTGAAGGCTCTGCCTCCCATTCTACTCTTACAAACCCTAGGAACTACAAGTAAGCCTGCAGTCTGAGAGCGAAGCGCTCTATTAGGGTGATATGGTACTACGAGGTCCCTAAGATAAGATGGGACCTGATTATTCAAAACCTTATAAGTAAGAAGAAGAATTTTAAATTCTATTCTAGAATTAACAGGAAGCCAATGAAGAGAGGCCAACACGGGTGAGATATGCTCTCTCCTAATAAATATGAAATACGTGCTCATTATTTTGTATCAGCGCCGACAAAAGAAGCAGAACCTGAGTGCATTCTTGAACATAAAGCTGCAGAGAGTAGATCAATCAGTATGGTGACAGCTAAAGACCCTCTTCCTGTTGTACCCTCACTAGTTAAACCCTGTTAGTACAAACAGCGCTGACTGTTCCCCTGAACTCCTCTTTGTTGATGCATGAAGGCATTGTGATGCACTGCTTCCTTGTTTGGAAAGCACAAAAAACAGGTCATTGCAGTCTTCCTGAGTTTTCTTTTTCTATCACTTGTTTCAACACAAACCGGCAACCTAAATTTTGACACGTTCAATAATTGCTTTGTGCCCATGGCACATCATTCATGAGCGTTTCCCATCCATTCATTACTATGCCAACAAGCAAAACACAGGACGCTGGAACAATGAACAGATGAGGGCCTGAATATCCTGGATACTCCTGTGATTTTATCCACCATAAACAAGATAGACTGTATTTGCAGAGTATTAACTCAAAGTAACTCTATGTGCACTTTATGATTTAGCAGCTCAACTTTATGCACAATTATTTTACAAACATTTATTCAGAATTTGACCTTAAAGCTATAGTGCCTTTCAAATTTCACAAAACAGACAATTTGGTTTCTACTGGAAATCCAAGCATCATAATGCAGGTTTTTTTTTTTTTTTTTTGGAATATGTTGCAAAAATACAGTTCATTTTAATAAAGAGGACATATTTATTCAGGGGGAAATGTCAAATCACCCAGTTTTAAAATATTTCCTAGGTCACTCCTCAGCCCTGTTCTGTCAATTTGATATGTCTCTCACATTCCAAACTTAGGATGAAGTGCCAAATATTAGGCTAGGTCTGTATCTTCAAACGTTTTGAAGTTATAGCCCCAGGAAATGTTGGTGAATTTTTCACATTTTGCAAAAATGGTGCTTGTACCAACTTTAGATGGTAATACCGAGCTTGCTGTTAGCTTCACAGTGTGAAACTGCTCACCCTGGGCTACCTTTTGGCATAGAGTGGGAAGATTGAGTATGTTTTGGTCTATACTGTATGGTCTACAAAGGCTTCAAAACGGTAGCAAACCCAAAATTTGACATGTCCTTCATATTTCTGATTTCTGACAAATCACAGAAAAACACTAGCTATGTCATTCTAATTTTTTGCACCATGATTTATGATGTGTTACAGCATATCTGTACAGTCAAATCAAATAAATGTTTGTTTGGAGCAAAATCTATAGTCATTAGAAATCTGCTGACTTCGAACGAGCTTCAAAATATTTTCTGCACCGCAGATGGCAATGTGCGTGTCTGAGCATCACATTCATATTTTTGCCATGTGTTCTTCCATATCACAAGATGATGTGTGGCAAATATGGTGTTGAGTCTAAGCTTCCTCACAGCCCTAGCAAATTTTAGTGTATTTTTCACATTTTGTGAAAAAGGTGTTTTTTTCCAACTTTAGACATTAATAACTCATTCGCTATAAAATTCACAGATGTGAAACTGCTCATTTAGGGCTACCATTTCGTGTAGAGTGGGCAAATTGAGTCCGTTTTAGTCTATCTAGTGTGATCTGCTTTTCATGAAGGCCTGAAGACAGTTGCAAGTCCAAAATTAGACATATTGGTCATATTTCTGACTTCAAAAATCAATGTGTCAAAATTTAGTTTTAGAAGTCAAATTTTTGCACACTGATTTATGTGTTACAGCATAGCTATACAGTCAAATTATAAATCAGGTTGTTTGGAGCCAAATCTACAGTTGTTGGAAATAGGCTGATTTTGAACTATCTTCAAAATATACACTCATTTTCTGCACCCTAGATGGCAATGAAAGTAATTGACATCATATTCATATTTTTACCATGTGTTCTTACATATCTCAAGATGATGTGTCACAAATATAGTCCAGTGTTTTTTTTTCATTTGTAAAAAAAAAAAAAAAAAAAAAATGGCAATTTGAAACACACTGCCATGAACACTGCCAGTAGATGGCAGTGTGAGCAGCCACACATTCACTAAAAGTGATGGACTTAAACAGAATTTTCAGTTTTCAAATTGCCTTTTTTTTTTTTTTTTTTTAACTATAAATGAAAAATATTACAAATTTACAAATACAGATTTATTTGTAAAACCCACCACACGTTTCAGTAGCTGTGTTATACCGACCAGCCAACCACTGACATCAGGAAACTAATGTACCCATAATGCAATGCAGCATGTGTGTCTAAATGCTAAAACCTTCAAAATTAGTGCATTACTTTAAAACAAACATATAGCTGATATTTTCACTTTGTAAAATGACAGACGTGATGTTAATTTCAATAACTTTATCCAAAATTAGTTTGTTTAAAATTATAACCATAAGTCAAAACTGTCTGCCTGTGCACTTGGAGTCTTGCACGGGCAGACAGTTTTGACTTATGGTTATAAGGTCTGTATGGTGTGAAGAGAATTTTTTATTTGTTTTTTCCTCTCTCCTTTCTCTCTGATCACCAGGTCTCTTTTGCTGAGAGAAGTCCGATCTGAGACAGAAGTGCTGACTCTTTGGTGTACTGAAGTCAATACCGAAAGTTATCGGTTTAGCTTTTATTTGTAACATCTGCTAAATTTTTAAAGGATTTATCAGTTGAGCTTTATAAAAGTTAACTTTTCAGTTAGCGGATTAACGGTTATCGAAGCTAACTTGTTGGTTAGCTGTGCCCACCACTGCATACACCTCAAGTGTCAAAATCCACACCCATGCACACTTAGAGGAAAATGAGAGTCACCAAATTACCTGACCTGCATGTCTGGACTTCATTGTAGACCTGTAATGATAATCAATATATTTAGATTCAAAAGATGAACACGATCATCTTGCTCGCCTCAATATATCGCCCTTTACATGCACATTTGATGTCAACAATCCAGCGAGTCATGCCATTTGTGTCCCTCTCAATCTGCCGTCTGCAGGAGGTGGGGGCTGTGGGCTCAGCACGTTGTGTGTGCAGCGCCTCACACACACACACACACACACACACACACACACACACACACACACACACACACACACACACACACACACACACACACACACACACACCCCGGGCTGAGTGTGAGGAACTACACTGAAAAAAGAGAATAGCTGAACCAACCTAAATGAATTACTTCAGTTGGTAACATCTGAATGAATTACGTTGTTTGAACTTAAGTTAGAGTTTATCTAACTTAGGTTCAAATAACTTAATCAGCTGATAGGAGGTGAGAAGGCATTTGAACCTGCACAACTTTTTAGGTTGTTTTTTTTTTTTTTTCAGTGTACAGACAGTGAACAACGTGCCACAGCAAACAGCCAGCCAAGTTAACTGCAGAAGGTTTTGAAGCCAGAAAGTACAGGAACTTGGTTTCAAAGCCTAATTCCACAGCTCCGGTGTGGGAACATTTCACACTGAAGCAAGAACTCAACGCCTGAAAACGCACCTTAAACATCACCATCCCATCCAGTTTTCCCAAATAGGAATAAAACCAGCAGATGGAAGTGGAGAGACCACCGACAGTTTGCTATTAAGGATGCGTTTGCCCGACAATGCAAATATAAACAAGATGGCATAAAATGGCGCACAAACAGTGTAACGATTTTATAATTAAAGCGTTGCAGCCATTCAACACAGCTGAAAAACCAGTGTTTGAAAGGATGTAGTTGCATCATTACGGTATATCATAAGTGGCATAAAATTGTCTAAAAATAACAGTGACAATAATTTTGTGATTTACAGAATATTGCAATATTGTCTTAGGCAATTTATGTCCAGAAAAATTTGTTTTTGACAGGCCTACTCTATTGTCCAACATTTGTGTGCATGGGTGTCGGGCACAGACATTAACAATCCAAATTTGTGTATTCATGCCTTATTATTTACGCAGCTGTTTGGATTGCAAATTGTTGGCACTTAGTTTGACATGACTAGTTATCGATGCTGTATTATAAAAGAAAAAACTATTTAACTGTGGGAACATAACTACATGAGATCTCACACGCTTTGGATTCAAGCATTCTTTAAATAAAATTAAATATATACCTTCCAAAATTAACAGTGGCATCACACTGCAATACCTGCATCAACCACAGGTGCAGTATAATTGAGAGCTGTAAAATGTAGTGAAATTCAGACCATAGTGTGGTGAAACAACAAAACCAAAATGTTGGAAAATTTTGATGAATAAGAGGCCACAATTATGTCTCTATTAAGCCCAAATGGGACAAATATTTCAGGAAAATGGACTGCTTCTTCTTTCGACTGCAAGCTTGAACTGCAGAATTGTGAGTCGGGGTGCCTGATAATCGTATCATGAAGCCTGTATGAAATAGATTTGTTTTTTTAAATGAGTATAATCATACTATGAAAAGGCAACCACTACACAGAAGAAATAATGACCTCTTGCAGAAGAACCATAAATTTATAAACTATATAAATAGGAAATATAGCATCAAGGATTACAATTTATACTTCAGAATAATTTGCTTCTTTCAAGTTAAGCATCAACCACAGATTACCTAGATCGCTCTCCATAATTAGCATGAACAGCGATGTAATTGTACATCATGATTTGTATCGAATCGTGGAACAAGAGTATCATTGCACCCCTGACCGTGAGACCCTCTCCACTTCCATTTTAATCAGCCTAGCCCTACTCTATCAGCATACTAGTGAGAGGTCACGTAAGAGCAGATAAAATAATATGAACACGAGTTTGCAGGATCACTTGATGCAGCAACTAATTTTTCTCCTGAGCTCCAGAAGTTGATCAATACAGAACCGAATCATGACCATAACAAGTGTGACAACTACTGGTTAATTTCAGGCACCACTGTGTCACTTCAGTAAAGTAATTCCCACATTAGCAACGTTATTCCTACCAGGTAGAAAATGACATGTTGTGGAAGACAGTCAAGTCACAACAGGTTGATGACATCTCCAGGGAAGTGCAGAGGGTGGAAAAAACATCTAACGTTTTTCCAGAGTATTTCTCAGGAACATTATAATTAAATATGGCAGAGCTCCTGTGAACAGGTTCATGTCTGACCCTTCGAAGACTGATGGTGAGACAATGAAATGCTGTTTGAAGCCTTGTGGCTACAGTCATCATGGGCTGTAAATTTCACAGCTATTCCTCGAGAACACTTCAAAAATAGCCTGTACACAATATGGTGTCCCTTGGATTTAACCAAACAAATCCGGTGAGATAGAGCAGCTTGGAAAAATGGTAAAAGTACAATTATGAGATAACACAGATCACAATATGATGCCAATACACCAAGAATAATGTCTGATATACATGGGAGCACAGCCTTTTGTCAGTCTGTGTGTGTTGATATTTTAAAAGGCAGTATGTGTGTTCATCAAGTAAGCAGGTGGCCATTGTTGATGACCCCAGGAACTGGAAAAAACCAAGGCCACACATGTTTTAACTGGCTACAGCAAATACTGTAGGTCAGGGGTGGCCAAGTTCGGTCCTCGAGAGCCACATTCCTGACACTCTTAGTTGTCTCCCTGCTCCAACACACCTGAATCCAATGAAAGACTCATTAAAAGTCTGGTAACGAGTCTTTCTTTGGATTCAGGTGTGTTGGAGCAGGGAGACAACTAAGGGTGTCAGGAATGTGGCCCTCGAGGACCGAACTTGGCCACCCCTGCTGTAGGTGGATGCTTTTCAGAATGCAGACGGACTGGTTCTCTGCCTGGGTGATTGCCATCCAGGGGCGTAGGTTTGCATATGGACCATAGGGACAAGTCACAACCAATATTTTGGGATGGCAAAATAGTCCCTACCAATATTTAGAATTTTTTTTATATAACAAAATCATTCACTATTTTTTTGCGAACTCGATACTATAATTTTAGTCGTCACGTTTTGTGTTTTCGACGTGCCAGAGTGACAGGGTTACCCATGTTGCAATTTCATTAGCTCACGTTCTTCTCACATGGACGTAAACAAAGCGCATCTCGTGGCAGGCAGTGCTTAATTTGTAAAGTGGGAGGTCCAGAGCGCAGAGGATGGGTGGCTCCGGTGCAGTGTTGCCAGATGTACGATAATTATCGTATTTGTACGATAGTTTTGCCCTCTGTACGATGTACGATCAATAAATGTACGATCAATAATGGGAAAAAATCCAATATGTACGATAATTTCAGTTGGTTGCCCAAACACGCATCTCTCTCTGACACCCAAGAATCATTTTGCAGGTGTTGCACTCAGGCGGCATCAAATGCTGGCTTTGGGCGACCGGGACAGTCATTTGAAAGCCCGCCCCCTCTCCATACAAAGTAATGAGTTCCCATCCAATCTCTGCCGTGACAGGAAGATTCCCCAACCAACATCTTTTTTTTTTTTTGAAACTTTATTTCAACAAATGCAATAACAAACGAACAAAACACAAGAGCAAAGAGATATACAAGAAGAATAAAAAAAAGTTAAAGTTCCTTATGGAGGTGTCAACATTTTTTTCTGTGTTCAACAAAATCTGCACAAGTGGCATTGGATGACGACAGCGACCTCGAGGTTGAATTCGACTCTTTCTAGTCTGGTAATTAACACGTTTGTGTCCCTTCACAGAAAAAAAAATCTTTCTAGTCTGGTAGTGCATTTGCTTGTGCATTTGCGTTCTTTTTGTGCCATAGTTTCCCCATTACTATAATTACTGTTTAAAAATGTCACATAAAATTCTTTGTAAATTAAAAAAAAAAAAACGCTAAAATAGCTACGTTGTATGCATTTTGTTTGTGTACGATAATTTCTCCCAAAATACGATAATTTTGAGGTTTTGGTACGATAGTTTCATATTTCATATCTGGCAACACTGCTCCGGTGCAGAAAAACAAGAAGGGCGGGGGGGAGGGGTTGCGAACAATGCTGTGCGCCACACTTAAAATAAACTGCACACCCACACAAACACGCACGCACACCTTCACAAATGACACTAACACCCTGCCTTTTCCTCAAAAATTACTACATTTATGTTTGCTGTCTGTACTTTTCTGTCACTTTTGCACTCTTTTTCATACTTTTCCCTCGTTTCAAAAGTCACCGAACGCACTTTACCGTAATATATGCAACATATAGCATACTGTTGGAAAGCACGGGTTCTTGGTTTGCTGTCAGTCTTGAAATTTTTCAGCGTGAGGGCTTACATGAGAACTTACAGTAATGAGAATCAGCGGCGCACTAGTGTGAAACTTCCGTGTTTTTCCTCTGCGTTATGACATCACAGGCTTACGTTTACCGTAATACACCATATATATCATTGGAAAGCCCTTTTTTTTGTTGGCAAATTAGGTTGCCAGATACCTACAACTGCATTATTGATGAAGAGAATAGATTATGCATCTTGGTTGCAAAAACTTTTTTTTTTGTTAGCTCCACAAGTATTTTTTTTGTTGTCTTGTTCTCTCAGGTGTAGGCCTATAGAATAGATTCGTGATTTTGGGTTTGTTATTTAAGCTATTTCTTTGTCTGCCTACACACTTAATAATGTAAATAAAGTGTTAAATTATTCAGCATTATGTCATCATGTTATGTATTATGCTGTACTTGTGCGTCTAATGGTATGAGTGGGTTAGGGGGTGGTGGTAGGCAGGGGGGCCGGGGGGGTGGTATTGTCCCTATCAAAGCTGAGACCAAACCTACGCCCTTGGCCAAAACTGTTTCCATTGTGTCTTGGATGCCGTAACATGAGACAACACAACTTTCTGCTTGTGAAAATAATGACGAAAAAATTGGGACCACTACACCGGGTCAAAAAAAGTGAGTGGTAATTAAAAAAAATAAATAAATAAAAACAGCGATCTTCAAGTATGTTATCAATGAAAGTAAAAAATAAATAAATCAGTCTTACAAAAGAAAAAAACAGGTGCACCGATTTATAAGTAAATCTAATCTAATAACAGACGTGTTTCAACTCACCAGTCTTCAGAGAATCAATCAACAATGTAAAAAGGTGTTTCATATGTAACAGCTAATTAGGTGGTCATGTGACATGGTCACCTGACATGAAAGTTCAGTCGTCTAGTAATAAAACCACACAGAAAACTAATCTATTAATACACAAATCAATATGAATGGGAAAAAACTTTGATAAATATTTGTGTGCTGGTACTCATGATAAATGATTCCTCCTCTGACTTTTTATAGGACTTTTGCATGTCTCTAACTTTAATATTTAAGAAGCTGAACAGTCACTGCTGGCATATTTTTGATCTACTTGCAAAAGTAAATTCTATATCCTTGTTGGAAAAAAGAGTCCACTCCTACAACATACCTGCAGCTGTTTCTTTTGACAAATATAGCTGTCTGATGTTATAAACAGTTCCCATTTTCCAGGCTAAAAGGTGTTTTACATGAAATGCTTTAATCCCAGAGCACAGCTGTTCTTTGCAGGTGGGTATTTCATATTTGTTTTTACTTCATCACCGATTCTACCACAACGTTTCAGGTCCACGGAGCTGCATGGAAAAAAAAGCACATATGCAGGTGTAAATTAGGCCAAGATATGCCTCACCTTGTTAAGACAGTCACAGAATGTGCTCAAACGATGGATGCCCGGTGTGAAGTGGGCGCCTTGTATGGCAGCACCCTGACATTGGTGTGTGAGTGTGTGTATGAATGGGGGAATGTGAGGTATTACTGTAAAGCACTTTGAGCTTCTGAGATAGATAGAAAAGTGCTATATAAATGCAGTCTATTTTATCAGCCCATGCATTACTGAAATAGAAATGGATGAGCGCTTGGACAGTCAGCAGTCATGTGCTGACTTGCACAACTGCTGCTTAAGCCACCTTGACACTTGCACGAATTTGATCCCCATACTGGAACGCAATCTTGCGTGCCAGTGAATAAACTCCTCGTAAACTGTGTGTGGCTGCGTGCCAGTGCGCAAAGAAAATTTTGAAATATTAAAAATTTCTGGCTGGCACACATAAATTTTGTGCTATTTGCTTGAACTACTCGTGAGGATTGTGCAACCTATTAGAAAACACTGCGTGTCAATGCGTGTCATCGCGCACAGCGCATCTGAACCTGAAATTGGATCAAAAAGGCATGTTACATCTATAATAAACATAACTTTACAGATACATTATCTATTGCATAAGAATATGGGTATTGATAAGATTTTAATCGATATTGATACCATTACCAATTCCGCTTATGGATCTGATAGCTGCAACACCGCCTTTAAATCAGGGGACAGGGCCCTGTACAGCGCGGCCAGGTCCGACCTGAAAAGAGGCATCAGGGAGGCCAAGGCTGCCTACAAGGAAAAGATAGAGGACCACTTCGCTGTGAATGACCCCAGAAGGATGTGGCAGGGAATAAATTATATAACCTACTACAGAAGCAGCAACCCAGGAAATTCTTGGTCTGACGCCTCACTGGCAGAGGAGCTGAACCACTTCTTTGCCCACTTCGAAGCAAACAGACCCGCAGCAACTCCACACCCATCACCCTCCAGCACTAGCACACTAATACTTCAGAAACATGAAGTGAGACGTGTGCTGAAGGCGGTGAACGCCAGGAAGGCGGCTGGCCCTGATGGTGTACCTGGCAAGGTATTCAAAGCGTGCGCTGACCAACTTGCTGGAGTTTTCACCCGCATCTTTAACCTGTCCCTGTCACAGGCCACCATTCCACCCTGCCTCAAATCTTCCACCATCATTATTATCTGTTTTAATCTGTTTTTTTTATTGTCTTATTATGCTGTTTTAATGGTATATTCTATTATGGGAATGTGCAACATGCTGATGAACGTTCCATAGGCATGCAAGTAGTGTACTGTTTGTTGTTGTATTTATCGATTTTGAGACAGGAATGTTTGCAAAGCTCTTGGAGTCCAAGACAAATTTCCCTTTGGGGACAATAAAGTATATCGTATCGTACCGTATCCCAGTCCCAAAGAAGTCAGCAGTGGAGAGCATAAATGACTACAGGCCTGTTGTACTTACACCTGTGGTCATGAAGTGCTTTGAAAGACTGGTCTCTCAGCTCATCAGAGCCTGTCTGCCTCCCAATCTGAAGGGAAGGGCAGGGCGGACCCAGCCCCACTCTACATCCATGGTGACTGTGTGGAAAGGGTCAGCTCCATCAGGTCCCTGGGAGTGCAGCTCTCTGACAGCCTCTCCTGGACTGCCAACACCACAGTGGTGGTGAAGAAAGCCCAGCAGCGACTCCACTTCCTGAGGGTGCTCAGGAGAAACAATCTGGAGGAGAAGCTGCTGGTGTTGTTCTACAGAGCCACCATTGAGAGCATCCTGATGTACTGCATCACAGCGTGGTACGGGGGGTGCTCAGTAGCAGACAGGACAGCGCTGCAGAGGGTGATCAAAATGGCCCAGGGGATCACTGGTTGCCAGCTCTCACTACCTCAGCAGAGCTGCCAGCATCAGCAAAGACACATCCCATCCCAGCAACCATCTGTTTGACCTACTACCCTCCGGCCGACGGTATAGGTCAATCAAAACCAGGACAAACAGACTCAGGAACAGCTTTCTCCCCAGAGCGATCACTGCACTGAACAATAACAAACCACTTTAATCTGCACATTTCAAGTTTCTTGTGCAATATCTGTAAACCATGTGCAATATTTCCCGTGCAATATTATCCCGCAGTTGTATATAATTCTCGTTTTACATTTTACTTGGTCCACATTTTATTTTATTTAGTTGTACATATACTTTGAATAATTTATTGTTAAATTTTATTATCTTTTATTTGGCTAACAATTACTCACACCTCGGAAAAGCACCTTTTGGAGTTGCACTCAAATCTCGTTGCAGTGCAAATTACAATGAGAATGAAGGCGATTCTGATTCCGATTCCTTATCGATTCCCTTATGGATATCTCCTGTGAATTTTCTGTGTACTACAAATAAGCTTTACAGGTTTTCTATGTTAACAATGATTTATTGAGTCTTAAAGTGAATAAATATGAAATTGGTCACTGGATCCTTAAACTCTGGACATAAATAAACTCTACATTGGGGATCCTTGATCTCTGGACATAGTAAATAGAAATAACCAAAATCTGTAGTTTTTGTCAAAAGCATTTCCTTCCAGACATTAATGGCATGATTGTCTCTTCATACATCTGTACTTGTTGTGAAAGTGTCGTGACACGGACCCACAACAGGGGGTGTTAATGAACGGACAATGGATAAGCCAAAAAGTAACAATTTAATGTTGTGAATCGCACAACGAAGTACAGACAATAACAATATGGTGGAATGTCAATTATACACAAGGTGACGTGTGGGCAGGCTCGAAGATAGAAGATGTCTGGCGAGAGAAGAGCCGGATCCCACACAGCTTCCACCACCAACGGATCTGAAGAACACCGGAGCCGCCAAGTCCTGCGCCCCAGGTGGCCACTGTCTTCAGCAGTCAGACCCGGTACTGCTGGCAGAGAACAGAAACAGTACTGATGAGTGTGAGTTTGCACACTCAGTAATCCCACAGTCGGTGTTCAGTTAGGAGGGAGAACCTCCACCTCCGAATCACACACTCGTGCAGCTCCTGAGACAACCACTTATCTGGTTTGGGGTGTGAGGCGAAGCCGTCGCAGTCCACACCAAACGCCAACACAGCAGACAAGGAATCCGTCCCAGGAAAACGGCTGCAAAAGAGATCAGACTAATGCTCGATTAAGATTCAGCAGAGACGTTACCTGAATGGTAGCTGATTTCTCGGCGGGGAGGTGGAGTTGCAGTCCGGCCTTATGGTGGTGGTGATGAGTAGTGGATGAGTGACAGCTGGTACGGATGATGGGTGACAGCTGTCACTCCCGGTCGCTCCGACGCCCTCTCGTGCTTGAAGCCCGCACTTCAAGCAGGGTGCCATCTTGTAGTGGTGGGCCAGCAGTACCTCCTCTTCAGCGGCCTGAGCTCAGCTGGCTGCTGGAGTCTGCAGGTCTCCAGCCATACAGTCTTGGGCTGCTGCACATCAGCGCAGGACATCTCATTTTGGAAAGAAAGAAAAAATATTTTGATCAATTGCAGTTTGTCGTTTGTATTACAACGTTTGGAAACAGAAGTAATTTAATTTAAATGGCGATTCGCTTTGAAGTTATAAATTCCAAGCGGACTTGACTCAGCAGAGAGTGGCGCAGCGTTTGGAGCAACGGAACGGAGGACGATTCTTGTTTCTTTCTTGCAACAAGACAGGAGTCCCAGTTAGTCACTTTAATCTGCACAAAAGTGACTCACGATTGACATTTTAATGGCTTTGAGAGGGGTTAAGAAGCAGAGTTGCCGCTTCTGAAGAGGAGCGAAACAATGAACCAACGAAGCAGCAGATCGAAGCACTGCTTCATTGGTTCAAGGTTCAAAGCAAAGCTGCAGAAACGGCTGATTATAGACCTGCTGCAGGGTCTGTAATCAATGCAGACAAATGATCATTTTTCCTAACAAACACCCTCAAAACAACGGCCACTCTGAAGGACCGATAAGGGAATTGTTAAACAAAAAAGCTATCGATGTAAGTGGATTGAATCATTTCTTATTGATACCTGAAAAGAACCCGTTCCCGATACCCATCCCTATATATTATAAATAATTACCTTAGACAAGATTCCAAATGCGTTCACCACACGACGTGCACAAGACAACCTGTAGCTGTAGATAATTTATTTGTGATTCTGTGTGTGATGAGAGAATGGTTCCATCACTCAAATTGTGAGAGCAAATGTGTCATCAGCTTCAAAATGATATGGCACAGACTTTATTTCATATTGCGTGGCGTCAAGTAGGACAAAGCAGGACGCATTGGCATGACGAATTGCGCGGCAGTGCAGGGATCAAATTTGTGCAAGTGTCAAGATGCCTTTACCAGTGAAGTTCATAAACAAACATCACAAGAAGGCAATGGGAGAAGCCAACAGCGAGTACACATCTGGATCCAATTATGGAAAACTGCTTTAGAGAGAAACACAATGCAAAAAAAAAAAAAAGACTGTCAGGCAAAAATCACACATCACTATGACAACATGCTTAGAAATTTCCTTGATGATCTGGCAATGCACTTATAAACAAGACAAAAACAAGTCAATCCAAGTGACATCTTCAAACTGAAACATTTTGATTCATTCACATTTAGAAACTGACAGAAGTGGTATGGAATGTCAAAGCGGTTTGATGCACGCAACTCCAACAACATGACTAAGGCTCACGTTTACAAGTCACAAGTCTTGGTTCAAAACCTGAAGTGCGCTGGCTTTGGTGCCACATGCAGCACATGCAGACATCTAACACTGGGGGCCAACAGAGGATATCACTGCCATCGGGTCAAAGCAAAGACAGAGGGCAGCACTGTGGGCGGCAGCAAGAGAACAGAACACATCCTTCCTCATCTCACTAGGGCCTCTTCAGCCTGCCACGTGACTTTTCAAGACCCACTGGTTCTGCCTTTTCCAGCTGTGTGCAAGCAGGCCTGACTGAACACATGTCAGGTAGAGCGTGACAAACACACAGCATATTTGCTTCATGCTCACATAATGAATAGGCCTTCTCGTTAAGATAAAAGTAATACTATGGTGGTCATACTGGAACTAAGATCATCACATCTCAGATTTGCTGCATTTGTTCAAATCAAATTTTCTTCCCCTTGTCTAGATATATCATGAGTCACAGTTGGCTCAAACCATTAAGAATACACACAATTTTAATACTGCAGCAACAATTTGCTGAGCCTATTTCTCTCATATACTGTTCATAAATCTGTGTTAGTGAGCACTTCTCCTTTGCCAAGATAACCCATCCTACCTCACAGGTGTGTCCTATCAAGATGCTGATTAGACAGCTTGATAATTGCACAGGTGTGCCTTAGGCTGGTCACAATAAAAGGCTCACAAACAGATTGACAGATTTGTAAACGATATTTGAGAGAAACAGGCCTTTTGTGTATATAGAAAATGTTTTAGATCTTTGATTTAAGCAGTGGTGGGCACCATAGGCATTATAAAGACTAGATGCCGCATCGACCGCTACTGCCTATTGGCGCTGACAACCCGTGGGGCCGCTATCTTGGACCAGTCATATGACCACTCAGTGCTATTCGAGTACTATTGATTTATTCCATTGTAACTCTCTGAACACTAAACTGATTTTCATGTGGGGTTTTTTCTGCAAATATCATACATGTAGCTACGATACAGGACAAATGGTCCGGCATATTTATTTATTCATAGTGGTATTAACAGTAATAGAATATTCTGATACAGACCATAGACAGGCATTTTGTAAACACACATTGTACACATATATACACACTAATATATGACAGAGAAGCAGATAGCGGCAGTAAAGTAAACTATTTTAGTAATTTGAAGAGACAATATATGATTAGGCTATATATAACTATTTACATATTTAAACAAAACACCGACTGCTGGCCTGCTCTGTGTCAGCCTGATCCCATCAGATCTCAGAAGCTAAGCAGTGCAGCATCTGGTTATTACTTGGATGGGAGACCTCTTTGGAACACCAGCGGGTACTATGATTCTCCAGGTGAAACAGGTTGGGTCAGGAAGGGCATCCGGCATAAAACATGTACCATATAACAATGCGGATCTGGCTGTATCCGCTGTGGCGACCCTGAACAATAACAGGAGCAGCTGAACTGCGAACACAAACAAAATGCTGACTAATGAATACATTAAATTTCTATATAAAACATAACAACAGATAGAAGTTATATATCAGAGAAAATGAAATTCTATACAAATCAGAGTATCAATATAATTCATGTATATATAAATGAAGAGTTCAGGCGCAAAACCCCATAAACGCCACGCCCACGGAAAATGAGATAACCATTGCAAGTGAAAGCTTACCGAGGCTCGTATCCGATAACAAAATCAATTCTGCTGCAACACCCCATGAATCCTATGGTAAATGCAAGTCAAGACGGGGTTTGTATGCAGAACCTCGTAAGCGCCATCCCAGTTGGTGTGCAAAACCACACAGTGAACAGCGCACCACTCACTGGCATTTATCGCGGTCATGTGACGCAAAGATTGTGGTGCCCATGAGAGCCTCTCTGATGCTGCGTTTACACAGGTAGAACACCTGCAGAAGCGTCCTGAGGAGCTTCAGCAGGAACTGTAGAACGACACTTGACACTTCGTGTCACTGTTCCTCTTCGGCATACTGCATCAAACTGAACGCTGTGGAGCCGGGTTTAATTGTGTGCACGTGACAGAAAACTGATTCATCGTGGCACGCAGTGAAATGTGACGCCGCGTTACAAGTCGTGTCAAAACTTGACAGTTTCCGTGTCACTTCGTAATAATGCGCGACAGTCTGAGCTCCAAGAACCATCACAGGAACCACTATGAACGTTGTCACTCCTATTAAGGATCACTACTCATCAAGACGGCTCAACATGCTCAGTTGCGACCTCCACGACAGGAGGCCAAATGAGGGTGGTGTGTGACATTTGTGGAAGATTTTTTGACAGCCAAAAACATGCTCCACGAATATCAAGAATATCACGCACCAACACGCACTATTAAGAAACCTATTCAGATGCATTAAGTCACGTTAAGAATGTCAGGAATGTGTCACGAATGACAGAAAAATGACATTGGTAACGCGTCTTGCTTATGTGTAAACGCACCATATGATTTTTTGACAGCCAAAAACATGCTCCACGGAAATCACAAATATCACGCACCAACACGCACTATTAACCCTCTGGGTTCTGAGGGCATTTTTTGGACAGTTCACTCGCTTGGCATAAATGTTTTATTATTGCTGTTAACAGCTCTCCCTGCATCCCACAATCAAGTTTTATGTCTCTTTTTTTCAGGACAACCCGTGCTTTCAGAATATATATGTTTTTTTGTGTTTTATAAGTATAATAAAGGTTTACAATCAAAAATAGGCAAGGAAAAAATAAAGCGAAAAATAATTTTCCACACACATTTATTCAAAACACACAGCAAACTATAATAAACAACTGTTTTGACACTTTATAAAGGTAATTTGAGGTCTTGTGTGAAAGTCTGTACAACAAAAAGGTTCAAACAATACACACAAATGCACATTTTAAACAATATATACAAAATGGTCTATGCATTTTGTTGTCCATTGATATGGTAAACAGTGCTTTACGCAGAGAAAGCAACAGAGTTATCCAGTAACATTCACATGCAAACTAGTGGAGCAATCCTGATAGTTACACACTCTGTTTGAGCATGTGAGATTGTCATCAGAGGCTCTCCGTCTGCTCCTGCTTTCACTGATCGCTGTGCGTAATGGCGCAGGGCACACTGAGTATGTACTAATAGTATGTACTCATTGGAGCTATTCAAACTGCCAACTAGTAACATATCACTCCTGAAAATGATCTTTGGCTTTTCACGTGAGGTAAATCTGCCCTACGATTGGATTTTGGAAAACTATGTGATGGTGAACCAATTCCAATTGGACACTCAAAGCATAGACCATTTTGTATATATTGTTCAAAATGTGCATTTGTGTTTATTGCTTGAACCTTTTTGTTGTACAGCCTTGCACACAAGACCTCAAATTACCTTTATAAAGTGTCAAAACAGTTGTTTATTATAGTTTGCTGTGTGTTTTGAATAAATGTGTGGAAAATTATTTTTCACTTTATTTTTTCCTTGCCTATTTTTGATTGTAAACCTTTATTACACTTATAAAACACAACAAAAACATATATTCTGAAAGCACAGGTTGTCCTGAAAAAGAGAGACATAAAACTTGATTGTGGGATGCAGGGAGAGCTGTTAACAGCAATAATAAAACATTTATGCCAGGCATGTGAACTGTCCAAAAAATGCCCTCGGACCCCAGAGGGTTAAGCACCACCAATGCTTCTGAGTAGAATCAAAGGTGATCACAAACTCAACACAAACAGTGAGTCAGAGCTTGTTTTTGTGCGCCCTGCCCACTGCTGTAAGAAACAGTCATTTACATTCAACATACACTGCCCCAGATATGTGGCAAAAGGCATAAAAAAAACAAAGCAGGTTTAACTTATGGTTTGATTTAAAAGTCAAACTAATTCTGGACGGTTTATTGATATCAACGTCAACTGTCATTTTTAAAAAGTAAAAATATCACAAATATCTTTTACTTTTAAATTAATGCACTAATTCTGAAGGTTTGAGCATTAATTTTCAGAATTTTCAGTTTTGCAAATGCCCGTTTTAACAAATGAAAAACAAATGACATATTTACAAATACACATTTATTTGTTAAAACCAACACACTCGTTACAGTAATGTGTGTTGGTTTTTCACAAATAAACCAACCAACCAGTGATGAGGAGGCTCATTTTCCCATAATGCCTTTTGGCATCTCTGAGTTTTAATGCTCAGTTTTAATGTCTTTGTAGCAGTCGGGCAGCCAGGCCCCTTCTGTTGGGATGGGTTGAACTCAGCAGTGAGCTGCCTGACTGCTGCAAAACATACAACAGACAGGAACTAAAGTGTGATTTTAGGGTTTATAAACATTTTTGACCATTCAGTTTTACTTACTATGCCTGCAAAAAACATTAGTGGACTAAACGTTAGTGAAACTAAGTTCAGCAGAAGCTAATTGGTCCACTGATGGTTTTCAAGTTAGCTGAAAAGCTAATCCTCTAACAAAAATGTTAGCTTTGCTAATTAGTGGAACTGTGCCCAACACTGGGTTTCAGCTCATGAAAAATGGGAGTAAACACAAAAGTGTTGTGTTTCTATTTTTGTTCAGTGTAGTTTTATGTTGACCATTCGGCTTTATTTACTATGCCTGCAAAAAACGTTAATGGACTAAAAGTTAGTGAAACAAAATTTAGCGGAAGCTAATTGGTCCACTGATGGTTTTCAAGTTAGCTGAAAAGCTAATCCGCTAACAAAAATGTTAGTTTCGCTAATTAGCGGAACTGTGCCCACCACTGGATTTCAGCTCATGAAAAATGGGAGCAAAAACAAAAGTGTTGCGTTTATATTTTTGTTTTTCAATTTAAATTTTTTCAATTTATTTTCATTTATATAGCGCCAAATCACAACAGAGTTGCCTCAAAGCGCTTCACACATGTAAGGTCTAACCTTACCAACCCCCAGAGCAACAGTGGTAAGGAAAAACTCCCTCTGAGGAAGAAACCTCAAGCAGACCAGACTCAAAGGGGTGACCCTCTGCTTGGGTCATGTTACAAACAAATTACGGAACAATTCACAGAACAATTCACGGACGAATATACAAGAAATGCTATTGGCGCACAGGACAGGAGGATCGCCAACATGAATACAACTATCTCTGGATGGACCTGCACCTTAAACAGAGAGAAAAAAACAGAATCAGGCATCAGAAAGACAAAAAATACTGTATAATGTGCCAGCATTAAACAACAAGAAAAACAGAGAAATACTAAGGTGATTGCCGGCCACTAGCCCTAAACTTCACTAAAAGACCCAGAATTTAGGTAAAGTTGAGGCTGCAGCCCGCTCCAATTACTAATAGATGAATTAAAAGAGTAAAAAGCGTAAAACAAAACTGTACCAGTATGATAGCCATATGAAAGGGAAAATAAGTGTGTCTTAAGTCTGGACTTGAAAATCTCCACAGAATCTGACTGTTTTATTGAGGCAGGGAGATCATTCCACAGAACAGGGGCACGATAAGAGAAAGCTCTGTGACCCACAGACTTCTTATTCACCTTAGGGACACAAAGTAGTCCTGCACCCTGAGAACGTAAAGCCCGGGCCGGTACGTAAGTTTTAATTAGGTCAGCTAGGTAGGGAGGTGCCAGTCCATGTATAATTTTATAGGTTAGTAGCAGAACCTTAAAATCTGATCTCACTGGGACAGGAAGGCAGTGAAGGGATGCCAAAATGGGTGCAATGTGGTCGAACTTTCTGCTTCGTGTCAAAAGTCTGGCTGCAGCATTTTGAACCAACTGGAGACCCCTAATGCTAGACTGCGGTAAACCAGAAAATAGAACATTGCAGTAGTCCAATCTAGAAGAGATAAATGCATGGATCAGGGTCTCAGCATCAGCCATAGACAGGATGGGACGAATCATCGCTATATTTCGCAGGTGGAAGAAAGCAGTCCTAGTAATATTTCTAATGTGAAGGCCAAAGGACAACGAAGGATCAAAAATTACCACAAGGTTCCTCACTTTGTCAGTGTGATGTATGACACACGAGCCGAGGCTGAACGTTAACTGGTCAAATTGATGCCAATGTCTCACTGGATCAAGAACCATCATTTCAGTCTTATCAGAGTTTAAAAGTACGAAGTTTCTAGACATCCAACTTCTCACCGCTGCAAGGCAATCTTCTAAGGATTTTATGTGAACGAGATTACCAGCAGTTATCGGCATGTATAACTGAGTATCATCTGCATAGCAGTGAAAGTTAATCCCAAAACACCGCAATATGTGCCCAAGGGGTGCTATATAAAGGGAGAAAAGCAGGGGGCCTAAGACAGACCCCTGTGGAACCCCAAATTTCATGTCACTAAGGTTAGAGGTAGTGTTACTGTCCAAAACACAGTGACAACAACTGGTCAAGTTTGACGTCAGCCATGCAAGGGCACTCCCAGTAATCACAAAATGATTTTCCAGCCTATCAAGTAAAATATGATGATCCACTGTATCAAATGCAACAGAACCGTAGTGGTGTCCGAATCCATTGTAAGCAGAAGATCATTCACCACCTTAGTGAGAGCAGTCTCTGTGGAATATTTTCAGACTGCAGTGGCTTAAAGAGATTATTCTCAGTTAGATAGTCTACGAGCTGCCGTGAAACCACTTTTTCCAGAATTTTAGCGAAAAATGACAGATTTGATATCGGCCGATAGTTTGTCAATACACTAGGGTCAAGATTAGGTTTCTTAAGTAATGGTTTAATCACTGCAGATTTGAAACATTTAGGAACAGATCCAGAAGTTAAAGAAAGATTAATAATTTCCAGCACAGTCGGCCCAAGAGTGGGCCACAGGTCCTTAACAGTTTTGTTGGTATAGGAGCAAATAAACAGGTTGTGCTTTTTGTTGACATTATGAGTTTTGTCAGCATGCCTAGTGAGATACTATCAAATTCTGTAAATCTAGGTAATACCTCAGTAGTGGCGCCCACCTCAATAGCAGGGTGTAGTGGCTGGGTTAAAGCATGCCGGGATATGTTTAACCTGATGTCTGCTATTTTCTTAAAGTAATCCAGGAAATCTTGTGCTGTAAAACGAGAGCGAACTACAGGTGGCTGTCCATGCATAAGTGTTGCCACCGTGTTGAACAAGAACTTTGAGTTATGCTTGTTTTTGTTGATCAAATCAGAGTAGTAAATCCGCTTTGTAGCCAATAATGCATGCTTATAGTCTAAGATAGCATCAAGCCATGCAAGGTGAAATACTTTTAATTTTGAACGACGCCATTTCCATTCTAGACCTCTTGCTTTATGCTTGAGGTCACGCAGATAACCATTGAACCAAGGTGACTGTGATTTGGGGGAGCGTGGTTTTAACACTGGTGGTGCAATCATGTCGAGTGTAGTTTTGAGCACTGAGTTTAAACTATCCACAAGTCTGTCTACTGACTGGGTATTTGTCAAATGTGAAGCTAAGACATCAGGCAGTCTAGCTTCGAGTTCAGTCTTAGTTGAGGAGGTGATGCCTCGCCGTAATGATATATAAGGTTGTTGTTCCACTAAACACGGCAGCGAAACTGTAAACTTAATAAGTGAGTGATCAGACACCACTGATGTAAGAGGCATGATGACGCGCTCCGAGCTGCGACGTCGCGGCACAAACCACTGGATCATTTCTAAGCTGATGGCTCTGTGGATACGAGACCGTCGTGTGCTCTTTCTCCGGTTATCACAAGAGCTGGACATCAGCCATTTTCCGGCAGATTTCACTTTTAACAAGAGATTTTGTCATGGAAAGCTGCGCGGAGGCCAGACTGTGCACTCTGACTTCTCTTCTACTTTATATTTGTTCTTGTGCAGAGCTGCAGGGCTGCGCTCTGAGTTCTGTTATAGTTTATCTTTCCTCCTTTGACTGTGAGATGCGCGCGAACGAACCATTCATGAGCAAATGTGGAGATGTCTGGAGTTAGGCGTTACCTGTGCTGCTCCACAGCCTGTCTAGTGGATTTCTATTTTGTTTTAGCACTGTTGTCGTGCGTTACCTGTGCTGCTCCACAGCCTGTCTAGTGGATTTTTATTTTGTTTTAGCACTGTTGTCGTGCGTTGCCTGTGCTGCTCCACAGCCTGTCCAGTGGATTTTTATTTTTATTTTATTTTTTAGCACTGTTGTTGTGCGTTACCTGTGCTGCTCCACAGCCTGTCCAGTGGATTTTTATTTTTATTTTATTTTTTAGCACTGTTGTCGTGCGTTACCTGTGCTGCTCCACAGCCTGTCTAGTGGATTTTTATTTTATTTTAGCACTGTTGTCGTGCGTTACCTGTGCTGCTCCACAGCCTGTCTAGTGGATTTTTATTTTATTTTAGCACTGTTGTCGTGCGTTACCTGTGCTGCTCCACAGCCTGTCTAGTGGATTTTTATTTTGTTTTAGCACTGTTGTCGTGCGTTACCTGTGCTGCTCCACAGCCTGTCTAGTGGATTTTTATTTTATTTTAGCACTGTTGTCGTGCGTTACCTGTGCTGCTCCACAGCCTGTCTAGTGTCGGATTCCCTGTTTGGGAATCCGCTAGCTTAGCGTAGCTACTAGCTCTTAGCCGTTTTAGCATGGCGGCTTCTCCTGTCTCTCCCGTACTTTTCTGCTCTGGGTGTGAAATGTTTAGTTATTCCTCGGCCTCTTTTAGCAGCAACGGTACATGTAATAAGTGCAGCTTATTCGTAGCTTTGGAGGCTAGGCTGGGCGAATTGGAGGCTCAGCTCCGCACCGTGGAAAATTCTACAGCTAGCCAGGCCCCTGTAGTCGGTGCGGACCAAGGTAGCTTAGCCGCCGTTAGTTCCCCCCTGGCAGACCCCGTGCAGTCGGGAAGGCAGGCTGACTGGGTGACTGTGAGGAGGAAGCGTAGCCCTAAACAGAAGCCCCGTGTACACCGTCAACCCGTTCACATCTCTAACCGTTTTTCCCCACTCGACGATACACTCGCCGAGGATCAAACTCTGGTTATTGGCGACTCTGTTTTGAGAAATGTGAAGTTAGCGACACCAGCAACCATTGTCAATTGTCTTCCGGGGGCCAGAGCAGGCGACATCGAAGGACATTTGAAATTGCTGGCTAAGGCTAAGCGTAAATTTGGTAAGATTGTAATTCACGTCGGCAGTAATGACACTCGGTTACGCCAATCGGAGGTCACTAAAATTAACATTGAATCGGTGTGTAACTTTGCAAAAACAATGTCGGACTCTGTTGTTTTCTCTGGGCCCCTCCCCAATCAGACCGGGAGTGACATGTTTAGCCGCATGTTCTCCTTGAATTGCTGGCTGTCTGAGTGGTGTCCAAAAAATGAGGTGGGCTTCATTGATAATTGGCAAAGCTTCTGGGGAAAACCTGGTCTTGTTAGGAGAGACGGCATCCATCCCACTTTAGAGGGAGCAGCTCTCATTTCTAGAAATCTGGCCAATTTTTTGGGATCCTCCAAACTGTGACAGTCTAGCGTTGGGACCAGGAGGCAGAGCTGTGGTCTTATACACCTCTCTGCAGCTTCTCTCCCCCTGCCATCCCCCTATTACCCCATCCCCGTAGAGACGGTGCCTGCTCCCAGACCACCAATAACTAGCAAAAATCTATTTAAGCATAAAAATTCAAAAAGAAAAAATAATATAGCACCTTCAATTGCACCACAGACTAAAACAGTTAAATGTGGTCTATCAAACATTAGGTCTATTTCTTCTAAGTCCCTGTTGGTAAATGATATAATAATTGATCAACGTATTGATTTATTCTGCCTAACAGAAACTTGGTTACAGCAGGATGAATATGTTAGTTTAAATGAGTCAACACCCCCGAGTCACACTAACTGTCAGAATGCTCGTAGCACGGGCCGGGGCGGAGGATTAGCAGCAATCTTCCATTCCAGCTTATTAATTAATCAAAAACCTAGACAGAGCTTTAATTCATTTGAAAGCTTGTCTCTTAGTCTTGTCCATCCAAATTGGAAGTCCCAAAAACCAGTTTTATTTGTTATTATCTATCGTCCACCTGGTCGTTACTGTGAGTTTCTCTGTGAATTTTCAGACCTTTTGTCTGACTTAGTGCTTAGCTCAGATAAGATAATTATAGTGGGCGATTTTAACATCCACACAGATGCTGAGAATGACAGCCTCAACACTGCATTTAATCTATTATTAGACTCTATCGGCTTTGCTCAAAAAGTAAATGAGTCCACCCACCACTTTAATCATATTTTAGATCTTGTTCTGACTTATGGTATGGAAATAGAAGACTTAACAGTATTCCCTGAAAACTCCCTTTTGTCTGATCATTTTTTAATAACATTTACATTTACCCTGATGGACTACCCTGCAGTGGGGAATAAGTTTCATTACACTAGAAGTCTTTCAGAAAGCGCTGTAACTAGGTTTAAGGATATGATTCCTTCTTTATGTTCTCTAATGTCATATACCAACACAGAGCAGAGTAGCTACCTAAACTCTGTAAGGGAGTTAGAGTATCTTGTCAATAGTTTTACATCCTCATTGAAGACAACTTTGGATGCTGTAGCTCCTCTGAAAAAGAGAGCTTTAAATCAGAAGTGTCTGACTCCGTGGTATAACTCACAAACTCGTAGCTTAAAGCAGATAACCCGTAAGTTGGAGAGGAAATGGCGTCTCACTAATTTAGAAGATCTTCACTTAGCCTGGAAAAAGAGTTTGTTGCTCTATAAGAAAGCCCTTCATGAAGCTAGGACATCTTTCTACTCATCACTAATTGACCATCCCAAAGATGTATCGTTATCTTTGGCTGCTTTCAGTGATGCCGGTATTTGGTTAGACTCTTTCTCTCCGATTGTTCTGTCTGAGTTATTTTCATTAGTTACTTCATCCAAACCATCAACATGCTTATTAGACCCCATTCCTGCCAGGCTGCTCAAGGAAGTCCTACCATTATTTAATGCTTCAATCTTAAATATGATCAATCTATCTTTGTTAGTTGGTTATGTACCACAGGCCTTTAAGGTGGCAGTAATTAAACCATTACTTAAAAAGCCATCACTTGACCCAGCTATCTTAGCTAATTATAGGCCAATCTCCAACCTTCCTTTTCTCTCAAAGATTCTTGAGAGGGTAGTTGTAAAACAGCTAACTGATCACCTGCAGAGGAATGGTCTATTTGAAGAGTTTCAGTCAGGTTTTAGAATTCATCATAGTACAGAAACAGCATTAGTGAAGGTTACAAATGATCTTCTTATGGCTTCGGACAGTGGACTTATCTCTGTGCTTGTTCTGTTGGACCTCAGTGCTGCTTTTGATACTGTTGACCATAAAATTTTATTACAGAGATTAGAGCATGCCATAGGTATTAAAGGCATTGCGCTGCGGTGGTTTGAATCATATTTGTCTAATAGATTAGAATCTTCTTCACAGACTAAAGTTAATTATGGAGTTCCACAAGGTTCTGTGCTAGGACCAATTTTATTCACTTTATACATGCTTCCCTTGGGCAGTATTATTAGACGGTATTGCTTAAATGTTCATTGTTACGCAGATGATACCCAGCTTTATCTATCCATGAAGCCAGAGGATACGCACCAATTAGCTAAACTGCAGGATTGTCTTACAGACATAAAGACATGGATGACCTCTAATTTCCTGCTTTTAAACTCAGATAAAACTGAAGTTATTGTACTTGGCCCCACAAATCTTAGAAGCATGGTGTCTAACCAGATCGTTACTCTGGATGGCATTTCCCTGATCTCTAGTAATACTGTGAGAAATCTTGGAGTTATTTTTGATCAGGATATGTCATTCAAAGCGCATATTAAACAAATATGTAGGACTGCCTTTTTGCATTTACGCAATATCTCTAAAATTAGAAAGGTCTTGTCTCAGAGTGATGCTGAAAAACTAATTCATGCATTTGTTTCCTCTAGGCTGGACTATTGTAATTCATTATTATCAGGTTGTCCTAAAAGTTCCCTAAAAAGCCTTCAGTTGGTTCAGAATGCTGCAGCTAGAGTACTGACGGGGACTAGCAGGAGAGAGCATATCTCACCCGTGTTGGCCTCCCTTCATTGGCTTCCTGTTAATGCTAGAATAGAATTTAAAATTCTTCTTCTTACTTATAAGGTTTTGAATAATCAGGTCCCATCTTATCTTAGGGACCTCGTAGTACCATATTACCCCATTAGAGCGCTTCGCTCTCAGACTGCGGGCTTACTTGTAGTTCCTAGGGTTTGTAAGAGTAGAATGGGAGGCAGAGCCTTCAGCTTTCAGGCTCCTCTCCTGTGGAACCAGCTCCCAATTCAGATCAGGGAGACAGATACCCTCTCTACTTTTAAGATTAGGCTTAAAACTTTCCTTTTCGCTAAGGCTTATAGTTAGGGCTGGATCGGGTGACCCTGGACCATCCCTTGGTTATGTTGCTTTAGACGTAGACTGTGTTTCATAATTATTGTATGGCCTTGCCTTGCAATGTGGAGCGCCTTGGGGCAACTGTTTGTTGTGATTTGGCGCTATACAAGAAAAAAGTTGATTGATTGATTGATTGAGTTGTACTTGATGTTGACATGTCCTGTCTCTGGCAATCAGTCTGTGAGCAGCACTTTTATGGATTTTATTTAAATACATTTGTGAGAGAAGAAGCTGCTGCTGCCTCATAGTGCGTCTCTTCACCAGACAGCTCCACACAGAGAAAGAGCTGAGCTGCAATCAGCACTTTTTTCTGTGGTTTTTTTTACTGCACTGAGTACATGGTATAAAAACAATCCTGCGTGATTTATACTGCGGGAACAATGGAACACAGCAGGATTCATAAATTGGCGTCCGGTAACGTCATCTTGTGAGGGTGTGGCTTCCGAGTCACGCCGAGTAATGCCTCTTTTCCCCGAGTTACGCCTCTTTGCCCGACTTGTGCTGTAACCGCTTCCTTTCTGCGTCGAGCACAGGACGCCAAAAAAATTAAACAGGTTTAATTTTTCGGCGTCCGATTTGCTTCCTGCTTTGCGCCCCTTGCACTGTTGTGGCGCCGAGCTGCATTGTCTCGGCACTGAGTTGCTTCCACGTGCATTGTCATAATGACGCACGGTGCAACTGGGAGCAACTGGGAGCACCCCCGGTGTGAAAGGGGCTTTAGAGATGCTCCACTCATTACCTGTGAATGTTACTGAATAAGCCTGTGGCAAGCTCTCTCGCTCCAGCATAAAGCACTGTTTACCATATCAATGGAGTGAGGGGGAGGGGCCGCTCCTCAGAGTGTAAATGGGCCAAAGTGTCAAAGTTGCTTTCAGAGCAGGACAGAACACTCCAAAACACAGTCGAAGTAGAAGTTTGTAATGTGACCTTTGTGTAACAGCAGACAGAAATTGCTTTGAGATGAAGATAAACAAAACAAATAGACCATTTTGTATATATTGTTCAAAATGTGCATTTGTGTTTATTGTTTGAACCTTTTGTTGTACAATCTTTCACACAAGAGCCCAAATTACCTTTATAAAGTGTCAAAACAGTTGTTTATTATAGTTTACTGTGTGTTTAGAATAAATGTGTGTGGAAAATTATTTTCCACTTTACTTTTTCCTTTCTCATTTCTGATTGTAAACCTTTATTACACTTATAAAACACAACTATAGCATATACATTCTGAAAGTACAGGTTTTCCTGAAAAAAGAGACATAAAATTTGATTGTGGGATGCAGGGAGAGCTGTTAATAGCAATAATAAAACATTTATGCCAGGCGAGTGAACTGTCCAAAAAATGCCCTCAGAACCCAGAGGGTTAATTCAACCATTGATAAATGTATATCAAGCATATTAGACTGTGAGTACTATACCTGCAAACCTAATGAGGTATTTTCTTCAGTGCCACAAATTAAATTCTTTCAACCTTGACTGCATGTAGGGTTAAAGAAAAAATTACCAGAGACAGATTATCCATAAATATAAGCATAAAAAGACCACGGCCAGAGTATCTGCATTGGTAATTAAGAAAATATTTTTGAAGACTTAGATAAACTCTTTAAAGGGGAACAGAAATGCCCACGGATTATTTATAACATGAATAAACATAAAAAATGTGTTCTTTTGATAGTTCAAGAACCACTAAAGACCATAAAACATCTACAAAAACCTTTAGTCGTGGTCTAAGAGGCTTTGACGTCGACCGACTGCCACCATTTAGGCAGGTCAGCCGGGTGATGTCACTGGTTGGGCGGAAGATGAGCCTTGTTCTGAGATCCCCTGCCAGAGGCACCAACATAGGAGGTTATATATGACCACTAGATAAGGGTGTAATGGCCCAATCACATGGCACACGACGATTCCTGAATGAAGGGAAAAAAGTAAAAAACTCACAATTCGTTGCGAAAAGGTGGACGAAAGAGCTTTATCACCGAATAGCCTGTCAAACAAGAGTGCAAAAGGGATGAAAGAGGAACTAAACAAAACCAAAGCCAACACTAATCTCAACTCTTTAAGTGAAATGCGCCTGGAGCCACAGCTGGAGCAATGTCTCACCCATATTGGCCTCTCTTCATTGGCTTCCTGTTAATTCTAGAATCGAATTTAAAATTCTTCTTCTTACTTATAAGGTTTTGAATAATCAGGTCCCATCTTATCTTAGGGACCTCGTAGTACCATATCACCCCAATAGAGCGCTTCGCTCTCAGACTGCAGGCTTACTTGTAGTTCCTAGGGTTTGTAAGAGTAGAATGGGAGGCAGAGCCTTCAGCTTTCAGGCTCCTCTCCTGTGGAACCAGCTCCCAATTCAGATCAGGGAGACAGACACCCTCTCTACTTTTAAGATTAGGCTTAAAACTTTCCTTTTTGCTAAAGCTTATAGTTAGGGCTGGATCAGGTGACCCTGAACCATCCCTTAGTTATGCTGCTATAGACGTAGACTACTGGGGGGTTCCCATGATGCAGTTTCTTTCTCTTTTTGCTCTGTATGCACCACTCTGCATTTAATCATTAGTGATCGATCTCTGCTCCCCTCCACAGCATGTCTTTTTCCTGGTTCTCTCCCTCAGCCCCAACCAGTCCCAGCAGAAGACTGCCCCTCCCTGAGCCTGGTTCTGCTGGAGGTTTCTTCCTGTTAAAAGGGAGTTTTTCCTTCCCACTGTAGCCAAGTGCTTGCTCACAGGGGGTCGTTTTGACCGTTGGGGTTTTACATAATTATTGTATGGCCTTGCCTTACAATATAAAGCGCCTTGGGGCAACTGTTTGTTGTGATTTGGCGCTATATAAAAAAATTGATTGATTGATTGATTGATTGAATGTGTGTCTACGTCTTAGAGTTCAAGGACTCAGCGCTGGGACGGCGCTCATAGCGCCTGAGTCCTGGAGAAACTGCAAACATAAGCTGTGGAGATCTGTGTGCACATCGGTGGGACCACCTGCTCTGGTTCCTCGTCCGTGCCCTCAGACGACACAGGCACGAGCAGGGAACATACACCTGTTTATCTACTACATGTCATGGAGAAAGTGACAAGAATAACCAAAACCACTTACTTATGGAAGGAAATACTATCTCCCTTGTTCCTCCGTTTGTGGCTTTGCCAACATGCGCAGCTTTCCAGCATATTCCACTTGTTTCTTGACGAGACTAACAGAACTTCAATGAGCGAGCTCAGTTAACTGCCCCGAATTAAAATGGCAACCACGCCTCCTTGCCGGGACATGGCTCAGAGCGAGTGCGGATTCTAGTTCTTATATATAACCTCTTTGGGCACCAACAACATGGCTTCGGGATCAACAAGTGAAAGCACATCTTCAGAATCACTTGCCTTCGCTTTGTGTTTGTGCAGCGATGCCTTGCCCGCCATGTTGGATCTTGACTGCACTCATCCCCAGCAGAGGAGACCCCAACCAGTGACGTCACTGGAAGTGCCCTCCACTGACTTCATCCAATGGAGATTTACATGTCAATTTAGCAGCAAATTTGATTCAAATAATATTATCTAAACTGCGCTCAAACATTCTGCAAGTGTATGAATAACAATTTTTACCAAGGAATACACAAATTCTCAAAAAACGTTTGTTCCCCTTTAATTAAAACAAGTACCCGTTGTGGTCTATTTAATCCGACACTGCAGTTACAAAAACTGATTATACTAAATTCTTTCAGCTTCTCCATTTTCCATCAGGGTTGCCACAACAAATCTAATATGGCTCTGCACGTTTTACATCGGATGCCCTTCCTGACACAATTTACATTGAGAATGGGCAAGGGTGCTCTTGAACAGAGATCCTTCTGCACAGGAAACGAGCACACTCCCCACTTGGCCACCACGCTGACCAGTAAAATGGATTATAATTGCAGTAAATCAGTCAATTCACTGATAAAGAAATATAAGAGAACGTCTTACTGTCAGGCATGATGTGATGCATGGCAACAGATAAGAAGAAGATGGCATCACTGTAGTAAGCCCCAGATCCAGCGCTGAAGTGCTTCTGCATGGCCTCAACAATAGGAAACAGCTTCTGTGTGAGCGCCGCCACATCATGGAACACAACCTACACAAGAGAATCACAAAGCTCAATTACAATAAAGGCTATTGGATTTTGTCACAGCAGCAGAGTTGAGGGCTAAAGGATAGGTAATTATACATTTTCACAGCATAAACACTCGTCCCCTCCGCAATAAATAAATAAAATATTGGTACAGCGATGTCCACTGTATACTGGCAGTATCTGGTAAATTCCATTTCCATATTATAACCAGCGTAATTACTGCTTCTCTGGCTGTTGGATTATAAGCAGAATTACTCAAAAGAGTAATGAATTGATTTCAATGAAACTAGATCAGGTGTGGCCTAGAATATAAAAACTAACTGTTAAGTGGATCTGAACCCCCCCCCCCAAAAAGGGGGGGGGGGGAGGGAAGCCAGAATTAATTACTTTCCGCTTTTTTTTGCTCAAGCATTGTGAGATAAGAATTTGTTATTCAATACACTTCCAACAAAACTGATGAAAACGTTGGGCCTGGTCTGAGGCAGAGCCAGAACATGTAATTTTTCCACAAAAAAGGGGCAGCAGTGACATTTCTATAAGGACCTCACATTGCATGCAATAGTTTAATTCACATATACATATTTGTGCTCTCACAATCAACTATATCTGAGAATAAATTACACATGGAAGTTGACAACTGATAGGCTAGGGTCTAACCCAGGGGTGGGCAATCATGCGCCATGAAGGGCCGATACACTGCAGGTTTTCCTTTCTACTAATCACCTCAGCAGGTGATTTCATTAAAGATCAGGTGTCTCAGCAGGGGAGAAGCTCATCAGCAACCCATCTTCTGAGGTGACTGGTTGCAAGGAAAACCTGCACTGTCTCGGCCCTCGTTGCCCACCCCTGGTCTAACCTATCTATACAATATTTTGGGAATTTGTGGAGATATGCATGTTATTTCTGTTGTTATTGAGCCTGTCAGCTGTATGTAATGTAATCAATCACAGAGATGGACAATCAATCTGTGAAGGAGCAGGTGATTTCTTTTTTGAATGTAAAAGGGATATCAATAAATTCAAGAGACCTTGAAACCTATCACCTTCTACCCCGGAGAGGTCAAAATTAATTAAAAATTACAATCCTGAGGTTTGTAAATAGAAAACAAAAGACTGCTGTTCTAAAAGCAAAAAAAACTCAAAGGAACAAATGTGTATATTAAAAACATTTAAGCAAAAAAAAACGCAGATCTTGCAAGACAGGCTCAAATTATGAAAAAGCAAAACAAGATGCAGGCTACATGGACATCAAATTGTAAAATCTATATTAAACTACATGAGTCGCCAGAAGAAGCTAAAACACTGTATCTGGAGAAGTATAATTGAAGAAAATTGCAAACAAGGAAACAAAATGGTGACATCCTCACATAAAATCAATGTCTTATCCCATAGACGTTTTTCTTCATCTGATGATGAAATTCCTGCTCAAGTGCTTAATTTTAAAATTTTGAAGATACTGAACATGGATTTCACAACTTTGAAAATAATACTGATCCTGACTGCTTTTTTCTTGAAAATATTAGTCATCAGTGTAGCTACTTTACTGAAGAACAATTGAAGGATTATTCTATTACAAATGGGACTTTCTCCATTATACATTTTAACAGTAGAAGCCTTCTTGCAAATTTTTCAAAAATACAGGACTGTTTAAGAATGTTTAATAAACATTTTTCAGTTACTGCAGTTATCATTTGCGAGGAACACTGATATTCAAGAGAAGGAACATTTAAACTACTGTTAAAAGTCATTGTATTTCTGTAAAAGGTGTTAGAATCTAGAATAATTGTTCTGATAGTTTCAAATCTTCTGGTATATTGGTAGGTGTCAAAGACTATAAAAACAACGTCATTTCTTACTGTAGTACACTATATTAGGCTAACTGTTTTTGTGGTTCTTTTTTGTTTATTTGCACATCATATTATTGATTGTTTTGTTCTGTTCAGTTATGGTATTTTTCTGATTGGTACCTTCTGAGTATTTAAGTGTGTATAGTAACTGGTATAGGGGGTGGGCGTTGATAAGCTTTTGCTTCAGACCACGTCCTTTCGGCCGCAACCAATTGGGAAATCATTTGAGTTACTGTTGTATTTTCTTCTATTTTTTAAATTTGTTTTGTTAGTAAGAGATTTTTATGTTGGTATTTTATTTATGTGTGTGCTGAATAAAACTCATTCATTCATTCATTAATGTTCAGGCCAACTTTGTAAAACGCAAGCTTTGTACATGTTCAAAACCTGTCTGATAGTACGTCAGGGAAATCCTTTAGGTCAGGGGTGGCCAGGTTCGGTCCTCGAGAGCCACCTTCCTGACACTCTTAGTTGTCTCCCTGCTCCAACACACCTGAATCCAATGAAAGGCTCATTAAAAGTCTGCTAACGAGTCTTTCATTGGATTCAGGTGTGTTGGAGCAGGGAGACAACTAAGAGTGTCAGGAAGGTGGATCTCGAGGACCGAACTTGGCCACCCCTGCTTTAGGTACTCAAACTGAGGAAATATTACTCATTCAAAGGTCATGGTAGGCTATTAAGCTACAACATAATGCGTACTGGTGCCTTTAGTTGGAAATTTGATTGCAGAAGGGTCTATTTGAAAAATCCTTGAATGCAGTTTCACCATCTAATAAATTGAAAATACTACCTAAAATATGGGCATTAAAACAGTAAGGGCTATCTATGGCAATCTCACATTTGACACCAATGACTTTCACCTAAATGACTAACCTGTGGCTGGGTTTGTCAGGGAAACTGTGGAATCCATGTAGGTGTGCACTATATTTGGTCAAAAGCTGGTTGAAAATCAAATTCCTTAACTTTTGAATTCTTTAAGGGCAATTGTGGGGGTCAATCTTCATTGACATACCAATCTGATACAAATGACCAAAATAACCTATGAGAAGGCTAACAAACAAGCAGGCAGGCAGATATGACCTAGTCTAATGACTGACCTTTTCCACACTTGCTGGGGAATTCCAAAACCCACCTCCTTATGTATGCCAGGTTTGGTGCTTATCAGTCTTAAAAGCTAAAATTTTGACCTTTCACCACAATGGCCCCTTGGTAAATATGCTCTCACCAGGGCAATTATAAAACCAAGTATGCCAAACCATGTATGCCAAGCTTGGATGAAATCAGAGTGAAAAACTAAAAATTTTGACCTTTTATCCCAATGATCTAGACCTCTGGGAAATTTGCTCTCTCTTGGGCATTTCCAGAAATTTGGCAGGCATCAAAGTAAAACATAAATTAATTAAATAATAATAAAAAGATAATCTAAAGTTTTAACCCCAATGACCTTGACATTTGCCAAATAAAAACAAACCCTTTAAGGGCAATTCTGAGTCATCCTTCATTCACATACCAAGTTTGGTAGAAACTGGATAAAGGACATGGGAGGAGTAGGGGAACAAACATTTGTCAAGTTATAGTACAATCCTTGAACTTCAGTTCCATGAAGTATCATGATTTTTCAAGAGCTATTAAGAGCATTCACACTGCCATTAACATATTTGCATTAATTACTTTTTTCATAGAATAATTTCTTTTTCTTTGTATGACACTGAAATACTAGAAACAAAACAAGCCTGTTTACAAGTTTTGAGCCTCTCTGTGCTGTTCTTGTGAACTCAAAACAACATGACAGCTGTGAGGTTGCAGTTCCTGCTCATGTACATTAACTCAGAGAACTGGAAGAGGATTTAAAAAAAAACAGTATACAGTGATAATCATTAAAGCCTTTCCACAGCAGATAAGTATGTTGGGGACACATAATATTCAAAGAGGTGTGACCTCTGGTTTAACCTGGAATAACTAAATGTATGTCCTAGAACTTTAGATTAAAGTTTGGACAATGTCACAGCCCTGTCCCTGGTCCACGTGTCCAAAAATGAGCAGACATAATGTAACGACCCTGTGCAGATTAAGGTAAATCCTGGGATATTTGTACACATCGGTACTGCCCTTGCCTGTTCTTATAATAATTCATAAATCACAACAGCTGGGAGCATAATACTTCTAAATGCCTGATGAATAATGTGAACCCACACTGGACAAATTTCAGTTTATTTCATGGGTCTGTTTTTATTTCATAAATTTTCTCACTCATTGATTAAGGCATTCCACCATTCACATATTTGTACAGTTTAATTTCTTTTTGATAAAAGGATTAACTGAATGTTTGTATTACTTGTTAATCTACTGCTATTTATTTGTGTTGGACATCACAGCATTTTCTCAGTGAACAACTCCCCTACACCCAAATGACTTCCAAATACCTCACAAATTAACTGTCAAGTAGCCAAATACCTGTTTTACTCCTCACAAAGATATTTTGTATATAGTTCTGTCACCTTTGGCATTTGGTATATTTGGCAAAGTAAATTTTACTCAAAAGCAAAAGTATGACAGAAAAATGTAAAGATTTCTGACAAACTTTTTGACTGGGTCTGATTCATGAGCTTAGCTGCTTTCTACAATCTTTACAGGTGATGATGAGAGATGACAAACTTCCAAGCACTATGTCTAAAGATGAAACAACAACTTTTATTAAAGGAAGTTGGTGGTGGTTTACAACAATAGCACAATCATAATTTCGGGCATGGCAGACTACTACGTATGTTTTCACCGAAATCCTAAGAAACGTTTCCTTTCCCATATAAATAATGAAATTAGTAAGTTCTACAACCCCTGGCAAAAATTATGGAATCACCGGAGGATGTTCATTCAGTTGTTTCATTTTGTAGAAAAAAGAAGATCACAGACATGACACAAAACTAAAGTCATTTCAAATGGCAACTATCTGGCTTTAAGAAACACTATAAGAAATCAAGAAAAAAGATTGTGGCAGTCAGTAACTGTTACTTTTTAGACCAAGCAGAGGAAAAAAATATGGACATCACTCAATTCTGAGGAATAAATTATGGAATCACCCTGTAAATTTTCATCCCCAAAACTAACACCTGCATCAATCACATCTGCTCATTAGTCTGCATCTAAAAGGAGTGATGACACCTTGGAGAGCTGTTGCATCAAGTGGACTGACATGAATCGTGGCTCCAACACGAGAGATGTCAATTGAACAAAGGAGAGGACTATCAAACTCTTAAAAGAGGGTAAATCATCACGCAATGTTGCAAAAGATGTTGGTTGTTCACAGTCAGCTGTGTCTAAACTCTGGACCAAATACAAACATGGAAGGTTGTTAAAGGCAAACATACTGGTAGACCAAGGAAGACATCAAAACCTAAAGCAATATGTCTCAAAAATCGAAATGCACAACAAAACAAATCAGGAATGAATGGGAGGAAACTGGAGTCAACGTCTGTGACCGAACTGTAAGAAACCGCCTAAAGGAAATGGGATTTACATACAGAAAAGCTAAACGAAAGCCATCATTAACACCTAAACAGAAAAAAAAACAAGGTTACAATGGGCTAAGGAAAAGCAATCATGGACTGTGGATGACTGGATGAAAGTCATATTCAGTGATGAATCTCGAATCTGCATTGGGCAAGGTGATGATGCTGGAACTTTTGTTTGGTGCCGTTCCAATGAGATTTATAAAGATGACTGCCTGAAGAGAACATGTAAATTTCCACAGTCATTGATGATATGGGGCTGCATGTCAGGTAAAGGCACTGGGGAGATGGCTGTCATTACAAGATGACTGCCTGAAGAGAACATGTAAATTTCCACAGTCATTGATGATATGGGGCTGCATGTCAGGTAAGGCACTGGGGAGATGGCTGTCATTACAATCATCAATAAATGCATAAGTTTATGTTGATATTTTGGACACTTTTCTTATCCCATCAATTGAAAGGATGTTTGTGGATGATGAAATCATTTTTCAAGATGATAATGCATCTTGCCGTAGAGCAAAAACTGTGAAAACATTCCTTGCAAAAAGTAACTTAGGGTCAATGTCATGGCCTGCAAATAGTCCGGATCTTAATCCAATTGAAAATCTTTGGTGGAAGTTGAAGAAAATGGTCCATGACAAGGCTCCAACCTGCAAAGCTGATCTGGCAACAGCAATCAGAGAAAGTTGGAGCCAGATTGATGAAGAGTACTGTTTGTCACTCATTAAGTCCATGCCTCAGAGACTGCAAGCTGTTATAAAAGCCAGAGGTGGTGCAACAAAAGACTAGTGATGTGTTGGAGCGTTCTTTTGTTTTTCATGATTCCATAATTTTTTCCTTCTGCTTGGTCTAAAAAAGTAACCATTACTGACTGCCACAATTTTTTTTCCTGATTTCTTATAGTGTTTCTTAAAGCCAGAAAGTTGCCATTTGAAATGACTTTAGTTTTTTGTCATGTCTGTGATCTGCTTTTTTTCTCCGAAGCCGGTGATTCCATAATTTTTGCCAGGGGTTGTATGTGCGATTCCCTGCCTGACAACTCTACATTACATGAGGAATGGGCACGGGTGGGCTTGAACCAGGACCTTTTTGCTTTAAAAGCAAATACACCAACCACTATGCTGCCCTATATATAAAGTTGACAATGTCTTTGAAGACTGTGAACAAACAAATGAATGAGAAAAAAAATAAATAAATCAACAATACCCACATTTATTTGACTTTAAATTAGCATATTTAAATTTTTTTTTTTTTATGTATTCCTCTTCATGTTAGGTAACTTATTTGGTCTTTTAGTGATCAATTTATATTTTTAGCACAATGAATATTCCATACCTCCAAGATGAAAAACTAACAGGAATAAGGGTTAGACTGAGCAAACAGAGATATAAGACGGCCTCAGTTACGTAACCCTCCGATCTGCAAGCTTGAAAGAGGGGATGACTAACAAAACACAGAAGAGCAGACTTATTTTCCATGCTGGTATCTCAATTTTATGCTTCAAATCCCTGGTGAGAGGACAATGAGATGTAATACACTCTGATCATGTGACTTATAAACTCATTTCCCTCCATCACTATGTGAATTACCAAAAGAGCCAAAGCTTGAAGTCTGTGTGTGCAGACATCAAGTTGGAGTAAACGGTAACTTTTACAACGCATGACTAGGTTTCTGCTAATAAGTCAATTTTGTTGCGAGACATCTAGTTGTCAATATCAACCGTTCATCACAAAAGACCAAACATTTGTTACCACCAACCAGGACCGTCATGATTCAGCCCCCCCCCCCGCATCACCACTACTGCCAATAGTACTTCATTTTCAGTCTCCCTTACAAATGTAGGCTACTTTATAGTAGTTGAACACAAAGCAATAAGCATTTGTCTTGTCTTAGGGATCTAACAATTTATTACAGCACAAAACAGCATATTCCAATTCCACAATGCAAAGCTGAATAACAGGGCAGACAGTAAGTTAATATTTTTTTAAATACAAACTGGAAATAAACATGGAACAACTTAGCATCCATATGCAGCTGCCAGACACTACATTCTATAAACTAACCACAGATTGCAGGATGTAGCACAAGACAACACTGCTATAAGATGTTTTTTTTTTTTTAATTTGCCATGCAGTAGCGTTCCACTCATCAGTCCAGTATGATGATGCATTGATCCATATTCCGATCTGGAGGTACAGATTCTACAAGTTACAGTGACCCATCAATTGCAGAATGAGACCTGTCTGTCCGGTCATCTTTATCATATTTGTCAGACAACAGACCCCTATTTGTACGATTGCAGCTGGTATCATAGAAATTCACATGAAATTTCAGATGCGAAAACAACCCTTGTTTATGTTGTGGAAGTCAGACCATGTACAAGGGTCTGAGCGTGGTCTACCTGGAGAACAAAGTAAACAGGAAAACCTGATCTACTGGCAGGAAACTGCCAAGATATGAAGGTGAACAAACCCCAACTGAGACCTGAGGATAGAAAATCCGGAAAAGCTCTCATAAGATTAGCATTTATTTGAAAATAAGAATTCACCCGTAAACAGAGAGAGAGAGAGAGAGAAGCAAACTGAAACTCTTCCAAAGATTTCAGGTACATGCTTCAAACAGGGTCATTCCATATGAAATCACCAAAGGTTCCAGTTTTATGGTTTTAGAATTGCCTGGTTTTGGTATATTTTGTAGTCCATGTTAAGAGAAGAAGAATTGTCTTGGCGGCAGCTCAGTATCTTGTTTCGTTTAGATTCTATGCAGGTTTTAAAAAGGGGGCATGTCCGTGTTAACCCTCTGTGTTCCGTTTGTGACCATGTTTACTTGGCCATAAACCAAAAACTAGAAAAGATATTAACTTGATATTTTCAGAATTTGTTTATTCTGTCTTAAAGTTTATGTAAAATGTACAGTTGAAGAAATTAACCCCCTGGGGCCACGCC
The DNA here is from genome assembly GCF_902500255.1 of Thalassophryne amazonica. Taxonomy (NCBI): domain Eukaryota; kingdom Metazoa; phylum Chordata; class Actinopteri; order Batrachoidiformes; family Batrachoididae; genus Thalassophryne; species Thalassophryne amazonica. Next base: position 46,614,256 of record NC_047112.1, on the reverse strand, counting down.
ATTAATTACCAAAAAATGGAATTTGAAAAAAAAAAAAGTTCAGAAAGTGTGTTGACTTTGATGTGCATTTAACCATATTTGCCTTGTCATGTAAAAAATGCCGTTTGGCATGTTGGCAGTACTAATGTTAGGCTTCCTTGGGATGCAAAGAACACCACCACAATGTCCTCAGATTTTGCCCAAAATTAACCCTTGTCCGGCTATTTTTTACCAAATATGTTCATTTTGGCGCCCCCTTTTTGGCATGTGGGCATCTTTTGATTTTTGTTTTGTTGGTCTGAAATGAAAGGTCTTCATTGGAACTTCAAATTAAACCTGGTACCAACATCTAACAAAGAGGCCTGATGGGAAAACAAGTGCCCTCTTTATTGGTAATCTTCAGTTTTCAGCCTAATCAAAATGTACGAATGTATGAAAATGCACATAAATGCACAGGAAATATATGACAGTCTATACGATAGCCATTCTGAAATCCATCCAGCATGTATACACATACATTGCTACATTATAAAAATGTCTGTATCACTGAATAAACAAAGCACAGTAACTAACGTGGAGCTAGCTGTACATAAGCTATGCATGGACTACGTTAAGGTGGTTATAATCATATGAATGGAATTTTTCCTTAAATCTTGGACTTCAGACTCACCTTGCATAGGTTTGCTTGTGACAGGGATCCCTGTCACAAGTTGAGTTTTTTGTGGGCTCAGAAGTACAATTAGAAAAAGCTGTAGCTTTATTGGTACAAATAAAAATAGACCGATCCATTTACAACTTAAAAACGTTTACACAGCTTGACTGTGCATTAAACCTTCAGCAGTGCAGTAACATCATGTTTTATTTTTAAAAATTATTCCTACCTCAGACAAATTTGCAGAACTAAGCTCCTTTGATCAAACTGGGTATTTGTACATATCCAAAAATGAGGAATTTCAGATTGAGTTGGTTTGCTCCATCACCCCGGCTGCAGTGTCTGGCTCTGCCCAGAAGTGTGGCCTGGACCCCGTGTGCTCCATGTGGCTCTGCCCGTGTCACGGTCCAATCAAACCCACCGTCTAACCAGTCCTCCTTGGCTCGCCGGCACTCCGAAAAAAAAAAAAAAAAAAAAAAAAAAAAAAGAGCTTCTCCCAGCAGGGTGATGGATGAGTCCTTCTACTGCTGTTTATTTTCAGCTTTTTGTGGGTCTGACAGACGCGAATCCAAGATGGTGATTGCTCTGTTTGTTTAGGGCGTTGGAAAAGCCAGAGTGTGACGTTTGTGTCGGACGTCTCCCTTTGTGTCTGACGCAAAGGGAGGTGTTATTTGATGCTCATGAAGCTTGCGGTGTGAAAGGCCCTTTACACCCCAACATTAAAGACATCTGAGTGAATTAGGTACACATCTTTTGTTGCATCACAGATAGTGATTACTTCTTCCAAACGAAAAGTTATTATTCACATAACACTGATGCTTGAGTGTGAGATGCACTCTATTTCCAGAGAGGACATTTTTGACATACACAAGGCATTTTATTTTTGAATGCCTGTTTCAAGTTGTTTCCCCATCGAGCAATGATCCTGAGAGTTAGAATGTTATACAGTAGGCTTTCATAGGGAAATTAGTCCATTTAGGTCGTTACCTACTAAATAAACAATAGTTCTGGCAGCCCATCAAAATTACACATCATGAAAGGACAGATATTTTGGCAAAAACTGATATAATCAGAGTTCTGCTGGTAAACAAAAGGGATATCAAACTAAATGACCATTGCTGTTGATAGACCAGTAGTAGTTATCCATGTGTGGCAAACTAAAGTTTGTTGGTCATTTCCACCTTGTCATTAAACCAACCTTCATCAAGATCCACTAAGGTACCATGATTATCAAACAACCCACCTCACATTCAAATGTAAGCGTGATTGGGACATGTTTGATTAAGATATAATGTAAAATACACATTAAAAGGGGTTTTCAAAAGCCATAAAATCTGTAATCTGAATCAAACTTTGTCAATCGATAAAGGATACCATCCTACATAAGGCTCTCAAATATGGAAGCAATTTGTTCTTTTTTTGACAGTTATGACTTTTTGAAAATTCATTTAATGTTAAAGGATAGGGATTTTCCAAGATTTTTCCTGACTCTGACCTTGAAAAGTGAATCAGTTCTTGCCTATCAGGATATGATTCCTCTGTAAAAAATAAAAATCATAACGACATATGAAAGATTGTGGGTGACAGGCTGCTCACAAACAGACAAACAAAAACAAAGATGAAAACATAGGTCAAAATAAAAAAGGGGGCTCTCTCTTTGGCAGCAGGAACAGAGAAAAGTAATAGCAGCGGTGCAGATAGGAGCTCATTTAGCAGGGAAACACTGCCCCCGTGTGTTACAAAAGACTGGACAATTCTCATTGTATAAAACAAAGAAAGAAAAAAAAAAAAGTGTAAAAGTGCAAGGGTCACAAGCTCACTACTTTAACACTTGACCATCACCTCTCCAATCTATATCTCAAATTCTGCCACGTTGGTGTGTTTATACAGGTAAAACTGTATAATATCAATTAAAAAAATATACTTCCCCACTCTGAACTTGTTTATGGGATGTTCTTTTGCAACCCTATGTTATATAATCATGGTATTAAGAATCACCACACACAAATTTTCAATCTCAAAATAACAAACCTCGACTGTTGCACAAATAAAACCACAAAACTGCAACTATTAGGCTACAAACATTTCAACAGATGAGACTGTGTGTACAAATACAAAAAGCTTCAAATTAAACTCTTTTTACCAGTGCTTTTTAACACTTAGCTTTACAAATGTCCAATTCATTATGTAATAAATTAAGGTTTTTTATGAGCAGCATGCTTCCAACATCAAAGTACTTTAATGCAATGTAAATAGAGTTTGACAAAAAAATGAAACTGCAACACTGAATTTTTCTTGGAATCAGCAGATAAGAGATATGTCACAGTGACTCTTTACTTACTGTACCTCGTAATGAAACGTTGCATCAAGGAGAAATTCCTGCAGCATCCTCTCTCCCCAGTTCCTGGCTGGCTTGATCACTCACAAAATGAAGGACCAACACTTCTCCTTCCAGGAAGCGGCCGTGCTTAACCATAGACAGCATGGCCACCCTGAATTTGTCCTGAAGGCTGTGGCTCTTGTCCACCTTGGTAAACATCATGAGTGCATGGTACTTTTGGTCAGTAACTTGATTGTCTCTAGCCCTAGACATGAAAGTCTCACTCTTGTCTACACCTCGTTGTTCTCCTCCCCTCTCCTCAGATCCAGCTGGGTGCGGCAGCCTGGTGTCTATGGTCAGGTCCGCATCGTTCCTGTTGGTGTTGTGGCTGGAATGAGTCTGCTTGATCCGCTTAGTGGTGCTGGAAAAATTCTGCTTCTCTGAGCCAAAGTAGTAAAAAGCTACAACTGCAAGTGCAGCAGCCAGGAGAAGCACGAACTGATAGAACCTGTATGTACTGAGTCGTCCCATGGTCCTGACAAGCGCTTTTAGCATGCCCATATCTCCTTGTAAGTGTTATGAAAAATGAGGAATAACTGACCAATTTGTGTCCCTCCAGTTATTTCCGATCATATTTCCACAAGTGAGCAACATATTCCTGTAAGAAAAAAAGAAGAACATTTTTTTCACTCCAGGCCTTAGCAGAACCAGGTCCTTTACTACTGCTGGTTGCTTGTCTGTTAGGAGGATAAAAAAAAAAAAAACATTTTTAAACCAATCTGCACAAAGCTTGCTATCTTTGATTATAAAATTTTGGTGTTGATCGGGACATATGAGTGGGTTCTGGACCTTTTTTAACCTTCTTTTTCATATTGCCATGAATATTTGTTGACATTCAATGAAACTACAACCCCTATTCCAATGAAGTTGGAACGTTGTGTAAAATGTAAATAAAAACTGAATACAATGATTTGAAAATCCTCTTCAACCTACATTCAATTGATTACACCACAAAGAAAAGATATTTAATGTTAAAACTGATGAACTTTGTTGTTTTTGTGCAAATATTTGCTCATTTTAAAATAGACGCCTGCAACGCGTTTCAAAAAAAGTTGGGACGGGGCAACAAAAGACTGGAAAGGTTGATGAATGCTCAAAGAACACCTAATTGGAAACAGGTTAGTGTCATGATTGGGTATAAAGGAGCATCCCCAAAAGGCTCAGCTGTTTACAAGCAAAGATGGATGAGGATCACCACTTTGTGAACAGCTGCGTGAAAAAAAAAAAACAGTCCAACAGTTTAAGAACAATGTTTCTCAACGTTCAATTGCAAGGGATTTAGGGATTCCATCATCTACAGTCAATAATATAATCAGAAGATTCAGAGAATCTGGGAGAACTTTCTACACATAAGCAGCAAGGCCGAAAACCAACATTGAATGCCCGTGACCTTTGATCCCTCTGCTGGCACTGCATTAAAAATTGACATCATTGTGTAAAGGATCTTACTGCGTGGGCTCAGGAGCACTTCAGAAAACCATTGTCAGTTAACACAGTTCATCGCTACATCTACAAGTACAAGTTAAATCTCTACCATGCAAAGTGAAAGCCATACATCAACAACATCCAGAAACGCCGCTGCCTTCTCTGGGTCTGAGCTCATTTGAAATGGACAGACACAAAGTGGAAAAGTGTGCTGTAGTGCACATGGCATGGGCAACTTACACATCTGTGATGGCACCATCAATGCTGAAAGGTACATGCAGGTTTTGGAGCAACATATGCTGCCATCCAAGCAACGTCTTTTTCAGGGACGTCCCTGCTTATTATGCAAGACAATGCTAACCCACATTCTGCATGTGTTACAACAGCATAGCTTCATAGTAAGAGAGTGCGGAGACTGGCCTGCTTGCTGTCCAGACCTGTCGCCCATTGAAAATGTGGGAGCATTATGAAGTGCAAAATTCGACAACGGAGACCCCGAACTGTTGAACAACTGAAGATGTACATCAAGCAAGAATGGGAAAGAATTCCACCTACAAAACTTCAACAATTAGTGTCCTCAGTTCCCAAACACTTACTGGGTGTTGTTAGAAGGAAAGGTGATGTAACACAGTGGTAAACATACCACTGTCCCAGCTTTTTTTGAAACATGTTGCAGGCATCCATTTCAAAATGAGCAATATTTGCACAAAAGTAATAAAGTTTATCAGTTTGAACATTAAATATCTTGTCTTTTTGGTGTATTCAACTGAATGTAGGTTGAAGAGGATTTGCAAATCATTGTTTTCTGTTTTAATTTACATTTTTCACAACGTCCCAACTTCATTGGAATTGGGGTTGTAATACAGTTGGTGAAACCTGTGGTTGTGCAGATACAAGTAATGTCCACTAGAGTGAAATATGCTTTTGAATAATTAAACCTTATAAAACCTGAGTGTTGGTGGTGATGGACTGTCCAAGTGCTTTCCTAGTATTTGTACAATTTCATGAATCATTGTCCTTACAATATAAAAAGACATGGTATGATTGGTCAATTGCAATGTTTCCCTACTGGAAGTACTTCCAGAAATGGTGGTCATATTGGGAATGTAAATAAATAAATAAATAAATGTAATTCCCATTGTCCTTGTTTGTAATTTGTGCAGAACAAATATTGCTGAAGTGTTTCTGTAGTCAGAACAAGGCCCAAAATGGAAAGTTGTTTTTTTACCTAATATCCCTAATTTTTCCAAAAATATTAGGGATATTAGATAATACACAGTGAACATGGATGTTGATACCACCATTTATCAGTCTCTGGTAACCACACAAGCTCTGAACAAAGGAAATATCTCAACCTTGTCCTCTATAAAACATGACATCAACTAAATGTGCAAAATAATAAATACAATTATTCACAAAACTCTCATTTTAATTTCCTACACTTTCAGTTAAAATGATTATTATTACCACCCTTAAAAGTATCAGCTACCGATTTTATAAACACTATCCAATCTAGAACCCATGGATCCCCACGGGCATGTGGTATTGAAAATATGAATTACTAAGAATGTGAATTAGCAGATTTCTTTTTTATTATTATTTCCCCAAACAGAGAGGATTTACGAAGGGGTGAGAGGTCAAGCATTTATTTATTAAGTCCAGCGTTCCAAACAGAAATACTTAGTCTTCCAGAACAGTCTGCCCATGGCATGGTTTCCCCTGCACATTTAGTTAAAGCTCCAAATGTCAATTAATTTAAATCATCTATGATGTGTATTATAGTGATTTCTGACTTAAGTCACTATGTTATGGACATTAAGGCATTTTTAGTGGGGCTGCATGTCCAGTTTTCAGCTTTAATTAGTGTGTTGCCTGTGGGGATCCACAGGCTCCAGATTGGGTAGTGTTTATAAAATAGGTAGCTGATATTTTTCAAGGGTGGTAATAAATTAAGCAAAAGCTTGTATAATGAGTTGCTAATGGCATGCGACTCCCAGGATGTTTTTAGAACCTTAGACCTCAACAATTGGTAGAAGAACTCAACCCTTTTATTTTCTGTTAATTACGTAATTTTTAAGGTTATTTACTATCTTGATGTACGTATAAGTTGTTTAGATTCTTGTTATGATATACACATTATATCATCATCATCATCATTATATTTTATCATACTTCTATTTTGCCATTTCATTTTTAAATGGACCACAACGGAAATAAGTGTTTTCACTCTCTTGCATCATCCAGGTATTTACAATTATGTATGTACTTACATTGAACATGCTAAATAAAATGCATGCATGCACTCACGATTTTAATACAAAGATGATTTACCGCTACCTGCTGGAATGGTGGGTTAGTCCAGAATGTAATTAGCAAAGATAACTATATCTTAAGTTTCTCCAAAAATATCAACATTCCGTTTCAGCGCCATTCATCCTATAAGCATACTGTAAGGTGGTTCCCCGGTTTAACGTGTGGCCTATTGTGGAGAGGTGAACTCAGAAGACTCAAAAAACTGACAGATTTTAGATGCTGTATTGAAAGATGCCTTCGCTAAAACAGAGAGTTGCTACAACAGCTTGCAAGCTGATCACACACACACAGCGCTCTGCCTGGCTCTTCCACCTGCCATCAGCTCCTGCACCCAGATTGGGGGGGGGGTCGTTTCCCTCAGTGTAAATCAGTCAAGTTATGTGATTTGTTGAAAAATGTTGCATTGACATTTATGTACGGTGACTGCCCGCATTGTATATAAAACGATATGTGTAAAAGTAAAACTGTTTTGTCTGTGTAGTGTGATAAGCAAAAGAACAGTATACATGAAGTTAACAAATAGACCGAGAACATAGGCCATGAGACATACCGCCCACCAATACAAACGGTAAATGTCCTGATGTCAGTCGCAGTCTCAGCGCACCCCCAGTCTGAGTGATCCCATTTATGAGTGTGCATGCGTGGGTCAGTATTAAAGATCCACTTTCTCTGGTCAGCTGTTATCAGTGAAGCAAACTATTCAGGTTTTTAATTAGGTTTGACAGAGTACCATCATTTTGGAATGTAAACAATGAAACACTGGTCACAGCTTTCTGGGGTTTGTCCCTTAAAAGCACACAGACTGTCAATTACCAAGATCTTTCCACCTTCAAATGCTCATAACTTTCTTTCATATTTGACACAGAACAAATATTTAAACACCATTTTGAAGGCCTTTATATGCTCTTTTGCAACACCATTTCTGCTACAATTTCCTTTATTTTTTTGTCATATACCTAGATAGACTTGGTTCAACCAAAATCACTGTATTTGTCATTGATTTCAATTTGTCTGGATTCGAGATCTAAGTGTATTACTGCATTCTGTGTTTCATGATTTGATTTTTTTTTTTTTAAACTCCTGGATGTGCCATACAAACAAGGACAAGGTCTACAAACTTCTGTTAGGTCTACTCCTTTTAAAACAATGTTTTGTTTTGTTTTTTTAAATGGAAATGATCAATCCTTTTTCTGAAATGAACAGGTAATGTAGAATTGTAACAATTCATGTCTCCAATACACCTTCAGCTAAACATAATATATAACGGCTGAGTGGATCCTTGTCATTTGATTGGTGCTTTGTATTAGTGATGTTAAGCTCGAGTCAGTCTGCTCGACACAGCATCGAGCTCTTTGAACCAGAAGTGTCAGTGAGCCAGCGTTTCGAGCACGCCCCTATTACGTGACAACTGCAAGCGAGGCCTCGTTACGTCACACCACGTGTCGAGCATCGCGGAAAATTCGAATAATCTGGGCGTGTCAATATTACCCGCCAAGTATTTAAATGAGAATCTGAATCGCAGCTCAAACCGTGGTTTGTGAGAGGAGGAGATTGCTAGCGCCACGTGAAATCGGAGCCAAGGAAAGCATTAATTTATATTAGGTCTAGTTTTAGAGTTCATTTAGTATAGGTTAGCTACATACACATAGGATCTAACATAGACAGACACACCATACACAACAGGCATCCATTCATATACAACATTATTCACACAGTACATCAACATAGGTTAGACTATATATTATAGGTAGATCAGAGACTGACTGAGTGACAGAGCTGTGATTTTGTTGAAGTGAAAAGGTGTGAGAAATGTGAGTGTGTGTGTGTGGAGAGAGTGAGTAGTGGTGAGGAAGGGACATGGAAGAGCCAGTTCCAAAAGAGCATGATCAATTGCTTGGGAGCACTTTGATCTAATAAGCCCCAAAAAGGTCAAGTGCTTGATTTGTGCTCAAGAGATGAGGTACAGTAACAATACGTCTTCAATGGTGCGACACCTGAGATCCAAACATCCTGATACATCAATGGCTGCTGCTTCTGTTGGCTCCTGGAGCAGGAATCAGGCCATGTAACCTGTATTTTATTCTTTATCTAAGATTAAAACATACTCAAACAAAAATAGCTCAGCATGTACTGTATTTCCATTAAAGGCAGACAAGTTGATTTGGATGAGGCACTGGTGGACTATGTTGTGGAAGATGCATAACCGTTCAAAATAGTGGAGAGCAAATCCTTCAGGGCTTTACTACAAAGCTTTGACCCAACATATGCCTACCTCCAGAGGAGAAGACCGGCTTAAATACTGGGTGACACAAGTCGCAGTCAATCCCAATTTACAGAGAATGGCAAAAATATTTGTCGATGCCAGCAACATCAGTGCCTTGTGAGCGGGTCTTCTCCAAAGGTGGAGAGATGGTGAGGCAGAAGACGAGCCGATTAAAGTCCAGCACTGTTGAAATTATTCTTTTTTTGAATAAAAATTGTTGAAAGTTGCACAATCACCGTCTCCTATCCCCTCTATTCTAATTTACAAATTACAGCAACATAAGCACCAGTTGCAGAAGGACATGCCTTCTCTCACGTTTCCCATCACATTTTATCCAAATATAGTTTGAGGAATGATGCCACAAATCTACATATAGTCTACAATAAAGGCTTTCATAACCATTATGTGTGCATCTGTAGGGACTATTATACATTAACAAAGACACAATAATACATACAACATTTTTTTTATTATTATTATTTTTCAAGAACAAACCACATCAGTCATGAATTAATGCAAACATTTGTCAGGGCACTCGCTCAAGGTAATTCTCAAAGCAATCCAGCAGATGTCACCCTTCAAACTGTATCAAACGCGGCGAAGCAGTGTGTCGATTTTCAGCCAGTTGTGTTGCAGTGGCTCATTGGTTCATGAGGCTTCGAAATTGCCATCACTACTTTGTATGTCACATGACATGGATTATTCGTCCCATTTTTGTGTTACACTGCATTAGAGTGCCGTTTGGTTCCATTTAGAGTGCAAATTGGTTCCATGTTTGTACCATTGCACTCTGCACACACACAAGTGCTCACGCACACACACCCACACAAGTGTGCGCACATGCGTTCGCGCGCACACCCACCCACATGCACACACAAAACAAATCCACTGCACTGTCTGGAGGGCTGTTAGCGGAAGGTAGAATGAAAGCTGGACTAATTTCTGACGTGATTATTTCCCTACACTGAGGATGTACACAGTCAAATTTTTTTTTTGGTAGTACATGCAGCACAAACCGCTGACCGGTTATGTGCTGCGCACGGGGGACAAGACTCTCCGAGCCAACGATTTGATTGAGCTAACTGACGCGGCTCATTCTTGTCACACAGACACACAAAATCCACTCCGCTGTAAGCGTCTGGATGTATGAAGACCTGTTCAGATGAAAAGCTTGATGTGATTTTTGGCTGGACTGGGGATCTACACAAAGTTTTTTTTTTTATGGAAGGCTGAAGTCAGGCACAGCATCACTGGACTACATGTCAAAATTTGGACTTTAGCAGCAGTGGAACACCAAATGTAAGTCCCTTTTCTGTTGTTTATAAATTAATAAAATATCAAATGACAAGGATCTATTTTAGCCATTATATAAACACTAATGAATGTTTTTACATTCTTTCAATGGAGCAAATATTAATTCGGTGAAAGCTGGAACATACCATTCAACTCGGCTTCACCTCTTGAATGGTTTGTTCCAGCTTTTCACGTCATGAAATATTCGTACCACTGAACTCATAAACATTCATTATTTGTATACTCGCCACCTAGCGGACGTGGCCGATTCTGCACCAGCTGTAATGCCATCAATTAAAAATAATAAAAAAGAAAAAATTGATGCAGGCCGATTTCGGCATGCGGCCGGGGATGATAAACTAATGTTGTTTTTTAATGAGGCCTAATTGTGGATTTACAGTGTTAACAGGTTGCAGGTGGTGGGTTGACACGTGGCACCAATCCAAATGTCATTTTAGTTTATACACTCTCCCTTTTTATAGACACTGGCTTCAAACGGTCAAAATAAGAAGTCAAGAGGAGCGTGTACAAACTGCTCTTTACACATTATTGCACAAAAAATACTTTTACTAAAACCGCTGGTTAGTCTTACCTGCGGCTTTACGAGTCGTACGTCGCTAAGCTGACCTCCAACATTACATACCGACTATCGTTTGTTTAAACTAGTGACTTATTTATATTAACTTCGTCGCGGTGAAAAATATTTACTGTATTTGCATCGACATGTATCACAAAAAAAACATAGCATTACATGACAGCAATGCTAGCTATGTTCGATCACGCCCACTTCAAAATCAGCCGTATTCCGTTTCCGATCGACGTCCATGATGCATTCATTGCTTTAAGGAAAAACTAGTCAAAAGTCAGGGAACTCATAGGGCATACTAATTTGATACATCGGACGCAGGAGAAAGAAAAGAAAAAAATCAGATTTTTTTTCCCACTAGGCTCAGTCCTGTTCCTCCTTCTCAACGGGTAAGGGCTTTAACACAATCAAACATAAAATCCCATTTGCCTTTGAAAATGCTGGAGCTGAATTTTCACAATGACTTTTTTTAGAGAATCTTTCTTTGAGTCACTTCACCATGAAGCTGCAGTGCTGGTGATGCAAGAGACAAATTTGCACAATGCACAGATTCTCTAATCACAGGCACAAATGCTTAGAACTCCTTGATGGGTGTCTTGGTGGCTTCCATCGTGATCACCTTGCATGGTCACTCATTCATTCAAGGGTCACAGGGAGCCTGTCCCCACAGCCATAGGGCACAAGCATGGTACACCCAGGACAGGATGCCAGTCTGTCACAGGGCCGCATATGGACAGACAAACATATTCACACAAACACATACACACGGGGTCAATTTGTAGCCACCAATTCGCCTGCATATCTTTGGAAGTGGGAGGAAGCTGGAGTACCCACGCTAACACAGCAGAACACGCAAACTCCACACAGAAGGGCAGGAAGCGATCTCATGACCTTCTTGCTGTGAGGCAACAGTGAAAACCACTGATCCACCGTATCGCCTGAATCGTGACTCAGTTTTTGAGAACTCCCTACCCCAGACAGAATTACCATAGTTTGTATTTTTAATGTGACTGACTGTGAAGTCCAAGACATATTCAGTGACTTAGAAATGTTTATGTACCCATTCCTTGTCTAAAGAAACTGGCCGTAAAAATCATGACTTGTATTAACAATAATCTTTATATTTAGTTTGTCAAATGACTGAATAAAACTGCTCTAATTCCTACATCATTAAAACGACATTTTTGTTAAATACCTTGAATTAAAGCTTATATCTACACTACAAATACACCTCGGTATTTCAACTCCATCGCGGTGTTGTGCAGAGACAACAAAAAAAGACTGGCTGTGGGTCTGACTGTGGTAAAGTTGAATTTTACCAACAGTACCTGAATGCAGCATGTAAGACTCACGACGTTTTTGACGGTGGCATTGTTCATGGCGGTAGTGTTATCTTCACTATTAAAATCGCCGCTTTGTTTTAACGCGGACAAAATGCTATATATTCGCCTAATGCTATAATCCGTTTTTTTTTTAATAAAACGCATAACGTTAAACAGCTCGACATTTCAGTTTTACATTCACGCACGGTGCTAGCAGTAAGCTAGCTAGCTTAGCAGTCTTCAAAATGAGTTCCACAACGCACGTCATTCAGGTGACAAATGTCTCCCCGAGCACAGCATCCGACCAAATGAGAACTCTGTTTGGATTCCTGGGAAACATTGAAGAGCTCAAACTGTTTCCACCCGAGTGAGTATTTTGAACACTAAAATCTGCCGATCTGTCGGCTTCTTTTTGAGGCCTGTGGTGTCGAGAAGGCCTCGCTAATCCGTTCCACGATACGATTCGCTCACACTAGACTAGTGGTGACCTAATGATTCTGACCTGTACTATAATTCTGGCCTTTATGATTTCTATATTCTTTACTTCAAGATATCACGGTTTCATTCATGGATTAGTTTACTCTTAATGGTGTCAAAATACTCTTAAAAAAAAACACTCAATTCACTTCATTCGCACTGTATCGTTACACTCCTAATATATATATATATATATTATATATATATATAATATATATATATAAAATGCACAGACTTAAATTCCCCACCCTATTAAATCGGGTCTTCCTTTCTCATTTTTAAAAATTTTATTGAAACATTTTCAACAAGAGCAGTTACTAGCTTACACTTGAAAGGAAAGAGCAGGTGCCATTCTTATTGACTGATATGTTCAGACTATATGCTTCTGCCTAATGAACACTATGAATCTGAGCCCTTTGAGCCCAGCACCGATCTTTTCCCATCACTTAAATAGCAGTGGGCACTTGGGCATGCCTCAGATGCATTTGTCCTCACATTAGTGCCCTGAATGCCCAAATTGTCTTGAATATGTGGTTCCCACTCTGTAGAATTTATTCCATTTGGTTGGTGACAAGCTTGGCACTCAAGATACTTGTTTAGATGTTTTCACCCAGTTCCAAATTGCATGAGGGTGGAGACTGGTACATTTGACAGTGTTGTGCTGCAGTAGGCACTGGACAGAAACCTTGGATTGTTCAACGACTATTATGTTATCTCCTTTTGATATAATGTTGTAGTGTTTACCCTATGCATATCACATAGAAAGGAAGAAAAAAAATTGTGAGCATATTAAAAGAATAACTAAGTGTCTAGTATCACTCAATTTCAGCATCCCTAGCATCACTGTGATATATCCACTCATTGGTAAAACATCAAGTGATAAAATGCAGGGTTTCTTTTGTTTTTTTCTATTCATTCTTTTTCTTTTTTTAAACCTGTGCTCAAGCTTTGTAGGACTGTGGTGAGGAATGAGCACATCACTTAACTTTAACTTGTCAGTTTCTGGGTGCCTTAGGTGTCTTCACACAATGCACCTTGTGATTCAAGAGGCAACACTTAATGTCCTGTTTATGGTCAGAATCCTCTCAGTCATCACTGGCAGGTCTCAAAGTGCATGTGCACCTACTCTTCTTGAAAGTTTGACTCTAGAACTGTGAAGCACATTAAAGCAAAGTAGTACCATTTTCTTGGTGCTGCACAGCAGCTAAATTAAGATGCCCCTATTTGACAAAACCATCATGAATCAAAACTTTCTACCTTTTTTAAATTAAAGTTTGCCTTCAACAACACAGATGTCTGGTGTGAAATTGGAGCCATTGAGGAGTTTTAATGGCACCAATGGATTGTGCACATGGTGAAAGAGCATTTTATGGGAAAAAAGTTTTCAGCGCAAAATATATATACTCAACAAAAATAGAAACGCAACACTTTTGGTTTTGCTCCCATTTTGTATGAGATGAACTCAAAGATCTAAAACTTTTTCCACATACACAATATCACCATTTCCCTCAAATATTGTTCACAAACCAGTCTAAATCTGTGATAGTGAGCACTTCTCCTTTGCTGAGATAATCCATCCCACCTCACAGGTGTGCCATACCAAGATGCTGATTAGACACCATGATTAGTGCACAGGTGTGCCTTAGACTGTCCACAATAAAAGGCCACTCTGAAAGGTGCAGTTTTGATTTATTGGGGGGGGGATACCAGTCAGTATCTGGTGTGACCACCATTTGCCTCATGCAGTGCAACACATCTCCTTCGCATAGAGTTGATCAGGTTGTCAATTGTGGCCTGTGGAATGTTGGTCCACTCCTCTTCAATGGCTGTGCGAAGTTGCGACGACGAACTGGAGTCAGGTCGAGACCCCGATGAGGATGACAAGCATGCAGATGAGCTTCCCTGAGACGGTTTCTGACAGTTTGTGCAGAAATTCTTTGGTTATGCAAACCGATTGTTTCAGCAGCTGTCCGAGTGGCTTGTCTCAGACAATCTTGGAGGTGAACATGCTGGATGTGGAGGTCCTGGGCTGGTGTGGTTACACGTGGTCTGCGGTTGTGAGGCTGGTTGGATGTACTGCCAAATTCTCTGAAACGCCTTTGGAGACGGCTTATGGTAGAGAAATGAACATTCAATACAGGAGCAACAGCTCTGGTTGACATTCCTGCTGTCAGCATGCCAATTGCACGCTCCCTCAAATCTTGCGACATCTGTGGCATTGTGCTGTGTGATAAAACTGCACCTTTCAGAGTGGCCTTTTATTGTGGGCAGTCTATGGCACACCTGTGCACTGATCATGGTGTCTAATCAGCATCTTGGTATGGCACACCTGTGAGGTGGGATGGATTATCTCAGCAAAGGAGAAGTGCTCACTATCACAGATTTAGCCTGGTTTGTGAACAATATTTGAGGGACATGGTGATATTGTGTATGTGGAAAAAGTTTTAGATCTTTGAGTTCATCTCAAACAAAATGGGATCAAAACCAAAAGTGTTTATATTTTTGTTGAGTGTATTTGAGGGAGGTGTGAGGTGGAGATTTAGGACCAGTCCTAATACTCTCCCTTCACCCTACCATTTCACCCTTGTTCTTTATATTGCACAGAAGGAAAAGGGCAAAGGGTGGGTGTCATGATTGGGCCTTAACGTCCAACTTTTGTTATGAGAGGTGATTGAGAAGTTTTTAGCCTGACCCGGAAACAGTAGGACGTGGTTCTCCATATTTTGCATTCTGAGAAACCATTTCTCATGAATGTGTGATGTTTTGACTCACTGGGTGCAGTATTTAGAAATGTTGGTTTCTCGGAATGCAAAAGTTGCAGAGCTGCACCCTACTTTTTCTGGATCAGGCTCAAAACTTATCAGTTGCCCCTTGTATGTCAGTTGGAGTGGAAATCTGTCAAATAGATGTCAGATTGGTACCTCTGCTGCCTTCTAGGAAAACTCTGACTGATTTTAATTGAATTGGGCAGCAGCTGTATAATGTGGCATCATTGTGCTGCTATCAGTTGACCTCCCTTATATTAAAATTATATTTACAGTATCAAATCATGTCCAAGAAAGGAGTTATTCCACAGAACATTGTGTGTGAGGGAAAGCCAAGTCACAATGCTGCAACTGTGTTGAAATTCATTATTTGGATTTATATACTCTCGACCGGGGCTGCCAGGCTTATTAGGGAAACATTATACTGTAAGTGAATGGCTCAGTGTGGGATATTGGAACTTACTCATCAGGCCAAGTTTTGTTTCAGTTCACAGCTTCAGTCATCATTTGATATGTTTTTGAACAGGGCATGCTGGCTATCCTTGCTTGTATTCTTTGCACAACATGTCTGTATTTTCTTCCAGTGACTCTCCCTTGCCTGTGACCTCACGTGTCTGTTTTGTAAAGTTCCTTGAACCTGAGTCAGTGGGAGTTTCACAGCACCTGACGAACACAGTCTTCGTGGACAGAGCCTTGATTGTCGTCCCTTTTGCTGAAGGTGGGTGTTTTTGTTATTCCTGTTGCTTACCTAGGCTATCTCTAAAAATTAAGCGCATCCTGTAGGTGCATTTAACAGCATTGCGCACATTATCAGAGCCATGAGTTGTTCTGACTTAAAGTGATCCAAGTTTTCGGTAATTGCTAAATTTCCAGACGCAGCACATACCCCTGTGTACACTGGTACTGGTGGTTGATAGACACATTTAACTACTGGGAATTAGATAAAACATTGCCTGACAGCACATATGCACCTATATGTTAGCAATTAGCATATGCTGTTAGGCTAATCATGGTAAATTCCTCGAAAACTAAACAAAACCAAAGCCAACACTAATCTCAACTCTTTAAGTGAAATGCGCCTGGAGCCACAGCTGGAGCAATGTCTCACCCATATTGGCCTCTCTTCATTGGCTTCCTGTTAATTCTAGAATCGAATTTAAAATTTCTTCTTACTTATAAGGTTTTGAATAATCAGGTCCCATCTTATCTTAGGGACCTCGTAGTACCATATCACCCCAATAGAGCGCTTCGCTCTCAGACTGCAGGCTTACTTGTAGTTCCTAGGGTTTGTAAGAGTAGAATGGGAGGCAGAGCCTTCAGCTTTCAGGCTCCTCTCCTGTGGAACCAGCTCCCAATTCAGATCAGGGAGACAGACCTCTCTACTTTTAAGATTAGGCTTAAAACTTTCCTTTTTGCTAAAGCTTATAGTTAGGGCTGGATCAGGTGACCCTGAACCATCCCTTAGTTATGCTGCTATAGACGTAGACTACTGGGGGGTTCCCATGATGCAGTTTCTTTCTCTTTTTGCTCTGTATGCACCACTCTGCATTTAATCATTAGTGATCGATCTCTGCTCCCCTCCACAGCATGTCTTTTTCCTGGTTTCTCCCTCAGCCCCAACCAGTCCCAGCAGAAGACTGCCCCTCCCTGAGCCTGGTTCTGCTGGAGGTTTCTTCCTGTTAAAAGGGAGTTTTTCCTTCCCACTGTAGCCAAGTGCTTGCTCACAGGGGGTCGTTTTGACCGTTGGGGTTTTACATAATTATTGTATGGCCTTGCCTTACAATATAAAGCGCCTTGGGGCAACTGTTTGTTGTGATTTGGCGCTATATAAAAAAATTGATTGATTGATTGATTGATTGAATGTGTGTCTACGTCTTAGAGTTCAAGGACTCAGCGCTGGGACGGCGCTCATAGCGCCTGAGTCCTGGAGAAACTGCAAACATAAGCTGTGGAGATCTGTGTGCACATCGGTGGGACCACCTGCTCTGGTTCCTCGTCCGTGCCCTCAGACGACACAGGCACGAGCAGGGAACATACACCTGTTTATCTACTACATGTCATGGAGAAAGTGACAAGAATAACCAAAACCACTTACTTATGGAAGGAAATACTATCTCCCTTGTTCCTCCGTTTGTGGCTTTGCCAACATGCGCAGCTTTCCAGCATATTCCATTCCACTTGTTTCTTGACGAGACTAACAGAACTTCAATGAGCGAGCTCAGTTAACTGCCCCGAATTAAAATGGCAACCACGCCTCCTTGCCGGGACATGGCTCAGAGCGAGTGCGGATTCTAGTTCTTATATATAACCTCTTTGGGCACCAACAACATGGCTTCGGGATCAACAAGTGAAAGCACATCTTCAGAATCGCTTGCCTTCGCTTTGTGTTTGTGCAGCGATGCCTTGCCCGCCATGTTGGATCTTGACTGCACTCATCCCCAGCAGAGGAGACCCCAACCAGTGACGTCACTGGAAGTGCCCTCCACTGACTTCATCCAATGGAGATTTACATGTCAATTTAGCAGCAAATTTGATTCAAATAATATTATCTAAACTGCGCTCAAACATTCTGCAAGTGTATGAATAACAATTTTTACCAAGGAATACACAAATTCTCAAAAAACGTTTGTTCCCCTTTAATTAAAACAAGTACCCGTTGTGGTCTATTTAATCCGACACTGCAGTTACAAAAACTGATTATACTAAATTCTTTCAGCTTCTCCATTTTCCATCAGGGTTGCCACAACAAATCTAATATGGCTCTGCACGTTTTACATCGGATGCCCTTCCTGACACAATTTACATTGAGAATGGGCAAGGGTGCTCTTGAACAGAGATCCTTCTGCACAGGAAACGAGCACACTCCCCACTTGGCCACCACGCTGACCAGTAAAATGGATTATAATTGCAGTAAATCAGTCAATTCACTGATAAAGAAATATAAGAGAACGTCTTACTGTCAGGCATGATGTGATGCATGGCAACAGATAAGAAGAAGATGGCATCACTGTAGTAAGCCCCAGATCCAGCGCTGAAGTGCTTCTGCATGGCCTCAACAATAGGAAACAGCTTCTGTGTGAGCGCCGCCACATCATGGAACACAACCTACACAAGGAATCACAAAGCTCAATTACAATAAAGGCTATTGGATTTTGTCACAGCAGCAGAGTTGAGGGCTAAAGGATAGGTAATTATACATTTTCACAGCATAAACACTCGTCCCCTCCGCAATAAATAAATAAAATATTGGTACAGCGATGTCCACTGTATACTGGCAGTATCTGGTAAATTCCATTTCCATATTATAACCAGCGTAATTACTGCTTCTTGGCTGTTGGATTATAAGCAGAATTACTCAAAAGAGTAATGAATTGATTTCAATGAAACTAGATCAGGTGTGGCCTAGAATATAAAAACTAACTGTTAAGTGGATCTGAACCCCCCCCCCCAAAAAGGGGGGGGGGGAGGGAAGCCAGAATTAATTACTTTCCGCTTTTTTTTGCTCAAGCATTGTGAGATAAGAATTTTGTTATTCAATACACTTCCAACAAAACTGATGAAAACGTTGGGCCTGGTCTGAGGCAGAGCCAGAACATGTAATTTTTCCACAAAAAAGGGGCAGCAGTGACATTTCTATAAGGACCTCACATTGCATGCAATAGTTTAATTCACATATACATATTTGTGCTCTCACAATCAACTATATCTGAGAATAAATTACACATGGAAGTTGACAACTGATAGGCTAGGGTCTAACCCAGGGGTGGGCAATCATGCGCCATGAAGGGCCGATACACTGCAGGTTTTCCTTTCTACTAATCACCTCAGCAGGTGATTTCATTAAAGATCAGGTGTCTCAGCAGGGGAGAAGCTCATCAGCAACCCATCTTCTGAGGTGACTGGTTGCAAGGAAAACCTGCACTGTCTCGGCCCTCGTTGCCACCCCTGGTCTAACCTATCTATACAATATTTTGGGAATTTGTGGAGATATGCATGTTATTTCTGTTGTTATTGAGCCTGTCAGCTGTATGTAATGTAATCAATCACAGAGATGGACAATCAATCTGTGAAGGAGCAGGTGATTTCTTTTTTGAATGTAAAAGGGATATCAATAAATTCAAGAGACCTTGAAACCTATCACCTTCTACCCCGGAGAGGTCAAAATTAATTAAAAATTACAATCCTGAGGTTTGTAAATAGAAAACAAAAGACTGCTGTTCTAAAAGCAAAAAAAACTCAAAGGAACAAATGTGTATATTAAAAACATTTAAGCAAAAAAAACGCAGATCTTGCAAGACAGGCTCAAATTATGAAAAAGCAAAACAAGATGCAGGCTACATGGACATCAAATTGTAAAATCTATATTAAACTACATGAGTCGCCAGAAGAAGCTAAAACACTGTATCTGGAGAAGTATAATTGAAGAAAATTGCAAACAAGGAAACAAAATGGTGACATCCTCACATAAAATCAATGTCTTATCCCATAGACGTTTTTCTTCATCTGATGATGAAATTCCTGCTCAAGTGCTTAATTTTAAAATTTTGAAGATACTGAACATGGATTTCACAACTTTGAAAATAATACTGATCCTGACTGCTTTTTTCTTGAAAATATTAGTCATCAGTGTAGCTACTTTACTGAAGAACAATTGAAGGATTATTCTATTACAAATGGGACTTTCTCCATTATACATTTTAACAGTAGAAGCCTTCTTGCAAATTTTTCAAAAATACAGGACTGTTTAAGAATGTTTAATAAACATTTTTCAGTTACTGCAGTTATCATTTGCGAGGAACACTGATATTCAAGAGAAGGAACATTTAAACTACTGTTAAAAGTCATTGTATTTCTGTAAAAGGTGTTAGAATCTAGAATAATTGTTCTGATAGTTTCAAATCTTCTGGTATATTGGTAGGTGTCAAAAGACTATAAAAACAACGTCATTTCTTACTGTAGTACACTATATTAGGCTAACTGTTTTTGTGGTTCTTTTTGTTTATTTGCACATCATATTATTGATTGTTTTGTTCTGTTCAGTTATGGTATTTTTCTGATTGGTACCTTCTGAGTATTTAAGTGTGTATAGTAACTGGTATAGGGGGTGGGCGTTGATAAGCTTTTGCTTCAGACCACGTCCTTTCGGCCGCAACCAATTGGGAAATCATTTGAGTTACTGTTGTATTTTCTTCTATTTTTTAAATTTGTTTTGTTAGTAAGAGATTTTTATGTTGGTATTTTATTTATGTGTGTGCTGAATAAAACTCATTCATTCATTCATTAATGTTCAGGCCAACTTTGTAAAACGCAAGCTTTGTACATGTTCAAAACCTGTCTGATAGTACGTCAGGGAAATCCTTTAGGTCAGGGGTGGCCAGATTCAGTCCTCGAGAGCCACCTTCCTGACACTCTTAGTTGTCTCCCTGCTCCAACACTCTGAATCCAATGAAAAGTTCGTTAAAAGTCTGCTAACGAGTCTTTCATTGGATTCAGGTGTGTTGGAGCAGGGAGACAACTAAGAGTGTCAGGAAGGTGGATCTCGAGGACCGAACTTGGCCACCCCTGCTTTAGGTACTCAAACTGAGGAAATATTACTCATTCAAAGGTCATGGTAGGCTATTAAGCTACAACATAATGCGTACTGGTGCCTTTAGTTGGAAATTTGATTGCAGAAGGGTCTATTTGAAAAATCCTTGAATGCAGTTTCACCATCTAATAAATTGAAAATACTACCTAAAATATGGGCATTAAAACAGTAAGGGCTATCTATGGCAATCTCACATTTGACACCAATGACTTTCACCTAAATGACTAACCTGTGGCTGGGTTTGTCAGGGAAACTGTGGAATCCATGTAGGTGTGCACTATATTTGGTCAAAAGCTGGTTGAAAATCAAATTCCTTAACTTTTGAATTCTTTAAGGGCAATTGTGGGGGTCAATCTTCATTGACATACCAATCTGATACAAATGACCAAAATAACCTATGAGAAGGCTAACAAACAAGCAGGCAGGCAGCTATGAACCTAGTCTAATGACTGACCTTTTCCACACTTGCTGGGGAATTCCAAACCCACCTCCTTATGTATGCCAGGTTTGGTGCTTATCAGTCTTAAAAGCTAAAATTTTGACCTTTCACCACCAATGGGCCCTTGGTAAATATGCTCTCACCAGGGCAATTATAAAACCAAGTATGCCAAACCAGGTATGGCCAAGCTTGGATGAAATCAGAGTGAAAAACTAAAAATTTTGACCTTTATCCCAATGATCTAGACCTCTGGGAAATTTGCTCTCTCTTGGCATTTCCAGGAAATTTGGCAGGCATCAAAGTAAAACATAAATTAATTAAATAATAATAAAAAGATAATCTAAAGTTTTAACCCAATGACCTTGACATTTGCCAAATAAAAACAAACCCTTTAAGGGCAATTCTGAGTCATCCTTCATTCACAATACCAAGTTTGGTAGAACTGATAAAGGACATGGGAGGAGTAGGGGAACAAACATTTGTCAAGTTATAGTACAATCCTTGAACTTCAGTTCCCATGAAGTATCATGATTTTTCAAGAGCTATTAAGAGCATCACACTGCCATTACAATTTGCATTAATTACTTTTTTCATAGAATAATTTCTTTTTCTTTGTATGACACTGAAATACTAGAAACAAAACAAGCCTGTTTACAAGTTTTGAGCCTCTCTGTGCTGTTCTTGTGAACTCAAAACAAACATGACAGCTGTGAGGTTGCAGTCCTGCTCATGTACATTAACTCAGAGAACTGGAAGAGGATTTAAAAAAAAACAGTATACAGTGAAATCATTAAAGCCTTTCCACAGCAGATAAGTATGTTGGGGACACATAATATTCAAAGAGGTGTGACCTCTGGTTTAACCTGGAATAACTAAATGTATGTCTAGAACTTTAGATTAAAGTTTGGACAATGTCACAGCCCTGTCCCTGGTCCACGTGTCCAAAAATGAGCAGGACATAATGTAACGACCCTGTGCAGATTAAGGTAAATCCTGGGATATTTGTACACATCGGTACTGCCCTTGCCTGTTCTTATAATAATTCATAAAATCACAACAGCTGGGAGCATAATACTTCTAAATGCCTGAATGAATAATGTGAAACCCACCACTGGACAAAATTTCAGTTTATTTCATGGGTCTGTTTTTATTTCATAAATTTTCTCACTCATTGATTAAAGGCATCCACCATTCACATATTTGTACAGTTTAATTTCTTTTTGCTAATAAAGGATTACTGAATGTTTGTATTACTTGTTAATCTACTGCTATTATTTGTGTTGGACATCACAGCATTTTCTCAGTGAACAACTCCCCTACACCCAAATGACTTCCAAATACCTCACAAATTAACTGTCAAGTAGCCAATACCTGTTTTTACTCCTCACAAAGATATTTGTATATAGTTCTGTCACCTTGGCATTTGGTATATTTGGCAAAGTAAATTTACTCAAAAGCAAAAGTATGACAGAAAATGTAAAGATTTCTGACAAACTTTTTGACTGGGTCTGATTCATGAGCTTAGCTGCTTTCTACAATCTTTACAGGTGATGATGAGAGATGACAAACTTCCAGCACTATGTCTAAAGATGAAACAACAACTTGTATTAAAGGAAGTTGGTGGTGGTTTACAACATAGCACAATCATAATTTTCGGGCATGGCAGACTACTACGTATGTTTTCACCGAAATCCTAAGAAACGTTCCTTTCCCATATAAATAATGAATTAGTAAGTTCTACAACCCCTGGCAAAATTAGGGAATCACCGAGGATGTTCATTCAGTTGTTTTCATTTTGTAGAAAAAGAAGATCACAGACATGACACAAAACTAAAGTCATTTCAAATGGCAACTATCTGGCTTTAAGAAACACTATAAGAAATCAAGAAAAAAGATTGTGGCAGTCAGTAACTGTTACTTTTTTAGACCAAGCAGAGGAAAAAAATATGGAATCACTCAATTCTGAGGAATAAATTATGGAATCACCCTGTAAATTTTCATCCCCAAAACTAACACTGCATCAAATCACATCTGCTCATTAGTCTGCATCTAAAAAGGAGTGATGACACCTGGAGAGCTGTTGCATCAAGTGGACTGACATGAATCGTGGCTCCAACACGAGAGATGTCAATTGAAACAAAGAGAGGACTATCAAACTCTTAAAAGAGGGTAAATCATCACGCAATGTTGCAAAAGATGTTGGTTGTTCACAGTCAGCTGTGTCTAAACTCTGGACCAAATACAAACATGGGAAGGTTGTTAAAGGCAAACATACTGGTAGACCAAGGAAGACATCAAAACCTAAAGCAATATGTCTCAAAAATCGAAAATGCACAACAAAACAAATCAGGAATGAATGGGAGGAAACTGGAGTCAAACGTCTGTGACCGAACGTAAGAAACCGCCTAAAGGAAATGGGATTTACATACAGAAAAGCTAAACGAAAGCCATCATTAAACACCTAAACAGAAAAAAAAACAAGGTTACAATGGGCTAAGGAAAAGCAATCATGGACTGTGGATGACTGGATGAAAGTCATATTCAGTGATGAATCTCGAATCTGCATTGGGCAAGGTGATGATGCTGGAACTTTTGTTTGGTGCCGTTCCAATGAGATTTATAAAGATAACTGCCTTGAAGAGAACATGTAAATTTCCACAGTCATTGATGATATGGGGCTGCATGTCAGGTAAAGGCACTGGGGAGATGGCTGTCATTACAAGATGACTGCCTGAAGAGAACATGTAAATTTCCACAGTCATTGATGATATGGGGCTGCATGTCAGGTAAAGGCACTGGGGAGATGGCTGTCATTACATCATCAATAAATGCATAAGTTTATGTTGATATTTTGGACACTTTTCTTATCCCATCAATTGAAAGGATGTTTGTGGATGATGAAATCATTTTTCAAGATGATAATGCATCTTGCCGTAGAGCAAAAACTGTGAAAACATTCCTTGCAAAAAGTAACTTAGGGTCAATGTCATGGCCTGCAAATAGTCCGGATCTTAATCCAATTGAAAATCTTTGGTGGAAGTTGAAGAAAATGGTCCATGACAAGGCTCCAACCTGCAAAGCTGATCTGGCAACAGCAATCAGAGAAAGTTGGAGCCAGATTGATGAAGAGTACTGTTTGTCACTCATTTAAGTCCATGCCTCAGAGACTGCAAGCTGTTATAAAAGCCAGAGGTGGTGCAACAAAAGACTAGTGATGTGTTGGAGCGTTCTTTTGTTTTTCATGATTCCATAATTTGTTTCCTTCTGCTTGGTCTAAAAAAAGTAACCATTACTGACTGCCACAATTTTTTTCCTGATTTCTTATAGTGTTTCTTAAAGCCAGAAAGTTGCCATTTGAAATGACTTTAGTTTTTTGTCATGTCTGTGATCTGCTTTTTTTCTCCGAAGCCGGTGATTCCATAATTTTTGCCAGGGGTTGTATGTGCGATTTCCCTGCCTGACAACTCTACATTACATGAGGAATGGGCACGGGTGGGGCTTGAAACCAGGACCTTTTTGCTTTAAAAGCAAATACACCAACCACTATGCTTGCCTATATATAAGTTGACAATGTCTTTGAAGACTGTGAACAAACAAATGAATGAGAAAAAAAA
Organism: Thalassophryne amazonica; assembly: GCF_902500255.1. NCBI lineage: Eukaryota > Metazoa > Chordata > Actinopteri > Batrachoidiformes > Batrachoididae > Thalassophryne > Thalassophryne amazonica. The sequence continues at coordinate 46,589,161 of NC_047112.1, read as the reverse complement.
TAAATAAATCAACAATACCCACATTTATTTGACTTTAAATTAGCATATTTAAATTTTTTTTTTTTATGTATTCCTCTTCATGTTAGGTAACTTATTTGGTCTTTTAGTGATCAATTTATATTTTAGCACAATGAATATTCCATACCTCCAAGATGAAAAACTAACAGGAATAAGGGTTAGACTGAGCAAACAGAGATATAAGACGGCCTCAGTTACGTAACCCTCCGATCTGCAAGCTTGAAAGAGGGGATGACTAACAAAACACAGAAGAGCAGACTTATTTTCCATGCTGGTATCTCAATTTTATGCTTCAAATCCCTGGTGAGAGGACAATGAGATGTAATACACTCTGATCATGTGACTTATAAACTCATTTCCCTCCATCACTATGTGAATTACCAAAAAGAGCCAAAGCTTGAAGTCTGTGTGTGCAGACATCAGTTGGAGTAAACGGTAACTTTTACAACGCATGACTAGGTTTCTGCTAATAAGTCAATTTTTGTTGCGAGACATCTAGTTGTCAATATCAACCGTTCATCACAAAAGACCAAACATTTGTTACCACCAACCAGGACCGTCATGATTCAGCCCCCCCCCCCGCATCACCACTACTGCCAATAGTACTTCATTTTCAGTCTCCCTTACAAATGTAGGCTACTTTATAGTAGTTGAACACAAAGCAATAAGCATTTGTCTTGTCTTAGGGATCTAACAATTTATTACAGCACAAAACAGCATATTCCAATTCCACAATGCAAAGCTGAATAACAGGGCAGACAGTAAGTTAATATTTTTTTAAATACAAACTGGAAATAAACATGGAACAACTTAGCATCCATATGCAGCTGCCAGACACTACATTCTATAAACTAACCACAGATTGCAGGATGTAGCACAAGACAACAACTGCTATAAGATGTTTTTTTTTTTTTTTAATTTGCCATGCAGTAGCGTTCCACTCATCAGTCCAGTATGATGATGCATTGATCCATATTCCGATCTGGAGGTACAGATTCTACAAGTTACAGTGACCCATCAATTGCAGAATGAGACCTGTCTGTCCGGTCATCTTTATCATATTTGTCAGACAACAGACCCCTATTTGTACGATTGCAGCTGGTATCATAGAAATTCACATGAAATTTCAGATGCGAAAACAACCCTTGTTTATGTTGTGGAAGTCAGACCATGTACAAGGGTCTGAGCGTGGTCTACCTGGAGAACAAAGTAAACAGGAAAACCTGATCTACTGGCAGGAAACTGCCAAGATATGAAGGTGAACAAACCCCAACTGAGACCTGAGGATAGAAAATCCGGAAAAGCTCTCATAAGATTAGCATTTATTTGAAAATAAGAATTCACCCTTAAACAGAGAGAGAGAGAGAGAGAAGCAAACTGAAACTCTTCCAAAGATTTCAGGTACATGCTTCAAACAGGGTCATTCCATATGAAATCACCAAAGGTTCCAGTTTTATGGTTTTAGAATTGCCTGGTTTTGGTATATTTTGTAGTCCATGTTAAGAGAAGAAGAATTGTCTTGGCGGCAGCTCAGTATCTTGTTTCGTTTAGATTCTATGCAGGTTTTAAAAAGGGGGCATGTCCGTGTTAACCCTCTGTGTTCCGTTTGTGACCATGTTTACTTGGCCATAAACCAAAAAACTAGAAAAGATATTAACTTGATATTTTCAGAATTTGTTTATTCTGTCTTAAAGTTTATGTAAAATGTACAGTTGAAGAAATTAACCCCCTGGGGGCCACGCCATTAATTACCAAAAAATGGAATTTGAAAAAAAAAAAAAGTTCAGAAAGTGTGTTGACTTTGATGTGCATTTAACCATATTTGCCTTGTCATGTAAAAAATGCCGTTTGGCATGTTGGCAGTACTAATGTTAGGCTTCCTTGGGATGCAAAGAACACCACCACAATGTCCTCAGATTTTGCCCAAAAATTAACCCTTGTCCGGCTATTTTTTACCAATATGTTCATTTTGGCGCCCCCTTTTTGGCATGTGGGCATCTTTTGATTTTGTTTTGTTGGTCTGAAATGAAAGGTCTTCATTGGAACTTCAAATTAAACCTGGTACCAACATCTAACAAAGAGGCCTGATGGGAAAACAAGTGCCCTCTTTATTGGTAATCTTCAGTTTTCAGCCTAATCAAAATGTACGAATGTATGAAAATGCACATAAATGCACAGGAAATATATGACAGTCTATACGATAGCCATTCTGAAATCCATCCAGCATGTATACACATACATTGCTACATTATAAAAATGTCTGTATCACTGAATAAACAAAGCACAGTAACTAACGTGGAGCTAGCTGTACATAAGCTATGCATGGACTACGTTAAGGTGGTTATAATCATATGAATGGAATTTTTCCTTAAATCTTGGACTTCAGACTCACCTTGCATAGGTTTGCTTGTGACAGGGATCCCTGTCACAAGTTGAGTTTTTTGTGGGCTCAGAAGTAACAATTAGAAAAAGCTGTAGCTTTATTTGGTACAAATAAAAATAGACCGATCCATTTACAACTTAAAAACGTTTACACAGCTTGACTGTGCATTAAACCTTCAGCAGTGCAGTAACATCATGTTTTATTTTTAAAAATTATTCCTACCTCAGACAAATTTGCAGAACTAAGCTCCTTTGATCAAACTGGGTATTTGTACATATCCAAAAATGAGGAATTTCAGATTGAGTTGGTTTGCTCCATCACCCCGGCTGCAGTGTCTGGCTCTGCCCAGAAGTGTGGCCTGGACCCCGTGTGCTCCATGTGGCTCTGCCCGGTGTCACGGTCCAATCAAACCCACCGTCTAACCAGTCCTCCTTGGCTCGCCGGCACTCCGAAAAAAAAAAAAAAAAAAAAAAAGAGCTTCTCCCAGCAGGGTGATGGATGAGTCCTTCTACTGCTGTTTATTTTCAGCTTTTTGTGGGTCTGACAGACGCGAATCCAAGATGGTGATTGCTCTGTTTGTTTAGGCGTTGGAAAAGCCAGAGTGTGACGTTTGTGTCGGACGTCTCCCTTTGTGTCTGACGCAAAGGGAGGTGTTATTTGATGCTCATGAAGCTTGCGGTGTGAAAGGCCCTTTACACCCCAACATTAAAGACATCTGAGTGAATTAGGTACACATCTTTTGTTGCATCACAGATAGTGATTACTTCTTCCAAACGAAAAGTTATTATTCACATAACACTGATGCTTGAGTGTGAGATGCACTCTATTTCCAGAGAGGACATTTTTGACATACACAAGGCATTTTATTTTTGAATGCCTGTTTCAAGTTGTTTCCCCATCGAGCAATGATCCTGAGAGTTAGAATGTTATACAGTAGGCTTTCATAGGGAAATTAGTCCATTTAGTCGTTACCTACTAAATAAACAATAGTTCTGGCAGCCCATCAAAATTACACATCATGAAAAGGACAGATATTTTTGGCAAAAACTGATATAATCAGAGTTCTGCTGGTAAACAAAAGGGATATCAAACTAAATGACCATTGCTGTTGATAGACCAGTAGTAGTTATCCATGTGTGGCAAACTAAAGTTTGTTGGTCATTTCCACCTTGTCATTAAACCAACCTTCATCAAGATCCACTAAGGTACCATGATTATCAAACAACCCACCTCACATTCAAATGTAAGCGTGATTGGGACATGTTTGATTAAGATATAATGTAAAATACACATTAAAAGGGGTTTTCAAAAGCCATAAAATCTGTAATCTGAATCAAACTTTGTCAATCGATAAAGGATACCATCCTACATAAGGCTCTCAAATATGGAAGCAATTTGTTCTTTTTTTGACAGTTATGACTTTTTGAAAATTCATTTAATGTTAAAGGATAGGGATTTTCCAAGATTTTTCCTGACTCTGACCTTGAAAAGTGAATCAGTTCTTGCCTATCAGGATATGATTCCTCTGTAAAAAATAAAAATCATAACGACATATGAAAGATTGTGGGTGACAGGCTGCTCACAAACAGACAAACAAAAACAAAGATGAAAACATAGGTCAAAATAAAAAAGGGGGCTCTCTCTTTGGCAGCAGGAACAGAGAAAAGTAATAGCAGCGGTGCAGATAGGAGCTCATTTAGCAGGGAAACACTGCCCCCGTGTGTTACAAAAGACTGGACAATTCTCATTTGTATAAAACAAAGAAAGAAAAAAAAAAAAGTGTAAAAGTGCAAGGGTCACAAGCTCACTACTTTAACCACTTGACCATCACCTCTCCAATCTATATCTCAAATTCTGCCACGTTGGTGTGTTTATACAGGTAAAACTGTATAATATCAATTAAAAAAATATACTTCCCCACTCTGAACTTGTTTATGGGATGTTCTTTTGCAACCCTATGTTATATAATCATGGTATTAAGAATCACCACACACAAATTTTCAATCTCAAAATAACAAACCTCGACTGTTGCACAAATAAAACCACAAAACTGCAACTATTAGGCTACAAACATTTCAACAGATGAGACTGTGTGTACAAATACAAAAAGCTTCAAATTAAACTCTTTTTACCAGTGCTTTTTAACACTTAGCTTTACAAATGTCCAATTCATTATGTAATAAATTAAGGTTTTTATGAGCAGCATGCTTCCAACATCAAAGTACTTTAATGCAATGTAAATAGAGTTTGACAAAAAAATGAAACTGCAACACTGAATTTTTCTTGGAATCAGCAGATAAGAGATATGTCACAGTGACTCTTTACTTACTGTACCTCGTAATGAAACGTTGCATCAAGGAGAAATTCCTGCAGCATCCTCTCTCCCAGTTCCTGGCTGGCTTGATCACTCACAAATGAAGGACCAACACTTCTCCTTCCAGGAAGCGGCCGTGCTTAACCATAGACAGCATGGCCACCCTGAATTTGTCCTGAAGGCTGTGGCTCTTGTCCACCTTGGTAAACATCATGAGTGCATGGTACTTTTGGTCAGTAACTTGATTGTCTCTAGCCCTAGACATGAAAGTCTCACTCTTGTCTACACCTCGTTGTTCTCCTCCCCTCTCCTCAGATCCAGCTGGGTGCGGCAGCCTGGTGTCTATGGTCAGGTCCGCATCGTTCCTGTTGGTGTTGTGGCTGGAATGAGTCTGCTTGATCCGCTTAGTGGTGCTGGAAAAATTCTGCTTCTCTGAGCCAAAGTAGTAAAAAGCTACAACTGCAAGTGCAGCAGCCAGGAGAAGCACGAACTGATAGAACCTGTATGTACTGAGTCGTCCCATGGTCCTGACAAGCGCTTTTAGCATGCCCATATCTCCTTGTAAGTGTTATGAAAAATGAGGAATAACTGACCAATTTGTGTCCCTCCAGTTATTTCCGATCATATTTCCACAAGTGAGCAACATATTCCTGTAAGAAAAAAAGAAGAACATTTTTTTCACTCCAGGCCTTAGCAGAACCAGGTCCTTTACTACTGCTGGTTGCTTGTCTGTTAGGAGGATAAAAAAAAAAAAACATTTTTAACCAATCTGCACAAAGCTTGCTATCTTTGATTATAAAATTTTGGTGTTGATCGGGACATATGAGTGGGTTCTGGACCTTTTTTAACCTTCTTTTTCATATTGCCATGAATTATTTGTTGACATTCAATGAAACTACAACCCCTATTCCAATGAAGTTGGAACGTTGTGTAAAATGTAAATAAAAACTGAATACAATGATTTGAAAATCCTCTTCAACCTACATTCAATTGATTACACCACAAAGAAAAGATATTTAATGTTAAAACTGATGAACTTTGTTGTTTTTGTGCAAATATTTGCTCATTTTAAAATAGACGCCTGCAACGCGTTTCAAAAAAAGTTGGGACGGGGCAACAAAAGACTGGAAAGGTTGATGAATGCTCAAAGAACACCTAATTGGAAACAGGTTAGTGTCATGATTGGGTATAAAAGGAGCATCCCCAAAAGGCTCAGCTGTTTACAAGCAAAGATGGGATGAGGATCACCACTTTGTGAACAGCTGCGTGAAAAAAAAAAAACAGTCCAACAGTTTAAGAACAATGTTTCTCAACGTTCAATTGCAAGGGATTTAGGGATTCCATCATCTACAGTCAATAATATAATCAGAAGATTCAGAGAATCTGGAGAACTTTCTACACATAAGCAGCAAGGCCGAAAACCAACATTGAATGCCCGTGACCTTTGATCCCTCTGCTGGCACTGCATTAAAAATTGACATCATTGTGTAAAGGATCTTACTGCGTGGGCTCAGGAGCACTTCAGAAAACCATTGTCAGTTAACACAGTTCATCGCTACATCTACAAGTACAAGTTAAATCTCTACCATGCAAAGTGAAAGCCATACATCAACAACATCCAGAAACGCCGCTGCCTTCTCTGGGTCTGAGCTCATTTGAAATGGACAGACACAAAGTGGAAAAGTGTGCTGTAGTGCACATGGCATGGGCAACTTACACATCTGTGATGGCACCATCAATGCTGAAAGGTACATGCAGGTTTTGGAGCAACATATGCTGCCATCCAAGCAACGTCTTTTTCAGGGACGTCCCTGCTTATTTATGCAAGACAATGCTAACCCACATTCTGCATGTGTTACAACAGCATAGCTTCATAGTAAGAGAGTGCGGAGACTGGCCTGCTTGCTGTCCAGACCTGTCGCCCATTGAAAATGTGTGGAGCATTATGAAGTGCAAAATTCGACAACGGAGACCCCGAACTGTTGAACAACTGAAGATGTACATCAAGCAAGAATGGGAAAGAATTCCACCTACAAAACTTCAACAATTAGTGTCCTCAGTTCCCAAACACTTACTGGGTGTTGTTAGAAGGAAAGGTGATGTAACACAGTGGTAAACATACCACTGTCCCAGCTTTTTTGAAACATGTTGCAGGCATCCATTTCAAAATGAGCAAATATTTGCACAAAAGTAATAAAGTTTATCAGTTTGAACATTAAATATCTTGTCTTTTTGGTGTATTCAACTGAATGTAGGTTGAAGAGGATTTGCAAATCATTGTTTTCTGTTTTAATTTACATTTTTCACAACGTCCCAACTTCATTGGAATTGGGGTTGTAATACAGTTGGTGAAACCTGTGGTTGTGCAGATACAAGTAATGTCCACTAGAGTGAAATATGCTTTTGAATAATTAAACCTTATAAAACCTGAGTGTTGGTGGTGATGGACTGTCCAAGTGCTTTCCTAGTATTTGTACAATTTCATGAATCATTGTCCTTACAATATAAAAAGACATGGTATTATTGGTCAATTGCAATGTTTCCCTACTGGAAGTACTTCCAGAAATGGTGGTCATATTTGGGAATGTAAATAAATAAATAAATAAATGTAATTCCCATTGTCCTTGTTTGTAATTTGTGCAGAACAAATATTTGCTGAAGTGTTTCTGGAGTCAGAACAAGGCCCAAAATGGAAAGTTGTTTTTTTTACCTAATATCCCTAATTTTTCCAAAAATATTAGGGATATTAGATAATACACAGTGAACATGGATGTTGATACCACCATTTATCAGTCTCTGGTAACCACACAAGCTCTGAACAAAGGAAATATCTCAACCTTGTCCTCTATAAAACATGACATCAACTAAATGTGCAAAATAATAAATACAATTATTCACAAAACTCTCATTTTAATTTCCTACACTTTCAGTTAAAATGATTATTATTACCACCCTTAAAAAGTATCAGCTACCGATTTTATAAACACTATCCAATCTAGAACCCATGGATCCCCACGGGCATGTGGTATTGAAAATATGAATTACTAAGAATGTGAATTAGCAGATTTCTTTTTTATTATTATTTCCCCAAACAGAGAGGATTTACGAAGGGGTGAGAGGTCAAGCATTTATTTATTAAGTCCAGCGTTCCAAACAGAAATACTTAGTCTTCCAGAACAGTCTGCCCATGGCATGGTTTCCCTGCACATTTAGTTAAAGCTCCAAATGTCAATTAATTTTAAATCATCTATGATGTGTATTATAGTGATTTCTGACTTAAGTCACTATGTTATGGACAATTAAGGCATTTTTAGTGGGGCTGCATGTCCAGGTTTCAGCTTTAATTAGTGTGTTGCCTGTGGGGATCCACAGGCTCCAGATTGGGTAGTGTTTATAAAATAGGTAGCTGATATTTTTCAAGGGTGGTAATAAATTAAGCAAAGCTTGTATAATGAGTTGTAATGGCATGCGACTCCAGGATGTTTTTAGAACCTTAGACCTCAACAATTTGTAGAAGAACTCAACCCTTTTATTTCCTGTTAATTACGTAATTTTTTAAGGTTAATTTACTATCTTGATGTACGTATAAGTTGTTTAGATTCTTGTTATGATATACACATTATTATCATCATCATCATCATTATATTTTATCATTACTTCTATTTTGCCATTTCATTTTTAAATGGACCACAACGGAAATAAGTGTTTTCACTCTCTTGCATCATCCAGGTATTTACAATTATGTTATGTACTTACATTGAACATGCTAAATAAAAATGCATGCATGCACTCACGATTTTAATACAAAGATGATTTACCGCTACCTGCTGGAATGGTGTGTTAGTCCAGAATGTAATTAGCAAAGATAACTAATATCTTAAGTTTCTCCAAAAATATCAACATTCCGTTTCAGCGCCATTCATCCTATAAGCATACTGTAAGGTGGTTTCCCCGGTTTAACGTGTGGCCTATTGTGGAGAGTGAACTCAGAAGACTCAAAAAACTGACAGATTTTAGATGCTGTATTGAAAGATGCCTTCGCTAAAACAGAGAGTTGCTACAACAGCTTGCAAGCTGATCACACACACAGCGCTCTGCCTGGCTCTTCCACCTGCCATCAGCTCTGCACCCAGATTGGGGGGGGGGTCGTTTCCCTCAGTGTAAATCAGTCAAGTTATGTGATTTGTTGAAAAATGTTGCATTTGACATTTATGTACGGTGACTGCCCGCATTGTATATAAACGATATGTGTAAAAGTAAAACTGTTTTGTCTGTGTAGTGTGATAAGCAAAAGAACAGTATACATGAAGTTAACAAATAGACCGAGAACATAGCCATGAGACATACCGCCCACCAATACCAAACGGTAAATGTCCTGATGTCAGTCGCAGTCTCAGCGCACCCCCAGTCTGAGTGATCCCATTTATGAGTGTGCATGCGTGGGTCAGTATATAAAGATCCACTTTCTCTGGTCAGCTGTTATCAGTGAAGCAAACTATTCAGGTTTTTAATTAGGTTTGACAGAGTACCATCATTTTGAAATGTAAACAATGAAACACTGGTCACAGCTTTCTGGTGTTTGTCCCTTAAAGCACACAGACGTCAATTACCAAGATCTTTCCACCTTCAAATGCTCATAACTTTCTTCATATTTGACACAGAACAAATATTTAAACACCATTTTGAAGGCCTTTATATGCTCTTTTGCAACCACCATTTCTGCTACAATTCCTTTATTTTTTTGTCATATACCTAGATAGACTTGGTTCAACAAAATCACTGTATTTGTCATTGATTTCAATTTGTCTGGATTCGAGATCTAAGTGTATTACTGCATTCTGTGTTTCATGATTTGATTTTTTTTTTTTTTTAACTCCTGGATGTGCCATACAAACAAGGACAGGTCTACAAACTTCTGTTAGGTCTACTCCTTTTAAAACAATGTTTTGTTTTGTTTTTTAAATGGAAATGATCAATCCTTTTTCTGAAATGAAACAGGTAATGTAGAATTTGTAACAATTCATGTCTCCAATACACCTTCAGCTAAAACATAATATATAACGGCTGAGTGGATCCTTGTCATTTGATTGGTGCTTTGTATTAGTGATGTTAAGCTCGAGTCAGTCTGCTCGACACAGCATCGAGCTCTTTGAACCAGAAGTGTCAGTGAGCAGCGTTTCGAGCACGCCCCTATTACGTGACAACTGCAAGCGAGGCCTCGTTACGTCACACCACGTGTCGAGCATCGCGGAAAATTCGAATAATCTGGGCGTGTCAATATGACCCGCCAAGTATTTAAATGAGATCTGAATCGCAGCTCAAACCGTGGGTTTGTGAGAGGAGGAGATTGCTAGCGCCACGTGAATCGGAGCCAAGGAAAGCATTAATTTATATTTAGGTCTAGTTTAGAGTTCATTTAGTATAGTTAGCTACATACACATAGGATCTAACATAGACAGACACACCATACACAACAGGCATCCATTCATATACAACATTTATTCACACAGTACATCAACATAGGTTAGACTATATATTATAGGTAGATCAGAGACTGAGCTGAGTGACAAGAGCTGTGATTTTGTTGAAGTGAAAGGTGTGAGAAATGTGAGTGTGTGTGTGTGAGAGAGAGTGAGTAGTGGTGAGGAAGGGACATGGAAGAGCCAGTTCCAAAAAGAGCATGATCAATTGCTTGGGAGCACTTTGATCTAATAAGCCCCAAAAAGGTCAAGTGCTTGATTTGTGCTCAAGAGATGAGGTACAGTAACAATACGTCTTCAATGGTGCGACACCTGAGATCCAAACATCCTGATACATCAATGGCTGCTGCTTCTGTTGCTGCTCCTGGAGCAGGAATCAGGCCATGTAACCTGTATTTTATTCTTTATCTAAGATTAAAACATACTCAAACAAAAATAGCTCAGCATGTCATACTGTATTTCCATTAAAGGCAGACAAGTTGATTTGGATGAGGCACTGGTGGACTATGTTGTGGAAGATGCATAACCGTTCAAAATAGTGGAGAGCAAATCCTTCAGGGCTTTACTACAAAGCTTTGACCCAACATATGCCTACCTCCAGAGGAGAAGACCGGCTTAAATACTGGGTGACACAAGTCGCAGTCAATCCCAATTTACAGAGAATGGCAAAAAATATTTGTCGATGCCAGCAACATCAGTGCCTTGTGAGCGGGTCTTCTCCAAAGGTGGAGAGATGGTGAGGCAGAAGACGAGCCGATTAAAGTCCAGCACTGTTGAAATTATTCTTTTTTTGAATAAAAATTGTTGAAAGTTGCACAATCACCGTCTCCTATCCCCTCTATTCTAATTTACAAATTACAGCAACATAAGCACCAGTTGCAGAAGGACATGCCTTTCTCACGTTTCCCATCACATTTTATCCAAATATAGTTTGAGGAATGATGCCACAAATCTACATATAGTCTACAATAAAGGCTTTCATAACCATTATGTGTGCATCTGTAGGGACTATTTATTACATTAACAAAGACACAATAATACATACAACATTTTTTTTATTATTATTATTTTTCAAGAACAAACCACATCAGTCATGAATTAATGCAAACATTTGTCAGGGCACTCGCTCAAGGTAATTCTCAAAGCAATCCAGCAGATGTCACCCTTCAAACTGTATCAAACGCGGCGAAGCAGTGTGTCGATTTTCAGCCAGTTGTGTTGCAGTGGCTCATTGGTTCATGAGGCTTCGAAATTGCCATCACTACTTTGTATGTCACATGACATGGATTATTCGTCCCATTTTTGTGTTACACTGCATTTAGAGTGCCGTTTGGTTCCATTTAGAGTGCAAATTTGGTTCCATGTTTGGTACCATTGCACTCTGCACACACACAAGTGCTAACGCACACACACCCACACAAGTGTGCGCACATGCGTTCGCGCGCACACCCACCCACATGCACACACAAAACAAATCCACTGCACTGTCTGGAGGCTGTTAGCAGGAAGTTAGAATGAAAAGCTGGACTAATTTCTGACGTGATTTATTTTCCCTACACTGAGGATGTACACAGTCAAATTTTTTTTTTGGTAGTACATGCACGCACAAACGCTGACCGGTTATGTGTGCGCACGGGGGACAACGACTCTACCGAGCCAACGATTTGATTGAGCTAACTGACGCTGCTAATTCTTGTCACACAGACACACAAAATCCACTCCGCTGTAAGCCGTCTGGATGTATGAAGACCTGTTCAGATGAAAAGCTGATGTGATTTTTGGCTGGACTGGGGATCTACACAAAGTTTTTTTTTTTATGGAAGGCTGAAGTCAGTGCACAGCATCACTGGACTACATGTCAAAATTTGGACTTTAGCAGCAGTGGAACACCAAAATGTAAGTCCCTTTTCTGTTGTTTATAAATTAATAAAATATCAAATGACAAGGATCTATTTTAGCCATTATATAACACATAATGAATGTTTTTACATTCTTTCAATGGAGCAAATATTTAATTCGGTGAAAGCTGGAACATACCATTCAACTCGGCTTCACCTCTTTGAATGGTTTGTTCCAGCTTTCACGTCATGAAATATTCGTACCACTGAACTCATAAACATTCATTATTTGTATACTCGCCACCTAGCGGACGTGCCGATTCTTGCACCAGCTGTAATGCCATCAATTAAAAATAATAAAAAAAGAAAAAATTGATGCAGGCCGATTTCGGCATGCGGCCGGGGATGATAAACTAATGTTTGTTTTTTAATGAGGCCTAATTGTGGATTTACAGTGTTAACAGGTTGCAGGTGGTGGGTTGACACGTGGCACCAATCCAAATGTCATTTTTAGTTTATACACTCTCCCTTTTTATAGACACTGTACTTCAAACGGTCAAAATAAGAAGTCAAGAGGAGCGTGTACAAACTGCTCTTTACACATTATTGCACAAAAAATACTTTTACTAAAACCAGCTGGTTAGTCTTACCTGCTGCTTTACGAGTCGTACGTCGCTAAGCTGACCTCCAACATTACATACCGACTATCGTTTGTTTAAACTAGTGACTTATTTATATTAAACTTCGTCGCGGTGAAAAATATTTTACTGTATTTGCATCGACATGTATCACAAAAAAAAACATAGCATTACATGACAGCAATGCTAGCTACGTTCGATCACGCCCACTTCAAAATCAGCCGTATTCCGTTTCCGATCGACGTCCATGATGCATTCATTGCTTTAAGGAAAAACTAGTACAAGTCAGGGAATCATAGTGCATACTAAATTTGATACATCGACGCAGGAAAGAAAAGAAAAAATCAGATTTTTTTTCCCACTAGGCTCAGTCCTGTTCCTCCTTCTCAACGGGTAAGGGCTTTAACACAATCAAACATAAAATCCCATTTGCCTTTGAAAATGCTGGAGCTGAATTTTCACAATGACTTTTTTTAGAGAATCTTTCTTTGAGTCACTTCACCATGAAGCTGCAGTGCTGGTGATGCAAGAGACAAATTTGCACAATGCACAGATTCTCTAATCACAGGCACAAATGCTTAGAACTCCTTGATGGGTGTCTTGGTGGCTTCCATCGTGATCACCTTGCATGGTCACTCATTCATTCAAGGGTCACAGGGAGCCTGTCCCCACAGCCATAGGGCACAAGGCATGGTACACCCAGGACAGGATGCCAGTCTGTCACAGGGCCGCATATGGACAGACAAACATATTCACACAAACACATACACACGGGGTCAATTTGTAGCCACCAATTCGCCTGCATATCTTTGGAAGTGGGAGGAAGCTGGAGTACCCACGCTAACACAGGCAGAACACGCAAACTCCACACAGAAGGGCAGGAAGCGATCTCATGACCTTCTTGCTGTGAGGCAACAGTGAAAACCACTGATCCACCGTATCGCCTGAATCGTGACTCAGTTTTTGAGAACTCCCTACCCCAGACAGAATTACCATAGTTTGTATTTTTAATGTGACTGACTGTGAAGTCCAAGACATATTCAGTGACTTAGAAATGTTTATGTACCCATTCCTTGTCTAAAGAAAACTGGCCGTAAAAATCATGACTTGTATTAACAATAATCTTTATATTTAGTTTGTCAAATGACTGAATAAAAACTGCTCTAATTCCTACATCATTAAAACGACATTTTTGTTAAATACCTTGAATTAAAGCTTATATCTACACTACAAATACACCTCGGTATTTCAACTCCATCGCGGTGTTGTGCAGAGACAACAAAAAAAGACTGGCTGTGGGTCTGACTGTGGTAAAGTTGAATTTTACCAACAGTACCTGAATGCAGCATGTAAGACTCACGACGTTTTTGACGGTGGCATTGTTCATGGCGGTAGTGTTATCTTCACTATTAAAATCGCCGCTTTGTTTTAACGCGGACAAAATGCTATATATATTCGCCTAATGCTATAATCCGTTTTTTTTTTTAATAAAACGCATAACGTTAAACAGCTCGACATTTCAGTTTTACATTCACGCACGGTGCTAGCAGTAAGCTAGCTAGCTTAGCAGTCTTCAAAATGAGTTCCACAACGCACGTCATTCAGGTGACAAATGTCTCCCCGAGCACAGCATCCGACCAAATGAGAACTCTGTTTGGATTCCTGGGAAACATTGAAGAGCTCAAACTGTTTCCACCCGAGTGAGTATTTTGAACACTAAAATCTGCCGATCTGTCGGCTTCTTTTTGAGGCCTGTGGTGTCGAGAAGGCCTCGCTAATCCGTTCCACGATACGATTCGCTCACACTAGACTAGTGGTGACCTAATGATTCTGACCTGTACTATAATTCTGGCCTTTATGATTTCTATATTCTTTACTTCAAGATATCACGGTTTCATTCATGGATTAGTTTACTCTTAATGGTGTCAAAATACTCTTAAAAAAAAAACACTCAATTCACTTCATTCGCACTGTATCGTTACACTCCTAATATATATATATATATATATATATATATATATATATATATATATATATAAAATGCACAGACTTAAATTCCCCACCCTATTAAATCGGGTCTTCCTTTCTCATTTTTAAAAATTATTTATTGAAACATTTTCAACAAGAGCAGTTACTAGCTTACACTTGAAAGGAAAGAGCAGGTGCCATTCTTATTGACTGATATGTTCAGACTATATGCTTCTGCCTAATGAACACTATGAATCTGAGCCCTTTGAGCCCAGCACCGATCTTTTCCCATCACTTAAATAGCAGTGGGCACTTGGGCATGCCTCAGATGCATTTGTCCTCACATTAGTGCCCTGAATGCCCAAATTGTCTTGAATATGTGGTTCCCACTCTGTAGAATTTATTCCATTTGGTTGGTGACAAGCTTGGCACTCAAGATACTTGTTTAGATGTTTTCACCCAGTTCCAAATTGCATGAGGGTGGAGACTGGTACATTTGACAGTGTTGTGCTGCAGTAGGCACTGGACAGAAACCTTGGATTGTTCAACGACTATTATGTTATCTCCTTTTGATATAATGTTGTAGTGTTTACCCTATGCATATCACATAGAAAGGAAGAAAAAAAATTGTGAGCATATTAAAAGAATAACTAAGTGTCTAGTATCACTCAATTTCAGCATCCCTAGCATCACTGTGATATATCCACTCATTGGTAAAACATCAAGTGATAAAATGCAGGGTTTCTTTTGTGTTTTTTCTATTCATTCTTTTTCTTTTTTTAAACCTGTGCTCAAGCTTTGTAGGACTGTGGTGAGGAATGAGCACATCACTTAACTTTAACTTGTCAGTTTCTGGGTGCCTTAGGTGTCTTCACACAATGCACCTTGTGATTCAAGAGGCAACACTTAATGTGCCTGTTTATGGTCAGAATCCTCTCAGTCATCACTGGCAGGTCTCAAAGTGCATGTGCACCTACTCTTCTTGAAAGTTTGACTCTAGAACTGTGAAGCACATTAAAGCAAAGTAGTACCATTTTCTTGGTGCTGCACAGCAGCTAAATTAAGATGCCCCTATTTGACAAAACCATCATGAATCAAAACTTTCTACCTTTTTTAAATTAAAGTTTGCCTTCAACAACACAGATGTCTGGTGTGAAATTGGAGCCATTGAGGAGTTTTAATGGCACCAATGGATTGTGCACATGGTGAAAGAGCATTTTATGGGAAAAAAGTTTTCAGCGCAAAATATATATACTCAACAAAAATAGAAACGCAACACTTTTGGTTTTGCTCCCATTTTGTATGAGATGAACTCAAAGATCTAAAACTTTTTCCACATACACAATATCACCATTTCCCTCAAATATTGTTCACAAACCAGTCTAAATCTGTGATAGTGAGCACTTCTCCTTTGCTGAGATAATCCATCCCACCTCACAGGTGTGCCATACCAAGATGCTGATTAGACACCATGATTAGTGCACAGGTGTGCCTTAGACTGTCCACAATAAAAGGCCACTCTGAAAGGTGCAGTTTTGATTTATTGGGGGGGGGATACCAGTCAGTATCTGGTGTGACCACCATTTGCCTCATGCAGTGCAACACATCTCCTTCGCATAGAGTTGATCAGGTTGTCAATTGTGGCCTGTGGAATGTTGGTCCACTCCTCTTCAATGGCTGTGCGAAGTTGCGACGACGAACTGGAGTCAGGTCGAGACCCCGATGAGGATGACAAGCATGCAGATGAGCTTCCCTGAGACGGTTTCTGACAGTTTGTGCAGAAATTCTTTGGTTATGCAAACCGATTGTTTCAGCAGCTGTCCGAGTGGCTTGTCTCAGACAATCTTGGAGGTGAACATGCTGGATGTGGAGGTCCTGGGCTGGTGTGGTTACACGTGGTCTGCGGTTGTGAGGCTGGTTGGATGTACTGCCAAATTCTCTGAAACGCCTTTGGAGACGGCTTATGGTAGAGAAATGAACATTCAATACAGGAGCAACAGCTCTGGTTGACATTCCTGCTGTCAGCATGCCAATTGCACGCTCCCTCAAATCTTGCGACATCTGTGGCATTGTGCTGTGTGATAAAACTGCACCTTTCAGAGTGGCCTTTTATTGTGGGCAGTCTATGGCACACCTGTGCACTGATCATGGTGTCTAATCAGCATCTTGGTATGGCACACCTGTGAGGTGGGATGGATTATCTCAGCAAAGGAGAAGTGCTCACTATCACAGATTTAGCCTGGTTTGTGAACAATATTTGAGGGACATGGTGATATTGTGTATGTGGAAAAAGTTTTAGATCTTTGAGTTCATCTCAAACAAAATGGGATCAAAACCAAAAGTGTTGCATTTATATTTTTGTTGAGTGTATTTGAGGGAGGTGTGAGGTGGAGATTTAGGACCAGTCCTAATACTCTCCCTTCACCCTACCATTTCACCCTTGTTCTTTATATTGCACAGAAGGAAAAGGGCAAAGGGTGGGTGTCATGATTGGGCCTTAACGTCCAACTTTTGTTATGAGAGGTGATTGAGAAGTTTTTAGCCTGACCCGGAAACAGTAGGACGTGGTTCTCCATATTTTGCATTCTGAGAAACCATTTCTCATGAATGTGTGATGTTTTGACTCACTGGGTGCAGTATTTAGAAATGTTGGTTTCTCGGAATGCAAAAGTTGCAGAGCTGCACCCTACTTTTTCTGGATCAGGCTCAAAACTTATCAGTTGCCCCTTGTATGTCAGTTGGAGTGGAAATCTGTCAAATAGATGTCAGATTGGTACCTCTGCTGCCTTCTAGGAAAACTCTGACTGATTTTAATTGAATTGGGCAGCAGCTGTATAATGTGGCATCATTGTGCTGCTATCAGTTGACCTCCCTTATATTAAAATATATATTTACAGTATCAAATCATGTCCAAGAAAGGAGTTATTCCACAGAACATTGTGTGTGAGGGAAAGCCATAGGTCACAATGCTGCAACTGTGTTGAAATTCATTATTTGGATTTATATACTCTCGACCGGGGCTGCCAGGCTTATTAGGGAAACATTATACTGTAAGTGAATGGCTCAGTGTGGGATATTGGAACTTACTCATCAGGCCAAGTTTTGTTTCAGTTCACAGCTTCAGTCATCATTTGATATGTTTTTGAACAGGGCATGCTGGCTATCCTTGCTTGTATTCTTTGCACAACATGTCTGTATTTTCTTCCAGTGACTCTCCCTTGCCTGTGACCTCACGTGTCTGTTTTGTAAAGTTCCTTGAACCTGAGTCAGTGGGAGTTTCACAGCACCTGACGAACACAGTCTTCGTGGACAGAGCCTTGATTGTCGTCCCTTTTGCTGAAGGTGGGTGTTTTTGTTATTCCTGTTGCTTACCTAGGCTATCTCTAAAAATTAAGCGCATCCTGTAGGTGCATTTAACAGCATTGCGCACATTATCAGAGCCATGAGTTGTTCTGACTTAAAGTGATCCAAGTTTTCTGGTAATTGCTAAATTTCCAGACGCAGCACATACCCCTGTGTACACTGGTACTGGTGGTTGATAGACACATTTAACTACTGGTGAATTAGATAAAACATTGCCTGTGACAGTCATATGCACCTATATGTTAGCAATTAGCATATGCTGTTAGGCTAATCATGGTAAATTCCTCGAAAACTTTTATCACTGACCCAAGCAAAGTTGGTTAAGCTTTATAGTGCTTGGCATTTGTTGTTTTTTTTGTTGTTGTTGTTGTTGTTTGTTTGTTTGTTTTTTGGGGGGGGGGGGGGGGGCAGCTGTGATCCAAGTCATTTAATCTTGTGAGCTGTTAACTTTAGTGCTATCAAGCATTTCTTTTTCCTGTTGAGCAATATTGCACAACGTGGTGTTGAGAAATTGCAATAACAATAAATACATAATAATCAGTATATTTTTTTTTTTTTTTGGGGGGATATTTTGTGTCAGTTGCTGTTATTTGCACACGTCTTTGTTTACCCATTCTTACGGCTGAGAGATATTTTAGAGAAATACATTTCCATTGGAATGAGGCCAAAACAGGTAGGTATGTGCACGTATTACTGGAAAGGTAATGATATTCATACATTGCTAATACAGCAAAGCTGAACAGATATGTCCTTCATGTCCTATAACAGCACATTGTGCACATTGTCTGTTAGTCTCTAAACCAATTTATCACTTCTGAAAATTAAAACTAATTCCATGCTGCCAATTAAAAATTAAGTTCCTGCAGTACATTTTTAGAAACCTCCCCCTCTTTGTTTTATGTTATTCATTGTTTGAAATTTTATACCAGTTGTGGTACATTTTGGTAGAAAGTTATTTTGCACATTTTGAGATAAAAAAAAAATTTCTTTTGTATATGTATAATATCAAATATTACTTGACCCTTCTAAGCCTGTATATACCATCAATGGGAAATTTCACTGACAAGACAAAATGAGGCAGGTGGTAGGGGGTTAAAGTATTGATGCCCTGAATGTAGAATCCACCTGAATAAATATATAGCAACTTCATCACATTCCTAATGTTTTTATTTATATTTTTTGTTATTATAATAATGATTGTTCAGCTATTCATGTTGCTCGGATTGGCGTGATGTGATGCTTTCTGTGTCGTTCATACTGCACAGTCTTTGTAATCATGAAAGAAAACACTGACATTTAGATATAACTTTAAACTAGATGTAATTAAAGCAGCACTGTAAGGATGCAGAGCAACAGACATTCGGCTGAACTACGTTCTAGTTCAGTCATTTTGAACTGCTTTGTCACAGTCCAGTGTTAAAACAAGCGCTTTGTGACAACAGGAATGTTTATAGTGAAAGAATTGGAGTGTGGTCCACAAAGTCATACTGATCTGAAACAAATTCCAGTATTGGTCATGACATTTGGGTCTTTACTGAGGCTTCCCTAGAAATTTCTGTTTTTGTCCACATCGGTACAGTCTACCTGTAAACTTGATCTGTGATTCGTGTTTGGTTTTGTGGTGGGCAAGTAATTCGCAGGGTGCCTGTTTCCCATTGGCTAAAAGTGTTCAGCTGCTATCAGGACATTATAAATAAATAAATACAGTGCATCTGGAAAGTATTCAGAGCGCTTCACCTGCCTGAATGGCAGGTGTCATGTTTGGAGGAAGCCAGGCACCATCCCTCTAGTGAAGCACGGTGGTGTCATCCTCATGAAATGGGGATGTTTTTCAGCATCAGGAATAGGGATGGGTATCGATAAGATTTTATCGATACCATTATCAATTCCGCTTATCGATTCCCTTATCGATACCTCTTATGAATTTTTTTGTGTACTAAAAATAGGCTTTACAGGTTTTCTATGTTTTGTTCTTTTACTTCTGTTTTTAATTATGTACTTGAATTTTTTAATTTTTATTTATTTATTTTAATTTTTTATGTTGAACTGTTCTATGTGAGGCGCCTTGAGATGGCTTTTGTTGTGATTAGGTGCTTTAAAAGTCAATTAAATTGAATTGAAATTGAACAACATTTTGTTGAGTCTTAAAGTAAATAAATATGAAATTGGTCACTGGATCCTTTGGACATAAAAAAACTACATTGTGGATCCTTGATCTCTGGACATAAATAGAAATAAACAAAATCTGTAGTTATTGAAAAAAGCATTTCCTTTCAGACATTATTGGCATGAATGTCTTTCCATACTTTTGAGCTGAACTCTTGCAGCTGACTGTGCTGCACGTCAGGATGTAATTTATAAAGAATGAAGGATGTCTCATTTTGGGAGGGGGGAAAAAAAAAAACGTTTTAGTCGACTGTAGCTTCTTGTCTGTATTGCAATGTTTGTAAGAGGTGTCATTTTTATTTAAAGTGGCGATTCGTTTTGAAGTTATCAATTCCGACCAGACTCTGTCTCGGCAGAGAGCCGTGCAGCGTTTGAAGCTGTGCCAATTCTCGTTTCTTGACTGCAACAAGAGTCCCAGTTAGTGACTGTAATCCACACGAAAGTGACTCACAGTATTTTAATGGCTTTGAAAGGGGTTAAGAAGCGGACTTGCCCTTTCTGAAGAGCAGTGACTCAAAGAACCAACGAGCTAGTGGATCGAAGCATTGCTTCATTGGTTCACGCTTCAAAGTGGTGTTGTGCTGCAGAAACAGTTGATTACAGACCCGCTGCAGGGTCTGCAGTCAACGTAGAGAAATGATCATTTTCCCGACAAACACCCTCAAAAACAACAGCTGCTCTGAAGGACTGATAAGGGAATCGTTAAGCAAAAAGGCTATTGATATTGGTGGATCGAATCATTTCTTAACGATACTCAAAAAGATCTGGTTCTTGATACCCAACCCTAATCAGGAACTGGGAGACAAGTCAGGATTGAGGGAAAGATGAATGCAGCAATGTACAGAGACATCCTGGATGATGGACTAAGGCTGCAACATAAAATGTGGAAACTGTGAAGAACTGTGAATACTTTATGGATGCACTGTAAATAAAAAGCACTGAGGATCCAAGCACCTTATTTCTGTTGTTGTTCTCTTAAATATTAACTGGTTCTTTTGGTCAAGGCTTATTTTCACTAAACAATTATTGGCACATGTTTTGGGGGGTGCTTGAAGGTAATCACGGTTTCTCACTCAAACTGTTACAATGTACAGATAGCACGCAGTACTTAACAATAGACAAACAGCTTTTTAAGTTTTTAAGTTGCCTTAAAAATTGCTGCAGGCAGCAGGGCCATCTGCATGGATGAGGTCCTTCTGAAACAGTGCATGGTGGTCAGTGAACCCTCTTCACACAACGGATGTAACCGGCGTTAAAGGAAACAATCCTCACATAAGTGTTTGTTCAGTTGTCACAGCTTATCAGTACAGATGTTTCCTCATCCAGAAATCCTCTCCATCCTTTTCCATTGCGTCTGTTCAATACCAGTGCTCTGTCCCCTTGCATATTCCTGTTTAAAGAAGATAAGTGATGCTGATTGATTACGATATGCCTATGAAACACCCACAGCACACCCTTAAGCAATGTTGGGCCATTAATCCTGCTTAGCGCAGCAGATAACTGCAACAATTCTTCAAATGGTGACGCATGCACCAAATTCGTAATAGTTTTGACTGTGTTGAATGCTTGGTCTCCAAAGGAAAGTTTAAACGGTGTCATCGTCTGTTGGGTTCTATGACGTGTGACATATATTACCCCGTAACATGATAACTAAGCATGGCACATGGTGCAAACTATTCCTTTTTATAATCCTATTAACTCAACCAGTAATTTGCATCACTTTTTAATAAAATTGAAGCAGCTTTAACTTTTGGCCCCTGCACAAACCAAAATGGACCTTTGCCACCATTCTTGTTTGTCATAATTCCATAACATTTAGTCATAAATAGTCCAAACTATACCTTTTTGGAATCTTTGTGATCAGACAAATAATGTGGTATAGGTTTCAATGTGATTGGAGAATTTTTGAAATTTTGACTGCTGTGTAATTCTTCAGTTGACCCCTACCTGACTGCCTATTGAAAATTCAAGTGGCTAGTCCATTTTTTCAAAAGAGTAATGTCTGACAAGTACTTGTGCCGAATTAGGTGCTTGCATCACCATTTGAAGGATTCCTCTGTAAATATTCTGTTATCTGCTGTACTAGCTGCTTTGCACCCAGAATATGCATCCTGTACATTGAACTCTGCGTTCAGACACTTCTTAGATAGATTTGCACCCATGTGTTTTAGAGTGTGTGCTGTACAACCTCAAGATTGGGGTTGTGGTATTTCACAGTGTATGGCAAATTGCCCAATTTGTAGCACGCTAACAAAGATCGAAGTGGAGTTGCTGCACAAGTATACGAGGTCTGTTAGAAAACTATCCGACCTTTTTATTTTTTGCAAAAACCATATGGATTTGAATCACGTGTGATTGCATCAGCCAAGCTTGAACCTTCGTGCGCATGCGTGAGTTTTTTCACGCCTGTCAGTTGCGTCATTCGCCTGTGAGCAGTCTTTGAGTGAGCAGTGGTCCACCCCTCTCGTCGGATTTTTATTGCGAATAAAATGTCTAAACGATTTGGAGCTTTGCTGCATCAAATTTTTCCAGAAACTGTGAGAGGACCTCCAGGTGGACACCATTTGGAAAATTCAGATGGCTTTCAGGGAAGATTTTATCGGGATTACACAGATTAAGGAGTGCTCCAGCCGGTTTAGAGACTGCCCACAGCGTCTGAGAGCGTGGTGCACACCGAGCGCCGATCGACAGGCTGAAACCCCGCTGAAACAACCAGATCATTTCCAAAGTGAAGGCTTTCCGGGACGTCGTCTGACTTCCACAGAAATGGCAGAAGACGTGGACATCAGCACTTTTTCGGCACATTCCACTGTTACAGGAGTTTTTGTCATGGAAAGAGGAGCTGAGAAATTCGCGCGTCGGGACGGAGCCGCATGGCGCAAAGCAACGGCGTGATGAAGCCTCACAGGACATGTTCTGGCATGTCCAGCTCATCCACAACTTCTCGGATAGTCACACGACTGAAAAGCCACCGAAAGCCGTCTGAAAGCCATCCTGTGAGACCAACACGGAGGTGCTTTTGTCCGCGCCATGAGCGGCTCCGTGGCGCATCCCTCCGCTTCTCTTTCCATGACAGAAACTCCTGTAACAGTGGAATGTGCCGAAAAAGTGCTGATGTCCACGTCTTCTGCCATTTCTGTGGAAGTCAGACAACGTCCCGGATCAACAAAGCCTTCACTTTGGAAATGATCTGGTTGTTTCAGCCTGTCGATCGGCGCTCGGAGTGCGCCGCGCTCTCAGACGCTGTGAGCGGTCTTTAAACCGGCTGGAGCACTCCTTAATCTGTGTAATCCCCATAAAATCGTCCTTGAAAGCCATCTGAATTTTCTGATTGGTGTCCACCTGGAGGTCTCTCACAGTTTCTGGAAAAAAATTTGATGTAGCAAAGCTCCAAATCGTTCAGACATTTTATTGGCAATAAAAATCCGACGAGAGGGGTGGACCACTGCTCACACAAAGCCTGCTCACAGGCGATTGACGCAACCGACAGGCGTGAAAAAACTCACGCATGCGCACGAAGGTTCATGCTTGGCTGATGCAATCACACGTGATTCAAATCCATATGGTTTTTGCAAAAAATAAAAAGGTTGGATACTTTTCTAACAGACCTCGTAAACAGAGGTGGGTAACCCCGGCTTCAGTGAGTAAAAGTCCTACCAGATATTTCTTCCGTCTACTCACTATTCCAGATGATTGTGATTAGTTCAGCTCTTCAGGCAGGTAGATGAGCTAATCAGCGACATAGCGCGTTTTAGGTTCACAGGTAGAAATGATACATGGTAGGATTTTTACTCACTGAAACTAGGGTTACCTAACTCTGAGTATTGCCTGAATTGGGCTTGTAGAAATGTAAAACATGGCTGCCAGTGGTTTTAATTTGTATCCGCTCTCACAGTGTGCATCAGCAACCTGTTACTTTTGGTTTTGAAAACTTTGGCTCATGTAAATCAGTTAGTGATATTTTTATTTTATTTTTATTTTTTTCTTCTTTTACACAGCGCAGGTAACTCAGTGGGATAAGGGGTTGGGCTGCAATTAATGTTGACCTGGGTTTGATTATCTGTCAAACACTACCTGTCTGTGTCCTTGGACAAGACGCATCATCTGCATTGTTCCAGTTCACATTCACCCAGCTGCAAATGGGTACCAGCTTTGGCTGGGGAAGTAACTTGTGACGGACTGGTGTCCCGTCCAGGGGACATTACCTGCTCATCTGCTTCATGCTACAGAATCTGGAGATGAGCACGACTACCAGTGAGCTTGACTTCTTCATTTCTTATGTTGAATTTTTTTCAGAATGCTTCGTGTCAATTGTCAGCAATATGAAAAATTAATCAGTGATGAGAAAATACTGAATAAACTCACCAGTTGTCCATATAACATGATCCCTTCTGTGACAAGGACTGTTTCCCAGCCCGCCAACCAACTGTGTTTTGTCTGAAACATTAAACACAGAGCAAACTTTTGGTTTTAGAGACGTAGACATCAGCTGTCTGAAGGACTGTGGAAAGCCCTTAGTGCCACTGTGCCAGCGTTCATGAGAACACATTGCTCATCACATAAGGCTCCTTATACAATCTCCTAGATTGGACCTGATGTTTGTGGCTGTTAAACATACATTAACTCAAGTTATTTATATTGACGGGTGCTTTTGTTTTTTTTTTAGAGTGATGGTGTCTGAGAAGCAGTGGTTCAGGTCATAGCCAAAATTCAAAGGATTCTTCTCATAACAAGCACTATAACCACTAATTGTAGTTGCTTAAAAAACTGAGGTAACATAAACTGCCTCAATGGCAAAAGGCAGCACATGTTTATGGTGGGTTTACTCAAAGTGGATTTTCTTGTAATGGAGAGCAGAAATACTGTGCTGTTTTCTTGATGCAAAACATCAGATGAATCTAAATTGAATTAAATGTAAGTATACACTGTTCGTCTGTGTTGTTATTATATCATACCTCAAATGAAATTATGGTATCACAGGGGTGGAATGTTGAAATGGCATGACTACACAAAGCATCTAATGTAGAGTGATCACCTGCAGACCGTAAAATGGCTCTCAAGACAGTCATTTATCGTCACTGTAGTTGTATAGTAGCTTTTATATTTTTTGTAATTTTGCCTCTATACCACCACAGTGGAGTTGAAATTATGCAGTCAAATGTGACTGAAGTGTCAACGTTCAGACGGTTTAAAGACTTTAACC